>NC_135305.1:206813598-207413598 GCF_048772815.1 Callospermophilus lateralis
CACTATCAGTGCTTTGAAATCTCATGAGGTTGCTTCCTTCCATGGCTGATTCTGGTTCCTCAGGCTTCGGATCTGGGGTCTTTCACTCTAAAATGTTTGCCTTTTTTTAATACTGAGAGATTTTCTGCACTTGTTTCTTGGATAATTTTCTCCTCTCCTTTTTTATTCTTCTCTTTTCTAAAATTCTAGATACATAAGTGTTCTAGATACAACGTTTCTCCAGTTACCCACTTTTATGGTCAGCGTACCCTGTGTTCTGCAAGATCTTCTTGACTTTTTAATGTAGTCTTTCTTATGTTTGAGTTTTGCTTTTTAATTGCTTGCATTATATTTGTTGTAGTAACTAAAATATGAATATATTTTACTGGGGATTTCAAATAAACTCTTGGTTTCCAACAGCAATTTTTTGGCACAAGACCAGTTTTGTTTTATGGATGTGCCATCTTGGTCCTCCGTGAGCATAATCTTGGTGTAGGGTTTGAGTTAGTTCTCTTTCCCTGCCTTAGCTCTGCCTCTTTTGGGTTCATTTCTTTGTTTCTCCTGGTCCTTCTATTTTTTTCTGTGGGAGCGGTGATTTTCGGCAGCCCCTTCCTACTCATGCATGCCAGGCAGGTTGTTGAATTGAGGTAACTGGGGTTGAGGTGGGATCCTTCTCTGAGTAAGAGGGTGGACTCTTAGCTTGCTGTGTGCAAGTGGGCCATGAACAGATGGGCTTTGTTGCTACCTGTGAGCATGGCAGAAGGGCAGGCCAACTCATGGAAGGTCCTCCTCTGAGCTGTTACTAATGTTATAAACTCTGGCTCCTCCCAGTCAGTTGTTATTTATTTATTTATAAAGATTATTTTCCAAGTTTCCCTGGGAGTTACAGCTGCCACTTCCTGCCCATAGGATTGGGGATGCAAAAGGCCAGTTTCCATGACAATTTATGTGTAGCACTCCATCAATCAATCCTTTTATGTTCATCCCAATCTTCACATTAGCCAGCTTGGGAGGCTCAGTGTAAAGTCCCCCTGTCCCTTCCCTCGTAAGTCACTTCCACTTCTATTGCACCCCCAAAGCATTGGCCTCCTTTATCCATTTTTTTCAGCCAGTACCACATCCACTTTCCTTCTTTACAAAATTCATCATCATCTTTGGTCTGCTTGCCTCCCTCTCCACACACAATACTTTTATTAATTTTTTTTTATTTTTGTATGTCTCTATTGTTATTTCAACAAATTATTTTCAACAAGAGAGAGTTAATAAACATGATGGCCTACCATGTTAAAATACAAGGCAAATGTTATTAGAAGTGTCTTTTTAAAAACGATTATTATTTTCTTGGTTATAAGGTGGTATTCCCTGTATACAATCTGGGAAATAAATAATCCAAATATCCCCAAACTTTTCGTTTGTAGATAGAAATTAAATTCTAGTGATATATTAGTATTGTATTACATAACATTGTCATACGCTATAGTATGTCATACGTTATAACGCATTATATAATATTGTAATTTATACAATCTAATTTGTGATATTTGCATTTTACTAGCTCATGAGCACCTATTGTCACAAAATGAATGCCCTCTATCTCCAACAAAATTTACCCCAGTTATTTTGGGGGGTGTTTCTAAGGGAAGGCTTAGAGAGAAGCATAACTCTAGGAAAATATAGTTAGAATACAAACTTGTTTCTTTTTTAAAAAATATTTTTTAGTTATTGATGGACCTTTATTTTATTTATTTGTATGTGGTGCTGAGAATTGAACTCAGTGCCTCACACACGCCAGGCAAGCGCTGTACCACTGAGCTACAACCCCAGCCCCAAACTTATATTTTGATGTATTATTTATATTATTGAAAAAGTGGGGAAAATATCCAGCAAAAAGTAAATTAAAAAAATAAGTGAATTATGGCATAGTTAACCAGTACTATGTAGCTCTTAAAAGTGATGTTTCACAGACAATTTTTTAGTGAGATGGAGTGAAAATTCTATCTGACAGAATATGGAGAGACAAAATGGATTAAAAAAATTAAATTGCAAGAATATATATGATATTAATTTGTGTTATTGGTGGGGGGAAGGTTGCATACAACATTCCTTTCTTCTTTATACCTACTGTAAGATAGTTTTCATCCTTGATGTATTAATGGGAAGGATTTTTACTACAGAAACTGCCCTCCCCCTACCTACTTCCTTAAAAAATCGATGATTTAAGTAATACTTTTCAGAATCTGTCCACTCAGCTTCCAGGCCACATCCTCCTATCCCCCACCCTATTCTCATCTGTGCTGTTTTTTGGGGAGTCACTTGATGATGCCAGGAATCCTCTGGTTCTGCTTTTGACAGATTGGTGTTCCTTTCTTGACTTGAGAGCTTCCAGAAGACTTCTGCCTATTTTCTTAAAAAAAAAAAAAAAAAAAAAATTAAAAAAATTGGTGTTTATCAGATTTGAAAGGAGGGAAAATTTCAGATCATGTGGAAAAGAAAGGAAGACAGAGGGAAGAAAACAGAAAAGAAGGGCAGGAAAAGAGAGAGCAAGGAGTGAGGGAGGGGTTTTTTTTCATATCAAGTTGGTTTATTTTTTTTTTTTTTTTTTTTTTTTTTTTTAATTAATTTTTATTGTAGGTTGTTCAAAACATTACATAGTTTTTGATATATCATAATTCACACTTTGATTCAAGTGGGATATGAACTCCCATTTTTACCCCATATACAGATTGCAGAATCACATCAGTTGCACATTGATTTACATATTGCCATTCTGGAGTCTGTTGTATTCTGCTGCCTTTCCCATCCTCCGCTATCCCCCCTCCCCCCTCCCCTCCCCTCTTCTCTCTCTACCCCCTCTACTGTAATTCATTTCTCCCCCTTATATTTTCCCTCCTTTCCCCTCACTTCCTCTTGTATGTAATTTTGTATACCCCTGAGGGTCTCCTTCCATTTGCATGCAATTTCCCTTCTCTCTCCCTTTCCCTCCCACCTCTCATCCCTGTTTAATGTTAATCTTCTTCTCATGCTCTTCTTCCCTACTCTGTTCTTAGTAACTCTTCTTATATCAAAGAAGACATTTGGCATTTGTTTTTAAGGGATTGGCTAGCTTCACTTAGCATAATCTGCTCTAATGCCATCCATTTCCCTCCAAATTCTATGATTTTGTCATTTCTTAATGCAGAGTAATACTCCATTGTGTATAAATGCCACATTTTTTTTATCCATTCGTCTATTGAAGGGCATCTAGGTTGGTTCCACCGTCTTGCTATTGTGAATTGTGCTGCTATGAACATGGATGTAGCAGTGTCCCTATAGTGTGCTCTTTTTAGGTCTTTAGGGAATAGACCGAGTAGTGGAATAGCTGGATCAAATGGTGGTTCCATTCCGAGCTTTCCAAGAAATCTCCATACTGCTTTCCAAATTGGCCTCACCAATTTGCAGTCCCACCAGCAATGTACAAGAGTACCCTTTTCTCCACATCCTCGCCAGCACTTGTTGCTGTTTGAGTTCCTAATGGCTGCCAATCTTACTGGAGTGAGATGGTATCTTAGGGTGGTTTTGATTTGCATTTCTCTGACTGCTAGAGATGGTGAGCATTTTTTCATATACTTGTTGATTGATTGTATGTCCTCCTCTGAGAAATTTCTGTTCAGGTCCTTGGCCCATTTGTTGATTGGGTTATTCGTTATCTCATTGTCTAATTTTTTTAGTTCTTTGTATATTCTGGATATTAGGGCTCTGTCTGAAGTGTGAGGAGTAAAGATTTGTTCCCAGGACGTAGGCTCCCTATTCACCTCTCTTATTGTTTCTTTTGCTGAGAAAAAACTTTTTAGTTTTAGTAAGTCCCATTTGTTGATTCTAGTTATTAACTGTTGTGCTATGGGTGTCCTATTGAGGAATTTGGAGCCCGACCCCACAGTATGTAGATCATAGCCAACTTTTTCTTCTATCAGACGCCATGTCTCTGATTTGATATCAAGTTCCTTGATCCACTTTGAGTTAACTTTTGTGCATGGCAAGAGAAAGGGATTCAGTTTCATTTTGTTGCATATGGATTTCCAGTTTTCCCAACACCATTTGTTGAAGATGCTATCCTTCTTCCATTTCATGCTTTTAGCCCCTTTATCAAATATAAGATAGTTGTAGTTTTGTGGATTGGTTTCTGTGTCCTCTATTCTGTACCATTGGTCCACCTGCCTGTTTTGGTACCAGTACCATGCTGTTTTTGTTACTATTGCTCTGTAGTATAGTTTGAAGTCTGGTATAGCTATGCCGCCTGATTCACATTTCCTGCTTAGAATTGTTTTTGCTATTCTGGGTCTTTTATTTTTCCATATGAATTTCATGATTGCTTTCTCTATTTCTACAAGAAATGCCGTTGGGATTTTGATTGGCATTGCATTAAACCTATAGAGAACTTTTGGTAATATCGCCATTTTGATGATGTTACTTCTACCTATCCATGAACAGGGTATATTTTTCCATCTTCTAAGATCTTCTTCTATTTCTCTCTTTAGGGTTCTGTAGTTTTCATTGTATAAGTCTTTCACCTCTTTTGTTAGGTTGATTCCCAAGTATTTTATTTTCTTTGAGGATATTGTGAATGGGGTGGTTGTCCTCATTTCCTTTTCAGAGGATTTGTTGCTGATATACAGGAATGCCTTTGATTTATGCGTGTTGATCTTATAGCCTGCCACTTTGCTGAATTCATTTATTAGCTCTAATAGTTTCTTTGTAGACCCTTTTGGGTCTGCAAGGTATAGAATCATGTCATCTGCAAATAGTGATAATTTGAGTTCTTCTTTTCCTATTTTTATGCCTTTAATTTCTTTCGTCTGTCTAATTGCTCTGGCCAGTGATTCGAGAACTATGTTGAACAGAAGTGGTGAGAGAGGGCATCCCTGTCTTGTTCCAGATTTTAGAGGGAACGCCTTCAGTTTTTCTCCATTCAGAATGATGCTAGCCTGAGGCTTAGCATAGATTGCTTTTACAATGTTGAGGTATGTTCCTGTTATCCCTAGTTTTTCTAGAGTTTTGAACATAAAGGGATGCTGTACTTTGTCGAATGCTTTTTCTGCATCTATCGAGATGACCATATGGTTCTTATTTTTAAGCCTGTTGATGTGGTGAATAACATTTATTGATTTCCGTATATTGAACCAACCTTGCATCCCAGGGATAAATCCTACCTGATCATGGTGCACAATTTTTTGATATGTTTTTGTATCCGGTTCGCCAGAAGTTTATTGAGGATTTTTGCATCTAGGTTCATTAGAGATATTGGTCTGTAGTTTTCTTTCTTTGAAGTGTCTTTGTCTGGTTTAGGAATCAGGGTGATGTTGGCCTCATAGAATGAATTTGGAAGTTCTCCCTCTTTTTCTATTTCCTTAAATAGCTTGAAAAGTATTGGTGTTAATTCCTCTTTAAAGGTTTTGAAAAACTCTGCTGTATACCCATCCGGTCCTGGGCTTTTCTTAGTTGGTAGTCTTTTGATGGTATCTTCTATTTCCTCAATTGATATTGGTCTGTTTAGGTTGTCTATATCCTCTTGGCTCAATCTGGGCAAATCATATGACTTAAGAAATTTATCGATGCCTTCACTATCTTCTATTTTATTGGAGTATAAGGATTCAAAATAATTTCTGATAATCTTCTGTATTTCTGAAGTGTCTGTTGTGATATTGCCTTTTTCATCCCGTATGCTGGTAATTTGAGTTCTCTCTCTTCTTCTCTTTGTTAGCGTGGCTAAGGGTCTGTCGATTTTATTTATTTTTTCAAAGAACCAACTTTTAGTTTTGTCAATTTTTTCAATTGTTTCTTTCGTTTCGATTTCATTAATTTCAGCTCTGATTTTAATTATTTCTTGTCTTCTACTTCTTTTGCTGTTGTTTTGCTCTTCTTTTTCTAGGATTTTGAGTTGAAGTATTAGATCATTTATTTGTTGGTTTTTTCTTTTTTTAAGGAATGAACTCCAAGCAATAAATTTTCCTCTTAGAACTGCTTTCAATGTGTCCCATAGATTCCGATATGTTGTGTCTGTGTTTTCATTTATCTCTAAGAATTTTTTAATTTCCTCCTTGATGTCTTCTATAACCCATTGATCATTCAGTAACCTATTGTTCATTCTCCAAGTGATGCATGATTTTTCCTTACTTCTTTTATTGTTGATTTTCAATTTCATTCCATTATGATCAGATAATATGCATGGTATTATCTCTACTCCTTTATATTGTCTAATAGTTGCCCTGTGACATAATATATGATCTATTTTTGAGAAGGATCCATGTGCTGCTGAGAAAAAAGTGTAACTGCTTGATGTTGGGTGGTATATTCTATATATGTCAATTAAGTCTAGGTTCTTAATTGTGTTATTGAGCTCTATAGTTTCCTTATTCAACTTTTGTTTGGAAGATCTGTCCAGTGGTGAGAGAGGTGTGTTGAAGTCTCCCATGATTATTGTATGGTGGTCTATTAGACTCTTGAACTTGAGAAGAGTTTGTTTGATGAACATAGCTGCTCCATTGTTTGGGGCATATATATTTATGATTGTTATGTCTTGTTGGTGTATGGTTCCCTTGAGAAGTATGTAGTGTCCCTCTTCATCCCTTTTGATTAACTTTGGCTTGAAATCTATTTTATTTGAAATGAGTATGGACACTCCTGCTTGTTTGCGAAGTCCATATGAGTGATATGATTTTTCCCAACCTTTCACCTTCAGTCTATGTATGTCTTTTCCTATCAGATGTGTCTCCTGAAGGCAGCATATTGTTGGGTCTTGTTTAGTGATCCATTCTGCTAGCCTGTGTCTCTTAATTGGTGAGTTTAAGCCATTAACATTTAGAGTTATTATTGAGATATGGTTTGTTCTTCCAGCCATATTTGTTTATTTATGTTACTAAACATGGTTAGTTTTCCTCTTTGATTATTCCCCCCCACCTTTACTGTACTACCTCCCGCTGTTGGTTTTCATTGATATTTTCCATTTCCTCTTCCTGTAATATTTTGCCGAGGATGTTTTGAAGAGCTGGTTTTCTAGCTGCAAATTCTTTTAACTTTTGTTTATCATGGAAGGTTTTAATTTCATCTTCTATCCTGAAGCTTAATTTCGCGGGATACACAATTCTTGGTTGGAACCCCTTTTCTTTCAACGTTTGAAATATGTTATTCCAGGATCTTCTAGCTTTCAGAGTCTGTGTTGAAAGATCAGCTGTTATCCTGATTGGTTTACCCCTAAATGTAATCTGCTTCCTTTCTCTTGTAGCTTTTAAAATTCTCTCCTTATTCTGTATGTTGGGCATCTTCATTATAATGTGTCTAGGTGTGGCTCTCTTATGATTTTGCACATTCGGCGTCCTGTAGGCTTCTAGGATTTGGGATTCTGTCTCATTCTTCAAGTCTGGGAAGTTTTCTCGTATTATTTCGTTGAATAGATTGGTCATTCCTTTGGTTTGGACCTCAATACCTTCCTGTATCCCCATGACCCTTAAGTTGGGTCTCTTTATGTTATCCCATATTTCTTGAATGTTCTGCTCATGGTTTCTTAACAGCTTTGCTGAGCTGTCTATGTTCTTCTCCAGTTGAAATACTTTGTCTTCATTGTCTGATGTTCTATCTTCTAAGTGTTCTACTCTGCTGGTAGTATTCTCAATTGAGTTTTTAAGTTGGTTTATTATTTCCTGCATTTCCAGGATTTCTGTTTGTTTGTTTTTTATAACCTCTATCTCCCTGTATAATTGATCTTTTGCTTCTTGGATTTGTTTGTGTAATTTATTGTCGAAGTGGTCGAAGTGGTCTTTCATTGTCTGATTTTGCTGTCTAATGTCTTCCTTGAGACTCCAGATCATCTGAAGCATGTATATCCTGAATTCTTTATCTGACATTCCATCTGCTGCAGATATTACCTCTTCTAAAGTTGAGTTGACCTGCATTGCTTGTGGTCCTTTCTTTCCTTGTCTTTTCATACTGATCGCGTTTCTTTCTTCTGGTAGCCACGCCCCCGTATCTGGTGCAAGAGACCTCAGTTGTCAGCACTGGTGGGGGCTGTAGCTGGGAGACCCGCGCCGCGCGGCTCCCGCCGGCTCCTGCGTCAGCGCCGCCTCAGCTCCCGCCGGTTCCCGTGCCGCTGCCGCGGTTCCCGCCAGCTCCGTCCGGCTCCCTCGCCGCTCCTGCTAATTTAGAGTCCGCTGGGAAGGAATCTCTTTGGCCGATCTTTGGTGTCTTCCCCTCTCTGCTATGGCGGGCCCCTGGCTCCTTGCAGGAGTGACCGAAGGGAGAGGTGGAACTGGCTTGTCTCTGGTCTGATATAATCTCTGGTTTTAGATCCCAGTTCGCTAATTCATAGAGGCTTGGTTAGATTTCCTTCCCATCCTCTCAAGGTGGGGAGCCCTTTCCTGGGTGTGCAGGGCCGTTAGCAGAGCCGGAAGGGCACGTGCCTTCTGTCGGGCCAGGCGGGGACCCTTCTGGCTGCGCTGGGCCGCCGGGGGCTCCCTCAGCGCCAGGCAGATGGCGCCCGCGTGGCTAAGAGCCGGGTGGGGTAACCCTTCGCCGAGCGGGCGGGCCGCCAGGAGTGCCGGGATGGTGGGAGCTGTCTGCCGGCCGGGCAGGGACCCTTCTCGACGAGCAGGGCCGCTGGGGGCGCTTGTAAAGCCGGGCGGCTGCCGCCGCGTGTCTAAAACCCAGGCGGGCGGGGTGGCTGTTTGCAGGGCAAGAGCGGGACCGGCAGGGTAGCCGGGATGGCGGAAACTGTCTGTTGGCCGGGCAGGGACCCTTCTCGCCAAGCAGGGTCGCCGGGGGCGCTTGTAAAGCCGGGCGGCTGCAGCCTCGTGGCTAAGAACCAAGCGGGCGGGGTGGCTGTTTGCAGAACGAGAGCGGAATGGCGGGAGCTGTCTGCCGGCAGGGCGGGGACCCTTCTCTCCGAGGAGGGTCGCCGGGGGCGCTTGTAAATCCGGGCGGCTGCAGCCTCGTGGCTAAGAACCAAGCGGGCGGGCTGGCTGTTTGCAGAACAAGAGCGGAATGGCGGGAGCTGTCTGCCGGCAGGGCGGGGACCCTTCTCGCAGAGCAGGGCCGCCGGGGGCGCTTGTAAAGCCGGGTGGCTGCCGCCGCGTGTCTAAGACCCAGGCGGGCGGGGTGGCTGTTTGCAGGGCAAGAGCGGGACCGGCAGGGTAGCCGGGATGGCGGAAACTGTCTGTTGGCCGGGCAGGGACCCTTCTCGCCGAGCAGGGTCGCCGGGGGCGCTTGTAAAGCCGGGCGGCTGCAGCCTCGTGGCTAAGAACCAAGCGGGCGGGGTGGCTGCTCGCAGAACAAGAGCGGAATGGCGGGAGCTGTCTGCCGGCAGGGCGGGGACCCTTCTCGCCGAGCAGGGTCGCCGGGGGCGCTTGTAAAGCCGGGCGGCTGCAGCCTCGTGGCTAAGAACCAAGCGGGCGGAGTGGCTGCTTGCAGAACAAGAGCGGAATGGCAGGAGCTGTCTGCCGGCAGGGCGGGGACCCTTCTCGCCGAGCAGGGTCGCCGGGGGCGCTTGTAAAGCCGGGCGGCTGCAGCCTCGTGGCTAAGAACCAAGCGGGCGGGGTGGCTGCTCGCAGAACAAGAGCGGAATGGCGGGAACTGTCTGCCGGCAGGGCGGGGACCCTTCTCCCCGAGCAGGGTCGCCGGGGGCGCTTGTAAAGCCGGGCGGCTGCAGCCTCGTGGCTAAGAACCAAGCGGGCGGGGTGGCTGCTTGCAGAACAAGAGCGGAATGGCAGGAGCTGTCTGCCGGCAGGGCGGGGACCCTTCTCGCCGAGCAGGGTCGCCGGGGGCGCTTGTAAAGCCGGGCGGCTGCAGCCTCGTGGCTAAGAACCAAGCGGGCGGGGTGGCTGCTCGCAGAACAAGAGCGGAATGGCGGGAACTGTCTGCCGGCAGGGCGGGGACCCTTCTCCCCGAGCAGGGTCGCCGGGGGCGCTTGTAAAGCCGGGCGGCTGCAGCCTTGTGGCTAAGAACCAAGCGGGCGGGGTGGCTGCTCGCAGAACAAGAGCGGAATGGCGGGAACTGTCTGCCGGCAGGGCGGGGACCCTTCTCGCCGAGCAGGGTCGCCGGGGGCGCTTGTAAAGCCGGGCGGCTGCAGCCTCGTGGCTAAGAACCAAGCGGGCGGGGTGGCTGCTCGCAGAACAAGAGCGGAATGGCGGGAACTGTCTGCCGGCAGGGCGGGGACCCTTCTCGCTGAGCAGGGCCGGGACCCTTCTCGCCGAGCAGGGCCGCCGGGGGTGCTTGTAAAGCCGGGTGGCTGCAGCGGCGTGGCTAAGAACCAGCCGGGTGGGGTGGCTGTTCGCCGGGCGAAAGCAGGGCCGCCAGGGTAGCCGGGATGTCGGGCGCTGTCTGCTGGCTGGGCGGGGACCCTTCTGCCGCGCTGCTCTGGGCCGCCTGCCGCTTGCAGAAGCGGCGGGTGGCCGCGGGATTGGACTCTGAGCCCGCGCTGCCAGTCAAGTTTCACTTGTCTGGGGCAAACTGTCACGTCTAAAAAACTTACTAATTCTCGGCAGGTCTCCTTTCAACGGAATTTTGCTAGAAGATCCTCAGTAGGTAGAATGTAGCTGTTTTAATTGGTGTTTCTGATCCCGTTAATGTGGAGATATTGAAAGTGCAGCTTCCTCGCCGGCCGCCATGTTGCTCAAGTTGGTTTAAAATAAATATTTTAAATGACTGTATTTTAGCTTAAGTTTTTGAGCTTTGGAGTATATGTGTGTGTGTTTGGGTGTAAGTGTGTATAACATGAGTGTGCATGTATGTGTCGGTGTGGAGCCCACACTTTCAATCACCATGCCCCATGGCCCCAGATAGACAGGTCTATGAGCACCAAAGTGGTGTTCTAGAAGAACATGATGAAAGGTACACGATTTAAGGGAGCAAAGTAAATTCCAAAACAATACATTAGGTCTGGTCCTTACTTCTAAAGAAGTAGATAGAAGTCCACAGCCCAAAGAACGGAAGGATGTTTATTAAAATGCAGACATCGTTTGTGATTTCGATTTTCTTCTTTGTGCTTTTTAAGCTGTTTTATGATGACCATTTCTTGCTATTAAGTCAGAATAAGTCGGTTTTTAAAGGATTGGTGTAGTTTAGCTAGTCAGTGGAAGATGCCATGGAGTGAGGGGACACGGGCCCAGGGATGGGGACATGGGACAGGGGACAAAGACGGGATGAGAGTAGAGCAGGAAGGCTTTGTGAAGAAAGTGGGGGTGGTGGTCAGCTGGCCCTTGAAAGAGAACAACTTAGCCAGGAAACTCCCAGGACTTAATGACAGTTCTGTGGCTTTTGAAACTGTCCTCCTGCTATGGTGTCACATTCTCCCCTTGGTGCCTTTTTGAGCCTCACCGCTCTTGGCAGGGGGTTGGAGGCTGGCCTTTGCTAGAACAGCTTCTTCTTGCTCAAGTCACTGTGGCCCCCTAGGACAAGTGATTCAAGGTCGGTAAAGATGCTGCAGGCAGTGTTTGTGGTTTGCAAAAGCAACTGGGGCTGTCTTCAGTTCTCTACTACGACTGGAAATGACTGCAAGCCACACAGAGGTGGGATGGTCTAGGTGTCGAGAAGGAATCCCACCAAGGAGACACAGCCCACAAGAAGAGAACCCCCTGAGGCAGGAGCTGTGATGAAAGTGGGTTTTGTGTCTGGTCAGGCCCTTCCTACGCACAGGGTTCTCGGCAGAGGACCACGGTCACCCCACCTGACGCTCCAGGTATTGTTCACAGAAATGACACCAAACTGTATCTGGCAGGTTCCGAAAAACATTCCCTCACACTGAACCAGGCCCTACCTCCCAGACGGTAAAGAAATCCCCCTGGTGTCAGCCCTTGGTCACCACCAGCATCTTAAAATTTAAAAATTTAATAACAAAAAAAAATTTAAATATTTAAAATCCACCCCCCCACACACCGGAAATTTGAATGGCTGTGAAATTTCTGACGGAATTTGGGGAAGGGGGCCCATGCCTCACTTGTGTCTCAGTTCCTTATCCCTATTAGAATACATTTTAAAAATTGGATCTTCCCAGGGGACAAATGGAAACAGACCTTCCCCTTTCTTATCTTGGAGCATTCCTGTGGAGAGCCTGGAGTTGGTGAATTCTTTCTCAATCCCTTTGATCTGCAAGTAAATATTTGGAGATGCTAAGTAGGCTCCTTGCCAGCTCTACAGAATGGAATGCTTTCAGGATCTGGGAGTCATCGCTTCAAAATGGGATTATCAAAGAAGACGGGCCCCTGTCACTCTGTTGCCAAGAGAATTTAACCCGTACCTCTTGTTCCATACTGTCAAAGAGGCAAGTATGGGACATAGACAATGATCTAGCTCGTGAGGAGGTGAGCATGGGTTGAAAGTGAGCAGCAAATTGTGTTCTGGGAAGATAAGTCACATTGACCTTGAGCACAAGAAATGATAACTGTTTGACAGTCAAAGAATGGGGAATTTTCTTTGTCTTTGTAATCTCATGAATATTATAATATGGTTTAATGCCCACTCAATAACAAAACTGTTGTCTTTCTTTCCTACCTATTACAGAGAAAAATTCTCAGGGTTGGCAGGATTTTGAGTTTTCCCCCAAATCTGCAAGCACCAGCTTTTAAAATTTTTTAATTGACACACAATAATTGTACGTGTTTATGGGGTACAGTGTGATATTTTAATACATCTATGCAGAGTTTAATGGTCAAATCAGAGTAATTAGCATACTCACCACCTCAAGTGTTTGTTGTTTAGCTGGGTATAATAATGTTGGCTTGTGGATAGTTCTCTAATGCTCCATGTTCATGCTTTTGAAGGCATCACTTCCTCTCTCTCACAGTTTCCTTCTTCTATCTGCTCTTCCTGAACTAGCCCTCAGTCCCATGTGAATAGGGCTTGACAGTCCATCCTCAAAGGCCTGGAGTTGTTCTCTGTATCTGTCTTCAGAAGTGAACCTCTCCTGTAACCCAGGCCTTCCACACAGAGACTGAAGGACTCTCAGGCCTGGGCCAGTATTTCTAGGGCAATGATATTGTTTTATTTATTACCGACCAGCACCAAGGAATCTCTCCAAACAGAGCCCTGACACATACAGCTGAGGCACCATCCCAGCCAACCCCTGCTGTCCTCCCCAACAGCTGAGCCAGCAGGTGTGGAGGGGATATAATTTGTATCACACCTTACTTTGGCAGGAAGTAGCTGTGCATGGCTGCGTAGAGAGACCACATCTTCTTTCAGCTCTTATTTGTTGTCCCTTCAAAGACAGAGATGACTCACAACCTCAAGTGTCATTTACATAAAGGCCTCTGAGCTTAAACATGGCTCTTTCCAGGATGCTGGCAGGTGTTGGGGCTGAGTAAGGAGACGGCAGATAGAACCGAGGCATTGGGACTCTGCCCTCTCTCCCTCTCTTACCACCTCTCTAAGGATAAGAACAAGAACTGCTTTCCTAGCTAAAAGTTTCCCTTCAAACTGACACCCCAGCAGGCCTCTTGCTGCCCACAGAGGTGCCTTTGTTTCAATGTGTCTAAGAAACCTCACCTTCTCTTCACACAGTTAAGGTAGGGGAGCTACAAGGATAACTTGCTTCTTGATTTTGGAGTAGGCTCCGGAGACAGGACCACAAGAGTATCTGATTTCTAGGGCAGAGTCCTACAAAAAGGCAGAGCCAAATTCTTGAGTAATGGTTGAGAAAAAACATTTTTTTGATCCCTGGGTCAACTTTTTCCTTACTTTTTCCTAAAGTCAGGAAAAAAGAAAGATACATTCTTCCATTTCCCCCCCCCCCCCTCTGCTTTTCTGAAAACAGAACTTCCTCTCCAGGTTCTGGTGATTGGTTTGCTAACTTTTCTGGAGTAAGAGAAGTTAAGATGACAAGACTTGACAGTTTCAGATAATTAAGTACAATAAATACATCCTGGAATAACAATTTCTGTGGAAGGAATTCCTTTTCAAATGCAGGAATAGGGCTTTTGTTTTATCCTGATTTTACGATACATCTATCTGAGGAGAAAGCATCCAGATATAATGAAATTATTGTTTAATAACTTATCCATTTTGGAAGCACAGATTTTTGCATAGGACTGCTTCGGTGTCTTTGTTTTAAAAAAAAAAATGTGGCCTTGCATAGCATCCTGAAATCTGATTTTTTTTTTTTTTACTTGTTGTTTTTAGATATACATGACAGTAAGGTGTATTTTGACACATTATGCATACATGGACTGCAACCCATTCCAATTAGAATCCCATTCTTGTGGTTGAACATGATGAGGAGTTACACAGGTCATGTATTCATATATGAGCTTAGGAAAGTTATGTTGTTATGCTCGAATTCGGGACCCCCAAAAGACCACCAGAGACCCAAGATCGATGTAAGCAGCAAAGAGGTGTTTATTGTGAGCTAGCTCGGTCCTCCGCGCGCGCGCACACACAGCAACAGGTGACGCTAAGAGGCCCGGAGCCCAAGGTTTGCAGCAGTTTTATACATCCTTTGGAGAAGGCAGGGACCACCACATACATCATAGCATCTCCTAGTAAATCATCACACACCGCGGGAAAATCAAATAACAACTCTAAAACATGATTAGCACATTCACTGGTGGGAACAAGTTGGGTAGGGGTGATTGGTCACTACAAGAGGGGGATTCCTTTGAACTGATTGGTTTAAATCGTGAGGATGTCGCAAGGGGAGTACGTGCCAAACTGCAGGGCTTCTAGTTTAGATACTGGTCACCACACCTAGGTGGAGGCCATCTGGAATTTCAGATATGTGGTTATCTTGGCCTATCTTAGGTGATCACCATCTGCAGCTTTTCCGAGAACTGTTTCCACAGAGCTTTTCTGTAGTATTTTCCTGACTTTAGGACTAGGTAAAAGTTTAAGTTTCAGAGCAAAATGAGGTCCCAAGCAGAATGAGATTGTTTAGGTCTTTCAATGTCTGATTCATCTGAAATCTTTTTTAAACTTCAATTTATGATTATAAAAGAAATCCATGTTCAAGGTATCTTTTCCATCCAAAAGTTTTTAGCTTTAATGCACTCAAATGGATCAGTCTTTTCCTTAGTGGTTTGTATATTTTATTTCTCTGGCTAGATTGCACAAATGGGTCAATATTTTCCTTCCAGGTATCCATGACTCTGAGCAATGTGTATATTTTTGGCTCTCCCTGTCAGGAGGTGGAATTGATTCTGCTCTTCCTGAATTTCCACACTATCTTTAGCTAAAGGAATAAGGAAGTGATGCTGCGTCACTTCTAAGTAAGAGGCCTTCTTGTCTTTTCTCTCTCGGAATCCTGCCTGCCACCACGTCCCTGAGTTCAAGCTAGCCTGTAAGATGGTCCACACACCCTATTGCCCCTGCCATCAGTTAGTCTCCATGTAACCTGGAACCAGCCAAAGACACATGAGTGAGCCCAGCAAAGACCGCAAGAGCTATCCAGCCAGGCTCAGCCTCAGTGACTGACCTGCAGAATTATCAACAGTGGAAAGTAATTGTTGCTTTAGGCCACTAAGTTTTGTACTGGTTGGTTAGACAGCAATATTTACATGATATAGGTCTTGGTAAAGAGAATCCTTCCTACTTGAGATCACAGAGGCTCTTTTATATTCTCTTCTCAAAGTTTCTCCATTTTGCCTTCATATATATGTATTGTGATCTATGCAGAAATAATTTTTTATTTTATGTGTAGAGACCTGTTGGATATCTGTCAATTTTTTTTCCTGAAAAAAAATTGGAGCAGGTACCAGGGATTAAACTCGGGCATTCAACCACTGAGCCAAATCCCCAGCCCTAAATAAAATATTGTATTTTATTTAAAGATAGGGTCTCACTGAGTTGCTTAGCGGCAAATTGCTTAGTGTCTCATTGTTGCTGAGGCTGGCTTTGAACTCAAGACCCTTCTGAAAAATTTTTAAACCTGGGGACAAAACCCAAGGTCCTAAGAATTCTAGGCAAGCATTCTACCACTGAGCTACACACCTAGCTCTTTTAATTTTTTTTTTTTTTAATTTTGAGACAGAGTCTTGCTAAGTTGCCCAGGTTGGCCTCAAACTTTGGATCTTCCTGCCTCCGTCTCCCAAGTAGCTAAGATGACAGGTGTGTGAGATCATGTCTGGCTTTGTATTTTTAAATGTTCTAAATAATCCATAGTTACTCTCAAAATTACTTTTTAAAAAGGAATACATAGCTTCTATAGAAAAGCTAGAGAAATACTAAAAAAAAATTAAAACAAAATCCACCCATGATAATATAAGTCAACAATAACCACTTACGATGTCCTGAGGTATATTTTTCTGAACTTTTTGGTGAATCTCAGATACAGTTTTTTTCCCAATTTTTCCACTTAGTTTTGTACTGTGTATTTTTTTCTACATAGTTTTAATTCTCCAAAACAATTTTAATGATCACATATAGCTCATCATGGTCGCATCATAGTTTATTTAACCAGGTACTTACTGTTAAGCACTTAAGCATGTCCACATTTTCAATATGAATGTTGGGACAGCACTGAATGTTCTTGTACAGATATCTCTGATGAGTTCTTTAGCATCATTTCTAGAAATGAAGTTCTTGGGTTAAAAGATATAAACAATTTTAAGACCAAGAATACAGTTAGGGAAAGATACTCTGCAGAGAGGACATACCAATTTCTACCCGAGTGCCCCCAGCAGAATAGAGCAGGTCAACCCTACCACATGTCTCCTCCTCCTGTTTTTGCTAAAGTAAATGAATAATCCAATCTCAGATGATTCATTTGGTCAGAACAAGATCACATGCAGATGAGCTTGTGAAATATGGAAGAAGTGCTTTGCAAGAAGAGAAGCCTATAATAAGTTAATAAAATAGTAGGTTCAGTTCTTCCTATTGAATTTATTTGACCAAAAAAAAATATGCCTCAGTTCAAAGAAACCATTCCTTGCTATCATTCCCAAACCAAGAGCCAAGCACAGATGTTTGGGACCTAAGAAGGACTTGGATTAAGCTTATTCTCGGAGTGAAAGAACATGCCAAGGTTTCTGCCTCTCTGCTTAGGAGAGGCCAAGGGGCCAGATGGTCTCCTGGTCCAGCATTTGAACCTGTTATTAGCCGCTCTGTGGGTTGGAAGCTAGGAACACGAGCAGCACTAACCTAGAGAGAAAATGACCATTCAACAAGTTCAGGACTCTTGCAGGACCTAGCTGCAGGGCATCACGGAAGCACAGGTAGGAGTGCCCAGGCAGCCTGGGGGTGTCCGGGACAACTTCCCAGAGAGGGGACATCCAGTGGACCTTTGGCAAGTAAAAGGGCTCTGCCAGGCAGAGAGAGAACACATGCTCTAGTTACCCTTGGGATATTCTGACTGCAGGGTGAAAGGTGGAGAACATGGTGGAAAGGACCTAGGGAGGAACCATACGCAAGGCCAGAGGACGAGGGGTCGGGTCATGAGAAGCTTCATATAGCTTTTCATGGAGTTCAAATCCTTTACAAGACCACAGGTGATCCGGTCCCACCACCTTTCCCACCACATCTCCTACCCTTCCCTGCTCTGAACCACAGTCCAGCCTTTAGTCTCCTTGCCATTCCTCAAGCATGCTCCCATCTCAGGGCCTTTGCATTTACTCTTTTCTCTCCACAGAATGCTTTCCCCCTTCTTCCTCTCCTCATTCAGGTCTTTGTCCCAATATCGCATCATTTAAGTTAAGAGACATCCTCTGACAAACTTAGATATCAGAGCATGCCTTCTTGACACATAGTCTGCTTTTCCGTCTTCTAACTCTGCTTTATTTATTTTTCTCTTAATATCGATTCGGTGTCTCACAACCTGCCATCTACTGGCATGTAAACTCCATGAAGACATGAGCTTTGCTTTTGCATCGTTCTACTAAATAGAATCTTTTGAGTGGTCTAGTCCCGTGCCCAGAATTGTGTCCGACGAACAGTAAGTACTCAAAACAAATGTGTTGAATAGGAGGGTAAATTTTGTCCTAAAGTCATTGAGGGACCACTGAAAATATTCTAGGTTGGAGAGAGACCATCAGATTTGTACTTTGGATAATTCTTTTTGACTCCAGGGTAAAGAATGAGGCCAGTAGACCTGATTTGGAGGTCCTCAAAGTCATGGGTTAATGTGGTAGAGGTGAGAGTAGAGAAGAGGGGGAGACCTCCAGAGACAGTAAGAAGAAGACATGGTTGCCTGGTCTTTATTGGATATGTTGGGGAATATTCCAGGTTATTGATTAAGGAATTTAGGATCCCTAAAAAACATGCTGGGGAAGAGGTAGTTCAGAAAACATGACAATATATTCAGGTTAGTTTAGAACATGCTGATTTTGAAGTTCTCTGGCTTCTCCAAGGGAAGACATTCAGCAATTGGAATACCACAGTCACTGGAGCCCTGCATGTGGCTAAGATCACTAGTGGAGGTATGGAGATAGGGGAGGACGGGGAACAGAGCCTGAGGTACCTCACCCCAAGATGAACGAAAGGAGAGGGAAAAAGGAGCAGGAGCTGTGGTAGGAGGAAAGCCAGGAGGAGAGTGAGTCAAGAGGTAGACAGAGTTGTTTGGGATATGAGTAGGCCTCCCAGGAGGCTGACGCTCAGATCAAAAGAACATGCAGGACATCTGACTCTGTTTAAGAGAGGCCCCTAATATCAAATACTGGTATTGTGGATGAAACGGGGACTGGACTGTTGTATTTTTGCAACTGGGAAGTTGCCAGTGGAGAGCAGAGGATGGGAAGTCAGTGGGTCTTGAAATGGAGGCAGAGACGGACCACTCTTTCATGATGTTGAATGAAAAGAGAAAGACAGGGGAAGGGAAAAGTTGGGCAATAACTTAGGGGGAAAAGAAGGTGAATTAAAAAAAAAATAGGTCCATCTGATTCCAAAGATGTTGTGCCTTTGAAAAAAAAATATATATTACTTTTAAGATAATTAAAGATTTTCAGATAGTGACTATTAAGCTTGGTAGAGTAACATCAGAAACAGAAATCTGACTTGCATAATATACATTCTATGTTATTTTTATCACATGTGTAGATTCATGTTAATCATTGTAGTCGAGATAAAAAAAAATTACTCCATCACCACAAACATCTCTTGTTGTTTTACTTTTCACCCTCTTGACTGTTTCCATTGATAAGCAAACCAATACGTCCACCTTCCTGCCATCTCTAACCTGGAAACTACTCATCTGTTTTTAATCTCTATCATTTTGTCACTTCAAGAATGTCATACAAATGGAATCATGGGGTTTATAATGTTTTGAGATTGACTTTTTTCCACTCTGCCCAATGCCCTTGAGGTCTATCCAAATTAATTCCTTTTGATTGTTGAGCAGAATTCATGGTGTGTGTGTACTGTCATTTGCATATCCAGTTGACCGCTTAAGGACATTGGGGTTGATTTCCAGTTAGGGTCTATTAAGAATTGGTGTACAGGTTTCTGTGTGGACATAAGCTTTTATTTCTCTCAAAGAAATGCCCACTATTTCACTTGCTGTATCATATGGCATTTGCATTTTTAGTTCCTTAAGGAACAACCAAACTCTTTCCCAGAGTGGTTGCACACCATTTTCTATTCCCATCAGCAGTCTGTGAGTGATCCAGCTTCTTTCCTGCCTCCTGGAAGCAGGAGGTGCAGAAACATCTCACCACAGCCAATTTTCACTACCCTGATGGCTAGTGATGGTGAACATCTTTACTGTGCTCATTGTCTATTTTTCTAGCATCTTCTGTATAATATCACCTTCCATCTTTTGCCCATTTTCTAATTGGATTGTTTGGGTTTTTTGAGTTTTTGAGAGGTCTTTATATATTGCATGTGTGAGCTTTTTCAGATACATGGTTGATGAATTTTGTCTCTGTCTGTAGTTTTACTTTTCATCCTCATGACAGGATCTTTCATGGGATAAAAGTTTTTAACTTAGATGAGCGCCAATGTATTCATTTTTATAATCCATGGATCAAACTTTGGATATCTTCAGAACTCTCCAAAAAATCACAGGTCTGGTGTCTTTTGTTATTTTTATAAAAGGTTTATATCTTTAAATTTTATATTTAAATCTATAGCCCGTTTTAGTTAATTTTTAATAAGAAATGAAGTTAGATCAAATTAATTATTTTGCCTATGGGGTTCCCTAACACCATTTGTTGAAAAGACTATTCTTCCTTCATTGAATTGCTTTCATGTTTTTGTGGAAAATCAGTTGGCTCTACCTGTGTGGGGCTGTTTCTGGGTTCTTGATTTCTTACAGTTATACAGGTGTCTACCCTTCTCTCAATACTACACAGTCTTGATTACTTGAATGACATAGTCCTGAGCTAGTGTACAATTTCTTCAATTTTATCATTCCTTTTCAATGTTTTAGCTATACCTAGTTCCTTTGCCTTCTAGATAAATTATAGAATTGTCTTGTCTTTATCTACAAAAATCTTTCTGGGATTTTGTAAGTAATTAAGTAAAACGTGGATACTGGTTTGGGTAGATCTGACATCTTTACTATTTTGAGTCTTCTAATCCATGAACACAGATACAGTATCTACTTATTTAGGGCTTTGATTTCCTTCATCAGCATTTTGTGATTTCTAGATTTAAAAAGGAAGGACGTTCTGACACGTACTACAGCACGGATGAACCTTGAGGATATGAGGCTAAGTGAAATAAGCCAGAGGCAACAAGGCAATATTGTACAACTCCACTTATCTGAGGTCAAATTATTCACAGAGAAGGTAGAATGACTGTGGGGCAGGAGGAAGGGAAGATGGGGAGATAGATAGTGGTTCATGGCTGCAGAGTTTTAGTTTGGGATGATGAAAAAGTTCTGGAGGTAGATGGTGGTGACAGCTACATGACAATGCAAACTTTACAATTGAAAACAGTTAAAGTGGTAAATATTATGTACTATCTATTTTATCACATTAAAAACATTGGAAATTTGGGGCTTTATGTTATGAGACTTTAGAATTTTTTTAAAATGGGTTTGAGCTGCCTTTGGCAGGTAGGGAGGGTGCTCCATGGTTTCCACCAGGTGGAAGTCCACGTCATGATCTGAAATGGCAGAACCAATACTTGATGGTTTCTTAGATCTCGTCGTCTTGGGTGCTGAAGGCCTATTGAGGGCCTACATCATGAATTTGTGGTGTCTTCATACCTGGGTGAATTTCTCTAGCAGGTAGGGCATAAAAACAAAGAAGCTTTTTTGCTAGACAGAGCCAGGGCTGAGTCCTACCAGGCTAGTGTGTCAGAAGAGCATACCTAGAGTATGTCCAGAGAGCGTCCATTACCCTGCCTCTGGTACTCGCAGTGGAGTGTATTGGCAGGAATGTGTCCTGGTTAGATAAAGAATTAAGTCAAGACAGCAAGAGGCTGATAATATTCAGAAAAAAAATGGGGCAAAGATGACAGAGGGTGCTTGATGGGGTGGAAAAACGAGAGGGCGGGTAAGACTAGTATGAGAGGATTGGAACCACAGGAAGTTATGCTTACAAAGGGAGATGTTAAAGATTTCTTGGTAAGTCAGATCTTGGAGAAGACAAGGTTTGTGGCAAGGGTGATTGAAGGGTGAGGAAGGAGAAGGATTTGAGGTCACGAAACTCAAGGACAGAAAGCTGAAGTCCTTTGCCCAAGATCACATCTCTGGTCACTGGAAGAAATGGGCTTTGATTCACACTCAGAATCCACAAAGGAACTGAGAACATGGGGACATGACCAAGAGGGCCAGGAGTGGCCAGAAGAGTTACAAAAGAGAAGATCTTTTTTTTCCTTTATTTTTTTTTAAATTTTAATTTGTTATAGATGACAGCAGAATGCATTACAATTCATATGGCACATACAAAGCACAATATTTCATATCTCTGGTTGTATACGAAGTATTTTCACACCATTCGTGTCTTCATACATGTACTTAGGGTAATGATGTCTGTCTCATTCCACCATCTTTTGTACCCCTATGGCCCCTCCCTTCCCCTCCCACCCCTTTTCCCTATCTGGAGTTCATCTAATCCTCCCATGCTCCCCCTCCCAATCCCACCATGAATCAGCCTCCTTTATATCAGAGAAAACATTCGGCAATTGTTTTTTTTGGGATTGGCTAACTTCACTTAGCATGTTATTCTCCAACTCCATCCATTTACCTGCAAATGCCATGATTTTATTCTAAAAGAGAGGATCTTTATAAGCAAGGTTCAGAAGGGAAATGGGGTGGTAGAATGTGGACCTCGCGCTGACATTATTCACTCTCCAGACTTTTGGGGGTCCTTTTAGGCGCTGTTCTCAGTACTGAGCATACTGAAATAGAAGACACAGGTGCTGTGCACAGGAAACACCCAGTCCGGGGGGGAAGGCAGGCACCCCAGAACATCTACAAAACAGAGTGAGAACAGCTGTTGGAACAGCAACAAGGGTGTGGCCCACACTGTGGTGGTGAGATCAGGGTCGGGAGGGACCATGCTTGAGCATCTTGAGGGATGTTCGCCAGGCGGGTACGATGACAGTGACAACAGCCGAGTAGAAGGACACAGCTGAGAAAGCCTGATGTGTTCAGAGGCCTAGAAGTGGCTGGTGTGGGGAACCCAGGGGCCACCCATTAGGGAATGAGGGCAAGCAGGGCCCTCACTAGGTCCTGTCTGCACTTAGCCTGAGGTCCCATGTGGAGGGGAGTGACAGGGAACAATCTGCATTTTAGGAAACATGGAAAAGCCGATGACAAAAAAAGTGCATAGTGGCTACAACTCCGTGAAACATGTTCCTAGATGGCCACACATGACCCAGACAGGTTCATAGAGGACAATGTTCTTTTCTTTAGGGAAGTTTCCTTTAACATAACCAGCATGTTGTTTTACCGGAAAAAAAAAAAAAATCTGGTTTCTATAAAAAAGGGAAGGAGCATGGGATTACCAGAATCACATTTTCCTGACAGCAAAGGTGTCACATGAAATAATAGAGAACACTCTCTGGGTGGTGCCCAGTGGGACTTCCTGAAGGGAGGGGGAACTGCGTGCTCCAGGGAGCACTAGGAGAGGGGACAGCAGCAGGTGGCGGCTCCAGTGTCCTGGGCCCTTCCTCAAGAGAGGCCTGTCCAGAGGATAGTTGGCGAGAGGAAAGGGCAGCTTGATGGGGGACAGGGCATCTTGATGCAAGGCCTGAGCTCTGGATGGGGGAGATGGAGCTCACTGAGGCCTACTGGAGAGGAACTGGCAACACAGGAATATGGACTTGAACTGCAGCTTTGGATGAATGTTAAATTTCCTGATTGGGATCACGGTGGCTATGTCAAAGAATGTCCTTGTTCTCATAAAATATACACTGACAGATTTGAATAAAATGTTCTTTGAATATGATTTTTTTTTTCTTTTTAGGTCTACATGACAGTAGAGTGTATTTTGACCTGTTATATATACATGGAGTATAACTTCCCATTCTTGTGGGTGTACATGACGTGGAGTTAACACGGGTCGTGTGTATTTGAGTATAAGTTCTTTAAACTATCCTTGAAACTCTCACGTATATTTGAAATTATATCAAATTTAAAACCTACGAAGAAACAAAGGACAGGCTCGGGGCCGGATTCTGCTTAGGGCTGGAATGTAAACTCAGGCTGGGAATGCTCTGCACTTTGTAAGGGAGTAACCGAGACTAATACTGGGTTTTTGTTTTCTTTAAAATCATCCTTTGTGGAATACTGACTAAATATATTCTGCCGATCTGAATAATTCATGGCTACCATGTGGGTTTGTTTGTACTGTTATTTTAGCAGTGTTTATATATTAGTTTTTGATCAGAGTCTTCCAGAATCAAGACTATCTGGGGCCTGAGATGGAAAGCCCTGTTAATGTCTTGCAGAACTATTACTGGATATTCTATAAATGATGAATTGATTACTCAGGTACCATAAATGATGCATTTGTACCTGGTGGTAGATAACTTCCAAAGGTTTTCCATCATTCCGTTGTCCTTCCCTGTGTGCATCAAGGGATGGGGTATATTGCCCAGCTCCCCTTATCTGGCCTTCCCATGACTGCTATGACCAAGCATGGAAGTAATGTTCTGGGACTTCCAAGTCCAGGTCTTATGGCCTGACTGCTTCTGTGTTCTAGCTCTTGGGACATTCACTTTTGCCTGGTCCCCCTTGGAATCCAGAGTCTGTGGTGAAAAGCCAAGGCTACAGAGGTGCTCATGTGGAGGGGAACTGAGGTCCTTACAACATCTCCAGCTGAGGTCCTAGTGGACAGTCAGTTTCCACTTGCAGCTACGTGAAGGAGGTCAGTGTGAACCTTCCACTCCTCCCAGAACTCAAGCTAATAAGACGCGGAGCAGAAGAACCGGTTGGTCAGCCCACACAATCTAATAAATGGTTTTGTAGTTAAACTACTAAGTTTTAGAGTGCTTTTACTAATGTATTCATTGATATTAAAAGATACCTTCTGATGGTCAGAGGATGGAAGCCAGGATTATAAAGAAGCTTAATTGCCCTGATGGTATAGTATCTGCCGACGGCGTGGCTGACCAAGGCTTAACCAGTTGATCCCTCACCCCTGACTAAGACTCAGGCCATCTCTGATTGCTGTTCCCACTTGACAGCTTCCTAACTTTGGGTCCAGAGACATCAGAGCTGGTGAGGGCTTTTGAGACCACTTAATTCAGTGTATCCTTGTCGTAAGTGCAGAAAATGAGCCCCAGAGAGGGAAAAAGACCTGCTCAGGTCACAAAGATGGTGGTAGAGCTAAACCCAGCCCTTTCCTTCTCCTGTCAGGTTATTTGGAAACTTCAGCCTTTGCTGACTGCTTCGCTTGGCCCAGCCATCCCCACGTTTTCTCCTTCTGAAACTCCCTATAGTTCTGTTTCCTCGCTCACCAAAATTATGATCAAGACTCACTTCCCAAAGGAGGATTTGAGGCCTGGAAGAAGGAGATGCAGGTTCCAAAGTCACATAGCTGAGAAAAGTGGAGCTGGAATTGGAACTCTAGGTTGATGAAAGGCCCCCCACCACTCCCCCTGGTGACAAGGTCACCCTCCCCCGCCTTTCCCTACCTCACAGAATGTGCTCAGAATTCAGATTGGGTTTTACCTTCTCAGCATGCCTTCGGATCAGTCAGTTTGCTGCCTGAGATGGAATGGGAAAGAGACTGTGACATGATCTGTGATTGTCAGTAGACCTCTAAGTGTCTTTATTAAAAAGATGAGGACTTTGTAGAGGCTCAACATTATGCATGTTTAGTGGCACTCATTCTAAAGCCAGATTTTAAGAAAGAACGCCTTCTACTTTTTAAATTGTAAAATCGCAGCATATTTAAGAGAAAGCCTCTCCTGCTCTGTCAAAGGCCCTCGTTGGAGTGTGGATTCAGGTGTTATTTTTCTCTAGTATTTTAGCAGTGTTCATATATTAATTTCTGACTTCTAGCCAGAACTCATACTTGGAATGTCCTCTTAGGGAAGGGGAAGACTCATGCCATGTTTGCAGATGAGGGAACTGGATGGAGTACAGTAGGTGGTGGGATTCACAGAATCCCGTCCCCCTGTTCCAGACGATTCTCTGGGTGACTGAGTGCAGCAGCTTATAGGTGTAAGGGTCCCCACAGAGCCACAACCTCTCCAGCAGCACTGTTGATTGTCCCCATTCTGGGCTATGTGTATCTCAAACCCTCCCGCTCATACTGGAATTCTCTCACCTTCTTCCTGTACTGATTACAGGCAGGTGACCCTGCCACTTCTTTCACCAAGAAAACAGAAGCCATCCGTAAACAACACTCTTTGCTAGTGTCCAGGAATTCCCCCTACTCCGATTCTTCACCTGCGCTCTCTCTCCCACCTCCTGGGCTCATTCTTACCATACTCATGGTGGAGGCCGATGCCGCCCATCCTGCCCCTCTGCAAGGACTTCACTTATCTTTGCTCATCTTGCTTTCTCTCTCCACAGCTCATATCTGGTCCTTCAAGCTGCTATCCCCACTCTCCCCCTTTTCACATCAAAACATCTTAAAGCCATCTGTGTTTTCTCAGCTCCCTTTTGCACCTTGACCCTGACGTCTGCCTCTCCCATTCCACCAAATCTCAGTGCTCCATAGCCACACGGGAAGCCCACGGAGAGTCCCAAAGGCCTCACTATAACCATCAGCCACTCAGCCGCACTGGACCCCATGACCAATACCTCTCTGCTGAAATGCCTCATTTCCTTACCTTCTACAAAGTGGCCCTCTCTTAGTTTTTCTCCCACCTCCCTTAGTGTTCTATCACTGTCTTCTCTCGGCTTGGTTTGGCCCTTCCTCTACTTGCTTGTCACTCTTTGTCTAGCCCAGGAGTCTAACCAGGGTAATGAAGAGAAGGAAGATAGGCTGGGAGGCAGTGGCAGGAAGAGGGGAAAACTAGAGAAATCAGAAAGCATGTGCTGGTGGAGAGGTGGCAGCACCGCTCAGCCCTGGCAGATAAAGGCCATGAGTAGTGTTGGCAAATCTTTTCTGTAAAGAAGGCAAATATGGCCCTTCTGATAAAAAGAGTTTCCATCTCCTGTCTTACCCTCTCTTAATCCTTTCTGAATGATCCTTCTAAAATTCAAATCTCATCATTGCCATTCCCGTTTGACTCATTTGCTTATTGAATTCAGTGCAAACCTTCAGTGCGGCTCACAAGGCTCCTCATGTTGTGTGGTTGGTGCCTGTTGATCGTGCCTGCCTCCTTCCTCTCCCTGCTCACCCCACCCAACTTCATGCTCCCTTCTTTGTGGGCTACTTTCAGTTCCCTCAATGAGCCAAGCTCTCTCTCACTTCCAGATCTTAGCATCTGCGGACCCCTCTGCCTGGCATGTCCTCTGTTCTCCCTCAGAACTGTTATTAACAACAGCACACAATTAAAAGTGCAGAGACCTTCGCTTCCCATTCTGTACTGCTGCTTCTCCTGGGAGGTCCAGGGATGCTCTGCCAAAGCATCTGAGCTGGGTCTCCACGCACTTCCTGCCTAGATTTCACCCACACCAAGATTTTGCCAAAACTGCTTCCTCTTTGCAGGGTCTCTTTCTCTTCTCTTTAACTCTATAGGATCTGAAAGCACACAGAATCCTTTCCAAGAAATATGGATGGAGACATGGAGGCACAGGGTGCAGATAACAAAAAGTACTTTGTGGAAACAGTTACAAGACACCTCCAGGGGTCTTGTGCTGTCTGCGCCTCGTCTTCTTTCAAATGTAGATAGTGCTTATTCTGCCCTCCCGGCTCTATTCTTTCTTTATGAACCCCACAAAGTCTTCTTTTTACCCCTCTTTGACATACCCATACACTCCAGGCTCCATGACCTATGACCCACCTCTGTGCCCACTGCTCCTAAGCAGCGGTTACCCGTGAACTCTGTACTTGTTTCATCTCTCAGACATTGATCTATGATGGCGGGGGATGGGGGAGAGAGAGAATATATGAGGGTGGAGATAGTAAACATAGGTCAACAGCCTGCAAAAATGTTATTTCTCTTACAGCAACTATTTTACAATAGTTTGCAAAATAGTGTTCCATGTAGCAATATACCACTTGTCAATTTTGAGGGAGAAAACACGAGTTAGAATCACTATTGCAAAAATGAAGATTTCAAAGGATCCTGACAGGTTAGATCATTAAACCGAAATTGATGAGATGAAATTTAAGAGGAAAGAAAGTACATTCCATGCTCTGGTACTTAAAAATAGACAGCCATACAGAAGAACCACATGGCAAAAGTTGTGATCGATGGCAGTTCATAGTTCCACTTGTGATCGGGTCTTAAGTGGAAAAGATCTGCCTTCTGTATATGTTGATAAAAACCTATCATAAAACACTTGCTAGGAAATTGATTGCAAAGATCTGATCACCTCTGGACTTGATCCCTACACCCAACACTTGGACAGGATCGAAGCACATTAAGGTTAAATCACATGTGAGTTGAATTAACAACTAGTTTAGGAATATTTACACCTATAATCTGGCCACCTCATTTCATTACGTAGTGGCTTAATTCTTTGGGGGGGTTGGAAATAAGTTCTCAAAAAAAAAAAAAAAAATGAGCCTGGTCTTTTCTCAGATGTTTTTCTGTCCTCAGTGTCTGCTGACCAGTTATTGGGTCTTAGGCTAGTCAGTGATTGGTTGACCTGGAACAAGGACATGCTGTCCTTGTGAGTTCATGGAAGAAAAACAAGTTCCCAGCTACTCTCAAGGGATGCAAAAGGGATAGGATGACCTTCTCTTGGCCTGTTTCATGGGGGGATTCCTGCCCTGGAAATGACCTTTCATAGAATCCTTCAGCCTCCAAAAGGGTCAAATGTGGAACTGAAAGATCATGGGTGACCCTAGTCTTGCAACATCTATCTCCATGGTTGTCAAGAAATGGTTTGGACCCTAGTCTTCCGACATCCATCCTATGGTTTATCCAAATCTTCTTGAAATTAGTATTTACGTATTAAAATATGAGGTATCCTGAAGACATCTTGGGGTCAGTGTCCAGACATCCAGATGGGAAAGGAGGAGAAAGGGCTGACTGCTACTTGATTGTATGACCAGTTCTAGGAAGGATGGGCATATGACCACGGTTTCTGAGTTTCCTGTGGCTGCTGTAACAAATTCACACAAACTTTGGGTCTTGAAATAATTCAAATGTATTCTCTTACAGTGTGGAGGTCAGAAGTCAGAAACGAACCCCATGAGACTAAAAAAATCAAGGTATTGGGAGCTGGGTTGTAGCTCAGTGGTAGCTAGAGTGCTTGCCTGGCACATGTGGGGCACTGGGTTCCATCCTCAGCACCACATCTAAATAAATAAATAAATAAATAAATAACGGTGTTGTGTCCATCTACAACTTAAAAAAAAAAAAATTAAGGCACTGGCAGAACTGGTTTCCTCTGGGGACCTTAAAAGAAAATCTGCTCTTCATTTTTTCCACCTGTCTTAGCCGACAGCATTCCCTGGCTTGTGGCCACATCACTTCAATCTCTGCTTTTGTTGTCACCTTGTCTTTTCCTCCTCAGTGGTCCAGTTTCCTTCTGCCTTCCTTTTACGTGCCTGTGATTACCTTTAAGGCCTGCCAGGATAATAGCCCCATCTCAAAATCCTTGACTTAATCACACCTACAGAGTCCCTTTTGCTTTATAAATCAGGATCTGGGGATTGTGTGAGTGGACCATGATTTAAACTACCACAGCGTCTTTCTCAGAGGTCTCTTGTGTGAGCAGATGCTCACTCTTGGAAGTATTTGTGGTTGAACATCATTGCAAGGTTGCAGGAGCCTCTGGTACAACATTTGTACACTCAAGAAGCTACAGGGGCCAGCAGGTGACCTGTGTGATCAGAGACAAGAAGGAGAGGTAGATCTAAGGCAATGGAGGGAATTCAAACTTAATGGTATTAACATTAAGACGGCTGACAACGCTGCTAAGTCAGACACCTCATTGGGCAGAGTCTAGTAGTTTCTTTTACATATTTACTTCATTTTCCTATGGTTCCAACAACCACCCTATGCTCAGGAGTTCTGAAACTTCCCAGAGAAGATACCAGTGTCCATTCATCAGGCCCTGAGGGATCCAGGACAGAAATTTTCCTTGAGAAATATCGGACTATGTCTCCTTTTAATTGGTAAAGGGCAGGGTGGGCTTCTAAAAACCACACACTCGTAGCTCAGATGGAAATAAGCATCTACTTCTGAATACAGGAAGCAAAGTTCTCCACTGTAATGATCTTTAGTAGTTATTCCATTACTTAGTCATTTATATTAAAAAAGAGAACCCCATTTGAGTTCCTTATTTATCAACCACAAGATAACAGCAATCTTATTTGATCAAGCACATATCAGACCATCTGTGGGGTATTCACTTTTTGCAGAGCAGATACTGTAATGAGGTGTTCCAGAGGAAGTAGGAGTGAGAATTGCTGCCCTGTGCAAAAAGGATAACAAGAAAACACAATCTTTGAAAATTGAATGTGCACTCATAAGTTTCAGACTTCACTAACTGGAGTGAACAAATGTGCTCTCCTTGACATTAATAACCACAGTTTGGCAGCTCTGAGCCCTGTGTGTGTGACAAGCAGATACTGCTACTGCTTTTTTTTTAATCAAGTTCCATTGCTCAGGAGTTCTGGAACTTCCCAGGGAGATACCAGTGTCCATTCACCAGGCCTGGGCTTTGCTCCCTGACATGGTCAGAAGAGCATACTCCCCTGGTCCAGCAGATGCTCAGAGCTGCCACTCCAAGCTGGGAGTTTCCTGAATGGGATACAAGCTCCAAACTTCTTGAGTGTAGCAGGTGAGGGAGTGGAGGGCTGGATATGAGTGCTGGCTTAGTCATTGAACCCAGTCTGCTGTGATGAGCAAGAGAGCTAGCTGGTGGCATCCTTCATGCTTCCCTTGATTGATTCAACAAAAACACTCAATGAGTGTCAGTCCACTTGGGGATACGTTGGTCAACATGCATACAATTTTCAGTTAAAAGGTGAATAACTATGGATACTACCTAATGTAACAACATAGTGATGATGGTCTCTAATGCTGTATCATATACTTGAAATTTGTTAAGAGAGTACACCCCACGTGTTCTCAAGACACACACACACACACACACACACACACACACAAATGGTAATGATGCAAAGTGATGGTTTAACTTGATTGTGGCTATGATTTCACAATGTATGTACATGTGAATACCACGTCATATATCCTAATTACATACAATTTTTATTCGCCAACCATACCTCCATCAAGCTGAAAAATACATAAAGAAAATAAATCCCCTTGGAAGAAAAGAAGAGTGCCTCCCAGTGGGGAGCCCTTACAAACACTGCCTAGTCAGGCCACCAAGGCTGACATCCAGACCATAGTCGTGGTGACAGTGTGCGCCTTTGAAACGAGGTGAGAGAGCAGTAGTTTGCTTTGTGGTCTTCTTCCCCCATCCCTATAACTCCTTTCTGCACATGGGGAAAAACATCAGGCAATTTCCATTTGAGGGACTTTCTACAAAATGCCTGACGAGCATTCTTCAGAAAGACCAAGTTTATCAAAAGCAAGAAACATCTGAGAAACTGTCCAAACCAAGAGGAGCTTCAGAAGACACGGCAACTAAATGTTATTTCCTGGATACAGAACAAAGGAACACAGAATATAAACCATGAAATGGAAATAGAACACGGCCTTTGCTGATAATAATGTACTCAGTGTTGGTTTATTAATTATTAAAATAAGTGTAAAGAATTAGTAACAGGGAAAATCAGGCATGGGTGCAGCAGAACTCTCAATGCTGTCTTTGTGACTTTCCTGCTATCTAAAGCTGTCCGCCAATCCCCAACATGAAGGTGGTGCGCTAACTACTTTCAGGGCTCTTTTCCAGATGAAGAATAGCTGACTGATTCACTTGCCAGTTCATGTGCATGGGTGTTTGGCCAGTGGTTTCTTGCCTTCTTCAAGTTCAGTTTTATATTTGTTAATTTGGACTCCAGCCCCAGTCTGCAGCTGCCTGGGGGAGCAGGCTCCTTCTCTGCATCCCTGTTTTTCCCACTTCCTACTTCCTCTTCTCCTCTCCCTCATGGCAGATGTTGGTCTTTCCTGCAGGAACTCTGAAGGAGTTGCCTGGATCAAGAAATAAAGTGTCAAAGTGCAAGGAGGGGGACTGGATCCAGGGCAATGTTGAAGAATCAAGATGAGGAACACAGGGCAACAGACTTGGGATTCTTAAAGGAGGAGCCACACATCTGAGCTTTAAGCCACTGATTCCTTTATTCAAGAAATATTTTAAGGTGCTTACTATGTGCCAAACCTCTGTTAGATGCTATAAATAAAATAGTGAGTAAATTAAATATATTCCCAAACAATGTACTCACTCTGGATTACCTGGACAATGAGCATGTTGACTTTAGCAGCACTTTTTTTTTTCCTATAGGAGGGGCTACCTACAGAAGGGGCTACTACCAAGTAGGAGAGTAGCATCTTTATATGGTCCCTGAGGCCTCTACATGCTGAGCAGAGGGTACTATACTTTGGATGCCCAATGTCCCCCAGAGGTCCATGTGCTTAAGGTTTGGTACCCAGAGTGGTATTATTGGGAGGTGGTGAGACCTTTAGGAAGTGGGAGATCCTTAGGGGTGAGCCATCAAAGAGGAATGTGGGCCCTGAGTCTCTTCCGCATTCTCTGTTTCCTGGTTCCCGATGAGGGTGATTTGCTCTGCCACAGACTCCTGCCATGATGTGCTATCCTCATCAGAGGCATAAGGAATGGGGTTACCTGACCTTGAACTGAAATCTCCAAAACCGTGAGCCAAAAATAATCTTTTCTCTTTATAAGTTCATTGCCTTAGGCATTTCCTTAATGCAATGCAAATTTGATGAATGCAGAAAATTGGTACCTAGGAGTGAGGTGGTGGCTGCTATAACTTTGCCTGAAGGTGTAGTATAGCCTTTGGAATTAGTCTGGTTATGGGAGGAGTTTGGAAGAATTTGGAGCAGAAGACTTTTTTCATTTCTTTAATCAACATTTTATAATTTTGAGGACATAGATCTTGTTCATGTTTTGTTAGATATATACCTAAATTTTTAATTGTCTTTGGAGCAATTGAAAATGGCACTTTTGTGTGTATGTGTGTGTGTGTGTGTGTGCGTGTGTGAAGACAATTTTAACAACACTTTATGTTCCTAGCAAAATTGAGAAGAAGGTACAGAGAGTTCCCACATAGTCTCTGCCTCCATAAATTCATAATCTCCCCTATTATTATCATCTCCCACCAAAGTGACACATTTATTACAACTGATGAATTTTATCCATAGTCCATAATTTACATTAGGGCCCATTCTTGGTGTTGTACCATCTATGGACTTGATAAATGTATAATAACACATATCTACTATCTTAATATTGTATACAATATTTTCACTGCCCTAAAAATCCTCTAAGCTCTGCTTATTTATCCTCTTTTCCCCCTAGTATTGTGTTTTTAATGGTTCTTTCCATGTATTTGTTAGTATATAAAATCTAATCAACTTTCTTTGTGTGTTGATCTTGTTTATGGAAATTTGCTAAACTCAGTACTTAGGGGATTTGGGGGACATATTTCTCTGGGATGTTCTGTGTAGACAATCATGTTATCTGAAATAGGCCCATTTTAGTTCTTCTTTTTCAATCTGTATGTGTTTTATCTCTTTTTCTTGCCTTATTGCACTGGCTAGATCTTCAAGTAGCCTGTTAAGTAAGGATGGCGAGAATGCACATCTTTGCCTTGTTCCCTACATTAGGGAAATAATCATTCATTCTTTCATCATTAAGTATAATGGTGTCTCTAGATTCTTTGAAGTTGCCTTTTATGAAATTGAGGAAGTACCAATCTGGTCCAACTTTGCCAAAAGTTTCTTTTATTTACAAATGGATGTTAGATTTTTGTCAGATGTACATCAATTGATATGATACTGCGGTTTTTCTTATTTGACCTGTTAATATGATGAATTATATCTATTGATTCTAATGCTGAACCAGCCTTGGATACTTAGAATAAATCTCATTTTTTATATAGTACAATTATTTTATTCAAATATTACTATGATTTGATTTACTAATGTTTTTTGAAGATATTTGTGTCTAAGTTCATGGTCTTTAGTTTTCATTTTTCTTGTAATGACTTTGTCTTGTTTTAATATTACAATAATACCGTCCACATACAATGAACCTGGAAGTATTGCTCTTCCATTTTCCAGAAGAAATTGTTTAAATTTTGACATTAATGTTTCTTTAAATGTTTGGTAGAAGCTTCCAATGAAATTTTCTGGTCTTGAAGTTTTGTGGGGTTTTTTGTTGTTGTTGTTGTTTTGTTTGTTTTTTTCTTTTTGGTCAGGAGTTTTTAATTTGCAAATTCAATTTCACTAATGGTTATTATATTATTCATCTTATCTACTTCATCTTGGCTGAGTTTTGGCAATTTTTGGTTTCCAAAACATCAATCCATTTCTTATATATTGTTAATTTATTAGGGTAAAGTTGAATGTAGAATTCTTTTGTTATCTCCTGTTTTATTCCTGACACTGGTGGATTTGTGTCTTCTCTCTTTTTATCTTTGTCAATTTTCTTAGAGATGTATCACTTTTATTGATTTTTTTCAGACCAACTTATTTTTATCATTGATCTTTATTGTTTTCCTGTTTTCAATTTACCTAAAGAGGGCTGTCAAAGATTACATATATTTAAGGTGTAAAACATGGTGGTTTGATATGCATATGAATTATATAATAATTATCACAATCAAATTAATTAAACACATTCATCACCATCCATGCTTCACCATAGGTACACAGAACTTGTCTACTTTATAACTGAACATTTGTGCCCCTTGAGCAACATCTTCCTGTTTACCCCACCATGTAGCCCTTGTTAACTAACCACTGTCCTTCATCTTGTTCTATGAGTTCAACATTTTAGATTCCACATGTAAGTGAGAGCATACATTTTTTCCTTCTGTATCTGGCCTATTTAACTTAGCATGATGTCCTCCAATTTCATCCATGCTATTACAGATGATAACATTTTCTTCTTTTGGGGGCTGAAGAACATTCTACTGTGTGTGTGTGTGTGTGTGTGTGTGTGTGTGTGTGTAATATTTATTTATCCTCTATCCCTCAGTGGATACTTAGGTTAGTTCCATATCTTTGTTCTTGTGAATAATGCTACAGTAATCTCAGGGGTGCAGATATCACTTTGAAATACTTTTTCAATTTCCTTTGGATGTAGCCAGAGGTTGGCTTTGCTAGGTTATGTGGTAATTCTATTTTTAGTTTTTTGAAGAATTTCCATACTGCTTATTACAATGGCTATCCCACTTACATTCCCACCAACAGTATTCAAGGGTTGCCTTTCATTTACATGCTTGCTAACACTTGTTCTCTCTCTCTCTCTCTCTTTCTCTCTCTCTCTCTCTCTTTTGACAATAGCCATCCTAACAGATGTAATATCTCATTGTGGTTTTCACTTGTGTTTCTCGGATGATTGCATTACATCCCCACCAGCAATGTAGGAGGGTTTTATATCTTCAAACCCTGTGTATCTCCATACTCTCTGGATGTACTTTTGTTGTTTATCTTATTTATTTATAGCCACTCTAATGGGTGTGGAATGGTTTCTCATTGTGGTTTTAATTTTAATATTTTTTCATATACCTGTTGGCTATTTGTATGTCTTCACTTGAAAAATGTCTATTTAGGTCTCGGCATTTTGGGCTCTTACAAATAGGCTATAAACATACACTTAGGTACAAGTGTTTGTTTCCATATAAGTTTTTATTTCTCTTGGGCAAATACCTGAGATTGAAACACCTGAGTCATATGGTAGCTACATGTTTAATTTTTTAGAAGCTGCTAAACTGTTTTCTAAATGGTTATACCTCAGGAGTCTTTTTGTACTATATGACCTAGAAACTCAGTCCAAATGCAGATTAAATTTTTTTAGTTTCTTTCTTTTTTTTTAGTTTGTATATGACAGCATAAGGCATTATAATTCTTATTACACATATAGAGCACAATTTTTCATATCTATGGTGGTATACAAAGTATATTCACACCAATTCATGTCTTCATACGTGTACTTTGGATAATAATGATCATCATGTTCCACCATCATTTATAACCCCATGCCCTCTCCCTTCCCCTCCAACCCCTCTGCCCAATCTAGAGTTCATTTATTCCTTCCATGCTCCCTCTCCTTATCCCACTATGAATCAACTTCTTTATATCAAAGAAAACATTCAGCATTTGGTTATTTGGGATTGGCTAACTTCAGTTAGCATTACCTTCTCTAACTCCATTCATTTTCTTGCAAATGCCATGATTTTATCCTCTTTTATTACTGAGTAATATTCCATTGTGTATATATGCCACATTTTTTAATCCATTCATCTATTGAAGGGCATCTAAGTTGGTTCTACAGTTTTGCTATTGTGAACTGTGCTGCTATAAACACTGATGTGGCTATGTCCCTGTAGTATGCTGTTTTAAATTCCTTTGGGTATAGACCAAGGAGAGGGATAGCTGGGTCAAATGGTGGTTCCATTCCCAATTTTCCAAGAAATCTTAACACTGCTTTCCATATTGGCTACACAAGTTTGCAGTCCCACCAGCAGTGTATGAGTGTATCTTTTTCCTCACATCCTTGCCAAACTTATTGTTGTCTTCATAATAGCCTGCCATTCTGACTGGAGTGAGATAAAATCTTAGAGTGGTTTTGATTTGCACTAAATGCAGATTAAAATTTTAACCAAAAAGATTCTTATTGTAGTTTGACTCATAAAAGGAAAAAACTTGGAAATTACCTGAATGCAGCAAAAGAAGCATACATAGGTAAACCATGCTTCTTTCAAGCAATGAAATAATATATAATGAATAGGAATATTATTTATGAGGGCTGGGGGTGTAGCTCAGTGGTAAAATACTTGATTAGCATGCACAAGGTCAAGAAGAAAGAGGAAGAAAAAAAGAAAAGATTACTATTTATGGAGGGTTTTTTTTTGTAAAGTGGAGAACATTTTGGATAAAATGATAAGTGAAAAAAACCACAATATATCAATTACATCTCCAGTATAATCATTACAAACAATCTTAACAAGGGGCACCAAAAGAAATGGGTTTCTTTCATTCTTTTGAAGATTCTTTTCTATAACTTTCAATTTTTTTCTCAGTGGAAAAAAAAACATGTATTAACAACTTTATTGAGGTATATTTTGCATATCATGAAATTCTCTAATTTCAAGTATACAATTCAATAATTTTATTAAGTTTATTCAATTAAGGAGTCTTTACCAAAAAAAATATGTTTTTAATCCTTCCAATAAGATCCCTAATGCCCAGTCTCTGTTCCCAGTTCAGGCAACCATTGATCTAAACTGATCTAATTTTTCTCTATGTAAACTTGCTCTTTCTGGATATGAGATGAGAATCTAATGAAATCATATAATATGTGGTTTCTTTTGTCTGATTTCTTCCACTTAGCATAATGTTTTTTGAGGTTCACACATTACATAGCATGTCAATAGTTCATGGCTTTGTATTGCCCAATAGCATTGCATTGCATGAATATATATTTGGTTGCTCTATTTGCCTGATGATGGATATTGAGTTTATTTCTGCTTTTTGGTTATTAATGTTGTTGTGATCATGTGCAAGCTTTTTGTGGGCCTATGTTTTTATTTCTCTTGGATATATGCCTAGAAGTGGAGTCAGTAGGTCCTCCTATGATATCTCTGCTTAACATCTTGAGGAAATGCTAAACTATTTTCCAAAATAGCACCAGCAATTTGTGAGGGTATCATATCTCCATATCCTCTGTAACATTGTTGTTGTATGTCTTATTTATTATAACCATTCTAGTGGATGTGAAATGGTTTCTTATAGTGGTTGTAATTTGCAATTGTATTTCTCTAATGACTAGCAAAGGGGAACATCTCTTCATACTTTATATATATATAGCCCTTTATGTATAGCCCTTTATGTGTCTTCTTCGATAAAACATCTGTTCCTATTTTTTTGCCTATTTATGATTGGGTTGTTTGTTTTCTTACTATTGAATTGCATGAGCTTTTTGTAAATCCTGGATACAAATCTTTTATCAGTTATGTGTTGTGCCAATATTTTCTCCCAGTTTATTTCTTGTCTTTTATCTTCTTAATAGTGTCTTTTGAAGTGCAAAAAATTTTAATTTTGGTGAGATCCATTTTATCAATTTGTCATTTATAAACTGTGTTTCAGTGCTGTATCTAAGAAATCTTTGCCTCGCCCAGAGTCCTGAAATTTTACCTATGTGTCTTCTTCTAAAAGTTTCATTGTTTTAGCTTCACATTTAATCAATGACTCATTTGGAGTTAACATTTGCATATTATGTGAGATGAGTTCGTCTTTTTGCATACACATAATTTTATTATGAAATGTTTTTCTGTCATGTTAAAATTGATAATAGCTTAATATTCCATTTCATGAATTTATCATACATAGTGTGGAGCCGGTAACTGTTTAACTATCTCTCATAAAATAAAGTCCTGAGTTTTAGTATTTGCCAATTTCCCTGGTGTAAATACTCCAATCATGTCTAATTTCAAACTACCTGTATGACATAACTTATGAAGGTAGAAAGAGATCACCCAACTGGTTCTTGTGAACTGCATTAGGCTGGCTTCAGCACAACCCTGTGTCTTTATAACCAATCTCTGGGCAAGAAGAGCAAATGCTATACTTTTGCTTCCTATCTGTCCTTCTTTTTGCTCTCGATATACATAGGATACAATAAATGAATCAAGAAGAAGTGGTCTATTTTATTCACTGCTATAAATGAACGCTGGACTTCTGTAGGGTTCTAGTTTTCCCTAACGATTAAAGCAGCTGCAGGCAGCATCCTTGCCACTTTTCGGTGGTCTCATTTAGTATTATCTATCACATTTACTTTCAGGACAACTCTCAGCCCTGCTTCCTGGTGTAGATAAAGAGAATCAACTTTTGATTGACAAAGGAAGTACGAAACTGCTTGAACTTCTGCAATTTGGCAAAGACACATATTAAAGATTTAAATTATGGAGTGACTTCCCCTTTTGCTTTGGTCCTTCTTAGAAACTTAATTTTAAATAAAGAAAATGTTCAGTGGCCACATATTTGTCTTGACAGTCACTGGAGTCATGTCAAGTGTGAATGGCTGCAATGTGTCAGCTTACTAAAGGGTGTCTTGGGCATGAGTCATGCAAGGAAAGGAAATCGTTAGAGTGTCACACATTCAAAGAAATGTACCCAACCTTATTTCTGAGGAAACTCTTTTAAGAAGTGCAAATAGAACTGGGTGGTCACTTTGGGATAGTTGCTTTTAATAAGTTTTTGTTTAGTTCCTGTGTGTATCTTTATGGTAACCGCATAGCTTTATCCGCATTTTTGCAAGTTAAGAAGAAACAGAGGCCTGGGAAGTGGGAGAATAGTGAACAATGGGGGACTTTGGAGAGTTGGGGACAAGGCTCTGGGCAACTATCACTACTTGATAAGGCTTTTTTCAAAGTCAATATAAATACCATTATTTTAACTTCCCATATGAAAAGTAAGGGAGAGAGAGAGAGAGAGAGAGAGTTAGTTAGTTTTAGTGCTTATCCAGGGCTATTAATTTACAATATTTTTAAGCCTGTGTTCAAAGTGTGCACTGCGAGTCACCTCCTGAACAGGAAACTCAAACTCAGTGTCTTATCATGGCATCCTGCTCTGGCCCCAAGTCTCAGCGCATCAACCTACATTCCTGGCCCCTGGCTCCTCTATATACCACGGACCAAAGTTAGTGTAGTTCCCAGAGGGAGTTGTGTTTCTGGTCTTTATTCACATGACACCCTCATGCTAGAATGCTCACCCCACCTTGCTCTTCTAAGAAACACCTGCTCATCATTTTCTTTTCTCTGTCTCTCCCCAAGGCCAGCTCTTCCCTTTTCTCTTCCTTCCTTCTTTTCGTTCCTCCTCCATTTCTTTCTTTTCACAAAAAGTAACTTTCCTTATGATGTGGTCTTTTTCAAGGTTGGGTGGCACTGAAAAGCATACAGAAGAAAATCAACATTGCCCCTCGTGGAGGCTTTATCCAGTCTCAGTCTAGTTAAGCTGGAACTACGTTTCCCAGAATTCTTGGCCTGTAAGGTTCCGGGTTAGCACAGGCCAGGAAAGCTATTTGATGTGAGTCTTGGAGGAGGGTAGAGTAGTCATGGTAGGCTGTGTGGCTGGAAACAACAGGTGCCAGGCCCTGGGGCGGCGTATGCACCATGCTGCATGTCTGCTAGCTTACCTTACTGGTGGAGGACAGCACTTGGACTCTGACTCCCATAGCTTCCCTCCTGCTGCTACACCTCAAAGTCTTAGGCCAGGCATGTGTGAATCTCCATGGCAAGGTGTATAACCTCCTCTGAAGGTTATTATGGAATACTGATTGGATGTGGAGACAGATGCAGGCTCCAGTTTGTCTCCAAAGGCTTTGATTTACCCTTTCAGGTTCCACTTTGTCACTGCTCATATCCTCATCTCGCTTTCCTCCCTTATTGCTGGCAGACTTATAGAGACATCCCGCTCAACACTGGTGACAGTCCAGGTGAACCCACCCACCAGCTTCCATAATTGCATCCAATCTGATTCCTCAATAAATCCCTTATTCAGAGGCACCCAGACTTTCTTAGTTCATTGCCCTTAACATCTCAGTACTTTTTTCTCAGTGCCCTGATCCAAAGAAATGCAAACTAGTTCTTCCTATTAAGGGATTTGATTCAAACAACTTAACTTGTTCTAAAAAAAATTTAATGGATATTTTAAAAAATTAAAAAATAAATTGAAAGAAAAATAACATTTGATTTTTATTCTTAGGTAATCAGTATCAACAAGGCCCAACCTTGGAAACTTGCTCAACCTTGGAATTGAATCAGACACTGTCACCCTCAGTTCCCTTTCCACACTGCTGTGTCTCAAAGCCATCACTGAAAACTCAGCTTTGTAAAGACACGAGAACTTTGAAAGAAATGTACTGCAATCTTGGGTTGAAACTGTGAAGTCCCTCAAGCTGATAGTTCTGAGGGTGTTCAAGAGATGTCAGGTACCAATGTATATTCCCTGAAAGCTGGAAATAATCCATGAATTCACTGTGGCCCTGTGGGTACCTTGGCACACAGTTTGGGAACTAAACTCTTTGACTCATATCTCTTTTTGGATTAAATCCTGACCACACAAATTTGGGGTGTGTTCCTTTTGCCATGGTTTGGATGTGGTTTGTCCCCCAAGGGTTCATGGGATGGAGACTTGGTCCTCAATGTCAAGGTGGTAGAACCTTTAAGATACGGAGCCTAGTGGGAGGTGATTATGTTACTTGGGGCATGACTCTTGGAAGGAATTAAGTAGTTCTCATGGGACCCCGGGATGTTCCTGCGAGAGACCGTCCCCCTGCCCATACTCTGATTTCCTGCCTTACCATGTGGTATTATCTCCCTTTCACATGGGCTCTCATTAGGATGCCCTCCACCGTGCCGTGATGTGGTTATTAAACCCTCATCAGAACTGAGCAGATGTTGTCAGCACCAAGCTCTTGAACCTCCAAAATGATGTGCTAAAAAAGTCCCTTTTCTTTATGAAGTACCCAGCCTGAGGTATTTTGTTACAGCAATGATTTTGTGCTATGTACATAAGAAATGTGGACCAGAAGACTTCTGTGTACTTTTTCTTTTATTTAACAATATGGTGAGCACATTTCTAGGTCAATAAAAATCTTTTCAAAAATTATTCACGCCTGCATCATGTACCATATTTAGCAATATTTAACATTTCCCCAATTATTAAACTTTCCAGCTGTCTTCCATTTTTACTATTATCTATGCATATTACCTTAAAATGGATTCTTAGAAGCAATATTACTAAATGAACTTTTTTTACATTCTCGATACCATTGCCAAATTGTTTTTCAGAATAAGTGGATAATCTATATTCCCATTGAAAATACATGACAGTGACTGTTTTGCCACATTTAAAAAAATATTTATTTTTTAGTTGTAGTTGGACACAATAACTGTATTTTATTTATTTTTATGTGATGCTGAGGATTGAACTCAGGGCCTTGCATGTGCTAGGCGAGCGCTCTACTGCTGAGCCACAACCCCAGCCCGTGCCACATTTTTACTGCACTGGGTATTTTCACTAATAAAATCTCTTTACCACTTACAGCAAGCCAAAGAAGAATATTAATTTTAATTGGCATTTCTTTGATTACTAGTGTAATCTGCATTTTCTGTTAATAGCTATTGCATTGATATTATGACCTATCTGTTAAAATGTTTAAAATTATTTTAAAAATAATTGGGCATATTTATGATTTTCTTATTGATTCATAAGATTGCCTTATGAGAGTAGACACTTGGGGCATCTTTGTCTTAACCATTAGTTTGTTACATTTTTAATATTTAATGTAACATCTTTGTATTTCATGTTTATAATATATTAAAATTTCTCATTGCAATACTTTTCTTCTTTGAAATATTCTTAGACTGTCTCATCTGATCATTATCCAAATGAATTTTTGATTTGTTAAATTAAGAACCAAGACAAAATACATTTGGATAAAAGTTGAGTAAAAGCTACAAAGTAATTTCATGCTGGTCTTTGAGTCTCACATCGAGCATTATCCCACAGGACAGTGTCTCCCAGCTCATGTGACTCCTGCCCATTACGGCACATGGAAGGCTTTGGTTCATGGTGGGGTGGCAGGTCCTTCTTGCAGTGGTCTTCATATCATTGGTGTCTGACATCAGGGACTTGCATCAGATAAAGTGATGAATGAATGAGTGATGGACGTGTGGCATTTGAATGGACAAATAAATAAATGGATATATAGAACTTATGGGCAAATTCTCCTTTTCCTCTTCCAATATTTAGTTTCCAGGTTGCTGTTTTTGCTCTTTGGGAAGGACAGATAGGAAAACGGGCTTAGATGTTTCTATAAGTGAATTCAAAATACCTTCTGGCGGCTTCAGAACATCTAACAGCTCCATACTAGCAGGGTCTCTGTGCTTCAAATCACCCTGATCTTTGACACAGAGCAAGAAAGTCCACCCATCTATGTGAAGGGAGTAACCAAGATGCCCCTGGTGGACAGGATAGGGCAGCGGGTGTGTGAGGTTAAAGCTGGAGGGGAAACTCCAGCTGGGGAAGTACAGATGAGCTAGGTGTGGCAGGGCATAGCACCAGGTGTGGGGACCGGATGACAGCCCTACAAGGTCTTCTTAGACAGTCACACACCTTGTTCCTTTCATGCCATTCAAGTTTTAGCCTTCTCCCTATGCCTCAGTTCTTACCACAGAAAGTGAAAATGGGAAGTGAGAGGGGTACCAGTAAATATTGGGCAACTTCAGAGCAGGCTAATCCTGCCAAGTCCAAATTTTTGCCCAGCATAGAGGTCTGGAGAGAAGGAAACAAAATCAGCCAACATCAGAGTTTTTATTACCCCGGCCAAGAATGAGTCTTCCAACTCTGGAAAATCAAAATGGATTCTTTCCACCTGATGTTTTTCTTTTGTGTGTCTCAAAAAAATACGTACCTAGTATTTTTATTTAGATAGATGATATCTGTGTTGGTCAGCTATTCACTGCCATGACCAAAACACCTGATATAAACAAACTAAAGAAGGAAGCCCTTATTCTGGCTCAGGTGCAGAAGTTTCAATTCATGGTTGGCCAGTTCCATGGCTTTAGGACTGAAGTGAGGTGGAACACCATGGCAGAAGGTGAGACAGAGGAGAGCTGCTCAGGTCATGGCAACTGAGAAGCAGTATAGGGGCTGGTGGGGGGAAGGGGCTGAGACAAAATACCCTTCCAAGGGCATTCCCTCAGTGAACCACTTCCTCCAGCTAAGCCCCACCTCCTTAAAATTTCTACCCTTTCCAATAATCCATTCACGTTATTAATCCATCAGATGGATCAATCCACTGATGAAGTTAGAACCCCCAGGATACAATAATTTCTTAAAAGCCCCATAATCAGTCTTTGGGGGACATTCCAGTTCCAAACCACCAAGATCTATGTCTTTTTTAAAGGCCAGCACTTGTTTTGTGGGATCATCTGTGTTGTTAGGAAGACTATCCAATCCATTTGTTTTACTTGGTACAGAACTTCATAGTATATCTTCCATGTTCTACTAGTCTCCTAGGAATGGGCACCAAGACTGCCTCAAACTCTCTGCTCTTGAAAATAAAACTATAATATTCTTCTTCAGATGGTTGGAGATGCTGGATGATAGGCAGATGTAAATGAGTTCAGTCTATATCACCATCAGTTGGAAGGAAAACATTTTTTTTTGTTTGTTTGGGTCCTTGGCTGAAGGAAGGCATATGAAAGAAGGAAGTAAGACTCTTCAAGGCATGAGAGAGAGTGGCTGCTGAGGATCTGAGAGCTGAATAGAGATTGCAAGGTTTGCAATAGCACTGGGAAAAGGTAAAGTTATGGCCCAGCCAGAGAGGATAAACTGTCACATCTTTTGAGTAAAGGTTATGTCCTGAGAAGTGTTTTCTAACTTTAGCATGCATCAGAGGCCCTTAGAAGACTTATTAAAATACAGATTGCTGGGGCTTGCACTCAGAATTTCGATTTCAGTCATTCTGAGAGAGGGCCGGAGAATTCATATTTTTAACAAGTAATGCTGTTGCTTTTGAGGACCACAGCTTTTTAGAGTAAAGGCCAACCCATGAGACTAAAGTCCAAGTTGAATAGATACATCCTAACAAAGAACAGGACTAAGTTGGTCAGGGCAAAAAGGATACAATAATGATTTAACAAGCATGGCAAGAATAAATGGCACTCAGTACGTTTTACAGGACGATAATAATACAGACACCCTCCAATATACCATCAACAATTTTTGGCATGCAGTAAAATATATATGTGTGTGTGTGTATGTGTGTGTGTGTGTGTGTGTGTGTGTGTGTGTGTGTATGAAAAAGCAGGAAAATTTGACCCATAATTATTTAAAGTTAATAAAGACAAACTCCAAGATAACTTGAGAAATTAGAACTAGCACTTTAGGGCTTTGAATCAACTATTATAATCAAGAACTTAAAATAATAGATGGTTATAATAAGTGAACAGATGTAAAATCTCAGTGGGAAAATGGAAACAATATTAAAGAACCAAATGGAAATTCTAGAAATGATAAGTGCAGTATCTGAATAATTCACTGGAGGTGAATTAACAGGTAATTAACAGCATGGTAGAGACAGTAAAAGTTCATCAGTAAATTTGAATGCAAATTACTGAGCACATCTTAAGAAGGAAAAAAAAGGAACTTAAAAGGAGAGGCAGATGTCATGGCTCAGGGCATGTGGTGGGTGGTGATGGTGGTAGTGGTGGTGGTGGTGGTAGGAGACTGAGGTAGGAGGATTGCAAGTTCAAGGCCAGCCTCAGCAACACAGCAAGGCCCTAAGCAACTTAGTGGGACCCTTTCTCAAAATAAAAATAAAAGGGGACATGGTTCAGTGGTTAAGCATCCTGAGTTCCAACCCCAGTACCAAAAAAAAAAAAAAAAAAAAAAAAGACATTAGAAATACTATTAAGCAGTTTAATGAAGATATAATCAGAATCCTAGAAGATGAAGAGAGAGAGAGAGAGAATTGATCAAAATTTTTTAAAGAAGTATTTGAAGACCTAAATGACTTCAAATTGGGGAAAGATCAACTTAAAAATTCAGTAAGTTTTATAAACCCTAAACAAGATAAACACAAATAAAACCAAAATGCTAAAAATTAAGGTTAGGGACAATACTAAAAGTCATCATGGGGAAAAATGACACATTTCATAGAGTGGGTAACAAGGACACAATAACTGCTGACTTCTCATAAGAGACAGTGGTGTCCAGATGACAAGAGAATAGCATATTTAAATCAAAATTACCCTTAAGATTTCATCTCACTCTGGTCAGAATTGCAGTTATCAAGAATACAACCAACAAAAAGTGTCGCTGAGGATTTGGGGAAAAAGGTACACACATTCCTTGCTGGTGGGACTACAAGTTGGTGCAACCAATCTGGAAAGCTATGTGAAGATGCCTTAGAAAACTTGGAACGAAACCACCGTTTGCCCCAGCTATCCCACTCCTTGATCTATCTCCAAAGGACTTAAATTCAGCATACTATAGTAATGCAGCCACATCAATGTTTATACCAGCTCAATTCACAATAGCTAAACTATGGAACCAACCTAGGTGTCCTTGAATAGATGAACAATAAAGAAAATGTGGTATATATACACAATGGAATGTTACTCAGCTTTAAATATGGTAAACGGATGGAGCTGGAGAACATTATGCTAAGTGAAATAAGCCAATCCCCCAAAAATCAAAGGCCAAATGTTTCCTCTAATATGCAGATGCTAAATCACGATGGGGAAGGATAGAGTTAACTAGGGACTAGGGAAGAATAGAGTTAACTTAGATTAGGTAGAGGGGAGTGAAGAGAAGGAAGGGGAGGGGATATGGGAATAGAAAGGATAGCAGAATGAAACGGACATTATTACTTTATATATATATATGACTGTATGACCAATGTGATTCTACAATATGTATAATCAGAAAAATGAGAAATTATATCCCATCTATGTATATCAAAGTGCATAAATGCATTCTACTGTCATTTATAACTAATTAAAACAAATTTTTAAAAAATTTAAAAAGCATCACTTTCTTCATCTATAGAAATAAAAGAGTTGTGATATATTTCTTAGTGACTCTGAGATCAATTTACAAGAAAGACATATTAATATGCTATGAACACAGCATCTGTCCCATTGGAGATGCCTATACTAGCTGGGTAGCCTGCATCTAATCATCAGACATCAGCAAACCCAAGCTGAAGGATGGTCTACCAGCTAACTGTGGTGCTCATAAATGCCAAAGTCCATAAATGTCTAAAGAAGCTTGGGATCCTGGATTGAAAGAAATCGGAGAGGCAGACAACCAAGTTAAATCAGCGATTTTGGATCCAGGGTTTATAAATGATGTTATTTGCCAAGTGAGCAAAATTGGAAAGAGGGTTGTAGATCCTCTGGTGATATTGTACAGGGCTGTTTCCTGTTTGTTCGGTGAGAGAACATCCTTCTCAATAGTAATAACACGATGAAGCGCTACAGGTGGTATAACTCTGGGCTCACAACTTGCTTTCAAATGGTGCAGGAGGATATTGTATAACAAATCTCTCTCCTTCTCCTAGGATGATGAATTTAAGGCAAATGTGACAAAATATTGGCAACCAATGGGGAAACTGGATGCACTGAGGAACTTCTTTATGCTTTCCTGGCAGCCCCTCTGTAAAGACGAAGTGGGGGAAATGAAGTAGGAGCAGATAACAAGGAACACAGGCTCCTGGGAAGAGGAGGTGGAGTGGAAGAGCTGGGTGTCTTGGGTGAAGGAGGAAGGTGTGGGCAGGGAGGAGTCAGAAGTCTGACCACGTCGAGTTGGAGGAAGACTGTCCTGCTTCATTTGTTTTATTTCATCTAATGTTCAGAACAGCCTCCTGAGCCTCACTTTACAGATGTGGAAATTGGTTGACCTCCATTCAACCAGCATTTACTTAGCACTTACTGTGCGTGTCAAACATGACTGAAGTCACACACACATACACAAAAATCTTACGTGTGATCGTGTACCTATGTGTGTGCACCTAGGAAACAGCATGAAAGAAGATGCATCAGAACACGAACATGCTTAGAGAGGCCAGATTTGAGTTCTGGGTTTTCTTTTTTTTTTTTTTTTTCTTTGTGTTTTTCAGCTTTTTCTGGGTTTTCTACCATTGAACACAAACTGCCCTTATAACAAGGGGAGAGGTAAGAATTGTTTCAAAAATGAAATTGGAGGATATTGGGTAACATTCCCTGTTACAAAATCACCGTGGCTCAAATGTTGTTTTTTTGGTGCAGTTATTTTACGAGGCGTGGTGGACAGACGTTTATTAATGCGTTGAGCCTCCTCTCCACTCTACGGAGGGCTGGCTGGTGGCTTTTCAGATGGAGAGCTGATATCCACCTGAGTGTGACCCCTCCCTGCCAGTAGAAGTTTTCCACACCATGATGACACCAGCCTCTTTGTTCAAAGATGACATGTGTACACAGCCAGTCCCCAGTCCTGATCTAAAGGGAGAAGGTGGCTTGGTAAGAATACAACTGTAGTGTCCGTGAAAATGGGAGAGGGCGGAAGTTGTCACTGCATCCTAATGTGAGACATGCATCAGTTTAGGATGCTCTCCATCCCTCTACTTCTCAGCTACAACCCCAGCACAGTCTGGTCTACGTTCAGCCTACTGCTGGCCTGGCACCAGAAGCTCCACAGCTGCCCCCACCCATCTGGCCTGCACTCTGTTGGCATCTCTGTACCTGTGCACCCCACTGAGCTGAGCTCTCTGTAAGAACAGGCTCTCCTGGCACACCAGTGTCTCCCACAGCTCCAGGAGTGTCCTTGGACTGCAGCAGGTCCTCACCACTACTGGATCAAATCGATTTTGCAAACCATGATGGAGAAACAGATGGAGCATCCCTACTGTAGACTTCATTGCGGGCATCCAAAACAAGGCTTTGAATGATTTATTATCCTAGGGAAGTGATCACAGCATATTGCTAACTAAACACAACAGTAACAGAGTAGTGCGTACAACTCCAGTGCATCTCTGTTATAAATATACACAGAAAAACAATTAAATGAAAATACATCCCTGAATGCGCAGTCATTGTCTTTGCACAGTGAGATGATGGTATGATTTCGGTATTGGTTTTCTTTTCCTTGACATGTTAGTTCTTTTTTTTTTTTTTTTTTTTTAGAAACAATTGTTTGTTATTGGGAAAATGAAGTTTAAAGAAATACATATCTGAGGGAAAAGAGGACTATGAATAATAACTGGGAGGTCCTAGGGTAGACATAAAGTGTGAAGGAAATTTTGGGTACATGAGCGGCTTTGTGTTAAAGGCGCCTGAGCCTCTCACATCAAGATGGAGTCCCCACCACACCGCCCCCAAGGCTGGGCCTCTTCCTTGTGGGCATCCTCCCTTCTGGCCTCAGACACTGCCAATTGGTACAGGAGTCATTTTTCTGCTGTGAGACCCAATGGGGCAGTCACAGCTCTGATTCATAAACCCAAAATGTTTGGATGGAGAATCAGCAGGAAGAAAACCAACTCTGCTTCCTTTCACCTAATTTACCAACGCATTCAATTTGCAAGGAAGGGGGATTCTGAAAAAATAATCAGAAAGAAAAGAACAGTAAATGGAAGTGAGGAATCAATTCCTTTTATGAGTATTAGGAAGCACAGTCTGGTCTACGTTCAGCCTACTGCTGAAGTGTTTGATTTTAGCAAATATCAAATTCTAAGGGCTTTCTTATTCTACTGCAAAAAAAAAAAAAATAGTTTTTCCCACTAGGTCTCAAGTTCTTTCACTCTGAGTTCCATGTTCCCCAGGATTTCCAAGAGCCCAAGCCCTACCCTGGGAGTGGGTGGGGACAGACACCTGCTGGCTACTCACTGGCTATAGGGTTCAGCATAGAGTCAGCTGTGGAAATCACTGCTTCCAATGCATTGGTGGTGGATGGAAGGGGTGGATCTGGTACTGCAGTGGCTTTATTTGCAAATGCTAATGTTCACTCATATCTGCTGTCCAAGCCCCTCCCTGTCACACATTGTCTACCAGGGAGAAGTTCATGAAAAGATTGAAGCCCCAGAAGTAACTTAGTCTAGACCACCACCTTTAAGATCCCCTAATCCCAAATGTCTATAATTCCATGCTGTGCCAGGTGTCAGAATCTAGCTGGGAGAGCTGTGTTGCCTCTTCATCCTGTCCTGGTGGTACATGGGAGGGCAGGTCAGTCCCACTGGCACCTAGATTGCCCTCCAGGGGTGTGAGTCAGAACCCAGCAGAGAGTTCATGCTCCCCGGTGGATGGAGTCATAGAGCTGACCCTCTCCAGCCTGTCCACAGAGAGGAAGGGCAGCCACTTGGCCAGGTGCACGGCCACGTGTCTGTGGAACAACTGGCGGAGGTATTTCCGGAACCGCTCCCCCACAAAGACATAGATGACGGGGTTGACACAGCAGTGAGTGTAGGCGATCACCTCCGTCACCTGAATGGCCATGTCCAGCTCCCTGCTCTGCACACACTGATTGGTGAACAGGTACTCTTGGAAAGCAGAGACAAACATAGTCAGGTTGTAAGGGGTCCAAAAGAGGAAGAAGGTGAGCATGATGACAAAAATCAAGCGGACGGCCTTAGCCTTCTTCTCATTGGGCCGACTGAGCAGAATATTGATGATCCCCGTGTAGCAGACGATCATGACCAACAGAGGCAGAACCAGCCCCAGGATGTTCAGTTTCAGAGCCTGGAAGCGTTTCCATTCTTTGAGGCTTTGGTGAGGGAAGTGGAGGCTGCAGGTGTTCCGGGTGAACTCCCACTGGGTCTTGGAAAAGTAAAAGCCAGGGACGGCAGCCAGGAAGGCCAGGGCCCAGGTGACGATGCTGGTGATGATACCAAAGGTGACAGTCCGAGCCCGTATTGCAAACACAGCATGGACGATGGCCAGGTACCTGTCGATGGTCAGCAGGATGATGAAAAAGATCTCGCTGTACAAGCCCAGGTAATAAGACCCCGAAAGCAGCTTGCACATGGCACTACCGAAAACCCAGTTGTCCTTCAACTTGTAGTCAATCCAGAAGGGCAGTGTGAAGAGGAAGAGCAGGTCAGAGATGGCCAGATTGAGGAGGTAGATGCTGGTCATGCTTTGGAGCCTCCTGTGCTGCATGAGGACAAGGACCACCAGGATGTTGCCAATCAAGCCGATGACAAAGACCAGGGAGTACAAAGGGGGCAGCAGTTTGCTCCCAAAGGCCCTCACATCCACCTTATGGCACGGGGTTGTGTCCCCATAGTCATATTCAGTGGTCACTTCGTAGTCCTCTGTAGTGGTGATAAACTCCATCCTGGCGCCTTCTGTGGGTCCAGAACAATGATCTCTCAATTGCCTTTGCTATTAAAGGCGGTGGGCTCTGTGTGACAAGGACAAGATAGTGGTTACATTTCTTCAACCACTGATAAGTGCTTACTGAGTGCCTATTGTCTACCATGCCTGAAGCAAGGAATGGTGAGCAAGAGAGACCCAGGTCCCCTCTGCCCTTGTGGACCTACAGTCTAAGAGGCAACAAATGATCACGTGGATTATTTTTCAGTCCCTTAGGTGGTGAGTGCTGAAAAGGAAAAGCTCAGTGGATTGAAATCACAGAGGAAGGGAGCAGGTGCCATGCTATTCACAAAGTGCCTCCCAAGGGCTAAGGCACCAGACTGAGTGTTCAATGACTCTTGAGAGGGCACACTATTATTCCCATTTTAGAGGAGATGACACCAAAGTCCAGAATGTTAGGAAACATGCCCAGAGACACACCTGCAAGAACAAGAGTGGAAGCTCAGAGCCAGGAGTGGGGGACTCTCAGTGCCCAACCCCCAAACCACTGAGCTTTCCTGCCTTTGCTCACAGTGATGGCCCTGTGCCCTGGAGCCCATAGGACTCTGGGAAGGAAAATGGTCCTGACTGAGAACTAAAAGCTCACAAATAGTTTTTCATGGCTTTGGGGTTTAAAAAGTCTCAGCCAAGGGTGACAGAGTGAAAATGTGTAGGCATCTTTTTTTTTTTTTTTTTTGTCACAAAGACTGGTGGATGCTACTGTCATTTGGTATACAGAGCCAAGGATGTCCCATAATGCAAAAATTAATTTAACCCAAACACCAATAAGTTGCTACTATGAAGCCCTAGCAGTCAACCCCATCACTCCATAGGTGAGGACACTGGACACCAGAATGGGCTCAGCCTGGTCCATGTTGCATGGCCCTTATGTGGCACTGGCCCGGCTGCAGGTAATTCCACAGACCTCCTGTAGGAGCCTTGGGGAGGATTCAAAGGAAGCACAGGCCAGGAGGAAGGTTGTGACTAGAGACAGAAGACTGGGAGTCAGGAAGGAAATGCTCAGAACAGCTTTGAGTCATAAGGAGATGTCACATGGGGACCAGATGGACAGTGGGATTCTATTGAAATAAGCTTTGAGATTCCCCCCCACAGAGAATTGCTTTGAAACAAATGAAAGAGAACCACTAGATTGCCTGTCCCAGTCCCCATTTTCTAGCCCTTTTGAATACTTTCCCGACGCTTATTGAAGATGTTTCTACAAAGGGAGCATTGGTTTGGGTGGAACCTATCAGCTGCGTAACCTTGGATACATTAATCTACCTCTCTGAGCCTCTGTCCCTCCTGTGTAACATGGAAGAGCGGATCTTACCTTGCAGGGTTATCGTGAGATATCAGATGGGAAAAGTTCCCCGCCCCCCAGCACTTACCAGGCATTCAGTATCAGGGGACCTTTCCTGCAGTGGCCTTTTTCTGGGACCAGTTCCCACCATGATGTTCCTACCAGGATGTCTTATATTTCAATTCTATTCTGGTGTCTGTATCCCACCCTGAAAATCTCCCTTGCTAGGTTTCTTTGTAGATAATCTAGAAAGTGATTTTCCTCGACAGTGACAAGGACAGTCCCTTCCATGTGAATGACACTTTACAATTTCTACAAAATTGATAACACGGAGGTAGAGAGTAGAATAGCCGCAGGAGTGGTGTGGGGAGGAGGTAGAGAGAGGGCAGCCGATGGGTACTGGGTGTAGGAAAGGACTAACTGCTAGAGTGCCCCTGCAATGTACGGTGACAATGGCTGACAACAAATAAGTGAATACTTCACAATAGATAGCATAGAGAATTTCAAATGTTCTGGGCATGAAGATATGCCGGTTACCCTTAGCTGATCATCACAGGTTATATACATGTATTCAAATGTCACAATGTGCTCTCTCAATATGGACAATTACTGTGTGCCAATTAAAAAAAATATTGGAAAATTAAAAACCAGAATTGATTTGGCCCAAATCCCAATCAGTAAAGTAGGAGGCACCTACTTTACCATTTCCTGTCTTGAATCCAGGTGTTTCATGCTTCTACTGTACTTAAGAAATCTTTCCTGCTAAATAAATAAATAAAAATTTAAAAAAAAATTAAAAAATTCAATTTTCTACAGTGACTGTTGGAGATTAAGGCATATGATAAGTGTCGGGCACCCTGGGTGGAAGGTGAGATATTTTGTTAGGGTGAGAAGTGGGGGGGGGGGGCTTTCATTTTCCGACCAGTCCATCCCTGTGGCTCCCTCCTCTATCTCTGCCTGACCAGTCCTTTTTCTCATTTTGGGAACCCAAGCTGGTAGGCTCCAAAGAAACTGCACTAGTGATTTCTGCCCTCCATTGCCCTTGCTAGTGCTGACCAGAGCAGACGGCTCCATGTCTGCCCTTTGAGGTGGGCTGGTAGGTTTACAGTGAAAGCTAAAAAACTTGGGATGCAAAGCATCAGCCAGGGCAAAGCTGTCCCCATGAGCCTAGTTTCTGGGGAATTTTGGCAAAAGGGAAAGCAAGCTTAGCCTGCGTGGTCAGGTACCATATTGAGCAGAGCCTCCTCCATACTGCCCTGACCTCTGGCCCTGTTGACTACTGCCCTCACTTGTCCGTAGCATGCAACCATTCCAGGTTATGCTACTCCCAAAGGGAGCTGATGGAGCGGGGACTTTGGAGGAGAAACCAAAAGACCATGTCACCATTGAATCTTCCAGGCCCACGAAGAGTCTGCTACAAAAGTCGACCCCAAGGTCATTGCACAATGGTCGGCTATCGTCTTGGAGCGCGGGACCTTCCAGCACTAGTGTCTTTGGCTAGCTTAACTGTTGTATAAGAGAAAGTTGTGCAGGTCTCTTCCCGACTCACATTCGGCATGTCAGTAGCTTGACCACAGAAGCAGTATTTACACCATGGAAATTGGCAGACGCCACAACAGGGATCTTTTTTTAGGGAAAAGTCATTGTTACACATTTACTAACCCATCACTGCCCAGGCCTCAGAGACTGAACAGCTGGGAGCTGTCCTGTTTGATGAAAAATCAGTGAAGGGCACCTAGCCTGGTGGCAGGCTATGAAAGCTTTGGGGAGTTTCTAATTCCTCTTTGAATATCTGCAACCCTCTAAGATCTCTCTAGGGAGGAATAGTGGGAGTAGATATCTGCAGGTGGCTGCTGTGCCTATCTTCAAGGCAAAGTTCTGACCTGCGTCTGCTTGTAGAACAGAATGGATGTATGAGGGGCCATCTGGCCAGCTCCTTGCCTGCAGGGTGGGTAAATCCTGCCTCCTCAAAAGACAGTCAGCAGACCTGATTTTGGTTCCAGTTAAGGAATTGGTTAAGTATCTGCAATGTTTTTCCTAATGGATATTTTCCTCTTGCTACAATTTCTCATATACCATATTTGGTTTGCCTTTACATGGAAAAATGGCAAATAATTTCTTCTTAAATAACTTCACACAGAAGGCACCTCTTGTTTCTTCACACTAACTACCTTTCTTTATCAGTCACCAACAACGTTCAAGAAAGCCTTCTTTTTAGCATTTTACACCTGAGCACCTGGCCTTATAAACTCTCCAGTCTCCTCAGTATTGCTACCCTATTAATTGCCTTACAGATGTATCAGTGGAGTACTTAGACATCTCCCGAGACCTCAAATCATTCCCCAAGCATATCTTTAAGCAAGAGCAACTGAGAACACAGAAAAGACAAATGCCACTTACTCTGGTTCCACGGGACTTTGTCCACACGGCTTCTGTTACTGGAACTTTTAGAGTGTGAATTCAAGGTTCAAGGTCCAGACCAAGTAGGAAGCGCTCAGCTTCCTGTGAGATGATGGAGATTGGAGTCAGGTTTCGCAGTCTTTCAGAATGACAAGAAGAGGGTGAAGTTCTTCTTTTTGTATGGTTGGTTATTCATGAATGGCTGCTACGCCCACCAGTGGCCAACTCCTGGAGATCAAGTTCACTACAAGTATTTTTTGTGCTCACCCTGCTACAATTCCAATTCCAGGCTTCTCCTTAGAGCTCTGCCCTGAAGGAATTGGGCAGATTGGGTTGGGTGGAGTTCAGTTGCGCAAGGTATGTGACAATGAGCTGTCCCCAGAACTTGTGGAGCAATTGGATGTGTATATGTGGGAAGGAGGCCCAGCAGAGAGTTCTTGTGGTCAGTGGGTTGACTTTGCTTTTTTTTTTTTTTTCCTAAATTGCAAATGAAATGATTTAAACCAGAACCTTGAGTCTTTTTCCTCAGAACCATCTGGCTGATAAATGAGAACAGAAAGAGGTGGCAGCTTGTCCTTGGGACCTCTAATCTACTCCACATCTGCCCACTGCCCCTCTTCTCTCTGCTCCCCCGTCCCTTCTCTGCCAAACCTCCCAGAGTGGTTTCATCTCCAGAAACCTCCAGCCTGGAAGGAATACAGATGAGTTGGCTGAGTTTAGGCAGGAGTCAAACACAGGCCAAGTTCAAATCCCAGCAGGTCACTGCCCCTTCCTAAGTCTTGGTTCTTACTCTGTCAAGCTGGGAGGCTGGGGTCAACTTGAACATGAAAATGTCAGAGTTTCTGGTCCCAAAAAAGTCATCTGGTTGGGCTGGGGCTGGGACTCAGCGCTCACCTAGCACGTGCGAGGCCCTGGGTTCGGTCCTCAGCACCACATAAAAATAAACAAGTAAAATAAAGGTATGTGTCCATCTACAACTAAAAACTATCAAAAAGAAAGAAAGACGTCTGGTCAATGATGCTTCCTGAAGCTCTCCTCACCTGTGCTGCCACTGTGCTGTGCCATCTATAAAATGGGGAGGGGGGGGCAGCTCCTAACCTTCCTGTGCCCAACCCTCAGTTACTCTATTTTATAAAGCAGTAGTTTGCATGAGTTACTCCATTCCGAGTACAAGTAAGCAACCACACTCTGCACAGCCCCACCCTAAGACACAAATTAATAAATAACGTATTGGTGCTCACTTCTGGAATTAAATCAGAAGCACATGGATGCAGGGGCGTATCAAACCCATATCAGAGAAACCAGGCCCCAGGAGCTTATCATCTCACAAGACATGTAGCCCCCTCACCTGAAAGACATAAAAGGAGAAGCGCCCTGAGACTGGTTGTGGCGTCACATACTGACCTGTTATCAGGCCATCAGGGAACGTGTCATGGGGTCAACAGGGGACTAACCTGACTCTCTATCTCAGCTTGATCTCCCTGCTGAATGTGGCCTGTGGTCTGGTCCCTGGCCTCTAATAAGTTCTGTACTCTGTCCTGAACAAGTCCTTCAGCTGGTTGCTGGTTTGGAATCTTTACCCACATGCAATAGCATTTTTTGCATTTGTGTCTGCTCTTTGCCTTTGCCCTCAGTGCAGCCTCCTGAATCCCTTTGGCCACCTTAAATACACACACACACACACACACACACACACACACACACCTTTGTGTAGGGTGTGATATGCGACATGACTATTACAGATATCAGAAATTAAGATTGGAATAAAAAGAACCTGTGATTGCCTGGCTTGATTACCAGGCAACCCCACGAGTACTCAGTGAATTGCAAATTTAATGAAAGTTTTGTAGTTTAATGAAAGTTTTGTAGTTTTAAAATTTGTTGGTATTCAATAAATGCTGATATTATGGAAAGGACCACTATATTTGGTCTCTTTTAATGGTATAGCTCCCTTATGACCAAGAGGCTGGTCAGTGGCTATTCTACCTCTCCTTCCTACACCAGGTCTCCTATGTGGGATGCAAACCCCACATGTGTGCGCGCACACACACACGTATTCACGCTCCTAGGCCCTCTCTTTCTCTCTTCAGCTTTGCCATAGCTCATGTGTGTAGTGGGGGAGAGTATGGAGACAAGAGACATCAAGAAAGGCAAATGCCCCACCCCATCCATTTCTTTTTATGGTCCCTTGACATCTCTCACTATAAAAAAAGTGAGCATTTTCTCAAGGCTGCCATTTTGGCCTTGACCCATATCAGTGTTCCTCTTCCTTGAAGGAAAGAGGAAGGTGTGGGAAGCTTTAATCACCTCCCTGAGGCTGCAATCGGAGCCCATCAGGAGGAAGCACCCTGTCCTGGGAAAGCCTTGCCCCCTTAGCCCTTGCACCAGACCTGGGGTGGATTCGGATGGCTCCTTAACACCTGCAGAGATATCCTGGTTTGCTTTGAGATCAGTCTCAACCACTGGGCCTTATCTCATGGCCATGCACCCTCCTCAAATTAGCAAGGTGGGAGAATTTGGAACTAGGGGCCACTGTGAAAGAGCTGCAGTGAAACAACTACAGGTTGTCACATTGACAAAAATGAGAAAGGTTAGAGGCTAAGATGTGGTTCCCAGGGTTAGAGGAAGGTGGGCCCAAACAGCATTGCTTCTGCTTGGCTACATGTTCAAATCACTTGGAGAGTTCTATAAACTACGGATGCCTTGGTCTCACCCTCAGACATTTTAATTTACTTGGACTGTGGTGCAGCCCAGACATCAGAATTGTTATGTGCAAAAAAAAAAAAAAAAAAAAAAAAAAAATTGAGACACTAGAACTCCTGTCCTAGAGCAATGGTTCTCAAGCTTAAATATGCATTGAAATCTATATAGGGCTTGTTAGAACATAGATTTCTAGGCCCTACCTCCAGAGATTCAGATCGTAGGTCTGGGATGGGGCCCAATAACTTATATGTCTAATAAGTTCTGAGAACGGCATGTGGACATCTACTGTCCAGTTGTGGTAGAACAGTTGTACTAGGACCTGGAGATGGGATTTGAGATATAAGGTTTACTGGGAATGCCACGGGGGAGGTCCAGTGGCAATGAGCTGGACAGATGCCTCCCCAGAAGGCCTAGTGATGATGGGCTGGACAGGTGTACATTTGTTCCATTAGTAGAGGGAGAGAGGTTTTATAAGCTAAGCTACAAAAGCAGTAACATCAGCTTAGCTTGCTTTGCTGCTTGTATAACCAGCATCCCAAAGAATAATACCCATGGGTATATGCAAAAAAAAAAAAACAGCTTTCTATAGATAACAATAACTTGCCTAATTCCCAGCATGCATGAGAGAAAACTAGTGTCATTCAGGGTGACATGGTGTTTACTATCCCCTTTTCTTTACAGATGACACAACTGTTCTGCAGGAATTCTCTGAGATAAAATTTGTTGTTGTTGTTGTTTTTAAGTACACAAGATATAAGGATTAAAGTTAAGTCCACCTACCTGGGCTCCTATTCCCCATTTCCCTCCCTGGAAGATATGACAGATACCAGATCCGTGTGTCACTTTAAAAACACACACACACACACACACTTTTTTTTTTTTTTTTTTACAGGTGGGTGGATATGATACCCAATTTCCCCTCAAAGGGCCATGTATTAAAAAGACCTGGTCACAGCCTGGGGTGCTATTGGGAGGTCATGGAACCTTTAGGGGGTGGAACCTAGGGGCAGGAGTTAGATCATGGAGGCACGCCTTTGAAGGGGATATGTGACCCTGGCCTTTCCTCTCTCTCTTTGCTTCCTGGCGGCCATGAGGTGAGCAGCTTCCTCCACCATATGCTCCCACTATGATGTGCTGCCTTGCCACAGACCCAAAAGCAACAAGGCCAAGTGATCATGAACTGAAACTTATGAAAACATGAGCCAAAATAAAAGTCGATTGTCTCAGGTATATTGTCACAGTGAGGGAAAGCTCACCGACACATCTTCCCTGTTGCTCTTGTCAATGAACGTCACACCCAGGAGATTCTTCTCCACCAGCAACACAGCAGTGGACATTTAGAGGATGGTTGTAGCTTCCTGACATGCTGGAAAGAGACAGAAGTGTCAATCAGTAGGGTGCACACCTGAAGATTGTAACCTTGAGTTTGTCTAGTGCCGCAGTCTGACTGGGCACAAAATCACGAGCCACTCACAGCTTTGTAGATTCAAACAGCAATTCTTTATTCCTGATCTCACACCGACACTCTACAACCACGTTCTGGGGAAATTCACATTCTGGGCAAAATCCACCAGGCTCTGAATCCCAAATCCTCTCTGAATCCCGCGAGAACTCAAGGAGAACTCAACGGGAACTCAAGGAGCAGGCGCGCCTGAGGCAGCAGGATACGCCCTATTCCCAGCAGGGTACACCTTAAACCTGGAACTGCCCTAAACCCTGATCCGCCCTAAACCCGGATCCGCCCTGGTCCTTGAGCAAGGTCACCTTACATGCAATGTCACTGCAAATGACCTGGGTCCAATATGGAGAGTCCTTCCTCTAAGCAACAATGGGTAGGCTGACAAAGAAATTGCCATGTGTCATTCCTACTTGGCAATGGCTCTCAGCAGTCTAGGACTCTGATTTTTTTTATTTGGCACACCCTCCTGGGTCAACCCCATGACCTGACCTGTTGGCCCTTGTTCTTTGATGTCACACCCCTGCCTTTTGCATCTTGCGTGCGTCATTCATGATATCTGACCTTGACCAAGCCCTGTTCTGCTTCTCCTTTCCTGACTCAAATTTGACATCTCAGAAAGCTTAGCTTATTAACCGAGACAGGGTGGGGCTCCTGCACCCCAACTTCATGGAGCCTGGTTGACACGGAGGCAGGCAAGACTTTCTAGATTCAGCTGCTTGTGTGGATGTTAATTTTCAAGAGAAGGCACAGTGGTGCTGTGACCATGCAGATCTTCCTGTTGCCTACTCCCGGGGGCACACTGATTATCTATATGGCAAAAAAAGTTTTCTTCTAATTCTAGGCCATTGCATGAAGCCCATTCAGTTGATTGGGGGATGGGCTTTGTCATATGGTGGTCTTGGGTCAGTGTTATAAAATTACAAAGTAGAAGCTGCAAAGTGTCTTAAGTTATAGCCTCAGAAGTTGCTATCATTTCTGCTGCCCTGTTTGGCTCCAACTGAATTACCAAACTATGCCACCTTCAAGCATTCAGGAAATAAAAACTACCTGTTTGGGAGAAGCTACAAAGTCACGTTGTAAAACGCTGCGTGTACCAGGACGGGAAGAGTCCGAGGCTGTATTTTATCTTCCATCCCAATGCACTTGTTTCTTTCAGTTCCTTAGCCAAGGAATTCCTTGAACTCCTCTCAGTCATCCGTTTCCACGATTATAGTTCCTGGATCATACTATCACCAAGTCTGCCGTTCTTCATATTCTCTGTTCACAGCATCCTGGCCTCTGATGACTATTTCCCACCTGCACTGCCCACTTTCTCTAGCACCTGAACTCCAAAGGCTGTTTGAGTCAAGTGGCACCCACAGTCCATTGAAATATCAATTTTCCACCGACCTTCAGCCTCCTCATACCCCTACATGTCATCATCTTAGAATCCATGGCCATCGTTATAATCCCTCCCTTATACACACCTAAGCTCCTCTGCCCTTTTCTGATCTTGTAATGTCTACTTGCCAAAATCCCCGTCCTGGCTGGATCCAACTCCCCACCTACACCCAAGAAGTTGAATATGACTGGAGAAAATCACAACCCTACTGACTGGGATCACTCTACATGGACGGTAGCCATATTCAAGGGGTCCTTACTGCCCATCAACTGCATTTTCCTCTCTTAGGCATTAGTTCTCTAAATCTCCGACATCCTCACTCTTAGCTGATGACCTGGGTTCCTTCCTCACTGAGAAAATAGAAGCCCGCCCACCAGCTCTCCTTTTCCCAACCCGCCTTTCCTGGGACCTTGTGCTCTGCCTTCTCTTCTGTTTTATGGATACATTCTCCATGCTGCTGTCTAAATCCATCCCTGTCCCTTGGCACAGGACCCCTTACTACCCGAGGACAGTGCTCTAGCAATTTTCTCCTGTCTCATTGGTTTTCTTTTTCTTTTCTCGACTGGGACACTCTCATTAGCACACACCCCCACACTCACTTCTTCCATCTTAAACAAGCAAGCAAATGAAGTCTGTCTTGATTCCATTCCACCTCTAGGTGCAGCCTCGTGGCTTCACTCTTCTTTACAATAAGATAACCCCAAAGAGTCATTTTACCTGAGTCCGCTTCCGTTCCCCGATCCTGTCTAGAACCCGACTTTTCATTCCACTTCATGGGGCCTGCTCTTGTCAGGGACCCCAGTGACCCCTAGATGGCTAAATCCAATGGCCAACCCCCACTTCTCACTGCACTTGACTCCTCAGCACATTTGGGCATCGCTTTCACACCCTCTTCTTTGATACACTGTGTGTGTGTGTGTGTGTGTGTGTGTGTGTGTAGGCCAGCACACTTTCCTGGTTTTCTCTTATTTCTCTGGCAGCTTCGATTCGGTTCCCACTGCTGGTTTCTGTTCAGTGTTTCAACTTTGAACACGGCGTGCTCCAGGGCCCAGACCTTGAACTCTCCCCTTTTCTAGCTACTCTTTTTCAGTGGCATCAGTCTCTCTCATGGAACCAAGTGTAACATTCATGCTGAAGAAGCCTAAAAGCACATCTCCAGACAAAATCCAGACTCGGCTCAAGTGTTGGAAATCCACTGGGTTTTCTAAAAGACATCTTCAGATTGAACTCGGATTCCCAAACTCTTTGCTGCCACTGCCATCCTCATCTAGAGCTAAATGGCAGCTCCCTCTTTCCCCTGCTCCTACCCAAACTCTGGAGTCCTCCATGGCTCCACTCTTGCAAACCTGGCATATAATCTGTTTGAAAAATCTGTTTGCTCTGACTTTGAATTTAAGGATCCAGTTCCTTTAAACAATCCATTGCCCCCACCTTGGTCCAAGCCACCCAAAACCTGCACAACCCAAACCATGGTCCGTTTCTAACACAGCAGCCAGAGTGATCTTTGAAAGTTATTTCAGCCAAGCTGTCCTCTGCCACTATGCTGGACTTCAAGGTGGCACACTGGCTGGTCTTCATTCTCTGACCTCATCTTCATCATTCTCCTTTTTCCTCACTCTGCTCCAGCCAAAACGGCTCATGAATGGCCTCAAACATACCAGGTGCATTTCCACCGCAGGGGCTTTGCACTTGCTCTCTGCCCAGAGGAGCTCTCCCAGGCGCTGCAGAGCCTGCTCCCTCACTTCCTTCATTTCTAAGGATGCATTGCTTTCTCAGTGAGGTATTCTCTAACCATCTTATTTAAAATAGAATCTGCAGCCCCTTCCTTCCCTGCTTTACTTATCACCACTAGACATAGTATATGTTTTACTTAGTTATTTATCAACGGTTCTTCTGCAATGGATGCCAGCTCTCCAAGGGCCAGAATGCTGTCGAGCTCCACTCAGGACAGGGAGACGGCTGCCGGTACCACAACCAGGTAAGATGGCATCTATCGAACAGAGAAGGCTTCTGCCTCTTCCTTTTGTCACTTCATGGGAATGAGAGGGCAGATCCCGTGAGAAAAAGTCTGCTTGGGAGGCAGATCTCTGAGGGGAGAGCAGGAGATGGCCCCTCCACTGCCCCTTGCCCAGGAAATGGACGCTATGAGTCTGGGGTCCTGGAGTAAGCTCCTTATTACAGGTTCTGGGGGGACAGGGAGGTGCTTGGCAGGAAGCAGACACTGGGGGGCAGGATTTGAGCGCCTATGAATGAAGGAAGTACACATTACTGCTCCCTCTTCTCCCTTGCTGTAAACTCACGTGTCTGGCAGAGTCCCAGAACAGGGTGCAGCCAGAGAGCCTGCAAAGGCTGGTGCTCTGGGCTGCTCACCAGACTGTGCTCAGGCCGGAGAGGAAGCGTCCCTAAGGACAGAGCAACCGCTCATGTGGACTCAGACACACAGGAGGCACCCTTCTGTCTGTGAGTGGTCAGACACCGATAATGATCCTTTGTACACAAAACCAGGCTGTAGGCCGTCGCGTGAATGGGCCTGTCACCTCTTACGCCCCAACTGAAAGCTCTTAATAACAAGGCTGGCTCACTCTGATATTTGTTCCCCTCGATTTCATATGCCGCACATCTCTTAAATGTCCAGCAAGGGGTAGTTAAGGGACTCAGAGATGAATCAGGCAAGGCTCAGTACTAGTGCTCCTCAAGGTGAGGCCTGTGGGCCAGTAGCATCAATGTCACCTGGGAGCTTATTAGCCCTGGCTGAGACTGTATCTCAGGGGCAAAGCACCCACCTAGCATGTGTGAGGCACCGGGTTCCATCCTTAACACCATGTAAATATAAACAAATAAAATAAAGACATTTGGTCCAACTACAACTACAAAATTTTTTTTTAAAAAAAAGATGCCCAGGCCCCACCCATAGACCATGGGATCAGGATTAAGAGATGGAATTGAACCCAGAAGTGAGTCTCAACAAGTTCTCCAGGTGCTTTTGATTGGTGTTAAAATTTGAGAGTCATCACTAGACTCTTGCTGTTCATAGTGATGGCCAGACCAAAGAACATTAGTTCATTGTTGGTGGGACGGCAAATTGGTACAACCACTCTGGAAAGCAGTATGTAGATTCCTTAGAAAACTTGGAATGGAACCACCATTTGATCCAGCTATCCCACTCTTCAGTCTATACCCGAAGTAACACAGTCACATCAATGTTTTTAGCAACTCAATTCACAATACCTAAACTGTAGAAGCAACTTAGATGCCCTTCAATAGATGAATGAATAAAGAAACTGTGGTCTCTATACACAATGGAATATTATTCAGCATTAAAAGAGAATAAAATTATGGCATTCACAGGTAAATAGATGGAATTGGAGAATATCATGCTAAGCAAAGTAAGCCAATCCCCCCAAAACCAAAGGCCAAAGTTCTCTCTGATAAGTGGATGCTGATCCATAACGGGGAGGAGGGTGCATGGGGAAAAATGGAGAAATTTTGATGGGGCAAAGGGGATGGAGGTATGGGGGCAGGAAAGATGGTGGATTAGATGGATATCATTACCCTAGGTACATGTATGACTGCACATATGGTGCAACACTACATTGATAACAACCAGAGAAATGAAAAGTTGTGCTACAATTGTGTGTAATTAATCAAAATGCATTCTACTGTTATATAAATCTAATTTAAATTAATTAATTAATTAAAAACCTGGGAAAAAAAAGAAATGCAGATTCTCTGGCTTGGGAGGCTGAGACAGGAGGATTATGAGTGCAAAGTCAGCCTCACCACCAAGTGAGGAGCTAAGCAACTCAGTGTGACCATGTCTCTAAATTAAATAAAATTTAAAAAAGTCTGGGGATGTGGCTCAGTGGTCTAGTGACCTTGAGTTCAATCCCTAGTACCAAAAAAAAAAAAAAAAAAACCAAGAAAGAAAGAAATGCAAACTCTCAACCCCACCACAGGCCTACTGAATGGAAATCTATGCTTCTACCAGATCCCCAGAGGATTTGTTTGCACACTGAGGTGTGAGACACCCAGGCCTAGAATATCATGGTCCAGTGAGATAGAAGAAGTCTGCAGAGGGCTCAGGATATGCAAAGAGGGAAATAAATGGAGTCAAAAACACTTTGCAGAGACATTTACATTGCTCAGGAAGAGAGAGATGAGTTGGAGTCAGCCAGGAGACCAAAGGGGGCAGGAAATGGGTGGCAGTTGCTGCAGAACAGGCAGCCAGGCAAGGCATGGCACCTTTCAGAGTATAGGTTGTTCTCAGGAACCATTTGTCATTGGTTATGTGGCATAGGGACAGACTCACTGTGCTGTCCAAAAAGATAAGCTACTTTTGAGACCCGCGCCGAGGCTAAATGGGTTAACCTAACTCTAGATCTGGTTCCAACACTGAGTTGATGTGTCCGTGGAGGAAAGGCCATGCTTCCTATTGTGGGTGGGACAAGAAATCAAGCCCCTTGGAAGAGGAGACAGGATTTGAAGCGCGTGGTTCTTTTGTTCTGGCAGTTCCACTTTTAGGAATTTATCTTCCAAATATTTACACGTGACAAAAGATGCAGATTACAAGGATGTTTGCTGCAGCATGGGTGATTAGTTACTTCCCCTTGGTTACCATGTCACCTTACATGTTGGTTCAAAACGCACCCCTCCTCCTGCCCCCACTACCTGGCCTCAGGCTGGAGTGTCAGATGGACAGACAAGGGCAGTGTACCAGGTGGACTGCTGCACTGCTTGAACTACAGTGGTGCCTGTCGTGAGGCACCTGTGTCCCTGGAAGGAGGCACAACACCACTAGTATTTATGGTTTCTGATGAGCACAGCTAGGTAGCCAGAAAAGACAAAGCCTTATTTTTCACTATGTTATTTTGTGCTATTTGGCTTTTGAACCAGGTGCAATTCTTTTCTAATTGGCAGTCTTCAAAAGGTGGTCCAAGGACTGTTGGTGGTTCCCAAAACCAGTCTTCCCTTTACACTTAGGAATCTGTGTGAGGTTGATTTTCCTTCACAGGCTTCAACCAAAGCAATAGATCATACCAAACAGGTTGCCGCTGTGGCTGCACAGATTCAGCTGACTTCTATTAAGCCAGGCATGGTGGAGGTTTGCAGAAATGGAAAGCAATGCCACTCTTGTCACTCAAAGGTTTTCATTTGGGACAATATAATTATGGTCATGAAAGTATAATTTATGTTAACTTGTGAGTTTTATTATTGTTTTTAGAGAATTCCTGGGTTTAAGGTCTCATTTTTAATTTCCACTACAGTAAATATCAGTAATCCACACAAAGAAAAGCTCTTTGGTGGAGAGAAAATTCCTGAAATTGGAAAGCTTGTGAACTATGGATCTAGCTCAGGATAATATAGTTAATTTTAACTCCTCGTCTCGCCTCTTAGTAGCTAACAATTTAAGGTAAATTAATTATTTTTCTTTGCTTTTCTCAACTATGGGCATTGACAAAATGGTGTATGTAACGCATTGAGCACATTATTGAATGTGAACACATGAACACGGGTTTATGGTTATCTAAACCTACTTGGGCTACCCACCTCTGCTTTTGGTGGTGTTAGGTCGGTATCTTGAACTTGGCCACTAGGAAAATTGGAAATTGCCAAATGCTATATTTCTATCAGTCCTTGCTTTAGTTTTACCTCCCAAAAAAGGCGATGGCAGCCGGTCACTGCAAGATACCTCTAGGCCACGACTGACCAGGGAAGATGTCTACCTTCTTTCATCACAAATCTTCCAGGACCAAGGCATCTGATGGCAATATGAATTTGGCATTCTGAGTTTATACAAATATTTAGTTGGGCAGAAAACTAGAGTTTACTTGAATGTCGGACCTTCCCAATTCCTCAGTTGCAGGGGGTACCCCTCACGTGCTGGTATGCACCTGCTCTGGTGCCTGTCACAATCCTGTAACACTTATTGGAGAGAGGCCTGGGCCTTGCCCTCTGTCATCCTGGCTGGACTCTGGTTCAAGACACCCAAACAGAAGTTCAAACCACACATTTATGTCTTCATAAGTTGAGGCATCGTACACCCGGTTCATACTTCCCTTTTGGGGGGTTTTGTAGGTTTATTGCTGTCTTCCTTTTCCCTCTAAGGATTTTCTTGGGGAGGTGACTATTGTTCTGTTTCTGGCCTTCATTTTCAGGGTTCATACTTTCCCAAGACCCTATCCCTGCAGTTTTCCTGTCACAGAAATGTGTTCGGATCTTCCAGATGGTAATCTTGTGTTCTGTCACCCTTGCAGAATGATTCTGCCTAAAGCCACTGAAGTCCAAGAAGAGGATGGGTCCCGGAAGAAATGTGTCTTCCAGGGGTCCCGACTGACTACTGTCCTAGGCCTCACTCTGCCTCCCCACCTCCCCCACGCACTACCCAATCCCTGCTCAGCCCTCTCCTCTCTCTGCTCCTTTCATATCATAATTCCCATTTTGAGCATACTTGCTTGTTCAGATGCTTCTAGTCATGACTGTTTCCTGTGGTCTCTAAAGGGCCCAGAGTCCTTACCAAGATGTTGGTGGTGGCCTCCACAGATCGCATAGGTTTGGGACCAGAGGGGATTTCTTGCCCTTGGTCTTAGCTGGACAGGGCACTGGAGCAGGATAAAGAGCCCAGGTCTTTTTTTTTTTTTTTTTTTTTCCAGAGGCCCAAAGAGAGAAGCCTTCCAGAAGGGCAGATGGGGCTCTGACCACTAAAAGAAGTGACCATGTAGGGGAAAGAGTCAGAATCAGTGGGAAATCCTCAGGATGTAGATTAAACAGAGGGGAAAATGACTCAAGACTTAAAAGACCACAGTATCCAACACCTGTCATGACTCGGTCCTTCCCAGGGACATTTCTAGCTCGGCAAACGCTACCTCCACAGAGCCTAAGAGTAAATATTGCCCCTGAGTATTTGGGCAGGAGCCTGCAGGTCACACTGGCAGGATTCCCAGGCCACCCCATTCTCTAGGATAATGGTGATTGGCATTCTCCAAACCAAAGGGCCCAGGTCTGAACTCCTGTTTCAGAATGGTGAGACAGAGGAAGCAGGACCAGGAGCCGTGGCATGCCCAGGGCATTCCTAGATGGGCAAGGTAGAGGTGGGGAGGAGAGGTTTCATGGGGGATAAATGAACTTCTATCCACATTGGGCATGTGGAGAATCCAACATTATAATTTGAGGTTGACAAACAGCCTGGTTGCATTACTTTTTCTTCCAGAATTCACCCCCATCTTGTTGTTACCTTGCCTTCTGAAACCAATCAGTTTCCCCCAGCTTTCCCAGGAAGGATGTGACCATGTCAGTAGAGAGCTCAGGAAAAAGGCCTCCAGAGCCCCATACTTCTCCTGTGTCTTGGACCAGAGATCTGGTGCTGCAAGACCTGGTTCTAATCTGTAACATCATGAGTGGTCAAGCACACCAGGCCCCTTACTTTGTGCAAACCACCAGCAATGGTAGTATCTTGCACAGACAGCAAGCACCCCAGGCCTGTTTCTGAATCATGGCTCTATCCGATGCCATCCATGTGACTTTGAACAATTTTCTTTACCACTTTTCTGAGTCTGTTTCCCTACCTCCAGAATAAGAATCATAATATTTTCTTCTCAGGACTGTTGCAAGAATTGAATGTGATTTACTGTGTGTCTGGCACGCAGTAGGTGTTCGTCTATGCAGCTATTTCCTCACCCAAGCCTCAAACTTACAGATATCTATTGACTGTCTCTTATGTGCAAGAAAGTTGTCAAGAAACTCCCATGCTGAAAAGGGGAAGGAAAGAGTATCTCAAGGAAGTGCTCTAGAAACTTCCTTCCACGTCCAACCCAAGTCAACACTTGTACTGCATGCCCAGTCCTAAAACTCCTTGAATCTGAACTTTTTTATATACTTACTGTCTAATATGCAACATTTTAGTGTATCATAGCACCTGCATTACATTTTTCCCCTCCCACTAGCTTTTATACTCCTTGGCAGCTGAGCCATACTCAATCTTTTTGATGTGCTTTCTATGATGCCCAGCCCTAAGCTGTGTGTCTCAGTAGTGGTTGATGTAAGGACTTGCTAATTAAGGTTGGTGTGTGTGTGTGGGGGGGGGTATGTGTGTGTGTGTGTGTGTGTGTGTTTGGGGGGTGTAACACAAGAGAAAGCAAGAACATACATGAATACAGTTTGACATCTTTCATTCAGAGCAACATTGTCGTGCTTATATAAATTTCTTCTCCCTTTTCAACTTGTCTCAATTTCTTTTTTATTATGTATTTATTTATTCTTTTTAGATATACATGACAGTAGAATGTATTTTAACATATTATTCAGACATGGAGTATAATTTCCCATTCTTGTAACTCCAAAATTATTGTGTATTCATATATGAACACAGGAAAGTTAGGTCCAATTCACTCCACTGTCTTTCCCATTCCCATGCCCCCTCCCTTCCCTTCATTCCCCGTTGTCTAATCCAATGAACTTCTATTCCCCCCTGCCCCCCTCTTATTGTGGGTTAACATCTGCATATCAGAGAAAAACCAAAAGCCTGCCTCAGTTTCAGGGATTAAGAAATCTTTTCTGTTCCTGAAAATGAAGGAGAAAACAAGACAGACTTTTTTTTTTTTTTTTTTTAATGCTGTGTGTAACTCAGAATTTTGCCAGAGGCAGTGTGCTAGCATGCTTGAGACATGGATGGAGGTACTGGAGAGTTGTAGGTAATTTAAGCAGGGTTTAGATTCTTAATATCTTAGAATCTAAATATCAGAGGTGTTTGAATTAATAAAATCATCATTAGTTACCCTCAGGGAGATATCAGGAGCTAGATAGAACTGAGGAAGAGTAACCATAGGGAGAAACAGGCCAGGAATACCTCTCTTGATAAAAGACTCACATACAAAATACACTAGCACTCTTATAGTGTTGTAGGGACAGACAAGGCAAGGCACCAAAGATAGCAGAAAACAGTTTCATTTGGCTGCAGCCAGGTTCAGAAGGCACAGATTTTGCTGTAATCAATTAATTCCCTGAACCCCAAGTTCAGGTGGTCTCAGAGTTTTATACCCAGCACGTAAGGGGAGGGGCTCAGAAGTTCACAGTCTGCTATTTTTTCTTTCACTGTTCTGGACAAGTTAACCCTTCAAGGACAACACCTGAGAAAGGGAGAGCTTCTTCTCTTTCTTTCCTCCCCCTGCCAGCTGTTACTGTGGAGCCCAGTTGGTAATTTCTCTCATCTTAGAAATGTAGACATCTCTGTGAAGCTCCAGCTCAAGGCCAGAGGCCTTGTTTACACATTTCTAGAAACTACTATACTGGATACATGTTTGTGAAAAACTAGTAAGGGGGTGTCCAGCACCTGGAGTGCTGATTTCTTCCTGGCCAGTGGCCAACTAAAACAGGACAACACGAAAATTGGAGGTTTATCTACATTGAACTCTTTTGTAGAAACTCTTTTTCTGACAGTCCTAAAATCAAGCATAGTGAAGATTTCTGGAGAAGCCCAGTTGAGACTTTTCTGTGGAGAAAGGGGCTGCCACTACAATAGGCCAATAAGAAAAACATCAATAACCTAATTTCTTTTAGTTAAAAAAAAAAAGAAAGAAAGAAAGAAAAGAGAAGCCTCAATCAGGAACTTCTCAGAGAGAATATACAAATGACAAACATGCACATAAAAAAGGTGCTCAATGTCATTAATCACTTGAGAAATGAAAATTTAAACTGCAATGAAGGAGCAGTAGGTATCAGAATGGCTAACATGAGAAAAAACAAATAAACAATAACAACAACAACAAAACCCCCAAAACAGACAATATCAAATATTCATAGGGCTGTGGAGCAACTAGAACTCTCATTCACTTTTGGTACAAATATAAAGTGACATGACCACTTGGAAAAACTGTTTAGTAGTATGCAAAGCTAAACATATGCCTTCCCTATGACTGAGCATTTCTACTCAAGATAAACAAGAACATACAATCCCAAAAGAATGTTCAAGAATATTGATAGTGATTTTTTTCATCATAATCCCAAACTGGAAATCTCAAATTTCTATTGCTTTGGTTTGGATGTGAGTTGAATGTTTCTCTGAAGGTGTTATGTATTGAAGTTTAATCATCGTTGTGAGGTATTGAAAGGAGGGAAGCAATCTGACAATGGTGTTTAGAGGTGGGGCCTTTGAGAGGTAATAATGATTAGCTCAATCATTGGTTTGGAACTCCATCACTGAATCCTGCTGGCTTTAAAAGAGTAGGAGGAGGGACCAGCAGAGACCCAGAAATACTCACTCCCTGTCTCTTGCCATATGAGGTCCTGTACCACCTCACAGCTTTGACAGCAAGAAGGTCATCGCCAGATGCAGCCCCTTGACCTTGGAACTCTAGAACTGGCTTATCTTTCAATGTTCTATGTGCACTTGGAAATAATATACTAGCTGTGGAGTTACCTAATCTTTTCCTGATCAAAATACTAGAGATCTTTCATGACCAAACTCTGACCAATAGGAAGGTAACAACTTATGCTACACAGCAACCCTTCCTAAGAACCCCATTTCAGCATTTCTGTTTTCTGGACCTGCTGCGCAGTTGCTGAGTCTTGTTTTCTTCCTTACAGTCCCACAACCTTGTCAGTCTCACTGGTACCAGCTTTGTCTTTCTATGGAAATTTTCCACACTCCATCCCACTCTCTCTATCCCTTTTCTTACGTAGAGAATTTTTTCTTGATCAGATTTTCAAATGTACCTATACATTCATCATCTCCAAAAGACTTTTCCTTGTGATTCCCTGGTCTCAAAATGTAGCCTGTAGAGTAAATATGAAATAACTACATCTCCTAGGGCTGAGTTTAACGCACTCCTCCTTAAGTCTGTGGTGTGGATGTCTTCCTGGCCATCTGCCCTGACTTCTAAGTTGTGGGAGGCATCTTCTCTGGTCTTTTAAGAATGCTTGAAGGTCTGGGGTTGTGGCTCAGTGGCAGAGCACTCGCCTAGCAGGTGTGAGGCTCTGGGTTCAATCCTCAGCACCATATAAAGAGAAATAAATAACGGTACTGTGTCCACCTACAGCTGAAAAATATTTTTTTAAAAAAGAATGCTTGGATAACATGACATAATCTTGATGTTCTTGATAGACTTTGGAGTCAGTGAAGATCTGGGCACAAATCCACACATTTGAGAACTGTACAAACGTGGGGGGTCATATAAGTTCACATTGCTTTAATCCTCATCTGTAAATTGGACAGTTGAAAGGATCAGTATGATAATTCACAACAAAACGTTCCTCATACAACTGCTCAACAGATAATAGATAACCTTATCTGTGTTTATTTTGTTGTGTCATTACTGCTGTCAATGATGAACAGATCATATTATCAGGGTCTCTTTCTTCTTCCTCTTTCTATCCTTTTCTGGTCAGATAGCTACATGTGTGTGAGAACACTGGGGGCCTCTGGGCTCTCAAGTGGGCGCATTTCTAACCTCTCCAGCCTTTGTGTGAAGTGAATTCAGTGAGTTCCAGTCAGCAGAAGCAGCTGAGCAATTTCTAGGCCAACCCAAAGAGCTCCTCCATGAACATTCCTTCATGCACCGACTCTTTCCCCTTAGGCAACGCAGCTATATAAATTGTGTTCTTGGATGCCAACTTTAGTGACATCAGAATTGCAATATGGAAGGTGCCCAGAGCCTGGAATCGATGCTTGGATAAACACTGCCAACCAATTTGTAATCTTATTAGTATTACACAATTGCTATTATACTATTATGCTGTTAGATCCATTATATATTTTGATTTGTTTTGGAGTAGCCAGTATTTTCTTAACTAAAATAGAAATTGGTACCTTGAAGAGGGATGGTGCCCTTGAAGTCTGTGGCTAATCATTAGCTAATCATTCAGGCAGAGGGCTGCAACAAACAAACAAACTGATGGTAAGGACCAGGAAAATGTGGTTGTTACATTGGAGATGGAGGCAGGGATGGCTTACAAAGGACACAAGGAATCTCTTGGGGGTGATGGAAATGTTTTGTGTCCATGACGGGAGCTGTTTCACAGATGTATTCTGGCGTCAAGATCCATCAAATTGTAGACTTCAGGGGTATATATTGTACATAAATTATACCTTAATAAATTATTTTAAAAAGCAACAACCTTATCAATATAGTAAACTCCCTGGCTTAAGACAGGATCCCAGATGCTGAGATTCATGTATAAGTAATTTATCAAGGAAATGCTCTTAAAATATTCCAGCCAGGGAGTAGGGGAGCAGGACAGGGACGGAGGAAGACAAGCTTGGGTGTCATTTGTGTGATCTCCAGCAGATTCCAGAGTGAGCCTTCACCTGATTCTGCAGAGAGGCCTGAGCCTGAGTCACGCCACAGAGTTCATTGTGACTCAAGACAAGGAGTCAGAGGGATCCTTCGGGTTCCTGGCCCAGATGGGCTGAATGGTTCTCGGAGGGAAGATCTCACAGAGTCACAGAAGCCAAAACGCAGAATGTGGAGGGTGCCCAGGAATGGAAAGAGGGGCTCAGGGGGACACAGCTGGGCACCGCCATCTATTTCTTCTAGAAGGAAGACTGGAAGTGGAATGAGAGTAGAGGTGTCCCGACTTATAAACTGCTGCCTCTTGGGCGCGAGTGTCTGGAGTGGAATGGGCAGTCTGGAGCCAACAGGAACATTCCCCCAACTGGCCAGTCATAGCCTTCAAGCCACATGCTCAGCCTCCAGTTTGGGAGCCAGGGACTGGACTCTGAGAGAACCCTGTTCTGGGACAAACCTGCCTCTTCCTGATTGTGCGATCCTGGGCAAGTAGCTTAAGCACTCTCCTCAGGTCCTCCGATGATAAGTGGTGAACAAACCCACCTCACAGGCCACTGAGAAGTTTAAAGAAGACGGCATGGAAAGCCCTCAGCAGGGTCCCTGGAAGGATGTCAGTGTGGCCCCCACATTGAACCCCGTCCTCACTACTCACCCATCCTCCTGTTCACTGTCTCATTAGCCTGAGTCTGTAATGCCCTGTGGGATCCAAGACGACTGACATCTTGTAGGTCCTTTTTCTCTCTTTCCAGAGCAGGGAACTTGGCACAGTTTTTATTCATTCAGGATTTGCATTGCTCAAAAAGAGGCTCTGACGTGTTTTTAAAGTGTCCAGATTAATCTTGGCAGCGGGCTGCAACGCATCACCTCCAATGAAAACTAGACATCCACTCCTGTCCACCCGTATGTGGCCCCTTAGGTGTCCTTCCAGCCACTGTGGTTCATAGAAGCCTCTGGAACATCTTGTTACGCAGCTATGAACAAAGCAGATAAGATGCATTTCTGGTTGTTAACGGAACAGAGAGGAGAAATTAGCTTAAAGATCTGTCTACACTAGTCAGAATATAGTTTCAGCTACAGAAGATGAATAAGTCCTACAGCTCCTCTGAATAGCATAGCACCAGTGGTTTGTATGCTGTACCACAATTCTTAAAAATTTGCAAACAGGGTAGATCTTATGCTGTGTTGCCATCACATAATGATGATGATGATGATGATGATAAGAGGAAACTTTTGGAATTGATAAATATGTTTAGGGCATGCGTTGTGGCGAGAGCTTCACAGGTATATTCTTATCTCCAAACTCATGTGAATGTGCATATAGCTCAGGTATTGGTAGCAGGGGGAGCCATGAGAAGCCATGATCACAGAGCCCATCTGCAGGGCCCTGGTCAATCACGCTCGCTGCCTGTGGTTGGTGGTGTTCAAGGTGCGTGCTCACGGCCACAAGGGTGGTTTGGCTCCATCTTTGGTTCCATTTCAGATTTGATGCTGACACTGGCCTTTGCTTTTCTGTTATCTTCAAATGCGGAGCAGCCCGCAGCCTCCCCACACAGCTCAGCTTCCACGTTCTCACTCTACTCCTTCTTGCACAACTGTCTATCAGGGGAAGGCTTTTTTGCAGACTTGCTTCTGTTGATGTCTGGGTTTGCAGAAGGTCTCCTGATGTCAATGGAGGAAAATGGAAACACGTTCCACACCAGAGCCAGGGGCAGGCCCTCCCAGCCGCATAAACCTTTCCACTAAATTTCACTGGGAAAAGGCTAGTAAACCGAAGTTCTGGCTGGAGCTTGACCTTCTGTCCCGGGTAGGCCCCAAGTTCCTGCACCTGGAGCTCTGTTACAGAAGATGGTGTGATAAGCTGAAACTTCTCCCTGCTGCTCTGGCCTGCTTCCTTTCATGTGCTCAAGGTCATACACTGACCTGAGCTCTTCTGCAAGAAATTTCTGGCTCTTCTGTGGTTCTTCTGTGGTTCTGTTGTTGTTGTTTTCTGCTCACATTCTCCTGCACACCTAAGCTGTCTTCGTGTTTATGTTGTAGTTTGGGAATTTTTTTCCCCACCGTGAATTTTTATGAGTTAGTATAACATGACATTGGAGAATATTAGCATTTGGGCCAAGTTTTCCCATATTACCTTGGTTTTTCCTGTGAGCTGAGTGTCCTGAGCAGCCAACTTCATAAGAAGCACCCAAAATCTCTTGCCTGGTACAGGAAGAGCCTAGACAGAAGGAGCCACTCTTGACCTCAGGAAACCACTTTGGGTTCTACTTCCCTTTTGGTTTGATGCCATCTTCATCTTCAGCTGAAGGACAAAAGCCATCTGTCAACAGTGATACAATGCAGAAAAAAAAAAGAGAGCACCCGATGGCTGGTCCAAACTCTGGGGTGCAGCCCAGTGAAGGACCGGGCCCTTCATTCTGTGGCTGTGTTCAAGTCTCGGGTTGAGTCTGGATTTCCTCATCTACAGCATGGAGACAGCTGGAGACAGCGGGAGCATCCCTGCTAACCCTGAAGGCTGCTATGGAGACCCCTGCCAAAATGACGTAATGGGCCAGAAATCAGTGTGCAATTGAATGGTACTGCATAAGGCACTAACTCGTCATCAGATCAGCTCTTCCAAGAATGCTCGTAAAGAATCCCAGCCATGAGAGATATTAGCAGTTGAAAAGAGCATTTTTTTAAAAAAATAAAAATCAGGTTTGAGAAATGCTGGCAGGGCAAAGTTTTAAATGAACTCATCATGGCAGGACTTCTCAAGAGACTTTAATGCACTGTGAGTCTCTGTGAGTGTTTCCCAAATAGCGTGCGAGAGAATCTCCTTTAAGGGAAACATCACAGAGTACCACAACACCCTCTGTTGGAAAAGCCATCTTAGATACCTCAAAGTCCCTGGAGGGAGGACATAGGTGTCGGATTTTATGGCAGCTAGAAAGTTAATGCTTGGATCAGAATAGACATCCACAGACAATCTGCAACCAGAAGGGGAGGAAGGCTCCTGAACACCTGTGAAGAGTCTGATCCACAGTCTCCCAGGGTCATCCCCTGCCCTGATAGAGCCCACTCAGGCCCCTACATTGTGCTCAGCCACATTTCTATCAAGAGCTCTATGTGGCTGGGTTGATCCTCACATAAAGTAGCCCCATTTTAACTTTCTCTAAAGCTTAATCAGCCTCAGTTGATGAGCAACCATGGTCCTGACCAGGCCCTCATTGAAAATGCTCCCTGCTCCAGTTTTCCTTGTTTCCCTGGGGCACACAATGTCACGCCCTTGTTTCCTTGGGGCACATAGTATTGCTCCCTGTCCCAAGGCAGAACGGTCACCCTTTGGACCTCTTTGCTTGGGCTTTCCTTCCACCTCCCCCAACACCCTCCTGACCTCCCACCCTGTCCCCCACACTCAGTGGGTTTCATAAAGAAATGAAGGTCTCTGACTGTTTGCATCACCTCAGGGGACCTCTGCTGCAAGCGCTGGATACTGCGATGCCTGGGCCCACTTCCTAGATGGAGGCTCGCTCCTATCAACAGTTCTCATCTCGCTGCACACCCTCCTCTGGAAGGGAGATGTGTGTGCCTACCCGTGACCTTCTTCTGTTCTGTTCCTGGAGGTGGAGCGACATTTAAATTAGTAGAGTTTTAAAAACCTAGCTAGAAATGTTAGCTTAATTCTGCCCCTTTTTATTTTGCCAGAGAGCTGCTTGTGTTTCTGTGACTGCCTCTCCCTCAGTAGGTAAATCAGTCCAGGTTTATAGTTTTAGTGAACAGGCTCAACTGGGGGGGAAGGGAGAGGGAAGCACTGCTTCTCTTCAGATGATGCTGAGACCAGAAGACTAAGGAAGTGATGCTAAGTGCGACAGGAGTTTAGAGGAGTTTGGATCTGGAAAGTCCCCCAGAGGCTCATGTGTTGTAGGCTCGGTCCCCAATGCAGCCATGTTCAGAGCTGGGGCTTTGGAGAATTGATTGGATCATGAAGGCTCTGATTTCATCAATGGAGTAAATTATTGATGGGTTCATAATTGAATGGATTATTGGGACATGATGGAAATTACAGGAGGCGGAGGCTATTTGGAGGAAGTAGGTCACAGGGGGCATGTTCTGGAAGGGTATATCTTGGTCTAGCCCTTTTCCTCACTTTCTCTCCCTGCTTTCTAGCAACTATAAGGTGAACAGCTCTGTTCTGCCAAATTTCCCTTGCCATGATATTCTGCCTCACCATACAACCATTGCAATGAAGCCAAGCAGCCATAGACTAAAACTCCAGAACTGAGCCACGATAAATCTTTCTCCTTTAAGTTGACTTTCTCAGGTGTTTTGTCACAGTAATGAACATGAAACATGAATACAAAGTCCTACAACATTAACATACAACCAGTCCTGGTCAGCATTGGTGGAGCACTTCCCACAAGCCAGGTACTGTGGAAATACCCCTCATGGCTAGCTCACCTAACCATGAGCTTTCCAGATCCACAAACTCCTCTAAACTCCTGTAGCTCGCCTAACCCAAACCATGAGAATGTTTCCCTTACACATGAGGAAGCTGAAATTTCTGCACTGCCTGGAAGCCAGCATCCAATCTTCCTAAGGAGAAAGGGGCACCATATAGGGAAACTGGGCTTTGACCAGGGGTAGGACTTAGATGAGCAGAGAGAAGGTTTGCATGAGCCAACCTGAGATGGTAGGACTGCCCAGAACATGCCTGGGGACCAGTGAGTACCTATGAGATTTGAGTGGGGGGATTTATGGCAGAGAGTGAGTCTACAGAAGCACAATGAGAAATCCTGGAGCTGGGGTTTTCTAATACAACCTCTTACCAGTGGGGAAAATTTTCTTTCTTTTTTTAAAATTTTTGAAACAACAACAAATTATTACAAAAACCATGGTCTTTCCTTCATTCTTGCATTTCTTTAACAAATATTTACCCAATGCCAAGTGTGTGCAGGCAGGAGGGACAGTGATAAGCAGGCCAGGCCTGACTGCTGGTGCTAGGAGCTGCCCCATGATGGTGGGAGCATGAAAGGTAGAAGGCCACTTGGGCTATGCTCCCTCAGCCCTATCTGTGCTGCCAGGACAGCCCCCTTCCAGGAGACCCTATCGAGACTGCTCTTGATCCCTGGAGTAGAGGTCTACTTCCTCGTAACCTTTCCACCACGAGCCCTCTTCTCTTCTCTTTTTCAGACCAGAGATTTCCAGTTCCTCTAACCTTTGTATAACAGAGGTTCGACCACCCCACATGGGACTGCATGCTAGTTGTCAAGTTCCCTTACACGGGGTCCCCCGAGGCTCTCCCAGCAGGGTCTGAGGCAGGCAGCACACAGCAGGACAGGCAGCAGAGGAGGCCGCAGGCTGGGAATCGTTCACAAACTCAATCTCAGGAGTCTGGACCTTGTCTGGGACATTACCACAAGAGTCTAGGACATTATTGCCAAAAGTTCTTTAGGAAAGGAGGAAGAGGGCAGGGGTGTGAGGTGAGGAATCCTTGGAACTTGTTCTGCAAACAGCCAACAGGATAGAGCTGAGGAGAGAGAGAGAGAAAGCAGGGGCTGCACTTCAATGTAGAGTGGTTAGTGATGGCCTCTGAGAGCGAGGCACAGGAGGGCTACCCACCCCATGCCTGGGTTCTGATTCCATCACCAATAACTAGTAGCTATGAAAGCCAGAGCATGTGGCTGTTGACCACACACCTGTTCTAAGTAGCTGACACAAATGAGCTTTTATCTTCAACACAACACTGACAGATAAGGAAACTAAGGTGTAGAGAGGCTATGTAACCTGCAAGGTCTCACAGCGAGGAGGTGGTGAAAACAGGAATATGTATATTTTTGCACTGAGAACAGTTAAAATCTATTCTTTAGTATTTTTCAACTATACAATATATTGTTATTAACTTGGTTACCATGATATAACATAGAATAGAACTTAAAATCTATATTCTTTGGCAAATACCTCTTGATTTAGTCATGTGGTGATACAGCCCCTCAGCTGCTGCCCAATTGTAGCCCTGTATGGGATCCCACAGGTTAAAACTAAGAAATCTCAATCTCCAGAGCTTTGAGGGTTACTCATAAGTCATTGTCTTAAGCCGAAACATTTGAAGAATTTGTTTGCAGCAAAAATGAAACCACTATTTTTCATAATCCAGATGCCTATCTTTTTCCTCTCTTCAGAACTGAGACAATAATTTCTGAACAAGAGAAATCAAGATCAGCTTACATTTTCTAGCTAAACACATGTTTTCAGTTCTTTTCATATAGTGTCTACTGCTTTTCAAATTACATATTTCTGAAAACCAAACTACTTTCCTTGAACGTTGTCACAACATTTTAATAGACTGACATTTTTAGTCTTTCTTAACACATAAATGAGTAACTTTAAATTGTAGTGTATTTTATTTTACATTTAAGAAACCACCCTATTTTCAGAGTGACTGTACCCTTGGCATTCCCACTAGCCATGAGGGTCCCCATTGCTTGGTATCCTCACTAACACTTGACACTGTCGGTTGAAAAACAAAAGTTGGTCATTCTAATGAGGCACCACTGTGCCTCGTTACACTTTTAATTTGCCTTTTCCAAATACTTAATGATTATGAGAATTTTTTCACATATTTGCCATCACGGTATCTTTTCTGGTGAAATGTCAACTGAGATATTTTTATCGGGCTGATTTTTTTGTTTCTTTATGTGAGTACCAAGTGCTTGTTAGGGGAATTTACAAAGCACTGCAGAGATCTCAACAATGGATGGGGAATAAAATAGCTCAGTGCTATCCTGGAGCTGAGGTTTTCTAATATAACCTCTTACCCCTGCTTTATGACCCAAGGATTAGTTCTCTTTAGTGTTTTGGGAAACAATCTAAACACTCTATCAGAGTCTGGGAATATTTAAGTCCTTGCATTTCTCAGGACAGAGAAAAAAATTGGGGACACTGGGGACCCTACAACTACTAATACAACTAGTGATACAAATGGATTGCTAACATATTATGCTGAGAAAAAAAGTTGGACACTATATGATTGGATACTATATGATTCTATTTATATGAATTCTAGAACAAGCATAATTAGGGTGCCACAAAGCAAATCAGTGGTTGCCTGGGACTGGAGATGGGGGATTACTGACTGCAATCCCAGGACATAAAGTAATCTTGGGAGGAGCTGAAAATATTCCATATTTGATTGTGGTGGTATTGCACAAGAATATGCAACTATCAGATTTATTGAACAGTATACTTAAAATGTGTTCAACTAAATTATACTTTGATATGTTGTGAATTAAAAAAAACTGTTGGAAATCATGGAGATTCTTTTAAAATACCTTCTTTGTTATTAAAAGCAATAATGCTCACTCCTACTCACTTTGTTCTTTTCCAAGGTCCCATAGGCCCAGCCCTATAGGGTCTTGCTAAGTTGCCTAGGGTCTCCCTAAGTTCCTGAGGCTGGCTTTGAACTTGTGATCCTCTTACCTCAGCCTCCCAAGCCACTGGGATTATAGGCATGTACTAATGTGCCCGGCTCATCTAGATTTTTTACAGAAATCTTCAAATGCTTTTTATGTCTTCATAAATGTTGAGTTCAGATGAGGAATGCTTTGCTACAGAGTTTCTTCTCTGCAGAGATGCCAGTTGGTAGTTATGACTGTTCATTAAGCCCCTGTCTTGTGGACTGGATTAGCTATAATGTCCACTGTAGATGATGAAATTGGATGCGGAGAGGCTAAATAACCCACATGACCTGTATGTGGCTGAGGCTGGCTAAACCCAGGTCCACTCTACTCCACTGCTGGTGAGAAAACAGTGCTAACCTAGGAGACTGGAGTTCGGATTCCCACTCTGCCCTTTGGTCATGTGTGATCTTGGTTCCCTTATCTGCAGGATAGGGGATTACCAAGCCTCACTTCTTGTGGTGGATTGTGCAATTCCAAGGGAGCAGTTGACCACACTGCAGTGCCATGGTGCCCCATGGAGTGCTCACGGAGGCAGCTCTGGGATGATTATCTCCTTAGTAAGTCTAAAGGATATCATGGATTTCTACCCAGAAAAATGTATGTGGGGATTCCCAGAAAGCTCCCAAATAAGGTGACACTAGAACTGTTCCTCAAAACCTTCAAGAGCTTCCAAACACCTGTGGAATCTACTTCTAAACTCTTCAAGTCTATAATCTAGTCAAAATCCATGTCCATCTTACCTCCCTCTACTCTTGGCTCCAAACTCTCTACCTCCACCAGGCCCATACCTACCCCTTCTTGAGATGCCATTAACCACCTGTCAATACCTCATATGGTCTGGGGCTAAAACTCCCTGGATGCAGGGAGGGGAGCGGAAGCCTGTTGGACCAGCAATAATGTTACTATGGAATTCATGCTCTAAACTTTCTGCTTGTTCTAAATGCTCTGCGGAGCTGGAAGTTCTGTTATTCTAATGGATTGACATATATAATCTTATGTGCATATTATTACATATAATCTTCCTGGGCTCCTGGTTCCAAGCATTGGGACCCAAGCATATCTGCCATTTAATTTCATTCCTGCCTGTCCCTGTGGAGGGATTAACATATCTCACTTGGCTTTGGTAGGTCTATGTACCCTTTCCTGGAAACTTTCCCTCGTCCTTCCACGTGGCCAGGTTGTTTAGATGTGAGGCCTTTGCTTTGCCTTGAAACCTTTCCCGATCCCTGCAGCCTACAAGGACCTCTTTTCGGAACTCTTCACAACTTGCATTTGGTGACCCATGTGCTCATTCACACCACAGTACACTGCAGTACACTCCAGGCCTCCCTGAGATGATGCCCTTTTTCAATGAGAGGATTCGTCATAACAAAAGGACGCATGCTCACACAGTGCTGGCCACACACTGGTTTCCACATTGTCCTAACTTATTTACTTCACACAAATCCTGCCAGGAAGGCATTGCTCTAATGCTTTGCAGCAGAGAAAGCTGAGGAACACAGAGGTTACATAGCTGGCCCAAGGCCTTATCACTTTTAGGTAGAAAAAGTGGGTTTGGGGCCCAGGCAGTCAGCAGTCTGAGCTCTTCCTGCCATTTGGGGAAAAAAAAATTCTAGGCAATTTGAATATACTATGTTGAGTATTTTGCAGATTAAATAATTTAACATCTTTTTTACTATTTTTAACTATATTTGAGTATTCTGGGTATTTTTTTCAGCTCTGTTAGCTCTGATCACCAATAAGCTTATAAAACCTGTAAGATAAGAACTGAACCCCTCTCTCCTTCCTGTTCTCCTCTTCATCTCTCTTATCCTCACCCTTTCCTCTGTCCTTTATCATGAAGCATGTGGCACAGCCGTATGCACATAGCAAATGTTTGATAAACACAAGGTGAATTCACTGACTTGTCCAGTTGGCCATCAAGGTCACCTCACATATAGTTGGAGCTTTTCCCACAAACACTGGATGCATATCTTCCCTGTGCCCAGCATCACGCTAAGTCCCCAGGGCCCATTAGCACATGTAGCAGGCAAAGTAACGGTGCCCTGTGAAGCTCCTGTCACCATGGAACTTGGTGTACGCCTTACATTGCCCTAACTCTGAATATTCTAAAGAGATTCCCAGACTTATCTTAGTTGATTCCGTGATAACCCTATGACACAGATATCACCATTTCCAGTTCGCACCTGAGAAAGCAAATATAAACGATTACCCCAAGGCCATGCAGCTGGGGGGCCAAAACTGAATCTCAAACCCAAGTCTTCCTGAGTTGTCTAAATTTGCTGTGATGACCTGCCCCACTGAGGTCTCGGGAAGGCCCCTGCGGAAGAATGAGATTATTCCCTAGTTGTTTTCCTTCCATTTTGGGGGAGATTCTCAGTTCATTCTCCATCCTGACTCCCCCTGGGTCAAAGTAATGCTTAGTAAGGAATTATAGCCCCCTCTCCACCCCAAAAATAAGCAGTGTAGTGCGGGGGGTGGCAAGTGCCTCTGAGATAGCCACTGAGTGTCATGATTACTCAACTGAGTGCTTAGTGGGAGCTGTCAATAATAACAAAAGAAGAACTATAACAAATTTGATATCTTTCTGAAAACTTGCAAAACCTGAGACGCTAGCTGTTTTAAAACAGGAAGCACCATTGTTTACTACCTCACTAACATCTGTGATCAGACAATATCTCCACGTCTTTAGTGGTGAGACCTGAGTGACCACTGGTGCCCGGAGGACTTCACTAAACCACCAGGTACCACTTTGTTCTCATCTGGACAAGAACATACTGAATTGCCACAGAAGGTGCTTATTTAGAAGATCATTTCCAGGTAGGCTGGAAAAGAGCAATGTATCCAAATGTCCAGGAGGTGAAAGAAATACCTTCCAGAGTGCTCTTGAATCTAGGGGGAAGGAGGTGGGGGGTACTGGCAATTGAGAGGTGGTGTGGGGCCACAGAGGGAGAGGGTGTTACTAAATATGTCCATTTTCTTCTTGCCTTCTCCTCAATCTTCTTTTTCTTTCTCCCACTCATACCATGATACGTTTGCCTCTTGCACTCATCCAAACTTGGCTTTTTATACCTCTTCAATCAGCATTATCTTGTTACCTGCCCTGTACATTCATCAATTCTCAATGGTTGAGAATATCACCACTCCAGAAATGTTAAGCTCAGTAGTTCATTTTAATGGACATTGACTTGGGAGAACCAGTGAGTGAAAACATAACTCATAGCTATGTGTATGTATTCATTAAATATGTATATGTACAAATATATATTTATTTCAAATTTGCATTGAAAAGCCACTCAAATTCAGGCTATTAGTTGATGATGGATGTGGTGTCTTTTTGTCTGGATAGATGAGGTTGACTGATTTCCTTTCCTAGATCCATGCTGGAAGATAGACATAGGAAGCCCTGTGTTGTGTTTTAGAAAATGCTGGTTTGGCTTAGGATGGAAGTTTACTTCAAGGGAGAGTGGTGGGTTGTTTGATGAGTGCTTCAACGGAGACTGGTGGGAAGTTGGGTCTTCAGTACATGAGAGGCTTGGAGCTGGAAGGCACCTACATCTCTCTTCAGCAGGTGATGCTTATGTGGAAACAAGAGGGCCAGTTATTTCTCCTGGGTGGGTAGGGGGGGATGTGAGCCCTGTATATGATTCAGGAAGAAAAAAGCAGACATAATCAGCATCATAAATTTAGTGCAGAGCACGAGCAGATAATTCACAGAAAAGTAAATCTGAATGACTAATAATTAGTTTAAAAGACCCCCTCAGTAACTTAATAAATGTTAATTACAACATCAATGACATTTCTTATGTCCATCTAACTGGCCAAGCGATTTTGTTTTTTTTTATACCATCTCCTGGTTGATGGCATTTGCTGAAACTGGCACCAACATCTTCAGAGCCAAAAGCACACACACTTTCTGGAAGCAATTCGGCAAAATACATCAAGAGGCTTAGAAAAAATGATTAGAGATAGAAATTGTGATTTGGAGAACGTGCTTTAAGGAAGTAATTTTTAAAATGTTTTTTATGGCTGTATTATTTATAACAGGGCAAACTGGAAACGACTTTATCATACAAGAGTATGACAGTGGTTAGCCATGAATGTCTTACACAGTGTGTTGGAGTCATTACAAATTATTTTTTCAAATAATTTTAACCACATAGAACCAGGTGCAGAATGTACAATTTAAAGTATCAGAATACAATATAATATACAAGTATGCTATCACTTATAACATACATGGTACCTAGGAAAGACACAGTTGATCTTTCTCTGGCACAACTGGAGGTGCGGGTATGGGGCCCTGGGCAGCTGAGCACCACATTACTCTGTGTAGACACACCTTCTTCAGGAAAACATACCTTTCATGACCACCTCTTTCAACTAAATAACATCAGCCTGTATTCAAAACTAAAAATCAGTCATATTTGAAATACCTACTATTCAAACGTAATGGATAAGTCTGGTTTGGGGGGGGGGGGGCATGAAGGTTGTTAAAAAATATCCAAAATCAGCTGGCAGCTGTGGTTGGCAGCTGTGGTTGGCAGCCGAGGAAGTCCATGTGCCACCCTAAAATAGATATGTGGGGAAATGTTTGCAACTGGGAGGAGGACAGCACTAATTTCGGCTTTAAGATACTCTTGTATATTTCTAGGGAGGAGACTCCCTCCTTCTGCTCCTGTGCCGTTTTCTGAAAGTTCTTCCCCAATTGGGCTGAATCTGTTTCCTCCCACGCCATCACATTTCTGTTCTCTAGAGTCTACTCTCTTTTGTACAGGAAAACCTATCACATCATGGATTTTTTCTATCTTAAAGAGACCTAGAAATTGTCTAATCTAATCCTTTAAGTAATTATTTCTGTGCCAGATATCATTACAGATTGATTAGATTACAGATTTATGTGTGAAGATTGAATTAGTCTCTTTGTGCTACCTCCCGGGGTTGGTTCTGGGGTCACTCCTGGGAGCCATACAAAATTCTGATCTCATCTACGTAGCCAGTATATTGCTTGCTCTCCAGAGTAACCCCCCCGACTTCTTCAACTCATCTTTACTGGATACGGTCCCCTCCTGACTGCATTTCAGTTGGACAGTGTTTGCACTGTGGGTACTGTAGACACAGCTGGATATCTTTTACGAGACTGGGAAATGATCACTTCCCATAATCCACATACAATACTTTACTAATTTACATAAAACAATGAAGATTAAGTTAGATTAAATTACAGGCACATGCAGAAAGCTTTATAAAATTAACCCCATCACATGCTAACTTTATGGCCAACTAGAATCATAAGAGTTTTTATGGAAGTATGGATGCGCAGTGTGGGTAATCTAAATGTCTCTTAATAGAAAATCACCAAAATCACCCCTTGGGCAGGGCTGGGAATTGAGAGGGGAGAGAGTTAAGGAGATTTCATGTTTGTCAAAAAAATCCAATCAAATTTAAAAATGATAGAGGTTCATTTTGCATACAATAAGATTAGTCTAAAACCTGGGAGACTTGGAGCTCAAAGTGAGAAGAAATAAGAGATCAATGGAATAGAACAAACAGTACACAACAGAATCAGCAGTGATCCTAAGGCAAAGGTGACAGTTCAAAGCCCAGGGGAAAGGGGTCAACCCACAGAACTACTGTAAACCCCCAGGGGTTCCCCTTCTGATGGTCACTCAGAGGTTATCCAAGTGCAGTATCCAGCCACATGCGCCAAGAGGCTAAGCCCTAGCAAGAGAAGAGCAGAGGTCCTTGGGTTATCCCCAAACTTCAGAATGTTCCAGAAGCACTAAAAATCTGAGGGTGGGAAGAAGAAGAGAAAATGTGGGCCTGAGAGGTATCGTGGGCCTGAGAGGCATCGTGGGCCTGAGAGGCATCGTGGGCCTGAGAGGCATCGTGGGCCCTGCATCCTCCTGAGTGGAGGTGCAGGCTGTGGTCACCTGGGGGCTTCTGAGTCCTTGAGAGGCGCTAAACCAAATCCCAGACCTTAAGAGGAAGTCTCCCCTCTCCCAGTCTTGGTGGTTATATGTGGACCCCGGCCCAAAGCTAAAGAGGAGAACCCAGCTCCTCAAGTGCTTTATGCCATGTGGCCTCTGACCTCACTTAGTTTGTGGTTTCAAGTTCGGAAGGATCATCCCTTCACCTGGTAATGTGCCTGGGCTTCCATCCCAGTGGCCTGTTGGGAAATGAGTCTGCCAACTCTTCCAGGAGGCCCTGCTTGGGAACACTGGTGTTCAATTATGGTTTAATTGATAAAGAAAATTCTACGACTTTAAAAATGATCACAAAATCCCTATAATTCCCTTCCCTACTATAAGAATTTTTATTATTTGTGTGTATATACACAGTAATGAGCAAATTGTGAATAATATTTATACTATATATATTGAATATATAGTATATACTATATCTATAATTTTATGTTGCTGTGATCTTAGTTACACACTTTATATTCTCTTCATTTTCCATAAACTTTGGTCTATGGTTTTTACCTGGTCTCCCAAACCAGTTTGTGTTATTAGTGAACCAGCTAAAATAGTAGGCTCTCTACAGAATGGGAGAACATCTTGGCCAGTCACCCCTCTGAGAAAGGATTAATATCCAGAATATACAAATAACTCAAAAAACTTAGCATCAAAAACCAAATAACCCAATCAATAAATGGGCAAAAGAACTCAAGAGAAACTTCTCAAAAGAAGAAACGTGAAAAGCCAACAAATATATGATAAAGTGTTCAACATTTCTAGCAACCAGGGAAATGCAGATCAAAACTACACTGAGATCTCATCTCAGTCTGGTCAGAATGGCAACAATCAAGAATACCAACAACAAAAAATGCTAGCAAGTTTGTAAGGAAAATGGTACCCTTGTACACTGTTGGTGGGACTGCAGACCAGTACGACCACTCTGGAAAGCAGTTTGGAGATTCCCCTAAAAACTAGGGATGGAACCACCATGTGATCCAGCTATCCCACTCCTTAGTATTTTCCCCAAAGATCTAAAATTGGCATACCACAATGACAAAGCCACCACGAAGTTTAAAGCAGCACAATTCACAGTAGCTAAATTATGGAATCAACCCAGATGCCTATTAATAGATGAATGGAATAAGAAATTGTGATACACACGCACGCACACACATACACAATGGAATGCTACTCAGCCATAAAAAGAATGAAACTATGGCATTTCCCAGTAAATGGATGGAAATGGAAAGTATCATACTAAGTGAAATTAGCCAAACTCAGAAACTCAAAAGTCAAATGTTTTCTCTCATTATGAAAACTAGAATAAAATAAAGGAAAGGGGAAGAGAAGGATAGGATAACATAAAGAACCAATCAAATATAAATTAATAAATGAGAAAAAAAGTCTAGTAGAGTATAGGAAAAAAGGGGAGGGGGAGGGAGGGCATAGGAAAAGGGGGAAGGGAAAAGGGGGAATTATGAACCTAAATTGATTTCCATTTATGTATTTGTCAAGATAAACTCAACTGCTATGCATAACTATAAAACTTCAATAATAATAATAATAATAATAATAATAGCAATAGCAATAAAATCCCCATAAAAATAAAATAAGACAGTAGGCTCTCATTCTGGTCAGTCTTGTATAATGTATGCGTATCTGCACAGAGAGACGTTAATGGTAGTAAACTGCAAGATGAAATTGGGGTAGGTTTTACTTTGCTTTTGTGCTTGCATTCATATTGCTTGTTTGTTATTACTCTATCAATTCCCCAGAAATGCAAAAGGCCTCTTTGAAAATCCCAATTCAAACTCTTGACTATCTTGAACCTAAATATTCATGCAATTGAGACAGGTTAGACGGATGACAGCTGTGTCGGCTTTTACATCTCTGAACCCATGAAATGAGGAGTCAAAGCCCAGGCTGTGGATGGGAGGGCCTGCATGACTCTTGAGCCTTAAGAGCTGAAGCTCACGGGCAGCCCTGAAGCCTCAATCAAAAGATCCTATGCACTCGTCATACTAGTCATGTTGATCATGTGAATTCAAGACACTATCTCCAATGGAGCACACTTGAATGAATCTTCCTTTAAAGTTTGGCTTGTTTCTAAGTTATTCTGAGAGAAAAGAAAAGTAATACAAATAACGAATGGTGTGTGGAAGCTCTCTGTATTTGCCCTCTGAAGAAACTGCTCTGCTCCCTCTTGTTTTAGATGCAGAACTTTCTAGAGGACACTTGGGGTGATTTTAAGTGCAAAACAGACAAAATGATGGGGAGTTTTTTCCTCAGCAGCTAGAAATAAGAACGCTGTTGGACTTAATATCAATTGTTCCTCGATTCCACTTTGGGCTTCCAAAGCCAGGTATGTGTCACTGAAGGGAAGAAGATTTGTCTGGGCAGAGCCATGAAAATAGATCAACAGGGGTTCCTGCTTTTTCCCAATTTCGCCAGAAATGGCTTCTCATGACCTTTCTTCCACTCCTGCTTCCTACATGATTTACGGCTTTTTCAAGTTCAAAAATGTGATTTTAAAGACATGATTTCATTTCATGTCCTTATGCTAGCTCTCTTGTGAGAGATTTTCTCAAAACAAGATAACATGGTGTAGTCAGTGTAGATATGAGCCTTCCACAACTCAGTTGTAACATTGATGCTACACCATTATATAGAAACAGAATGCCCAACCAGAAATGTGTATCCCCTTGAATGGGAGACAAATAACTAGTATGCAAAAGGAAACTAACAAAAGTATATGAGGCTATACCCCCTGCCCACAGGGCTCAGCCTTTGGAAGAGAATCTGCTGAGCCAGTGCTGGTACTAAGGAACACTGCTTCCTGCTGATAGCTCTGGTGTCATGTGCCTCTGTCCCGGAATCCCACAACGTTTCTCAGGGGCTTGTGATCCGGAGACACAAGCCCTGGTACTGGAGATGGGCCCTGGACACAGAGAGGTGACCTTGTCTGGTGCCAGTGGAGTGATAAATCCACAGGAGACAAGCCCTTCCTGCAGAGAAGGACTGGAGCGAGAAGCCTGGGAGCACAAAGGAGCCCAGTAAGGCCCAGAAATCAGTGCAGGAACCAATGCCCATTGGAAAGGTAGGAATCCAGGTTCAAGAGGTAGACCTGCCCTGAAGTGGCAGAGGGAGAGACTGATCACCTCCCAGAGTTGCCAGAGTAGTCTTGATTGCAGGAGAGGAAACTGCAACTCTAAGGGACTGGGTGGCAGGCTGGGGACACTGTGTGAATGGTGTCTGAGTGAGATGGGCTGAGCCCAAAGCGAGGGCAGAGTCCAAATCTGCAGTTCCATGGCAATCCTCCCTGCAAGGTCTACGTGCCTGGTCCAGGTGGGGTTTGTTCACTGAACTGCCAAGGCTAAGAGGTGCCTGAAATATCTCCATAAGGAGAGTGGCTCCAGACGGACAAAGCAATTGCTCACCCCATCCCCTTCCCTTTTCATGTGTGATGGTCAACTTTTAGAGGGAGGATATGGATATCAGAGTAAGATCACCCCTTATATTGTATGGTAAAGAACTTTAAAAGGGTATCACTAGATAAAGAGCTACATGATCAGGTGCCCAAATTAATTTGAAACTAGAGAAAAAAATTTTTCACTTTTAAATAAATGGTTGTTTTCTCTAGTCTTGTGCTCTGGGACTCTGCCAAGTTCCTCCCTAATGCTGGAAAACAGGAGAGATAGAAGAGGGAAGGGATCTGGAAAGGCTGACTAGACCAGGTCCTGGACCTTTTTTTTTTTTTTTCCTCTGAGATGTCCTTTATTCCTGTTTCACAGATGAGGAAATCAGGCTGGCCCTTCTGACAAGGGAAAGCACCAGGGTCTGACTAAGCGGTCACTGGCTGAGAGCAGCCATCTGCTGGTGGCAAAGGGGTTGGGTGGGAGGCCTTGGACAGGGATCTCGGGCAGAGTGAGTGGGACAGTGTAGAGGCAGGAGGCATGGAAGAGAATTACACATAGAGATGGAACATCCCATTCCTGCTGCATAAGTGCCACTAGCCCTGCTTCATAATATACCTGCCATCATCCAGCTAGCAGATGGCAGATCCTGGACCTTTTAAGGACACTAGAAAGATCTGTATTGTGTCCTGGGACAATACATGCATTGCCTCAAGCTGCAGGTTCAGCTCTGTCATTTTGTGCAAATGCCTGATAAGAGAGTCTGACAGAGCTGGGAATGTCAGGGGACACCCTACTTCCGGTGGGTTTTATCCTGCTCTCCAGCTGGGCATAAGAGGAAAAAAAATGGAGGGATCCCATAAGTGACAAATTTTCTTTTCCTTAAAAAACATTTAGGCCTCAACCTTCTTTAAATGTCTGAGCTGGCTCTAATCTGATCCAAATTTACACTCTGCTCTGATAAAGATATTTCGTGTGCTCCTTTGTTGAAATAATTATGATTGGGCTCTTCCTTCAATCTAAGTCTTTTTTGAAGCTCATAAACTGAAGTTTATGCCCTCTGTTTTTCTTTCTTCTGTCCTTATTCTGAGGCCAGTTGTCCAAAAGTTAACTCTCAAATAGACAGAGAGAGAGAGAGAGAGAGAGAGAGAGAGAGAGAGAGAGAGAGAGATCTCCTTTGAAGACTCCTAGGTTTTAGGGTTCTATTGAGAAGCAAAGACAATTCCTTGCCACTTCTAAAACTTACTTTCGAGAACACTCATTAACTTGCACGTCCACGTCCTCACATGTGACCCTTCCCTGAGAAAGGAGAAAGCCAACAGCCCTTCCTCCCTTGAGCGAGCAGCACATGGACCAGTTGCACTTCACCAGACTCCTGCCTCACCTCATTTTCCTCTTTCTCCAGGGAAGTCCTAAGAAAAACAGGCAAGGGCAGGATGTGGAGGGTGGGAGGGCCCAAAGGGAGGGGAAAAGGGTGATCATGACCTGAAACCTATTTCCATGCCTATGAGTTTTGTTGGGATGAACCCAACAACTATGTATAACCATTAAGCTCTAATAAGATAAATAAAAATTACACTAAAAAAGAAAAGAAAAACAGGCACTGGTTCTACAGTTCCTGATCTATAAAAATAAGTTGAGTAAGAAATTCCTTTGACCAACCCCTCCTGTTCATCTTCTTTGTGAAGAAGCAGCTCTCCAGAGTTTGCTGTTGGCACATATAAAAGGTCGATTTAAATTGTTGACTTGATTGGATTAAGGGATGCTGACGATTAAGAGGCTTCTGGGTATGTCAGTGAGGGTGTGTCTAGGCATGTGGAAAAGCCAACGGAAGTGGAGATGCTCCCGAAGCATGGGCAGCACCATTCAGTAGGTTGGAGGCTTAGATGGAATAAAAGTTGGAAGAACTAGGAAGCAGCAGCAGATGCAAGCTGGATTCTCCTAAACACCTTCTTGTTTGCTGCTTCGATCACCTGAGGACATCAGACTCCAGCTCCTTCACTCTTCCAAGGTGGACTCTGCCAGTGATTCTCCAGGGAGTTTCCAGAAGCCTTCGGTCCTGGACTGGGAGAGCATCATTGATCCCTCTTGTTCTGAAGCTTCAGCCTCTGCAACTGCCCAGCGACTGGTTCCTCCAGCTCTCCAGCCTGCAGATGGCCATGGTGGACTATCCAGCTTCTGGTTTTTTTAAGCCAATCTAATAAATCCCCTTTTTATAACCATACCGCCTGTTGGTTCTGTTCCTCTGGAGAACCCTGACAAACACAGCACATTTCTGCTTAACTCAGCATTACTAAGAGCAGGAGGAAGAAAGCAACTGAGGTTAATGCTGCCTAACATGGCAATAATTTCAATTGTTATTAATAATCACAATAGCTAAATCAATAAAAGTTAAATTTAAAAATCCTTGCATTTAAATCTAGTCATGACAGAACTGGACATGGCTAGAAACTGAAAATCCAACCCAAACTTTTACATTTACTTGTTAGAGGATTTTGAATAAATTACTAACTTTCTTCAAGTTTGAGTTTTTCCATTAGTTGCGAGGAACATGTTGCACATCATTATAGGGCCTTGGAAGGTCTGGTTATTTGTAATAATAATTATTATTACTACTATTGTCATCAACATTTTGTTTTAAAATATGAAGATAATGATTTTGATAGTCACATTTAAACTATAAGACATAAAATGCAAAATGTTTTAAAATATGCAGTCGTAGCTAGGAATTGTGGCTCACACCTGTAATCCCAGTGACTCAGGAGGTTGAGGCAGGAGGATTGCAAGTTCAAGGCCAGCCTCAGCAATTCAGTGAGACCCTCAGCAACTTAATGAGACCCTGTCTCAAAACAAAAAATAAAAAGGACTGGAGCTAAGCCTCAGTGGTAAGACCCCCTGGAATCAATCCCAGTACCCAAACAACATAACAGTTTGTGGTAATAACAATTATTATATTATTATCGTTCTCCAACTTATTTTTCTATTTTTAACTTTCTTCTTTAAAAAGCTTTCAAAACTCAATATCCCCATTCTTCAGCCCCATCCTGCAACATTTCTGTTTCTTTTCCCATCAAGGATCATGCTGACTTTGAAAACTGCAGATCTTCTGGACGCCAACCCCCCTCTACCCTCAGCATTTCTGACTTGTCATTGGAAATCTGTGCAAAAGAACCTTTAAAATGTGCTGGCAGCTCATCACACCCTTTCTGGGTAAGCACATCATCACCTAGTGTGCTTTGGCCTGTGCCTAACTGCCGGACTGTCTTTTCTTCTCTTCCAGGGACGAGCAGAATGGCTACCTCCTTCCCCGAGACTGAGCTTGCCCTGGAGGCAGTTGGCACCACACCCTACGACTACGACTTGGCACCGCCCTGTGAAAAAGTCAATATCAAGGAGCTGGGGGCGCGGTTTCTGCCCCCGCTGTACTCCCTGGTGCTCGTGGTGGGGCTCCTGGGCAACGTGGTGGTGGTGCTGATCCTCACCAAGTACAGGAGGCTCAAGGTCATGACCAACATCTACCTGCTCAACCTGGCGATTTCTGACTTGCTCTTTCTCTTCACTCTTCCCTTCTGGATCCACTACGTGGGGTGGAACGAGTGGGTTTTTGGTCCTTTCATGTGCAAGCTCCTCTCCGGGTTCTATTGCCTGGGCTTGTACAGCGAGATCTTTTTCATCATCCTGCTGACCATCGACAGGTACCTGGCCATCGTCCACGCCGTGTTTGCCCTTCGAGCCCGGACGGTGGCTTTCGGTGTCGGCAGCAGCATCTTCACCTGGGTCCTGGCAGTGCTGGCGGCCCTCCCTGAATTTATCTTTCATGAGTCCCAACAGGGCTCCGAAGAGTCCGTCTGCAGTCCTCTCTACCCAGAGGACGAGGAAGACAGCTGGAAGCGTTTCCATGCCCTGAGGATGAACATCTTGGGTCTCGCGCTCCCTCTGCTCATCATGGCCGTCTGCTACTCTGGGATCATAAAAACACTGCTGAGATGCCCCAATAGAAAAAAGTACAAGGCCATCCGGCTCATCTTTATCATCATGGTGGTCTTTTTCATTTTCTGGACCCCCTACAACCTGGTTCTCCTTCTGTCTGCTTTTCAAATGAACTTACTGGAGTACAGCTGTGAGCACAGTAGACATCTGGACCTGGCCATGCAGGTGACGGAGGTGATCGCCTATACCCACTGCTGCGTCAACCCTGTCATCTACGCCTTCGTGGGCGAGAGGTTCCAGAAATACCTGCGCCACTTTTTCCACAGGCACGTGGCCATCTACCTGGGCAAATACATCCCATTCCTTCCTACCGAGAAACTGGAAAGAAGCAGTTCTGTGTCCCCATCTACTGGGGAGCCCGAACTGTCTGTTGTGTTTTAGATCAGGTGCAGAAAACTGCCTGTCGCAGCCGGACTAGGCTGGTGAAGCTAACACACTGCATCAACACTGAACTCTGGGAAAGGTCTTTGAACTTTCAGCACAATAGCAAAGCTCTTGAAGATCTTAAAACATATGCAATGCGGGCAGTGTTGTGCTTATACCCAAGGTCATTACCAGAGGCCAAGGGCTGGACAGTTTACCCACTGAAAACCGTAAAAACCACAGCTTTGCTTGATTCTCTGAAGACTTACCTAAGTTTGGATATTAGATAGTATACACAGGCACAAACAGGTAAAACTTCTTATATTTTAAAACGTAACTTCAGCCACTTATGGACAGAAATGAATTCTTTCACAAAATGCATTAAGTCAATTATTTTATTTTCTCATATGTCTAAAAATTCTTTATTTGCTTGGTAAAAGAGTTTTGCCTTCTTTTTTTTTTCTTTTTTGCTATATGGATAAATACTCTCAAGCAACATAATGGCACGATGCCATAGCTGTTCTAAATATTCTTAATAGTTGGTTGGTTTCCTGTTCACACCAAATGACCTCATGTCTCTTGTGTGGCTCACAGAGCCCTAAAAGGTGCACTCTATAAAGTAGGGGGATTCTATACGTGAGAAGAAGCCCCAGTGTGGAGTGGAGGGTGTAGACTCAAAGGGACTCACTGAAGTCACTGGTTCTCAAATGTGTCATCAGAAGCACTGGGCTGGTCTAATCCCACCCCAGAGTTTCAAAAGTGGTGGGTCTGGAGCAAGACCAGAGAATTTGCCACAAATGCGAGTTCTCTAGTATTGCCAACAATCCTTTTCCTGGGATCACACTTTTAGAACAACTGCACTAACTAACCTGCTCCTAGATGCACTTCTGCCTTCTTCTGGAAACTCAGGATTTCACAGTTGTCAGAGGAAATTGTAAGAGACACTTTGGATGATCTCTGCTAAAGACAGTTGCCATCTGAGAAGACTATGAACAAAGTGAGTCCGTCAGAAACCAATCAACTCAGTAGGAATATCTAGTCCACTAGTTTTGGTAAGATGAGCTTGGCTGCACTTGAAGCTGCAGAAGATTCTAAGATGGGTGGGACTTGCAGGAACTGCATTCTAAAGAGATTAAAAATGCAACTTATGATGTAAACATATTTCCAAAAAAAATTTAAAAGTAGGAACAGCCCAGGAACGAAGACTTTCTTTCTCCTTGTTCATGGCTTCTTGAGAAAGTGAGTTCTAAGCTTCTGCTTAATTTGTGCCCCTCAGTAGAGACTATGTGTGAGAGGGTGGCATGAACTCACCAGCTGTTCATCCAACAGCTGTCTGTTAGGGGTCAGGGACAGGATGCACACACACTGCCGTTAAGTGAAGGATGCATAAGACAGACACACTCCCTGCCCCCATGAAAACGTCAGTCCAGTGGGAGGTGTGAGACCGAAACTAATAACTCCAGTGTGAAGAGGCAGGCATTCTTTATACACATCACACATCCCGGCTCTGCCTGTGCCGGGAACGGAAAAGCCATTTCAGGCTGGAAGGTGAGGGAGGACTTCTGGGAGGAAGTGGCTTCTGAGCAGGTGTCTGAAGAATAGGCAGTGTTTGGAAAGTGAAAGGATTTGGGGACAAGCACTTGAAACCAAGGGAATGCCCAGTTCAAGGGGGAGGGGGAGGGCACATATTTATAGAAAGTAGGGTGGAATGAACAAATTAGGATGGGCCATGAATTCAGGTAGAGGACCTTGAACTTTTTAAGGAAGGCATTGGCGCCATTGAAGGGTTTTGATCAGGGAAATAAAATAATCAATGTCATGCATTATGGAGATGAATCTGGAAACAGAGCATGGAGGCTTCAGAACCACCCAGAGAGGAAAAGTTAGCAGGTGAGCATGAGTGTAGAGATGAGGAACATTAGTGGCTGATGAGAGGTGCCAGAGGCACCCAGAGATGAAGTGGCCAAGAGACAGCATGAAGAAAGAGTCAAAGAACTAGGCATTATGTATGGTTGATAGAAAAAAATCAAAGGACAAAATATGTGTAACAGTCAACTTTGCATTGTTACAATGAAACACCTGAGGTAATTAACTTATAAAGAGAAAAGGTTTATTTAATTCATGGCTCTGGAGGTTCTAGTCCAAGATACACTGACCCCATAACTTTGGGCCTCTAGTGAGGGCAGTAGATAGCAACAATAGGAAATGCATGTTGGAGCAGACCAATATGTTACAAGCCAGGAAGCTGAACAGAGCAGATAGACTAGAATCTCACAGTCCCTTCTGGGGGCATGTTCTGGATGACTAAAGACTGCCACTAAGCACAATCTCCTGAAGACAACAGGATCTCCTGATGGTGCAATCCTGGAGACAAAGCCTTTAACACAGGCACCTGTAGGGGACACTATAAGACAAAAGAAACCAGCACCAGTGGTTGTCTTTAGGGGCTCTGAGTGGCTGGAGAGCAGGAAAAAGAGTGTGGCCTTCTGGATTTTTTTTTTTTTTTTTCAGTGCTGGGGATGGAACCCAAGGCTCCCACATCCCAGGCAAGCATCCTGCCACTGAGCTCCATCTCCAACCCACCTTTTGGATTTTGAGCTATAGAAACACGTTACCTGTACAAAATAATAATAACAACAATAAACCTTAGAATTATATTTTTAAAATAAAAGGCTAAGCTCTTATTCAGATCCAAACCATCAGCCAAAGGACACGAGAAGCTTCTTGCCATGAATTAACCCTTTGACGTGGTACACATTATTTAATCTCGTTTGGCTAAGATTTCTTTATTTATACCATAAAGGAGTTAGATTAGATCATTTCTAAGATCTCTGAAGCCCAACCAAACTCTGATCTTCTTAAAATATTGGGAGCCGGGAGCTCATTCCATAAAACAGATTGTAAAACAGGAGGGGGAGAGGAACAGAGGACAATCCCAAGCATCACCTCCCATCGCTGGAAGCAGACGATGACCCACTGCTGACCGGGGGTCCTCGGGAGTCGCTTGCTCATCCACTCATCTCTTACCATCCCCTCATTCTCTCCTTCATCCAGTAAACATTGGCTGAGCACCCACCATGTTCTCAGCCAAGTCCTGAGCAAACAAAATCCAGCACATCACGGACCCGTCCTCAAGAGCTCACCGTCACGTTGATTTGCCCACTGATCTTGCTCTCCATTGCCAGGGTTCTGCCAATGCCTGTTTTAACCAAAATGGGAGACACTTCCATGTGAAGGTCAGGAAACATTCTATTTCACTTCCTATCCAAGTGCTTGGGGGCGGGGTGTAGCTCTTCCTGGCCATCCATTCCAGCCCTCCTCGGCCTCTGGTAAGGGGCCTCCACCTTTCTCACCATGGTGCTCACCTAAAAACTCTACTGGGTAATAGAGGATGTGAACTTTGAAACACTCTAGACCGTGCAACATGAATCTCACCGTGGCTAGGAAACTTTGAAATCAGCTTTTCTCTTTTTTGTGGTTCAGTTGAAATGTAAATAAAACATCATTCAAAAACTTAACTATATGTCACTGACTCTCTCTTGGCTTGTGAAGTTGTGTCTGCTCTCAGGTAACCTCAGTTGCTGGGTACAGGTGCTTGCTGATACTTGCCTTACCCCCGGAAACCTTGAGGAGCTCCGAGGCCCACTCAAAACTGCAAACCATCAAAGCATGAATTCAGTGGGCTCCATCTTGCTCCCTAGCCCAGCTCTGTCCAGTGGAACTATCTGCAGTGATAGAAATGTTCTATAACTGCCTTGTCCAAGATGGTCACTGTGAGCCACATGTAACTGTTGGCCAATTGAAATGTAGACTATGTGACTGAGAGGAACTGAATTTTTAAAATCGCATTCAATTTCAAATTGCTTTGGGTTCAACTTGAAATAGCCATACGTGGCCAGTGGCTACTTCAGGTGGTTCATGGCTCATCACAACCCTTACAAACTTGTCTCTTCATTCCTCTTCTACCTATGCAGAAGCACCCTGCAGCCAGCAGTCCATAATGGAACACGTGGAACAGAACAGCAAAAAAATGCTAGTGATGCAAAGATGGCGACCCATTTCTAGAAATTGGGCTCACTATTCAGTGAAAGAGACCATCTACCTTTATAGGATCGTAGTGAAATCTGTGAACGCCCAAAGGAACCTACCTCAGAAAGTAGGATGGAGACATCAGAGAAAGCTACACAGAGACATGGTGATCTGCTTGGGTGGGGTTCCCCCAGGCGCAGACCCTAGGTAAGGATTGGAAAGCAAAGAGTTGATTTGGATGAAGCAGGAACTTCAGTAGGGAAGCAGAGAAGTAGAACAGAAGGGGGAGATGCCAACCACGGGGACAGAATCAAGTCACTTTCCATGGCGCGGGGCTGGTGACTGGGATTAAAGTCACCGGAAAGACTCTGGGAAACGGTGTAATACACACGGCTCGGTCTCCACTCAAGGGCAAGGGAGTCGGGTATTTATACTCCACTTTGTCTTCATTGGCTGAGTGCTTTCCCCAGCTCTCTGTACTTCTGGCTCAGGAAGAGCCTGCCCAGCTTTGGGAACATCTCCTTGGGCAGCAAACTGCAGACCCTGGATGTTGGAAAGCAGCAGGTCGGGTTGGGGCGTGAAGGATGAAACATTTGCCACATATTTGGACTCACTTTTGCAGTTTTGTCATTGAGCCGAGTGGAAACGGGAGTAGGTTCAGGCACACAGGTCAGTTTATTGGAAGGCAGCGTCACCTCCCCGTGCACAGTAGGGGTCTGCTGTGGGCAAGGCCCCGTGTGACACTGGACAACAGCAGGTAAACTTGAACAAGACTTGGTGTTCACTCCCCCAACCTCCCTGATCCTCCTCTTTTCTTGACTATTGTAAATCTACCATTTCAAAAGATGACCCTTTTCCATCTCAGGAGCTCGAACTCCTGAGATTCACTCCAAATTCCAGAGCCAAAATTCCAGTCTTCACATCTGAACGAAGCTGCTTCCTGTCCTTCACAGCCTACAGGGTGTCAAAAATTCCACTAGGACTTGTGTGCACGTCTGCCCAGGTCACACGCCCCCAGGAGAGTCACAGTCTCCATTTCTCTTTCTGTGGTCATGATCTAATCCAGGGCTGCACTAGACCTGCCGGCCAAACCCACCTGCTCTGTTGGTAAATAGACCATCGCCGGGACACAGCCTCACTCAGTTGTCTATGAGTCAATGGTGGCTGCTTTTCAACATCACAGCAGAGTTGAGCAGTTGCCAGAGACTGTAGAGCCCACAAATTCTTTTTTTTTTATTTGTTCTTTTTAGATATACATGACAGCAGAGTGTTTTTTGACATACCATCCATACATAGAGTATAACTTCCTCTAATTAAGATCTTATTCCTGTGGTTGTATATGATGTGGAGTTACCTTGGTCTTGTATTCATATGTAAGGAGAGGAACATTATATCCGATTCATTCTATTGTCTTTCCTATTCCTTCCCCTCCTCCCTTCCCTTCATTACCCTTTGTCTAACCCAATGAACTTCTATACTAAAAAAAAAAAAAAAAATTAATTCCTTCTCCTCTACAGAAGTTTCCTGACAATCCATGTTCCACTGGCCTTGGGTTTGTGTGCACAGTCATAGTCAGAGAGACCCAGCCATAATAAGAGATGGGGGTTGGGAGGATGAGGATGTGTCCAAGCTGGTTAAATCCCTACGTTTCTTCTACCTTGTCCCTGGGTGCCATTCAGAACAGGCAAAATAGAGTTAGATTGTGTATTAGCCCAATGCTGCTCACTAATGCAAAATGCCAGCAGTAGGTACCAAGACATCAAATCAGAAATTTTAGTTGCAGGAACAGGCCCTGTCGGTGGTATGGCTTAAAGTAGACTATATGCAGATTTATCCCGGAGTTGTAAAAAACTCTAGAGACCCCTCACCTATACTGGGGATACAGGGATTGGATGATGTAATTAGACAAAAGTTTGGAAAGGGGTGCTTTGTAGAGGGCAGGTATGCAGGAGTGCCTCCCACCCTGGACAGGAAGGGAGGAAGCCCTGGTGGGTGCCAGCTTCTCACCTCCAGCCATGGGACCATCCGAGGTCTTGATATAAGTCACCACAATTAAAGAGGCACCGAGTCTGATAATCCCCAGTAAATGTGAAGATAAGGGACAGGCCAGCCGGCTACACTGGGAGTGGGGTCATGTAGAAGAGAAGAGCTACTATCTTGGAAGGTGGCCAAGGCAGACTCTGGCCAAGAACATGGAATTCTTTTCCGTAGGTCAGATAAGAGAAAGATGACTGCAAGACTTCCAAGCTCCCATGAGGACTATCTGGGCAGAGATTGTCTATGGGAGGCCAACAGAACATGTGTGTGGTCAGCTGCCAAATCCACAGGGGGACGACCAGGGGAGAAGCATTCTCTTAAATCACAGGAGTTACATTCAGCATTCCCAGGGGTGTCTCCAGTGACCCTACCAAAGCAGTCCACAAGAGAGAGGATCAACTTTTAAACATCCGCCATCCCCAGAAAGGGTGACGGCATCCATGGCAGGGCCAAACAAAAACCTTTGCTAACCTCAACTTTCCATTCCTTCCCGACTCCCATCCAATGGGAGGGCTAGAAACCATGCTTTGGGGGCTGGGGAAGAGGCTGAAATCCCAGGCAGGGAGAGAAGTAGGTCCATTCCTAACTCCACTCCTCAAGCCTCGGGGTCTCGGGAAGGTGGGAGGAGGGGGAGACTTAAACATCAAATCGAGTTTGGATTATCATATGGGGGACCAACTCTTCCGTTTCTGAAATTCTGTTCTTTGTGACTTCCAGTGGTCTTGGGACTTTTCATACTTAAGCATGATGGCAAAAGTCATGGGACAGCTCCAGTCTTCACTCAGGGATAGAACTTGAGCCTCTAAATCAATTTAAAAGGAGAGTGGAGCACAAAAGGAAAGTTGGCATTCCAGGAGTTCTGTTGGTTCACTGTACTGGTAGAAAATCAATGCCCCCAAATCACAACTCTCTGAGGTCCAAACTGAGCTTACAGGAAAATTCATGGACTTACATGGATGTTAGGAAACCAGACCCTGGCTGAGGAATAAAACAAACAAACAAAAAAAGCTATAATATTAAAGGTGTGATATTACATAGAGATATAAATTTAAACATGGAGGTAAATATGGGTATGGGCTTAAATATAGAACTTCCCAGTAAATTTTGTATGTCTAAATTTTGCCAATTTCAAGGTTATCCATTTGGATCTAAGCAAGGGCTAGGCCATTGGCCGCTGTCAAATGCTCAAAAGAAAGCCTGTCTCTTGTCGTCTATACTTTTGGAGCTAAAGCAAGATGGCAATTTTTGATGGGGCATGTTTTTTCCTGAATCAGTTTGTGGTCCTTTCCAAATCAGCGCCAATCTTCAGACCAAGTTCTTGCTCCGGTCAGCTTCCGAGGCTGTTGCAGTTGGAGATGTGGCCACTAGGGGGCGTTGCCCAATCACAAAGCTGCAGCCGCAGCCACAGCCAGCCTAGCGCAGCCCTGTGCAGGGAGTGTGACCCCCCCTGCACCAGGTGGGAGGTGAGACTCTGATGACATTACAATAAGAAACTCTGGAACACCTCAATTTGATCTTGTACACCTGTGTTGCAAGACTAGGGGATACTGTGAGTATCCCCAAGAATTATGCCATGCAGGTAGGGCCAGAGAAGATAAGAAACATACTGCTCCTCCTCCTCCTCCTCCTCCTCCTCCTCCTCCTCCTCCTCCTCCTTCTCCTTCTTTTTTAATAAATGACAGCAGAATGCATTACAATTCTCATTACATGAATACAGCACAATTTTTCATATCTCTGGTTGTATATAAAGTATGTTGACACCAATTCGTGACTTCATACATGTACTTTGGATGATGATGTCTGGGCGAACGCCTGGTTCTCACTGAGGCAGGCCTTTGGCAAAACCAGGTATAGCTCAAGGCCTGTGAAATTCCATTATCTCCCCTAAACCAAAATTCAAATTTTATTCCAGAGGGCCACGCCCATGGCTAAAGCGAGAGGCATGTGAACACGGGTGAATAGAAGAGATCAAAGAAAAGGCAAGGTAGCAAACAGACCTGTCCCTATGAGCCCCACTCTGATGCTGCCTTCTGCTGTTTGCGGGTGGACATAGGCTGGACTTGCCGGTGTACATTTTGATATACAGAGGCCCCAACTCTGAAATCTGATGCTCAGAACAGCAGCTTCTCTGACTCCAGAGAAGTGAGGATGCACGGGGGCAGACGCTCTCCCCTCCTGGGTGGTTCAGTGAGGATGCTGTTCATCTGTCAACCTCAACTGGTCACATTCGCTGAGCACAGTTTCTGCCACCCCTTGCCCCATTGAGACTTAGGATTGGCAATAAATCCCGGCCGTTACTTACTCTGGGACTGTACTGTCCCTTCACCCTCTGTTCTCTTTATCAATGATCCTTGAATTAAACGTCTCCAAATTGCCCAGTTTGAGGGTGCCAGCGGTTTCCTGCTGGGATCCTGAGTGTCACAAGGAGAGAACCTATAGCACAGGAAATCATAATTGGCCAAACATGAAAAATACTGTAGGTGTTGAAGTAAGTGTTCAGGGAAGACTTCCTGGAGGAGGAGGGTCTGGACCAAATGTTAAAGGCAGAAAACTATGCCTCTGAGGAGAGTTGGGTGAGGGGGCTAAGCAAAGGCAGAGTTGAGAGCAGACCAAGAATGTTCAGGGACTAAGTGTGGGAAGAGAAAATGGGCAGATTGAGAGAGAGAAAACCTGGAAGAAAGAGACCCTTGATGTCTGAATGAAGAACCCTAAATGCCGAGAGTTGGAACTTACCCTCTTGGCCACCATGGGGAGAGAAATCGCTATGGACACCAACTGAGGAGTTTGCCTGGCTTGTGGTGATTCCTGCAGTGGTCATAACCATGGTCCCCTGGGTTCCCTGGACCTCTTTGATCCAAGGGTGATTGATCCCAGCCCGACCTAAGTTAGGCCAATGGGCACTGAGAACTCCAACGAAAACATGCCGAGTGAGTGGGGACTGATGGGTCCCGTATCTGTGGCCAAGAGAGATTCCACGAACCTCTGGGGCTGAAGTGCCTGTTCCTTCTGAGGTCTGGCAGTCCTTCTTTTTTAAAAAATTCATTTATTTATTCTAATTTGCTACACAGGTCAGCAAAATGCATTTCAATTCATAGTATACATGTAGAGCACAATCTGTCACGTCTCTGTTCACAAAGTAGAGTCCCCCCATTTGTTATACATGTACTTAGGGTAGTGATGTCCATCTCATTCCACCATCTTTCCTACCCCCACACCCCCTCTCTTCCCCGCCCTCCCCTTTGCCCTATCTAAATCTCCTCCGTTCCTCCCATGCTTCCTGCCACATCCTCATTATGGGTCAGCATCCACATATCAGAGAAAACATGGCGGTCCTTCTTACTTCCATTCTGTAAGGAGTCACCCAAACCCTGCCCACATGGACCTCCTTGGCTGAAGTTGGGGCTGTTAGTAAATCAAGATTAGCTATAAGCAAACGAGTGCTAGAGAGTGGGTTGAGAATTAGTGGGCAGGAAGTGAAGTCTCCTCCAAACTCCAGATGGGAAAATAGCAACCTGTGGCACAGAGTGATGAAACAACTGGTCAGGTTAGCACCTCCAGCCATGTGCCCGCCGAGGGCAGAGCCTGACTGGGGTGGGGGTGGGGGACAGGAAGGGGCTGCCACCCTCCCATCTAAAGAGGAACCAGAGGATAGTACGGCGGCCCCCAGAGGCACCAAGCAACTGAAAGCAACACTGCTCCAATGTTGAACCTTTCCTCTCCAAGTCAGAGTGAATCATGAAGCCTTTCTATGACCATGTTTAAAAAAAAAAAACAAAAAACAAACAAACAAAGAAACCTCTTCTTATTTGAATCTGTCCAGTTTAGACTATTGGAACTCAATTCAGAATCTGGATTGGCAGGTTTCTTAAGTATAATGTGAGCTATGGGTTTTGAGCATTGGGCCTGTGACAGATCAAATTGGAGCATTTTGGAAAATGGTGACAAGAAAAGAAACCAAGCATATGGGGAAAACACAAAAGAAGCCACTGTCAACTCTCAGAACCCAAACTGTTTTAGCAGCTCAACAGTGAAGGATACCTACTTAGTTGTGAGAGTGTGAATAATAATTAGCAGTTTAATTAGCAACTGTCAAAGAAACATGCGGAGAGGATGTCAGTGGGGGAAGAGAACTGTGCTGAGGTACATCCTCATCTACCAGAACAGGAAACCCATAGATAACGTCTGAGATGGATTCATCACAAGGTGACAAAATGACAGCTTATCACTTAACCTCATGTAGGTTGTCACCAGGGCCAACAGAAATGAAAGTGGTGGCCTCAGACGGGTGGGACAGGGAAAAACTAGGCAGGTGATGTCGTTCCCAACTTCTGAACTATGAACGATTATACTTTTGTAAGAAGTAACTTTTCAAGGGGGTGTTATTAGATGGGGTAATAAAAGAAAAAGAGAGTGCTGTCATTTTTAAAATTTGATGTCACGATGCAGAAAATAATCTCTTAGCTGCACTGTCAGTGTTCCCCGGCCTCTGTGGTCACTCTGTGGCACACATTCCTCCTTTCCAACGGGGGCTGGTGAGGACTGAGTTTGGGCGTTTGTCGCAGCAGCCCGGGGGAGTGACCACAGTGATGTTTGTTGCTGAGTTATGAAGCTTTCTTTCTTTATCTCTCGTGGTAATCAACTAAGGTGACAACTTCTCTCTTCAACTCCTGGAATTAAAGATAGCATCATTGGTGAAAGGCAATTTTGTTATGCACTGCTTGAAGAAATTATCTGAATATTTTCAGAAGCTAACTATTTGGGCATTTGGGGGGGTACCAATTCCAGTCCTCGAGGGCTCCTTGCATAGGTGTGACCTGACAGTGTCCAGCCTGGGCCTGGGCCACACCTCACAACGCCTATCCCAGGACTCCTCCAGATACCTAACACACACACACACACACACACACACACACACACACACACATGCAAACTGGACATGCAGGGGTCTTGTTACCCATTGGGGAAAAACTTTGATGACTGGGAGACGGGCTCCCTTCTAGCCCCATAATAGACAATCCACAGAAGATCCTTCTCACTTTCCAAGAAGCCCTGAGAGATCTAGCAAGTAGCACGCATGGTTGTGGCCATACCCATCCCTGTCCTGGTCCTTTCCTTCTGTGCATTCCTCATTGCTCCTCACCTCTGAGAGGGCCTGTCCAGGCCCTGCCTTCTGGGGAACCCGGCTAAGACAGGGGCTGACAACTGCTCCTCCTTCTTCATATCATAATTAATTTTGAATATTTTTCCAGGCACCTAGGGTTCCATACAAGCCCCCCCCTCAAAAAAGTCTGTTCTTCAGGCTTGAATCTAATAATGTGCCACATGGCGATGTGATTGGCAGGTCTCTGGTTTCCCTACGCATCAGCTTTCACCGCAGCAAGCCTCTGGGCAGGCAGGGTGGGATCTTCCCTGCCAAGTCAGAAATATTCACACTCTCACAAGGACTTCTTCAGGCCCTTCCAGTAGATGAGCTGTTTTTCCACCAGCAACTGTTGGTTGTTAGCCAGCTGCACTACGTTAGTACTGTTTTCTGTGAAGTTTGCAATGACACTTTCTTTTGATCTGACAGCCTTTCTAACATCATGGATGCTCTGCAGTTTGGGCATTTTGGATAAATATGTACCAAGCAGTTCTACCATCTTGTATATGTCCTGAAGTCCACAACTGGCCAGAATCAATGGTTCATATGAGCTGTACAATGAATACTTGTTAATAATAATAATAATAACAAAAGTAGGGTGAGGAAATGTGACTCTTTTCATTTAAAAATTAGAATATTTCTCTTTTCCTTATAAATAGAAAATCACTTTTGACAAATCTGATTCAAAGATTTCATAAGATCATTTTATCCAAATTTTAAATCTGTGAAAACAAAGACCTCTTTAGTAAAGAGTTTTGAAAAAAACACACAAGAAAAGTTATAAAAGAGAAAATAAATTATGCAACTGCCCCTTTACCTTTTTGCTTACAACCAGCGATTCTGCCACAGCGTGGCCTGTTGTCGGTACTTTCTGAAAGTAACCAAAAAGTGTGAAAAAAACATGTCATGCTTGGATTCCTAAATCACTCATTGCTTCAACCTGTTTTCCGATATCAATGACAAGTACAAAATATTTTCCTATGTCGATTTTTCATTCAATAACTATTTCTTCACTTTTTAAATATTTATTTTCACAAGTAAGTAAAGAATTCAGGTTCTTCCACTGTGCTGTGAAACGAATAACAAAAAAAGGGGGGGTGGGTGGTCCCCAGCTATTTCTTCATCAGATATCCAAGTGATCATGGTTTTGAAAAACCAGCCTCTATCTCAGAGCAAAGCCTGTCCAAGGAAGGCACAAGGCCTTTGTCCTTGGAAACACCCACAGAGCACTCATAAGCACATTCCCACCCTGCTAAGTTGTTTATCTACAAATAACAGGAGAGATCTGCTGCACCAGGTGTCCCTGACTCAGTCAGGCTAGGTGGGGACCCATAGCAACCCCCTAGCAGCCACCAATCAGCATGAGACAGGGAAATACCTGGGATGCCAAATGACCCTCCCAGTAGTTTATGGTGGTTGATAACGTGTTGGGAAACCATGTAGTTCAGCACGTACACCCCTCTTGGCTTAAACCAATCAGTTCAAATGAATACCCCTTTTGTACTGACCAATCATCCCTCCCCAACTTGTTCCCGCCAGTGAATGTGCTAATCATGTTTTAGAGTTGTTATTTGATTTTCCCGCAGTGTGTGATGATTTGCTAAGAGATGCTATGATGTATGTGGGGGTCCCTGCCTTCTCCAAAGAATGTATAAAACTGCTGCAAACCCTGGGCTCGGGGCCTCTCAGCGTCACCAGTTGCTGTGTGTGCGCGGAGGACCGAGCTAGCTCGCAATAAACACCTCTTTGCTGCTTACATTGATCTTGGGTCTCTGGTGGTCTTTTGGGGGTCCTGAATTCGAGCATAACAGTTTTCCTAGACTGCCAAGCCTAGGAGTGACACTAAATCTGTCAGTCGACGCCTCTCCTCATAATTAGAAGGAAATCAATAAAAACATGTTAGGTGATGAGAAGAAACATAGTCAAAGTATTCACTGGGACTTGCTGGTTAGGATGAGTGATTCTGTAGGATAATATAGTGGTCATTTTATTCTAGGATTTTAATATTTGGCCTAATACAGGAATGTTTTAAAACAGGATTTTCTGTGAAAATTATACTTCAGACTAAGATTTTGGAAAGAGGAAAAACTTCTTTTTTTTTTTGGTCGTGGTGTTGGGGATTGGACCCAGGGCTTTATGTATGCAAAGGAAGCATCCTACCAACTGAACTATATCCCCAGCCCATAGAAAGGGGAGAAACTGAAAGCTAAGTTACCAATGGGACAGTGACTAATTCAGAAGGGAATGTTGCCATTGCTATTTAATTTACTGAGAGTACCCAAGATGGCAATTTCCATGAAGTTTTGATTTTTACATATATGTACACGTGTCATGAGCAAATATAGATACAGGTATGTGTATATTTTTAAGTTATTTTTAAACCTTTGAGATGATTTTAGACTCATGGAAGAGTTGTAAAAATATTAGAGTTCCCAGATACTCTTCACCCACCTTATGTTGGCATCTTAAATAACCACAGAACATTTGTCAAAATCAAGACATTAACCTTGCTACAAAGCTATTAACTAGAGAGTTAAAAGTAGTGATTTTATGAGTGTTTTTACCAAAGCCCCCTTACTGTTCCAGGATGGGTTCCGGGGTCTCACAGCACACCTGGTGTAGTGTATTTCTGGTGTTGTTAACCTTGACCACTATGCTAAGGCGGTGTCTGTTAGAATTCTCTACTGTAAACTTACTGTATTTTCCTTTGTAATTACTAAATATTTGCTAGTGATACTTTAAGACTAGGCAGATGTCCTGTGTCTGCTTAAACTTTTGTCCGCTCCTTCTCCTTACTATCCATTGACAGATCTTGCTTGTAGCACTTACTACTGTGGTGTTCTAATAGTGCTTTTCTATTTCTCTTATTTCTCCTATATTTAACAATTAGAATTCTTCTTAAGGAAGAGCTCTCACTTCTGGAGTTATATTTTTAATCATAGTAAGATGTTCAGGATAGATACAAGCTTCGAACTTGAAGATACAAGCCATGTTAAAATAATCATGAATACCAATAAAAATAAGTTGACAACCCATCTTAGGAAATAGAGTGAACTTAAGAAGAAAATAGTATTTATGATTCGTAGAATTGGTTCAATGTTTTTAATATTGACTTCAAACTGAAATCAATTTTTTTAAAAAAATGTCATGTTCAGACATTTTTAAAGTATCTGAATTTATATTATTTGGGGGATTTTTTGTTAAAATCTTGAATAAAGTTACCCAGAACTGGCAAAATAAATAAATAAAAGAGAGCTGGTTGTCTCTGAATGTCTAAATATCAAGGGCATCAGATGCAAAATTAGCATACTGATCATGTTAGTAATCCTTCTGTGTGCAGCAAAAGTCACCACAGTCAAATGTTTTCTAGAAAGAGCTTTGAATCTAGAATTCATACCCTGGACATCTCAAATCATCACTAGTGAGCTCACTGTAGCACCCAAGTGACATGTACTCTCTCTTAATAAGGGTCTTAACTGCTAACTTGTTTTCTTTCTACTTATCTCACAACTTGAAAAATCTTATTCTTTGTACATAAAATGATATTGATTTTACAACACTTTACTCTTATAAATTACAGTGTACAGGGCTGGAGCTGTGGCTTGGTGGCAGAGCGCTTGCCTAGCATGTGTGAGGCATTGGGTTCGATCCTTAGCACCACATAATAAACAAATAAAATAAAGGCATTCTGTCCATCTATAACTATGAAAATATTTTTAAATAAATAAATTTCGATGTACATTCAAATTATAATTGGTTAACAAAATTCCAACATATAAAACATGTGGGGAGATTCTTCACCCCATGGTCTATCTCAGGGATTACTTATATTTGGAACTGACTGCTCAGTTATTTATAATAAACTTGTGCTTGTGACACACGTTGATGTGATGGAGACCTACTCAGTGACATGACAACTGATCACACCCAAGTTCAGGAATCCCCAAAATGAGGTTGACGTAAGCATCCGGTGTCTTCCAATGTCTAAGGGTAACACAGAAATCAAATCCGATTTTTTAACTATAGTTTTACCTACCTCCTATTACTCAACCCCAACTTCTAGCATATGCTGAATCTGTAGATACTGTATTTCCATACTGGGTACTTATCAAAAAGGCTTTGTGCTGTTTCGTCTTTTGTGACTCATAGAGTCAGAACAGAACAAAAGAGAACAACATCTGTGTGGTTAGTTCAAGAACTATAGAAATTTTGAGAAGTCTCATCAGAAACTGGAAGATACATTGGTATAATGCTTTTCTTTTTCTTACTGTGTCTGAAAAAAAAATCAATAGCCTTTTTAGAAATTATATGAAAATTGGCCAAGTTGCCCCCTGAGACAAGATCTTGAAGTTGGAGATGATCAAGGCTCTGAACCTGAGCCAGGATGCAGGTGGGAGCTACAGGGTGGAGATATGTGGGAAGAGGCAGGGGTGGTGACCCTCCCATATCTACCTAAAGATCCACCCCCCATGTTGCTTCCTGTCCTCCCAGCACTAGGTTCCTCTGGTCTAAGGTTTTATGCTGGACTGAAAATACCTCTACAAATGGACCCAAAGAAATACTCCTTAATTGGAAACAGAGAGTGCCACCTGGTCCCATCAGTTCCTTACACATTAGAGAAGTGGAAAGAGAGAGAGAGAGAGAGAGAGAGAGACAGAGAGAGAGAGAGAGAGAGACAGAGAGAGGAGAGATGAGGTATCCCGGAAGGGTGTGTATAATATGAGTGGTGAAATTTAGGGCAATGTTTGTGTGCTCTTGAACAAATACATCCCAAAGCAGGAGTTAACAGAAGCTACTGCAATCCTATAGTCCTACAGTCCTATGAATGTCTCAGATGGCTGAGGAATGAAAGACTGGGTCTTTCCACAGGCTACTCGCAGGGTGGGAGGTGTCCAAAAGAAAGGGGAACATGAAATGCGTTTTGGAGGACAGATCTTATATATCAGTTGCAAAAGTACGTATTCCTGTTTCTCCCTGTCTTTCCATTTTATTCCTCTCATTATCATGTATGAAATATGTTATTATGGTTAAATTTAACCATTGGTTCATAGGCTGCAGATTATCAATTTGGAATCACTCCAAAAATCCAGTGGAAATTGACTCCCTGGGAGAGCGTGAATTTGGATGGCTGTGGACTCCAGGACTCATGTCCAGGTGGAACAGCTGATGATGACCCTGCTCCTGGCACCTGTGTTGCCACCTAGCCAAGGGCTGACCAGGGCTGCATCATATGACTTGAAAGGTTTTTATAGGAAAAAAAAGATCAGAAACATTTATCAATAATAGTTGCTTTACTCCCTGCTTTCCCTTTTTTATAGCTTTCAGGTTAGAAACATGCTACATGTAGACCATGTCTTTATTTATTAAGATGGATTAAAGCAAAGGTAGTCACCTTCCCTTCCCCCTCTCCTTGCTCATAGAAATGCAAGCCCCACACATGGAGAGTTTTCTTTGCTTTCTTTCACTAAATAAAATATGGTACTTGTAGGCTGGGATTGTGGCTCAGGGTTAGAGCTCTTACCTAGCACGTGTGAGGCACTGGGTTCGATCCTCAGCACCACATAAAAATAAATAAAATAAAGGTATTGTGTCCATCTAAAAGTGAAAAAAAATTTTAAATATGATACTTGCTTCTCTCCATTTGTTATTTTTTTTACTTTATTATAAATTATAGATATTCCTCCATTCAATAGATACTTAACTATCTTTTCTCCTAATTTCTTTATGCAAAAATATGAAAGCCGGGCACGGTGGCACACACCTGTAATCCCAGAGGCTCAGGAGGCTGAGGCAGGAGGATCACAAGTTCAAAGCCAGCCTCAGCAACAGAGAGGCACTTAGCAACTCAGTGAGACCCTGTCTCTAAATAAAATACAAAATAGGGCTGGGGATGTGGCTCAGTGGTTGAGTGCTCCTGAGTTCAATCCAAAAAAAAAAAAAAATGAAATCATCTGTGTAATTTTACATTTAGGAGATCATATTATACATGCACATGTGAGGGCACCTTTTTCTTTTTAGTAGAGTTGTTTGTTTCTCTCCCTTTTTTCCCTTTCAGCCTTCTCATTTCCTCTCCTTCCTATATCCAGTGCCCCTGAGTTTCACAAATGACCATGTTCTCTGTACATAGCTGCATCCCATATCCCATAGAGGATTTGGGTACTGCTGATGGCAAATAATACACAGTACTTTGCATCTTTTTAATCTTTCAAGACCCTGTGGAAACTCTTCCAAATCAACAGTGTCCTCTAACTTCTTTTAATGAGCCTAATAATATTCTAGAATATTGATGGGCCACAATTCATGGATGCTTTCTAGGGTTTCCCCCCACTTACGGTTTGGATGTGAGGTGTCCCCCAAAAGCTCACGTGTGAGTCAATGCAAGAAGGTTTGGAGGAGAAATGATTGGATTATGAGAACCTTAACCCAATCAGTGAACCAGTACCCTGATGGGATTAACTGAGTGGTGACTGAAGGTGGGTAGGGTGGGGCTGGAGGAGGTGGGTCCCTGGAGGTATGTCTTTGGCATATAATTTGTATCTGGTGAGTGGAGTCTCTCTCTGCTTTTCTGATCATCATGTGAGTTGTTTTCTTCTGCCATGTTGTTCTGCCTCACCTCAAGCCCAGAGGAATGGAGCCGGCGGTCTATGGACAGAGACCTCTGAAAGTGTGAGCCCCTAAATAAATTTTTCCTCCCTTAAACTTGTTCTTGTCAGGTCTTTTCGTCATAGCAGTGAAAAAGCTGAGGAACGCACCCCCTCACTGAAATATCCATACATCTCAGTCACTTGAATTTCTGTTTCGGTGGTGTAGATTCCCAGGAGGGGGGTTGGGTGGGTCACAGGATATGTGTTTCAGATTGAAAACACCCTGCCAGATTATGTTCTGAAACAATGACCATAATTGACTTCACTTTTCCACTAGCAGCAAAAGAGAAAAACCCTCTCTTCTCCCTATCCAGCCAGCTCACTAAGCAGAGATTTCCAGGCTCCCAATGTGGTTAGTAGCATGAGCATAAAGTCATTTACTTTTAATGTAACTTGTGTGTTCAGCAAGTCTTGCTCGTTTGAATTTAGATTTGAATTTGAATTTGCTTTCTGTGAACTGCCCACACACAAGGGATGAGAAAGGAGACCATCATGGGAGTCATGGACAGATTATTGATGGATTCTACACACAGGTCTGAGGCAACGTGTTGGAAAACTCAAAGGAATTAGGAGATCTCTTAGAAAATTTTAAATGATCCAAATTAACCCAAGAAGAAGTGGAAAACATGAATAGACCAATTAATAGAAAAAAATGGAAAGGCAAACAAACATATTTTTGAAAAAGGCAGCAGAACCAGGTATTTTCACAGATAAGTTCTACCCAAACTTTAAAGAATATTTTTATGATATTTAAATCATTCCAGCTCATATATAAAGATGGATTCCTCCTTAATTTTGTGAAGTCTACCTGTTTTAAAGATAGGATGCAAAATCCATTCTATATATTAATATCACATAAATTCATAAGGAATAATCAAAACATTACTGAATAACATCCAGAAATCTATCACAGGATAATTCACTATGGTCAAACGATGTTATCCAGACATGAAAAGTTGTTCACATTAGGAGTTCTATTCTCTTAATGCATTAGATCAATAAATTAAAGAACAAAAACTCCATGATCATGTTAAAGATACTGAAAAATTATTTGACAAAACCCCGCAATGGGGTTGGGTTTGTAGCTCAGTGGTGGAACGCTTTCCTAGCACGTGTGAGGCACTGAGTTCAATCCTCAGCACCATATAAAAACAAATAAATAAAATCAAGGCACTGTGTCCATCTACAACTAAAAAAATAATAATAACTTTAAATTAAATAGAAGTTATGAAACTATTTGTGATGCAATCTGCTACCAAAATTTCTTAGAACACATCACCCCAAATGGTAAAACTAAGCCAAATAAATTAATTGGAACCCTACTCCAATGCTTACCGTCACTATTGTAATTTGATGTCTTCCTTAGATGTCTGTTTAATAAATGCAATGTGAACAAGAAAAAAGTTGGTAAATTTTTGTGTACTTATGTTCTTAGAAAACTCAAGAATCCCTCTAGGGGAAAAAAAAATCTTCTGGAACATTCAAGAATCAATAGCTTTTACTCATATTAAATAAGCAAAACAGGAACCCAGCAGCTATAAAAGAAAAGATAAACACCTTTGATTATATAAAAATTTCAACTTTTGGTAGCACAAAATAGACTAGAGCGAAGCCAGAATAAAAATAAACTTGGAGGGGAGAGAAACTTACAACAAAGATGACCAATAAAGTATTGATATCTACAATTGCATAGTAAACTCCATATTGTTCATTAGACTTCATGTGCGTTCTTATACATTTCAAGAAAAACAACGCAGTGACAAGGCATTGAAAGTCACACCTTGATGAGATAAGGAACTAGGTCACTCACCACAGATAACAGAGTTCCCCCCAAAATGGTTACTTTTAGAAAAAAAAAAAAAAACAATGAATTGTACTAGATTAACAATTAGGTTGCGATTCTGCTTTCAGCACGCTTTTGAAAAATGATTATACAAGGGAGAAAGATATGTGCTTTCTTTTAAACCCCATTACCACCTACAATCATAGGTCAGAAAATTCTAGTCTTGCATCTTGCCAGGCTACCTTCATCTGTCCTTTATTCTTCTCTAGACCCCTGCTATGCCCAGTGGCCCTAATAGACAGTTCACCTGGATTTTGGACATAGATTTAGATGGTGCTTGTTCTTTTGCCCACAGGACTCACCCACAGGACTGAGCTGTTTGGATGGAGTCAGGAACTGGGGTCAGGACAGTCCATTAGGCTCTGAACAGGATGCTCCCCATGACAGCTACTCCACCAGGTGAGATCTGGCCGTCCAGCCATTTACCCTGCCCTGGTCCAGCCCAGACCCCACTCCCTCCCATTACCTATTGGTCCACACGGAGCAGTTATACAACTCCTACAGTGACCCAGGGAGAGAAAAACAGCAATGAAGTAATAAAAGCCCACCAGTATCTGAGCTGCACCGAAGCCCATGTTGGCAGCCCCCATTGCCCATGAATCATCTCCTTCCTTGAAGTTGTGTGGGTGGATCTTCTGCAGAAAGCACAGTGACCCAGAGTGACAGCTGAGGTGGTGTGCAGAAATAATCCGGGAGTTGATGAGGTATGGATGAGGGAGGCCTCCACAGCACCTCTTCCCCAGAGAGAAGGTTGTTAGGGCAGCAAGATGGCGAGCTCCCAGGGAAACTGGCAAAAACAACCTGATGCATTCCAAGAGTGAGTGGGCTTACGGGTAACTGGGGTCAGGGAGAGGTAGTCTTTCAAAAACCAGAGGGAGAGATGAGTCATGTCAATCATAATTTAAAACCTGCAAGAAGGAAATCACCTGATCTATTTAAACTCAAAGGTTGTTAGTTTCAGTCCTTCTATCAAGACAAAAAGGTGAAAGGACAGGTGAGAAGAAGGGGATTTCAGCACAGGAATGGAAACTGAGAGGGGCAGAAATGTTTTCTTCTATTCGCCCCGGATCCTAGCTCCCATCCATGCTCCTCTGGAGAAGCGGATTGGTTTTATGATTTTCTGAGAGTTCCTGGGGTGTCCACCAAACATTTAGGCAACAGTATCCAAGGACACAGCATCATGTTAAGCAGGGGACACACCAGACAGAGTCTCTGCATGAAGCAATTGGAAGGCAATGAAGAGCAGCGCTAACCAGTGGCTTTGCTGTGGAGTCTCCCGACTCACAGTTGAGGTCTGTGGACAAGCAGCCTCCACATCCGTATGAGACAGGCCCCATCTCCAGCCCTACCTAGACCCATTGAATCCAAATCTGCATCTCTGTTGAGATTCCCAGGGGATTTGTGGACACATTAAGTTTGAGAAAGGCTCACACAGGCAATGAGGCAGAAGGGAGAGACTGTCTGGAGTTGAGTTCGCTGTAGAAAGCTTCACTAACAAAAGGGTGGGCCTTTCTCTCCCTCACACTTGACCTTCCTATTGTGGAAAACCCGTGGTTAGTTGCAAGTCACACACTTCCATTCCACTAAGGTGACCAGGGACATCACTTTTGCTTTAGAGAATAGCATCAAAGGGAAATTTTGACTCACGAAATTAAGAGAGAAAAAAACAACTCTCACACTAAGAACAGCCTCAATCCCTCAGCAAGGAACGGCTCTCTGGGTCCAGAAGGGGACACTCCTACATGCACATACATGGAATGACGAACATGAGCCAGATGCCACCCCCAGTTCCATTTCCCCACCCAGGGAACACCTCTCGCTGAATCAGGTTTCCACGGGTGACATCACTGCTGACTTAGATGGGGAGGGTTTTATTTTTACACTGGTCTCTGAAGCACACAGCTGTATTTACTCCATGGAATTGTGGAAGATGTTCATGGCATGGCCCACAGGTGCCATCATGTGCTTCATGAGACTCTGGTGACAGCTGTGTAGAAGAACGGGAACAAGAGGAAGAAGTCGAAGATAACTCTGCTGTGCTCCAGGAGCCCTGGAGGCTGGTCTGTGGGCCCTTAGCCCACCAACATGGCACCCTCTAGAAAGGAATCTAAGAGAAGGTTCTTTCCAAATTTATTTATACTCTTTTTTTTTTTCAAAATGGTCTTGTGTCAAATATCTCAGGATGGACTTCATCACTTCCATTTCCTCTCAAAGAAGCCTGGCAGAAGATATCTTTCTCAAATACATTCTACTGGCAATTACCTTTCCTGATATGGGGAGTCCCAAGACTTGGAAATTGTGTTTCCTTTTGGCATCAGCTGCTGGAAAGCTCAGAGCCAAGTTATTGGAAAGTTTCCATCTAGAAAATGCTCAGAACCGTGGAGCACACCCTCTTTGGCCCATGTCCACGGCACCTACTTCTTCATTTCCTCGTCTGCTTGTTTTAAATGTTTTTTTTTTTTTCCAGCGCTTCTCTATTTGTAAATCTCATTAAATCTTTTTTCCAGACAAAGATGCTAAAACGTTGAGTGACTTTCCCAGGTCACAGCTTAACCGTGAGAAATTTAGGCTGCTCCACCTGTCTTGAAAGCCTGTGTTCCCATGCCACCTCCCTGGTCCTGTGCGAGCTCATGAAAGACTGGGTGTGTGGGAGACACTGGGTTTCAGAGGAAATGACCATCACAGAACAACAACGATCCCACTTAATCATTCTCTTCCTACGCCTGTTTTTTGCTACCTACCCTCCTCCACACATACCATGTAGGATCTCTGCCGTACTTTCCAAAATTCTTCATCAGCTCCCCAAATCCAAGATCCTGACCCACAAGCCCAATGTGTGAACTTCTAGATAACCAGGTATAACAGAAATAATGCACCAAGCAGTCAGTACAGATGCCCACTATTATGTGACCGAAAGCCACAGGTGGCCAAAGGTGATCATTCCAGTGTATCCCGGTCTGCCTGTAACAGACCCCCAACCACTGAACTTGACTGGGTATGGCGCGTTACCCACAAGTGTCCCATTGCAACCCTGGAGTGAAGCTGTCATCCCCAGCTGTCACATCAGCTCCAGAAAGCTGGCCCACTGTCAGTCTCCACCCCACCCCAGCCCCATTTACATTCCAAGCAGGAAGAAAAATGAAATAAACTAGGATCCCTCCAGGATTGACTCCCAGGATCATAGACTACACCAAGAAATAAACCACTTTTTTTTTTCTAGTTCAACATTATAGTCATCCACAGAGTTCAGGGTGTATGTGAGGCACTGTGCCAGGTTCTGGGAATGGAGTAGGCGGGTGGATCCCAACATGAGGAAGCATCAGTCCTTTGAGACGCTCACAGCTTGTGCAATGGAGCTGGGAAAACAAGCAACTCAGAGACGTAAATGAGGAAAGAAACAATATGAGGAAAGAAAAATTTCCCAGGATGTCCCACCAGGCTTCCATTTAAGTCTCACAGGCCTGTCCTGTGCTGCATGACCACCTCTAGCTGCAAGGGAGGCTATAAGGAAGGAGGAGAGATGGGTTTAGGATCATCAGCTGGTGTGAGCTGCCACATCAAGGAGGCCACCTGATTTGAGTGCAAGATGCAGAAAACAGGCAGCAAGACCTGGGTGGAGAGCCACAGTGGAAGAGACAGAGCCAGACAGTAAGTGGTGCTCACTGTCTTTCCCTGCAGACTCCCCTTCAGAGCTGAAGGGCTCCTTCCTCCCTGATACTGGGAATACTGCTGACACCTGAACCACTATTGGCCTTCTTTGGGAATTGCAGCAACTAGAAAGCATCACTTTGTCCAAAATGGCGCTCCCTTCCAAGGGTAGCCCTTGTCCATTGTGCATCTCTGCATAATTCTTCAGGCCCATCTCAGCTCCAGGACTCCCCATAAAATGGGCAGAGGCATGGAGACTGTATGAGATTTCACAGAGCCCAACTTTCCCCTCTTCCAAGTCCTGCTTCCTTCCCTTTCTTCCTTCCCACCACCCTAGAGCACTCTTAATAAACACCCTCCAGGATCGACTCCCAGGACCATAGACTACACCAAGAAATAAACCACTTTTTTTTTTCCTTGTTCAACATTGTAGGCATCCACAGAGTTCAGGGTGCATGTGAGGCACTGTGCCAGGTTCTGGGAATGGAGTGGGCGGGTGGATCCCAACATGAGGAAGCATCAGTCCTTTGAGACGCTCACAGCTTGTGCAATGGAGCTGGGAAAACAAGCAACTCAGAGACACAAAATACAGCGGGGGAAAACAAGGCATTATAAGTGGTTTGGATCAGGAGTAGGGAGAGATTAGAGAACCCAGAGTGTTGGGAGTCTCCCTGAGAACTCCCCAGGCCTTTCAAACATGGCGGTGGGCAAATTGCCAGTAGGCAGCTAGAACTCCCCGGGGCCTTTCAGATAAGGAGCCCTTAATGCAACATGGCGGCGGGCAAGTTGCCAGTGGGTGGATAATAAGTTGTTTTGAAAACCTTCTAATTGGTCCTCCTGTCTTCCGCGCTCCTCGTGGACAGTTCGTGCCCCCGATGAATCTTATGCAGGGTGGACGTGCGTGCACAGTAGGTGATGACCTGACCTTTACTATGATTGGCCCCGGGAGCTTCCTGGTCTAAGATAACTGACTCTCACTTTCTATATAAGCTAGAACCAGCTTGCAGTAAAGTGCTTCATCTTTGTCACTGCTATCTGTGTGTGTGCATTTTAATCTCTGACGACGAACCTTGGCCTTTCACAGAGGACTCCATGGAAGAAGAAAGCTTGGACAGGGCCTCTAAAAGATAACTGGGCAGAGCCCCTGGCAGAGAAGCATTGAGGCAGGTCCAGTGTGAACAATTACAGAAGCCAGGTTGACGGATATATATCCAGAGCATGGCAATAGATCCAGTGAGAAGTGAAATTAGATTGACTGCAAGTTAAGAAGATTTGCTTCCATGTCAGAGAGTCCTGAGCTCAGCTCCCAGCTCTGTCCTCTCTGAGGCAGGGACGTTGGGCATGTTACCTAACCTCTCAAAGCCACAGTTTTATCATCTATAAAATAAGATTACAACTTCCCCTCCCTCTAAAGGGTCACTGTGGGGACTGAAACGCTAAAATAGATAAGCCATTGGAAGGGCAGGAGGCACAGCTGATTCTCTACAGAAGCAGAAATATGGAGGAAGGCTACTTTTTCAGTGGTTCTCAAAGTGACGTCCCCAGACCAATCACATCTTATTAACTGGGCTGCAGATACTTGGGCCCCGCCATAGACTTACTGAAGCAGAAGTTCTGGGAGTGACACCCTGCAATATGTTAACAAGTCCTCCAGGGGAATCTGAGATGCATTAAAACTCGAAAACCACTGGTTTAAGTCAACAGGAGACTTTATTTTGAGGATGCAGGGGTCTTTGTGGAATTCAAAGACAGAGGTGGAATAGCTTCAAAAATGGGCAGTTGATAAGAGGGAGGCCTCGAGAATCAGGAGTCTTCTCTCTCCTCCTCTCATCTCTTCTTTTACCAGACACCTCTCTTTCCATAGCTACAAATAAGCTCTTTCTGTTTCCTATTTCTGCAAGCCGAGGATTGTCCGAGCAAGTGGCTGAAGTCTGTCTGTCTCAGCTCCAGTTATCCTGGAAGAGGCTCATTGGGACAGCTGGAGGCAACTGTCCCACGTGAACTGATACAAGTGATCTGGGGGCCGAGAGAGTCGGCCTGAGCATAGGTGCTCTTCCCTGAACCACATGGAAGGAAGCCAGAGTCCTCCAAGCTGGGGAAAGACGTCAAGCCGAGCATGAAACCCTGAGTTACTCACCTTGAGTCCAGGCCCTGAGACAAAGGTTCTCACAGTGCCACCCCAGACCAGCAGCATCAGCAAAAGGTCATTAGGGATGTCCTCTTCCCCGCCGCCACAGACCTTCTCTGGGAAACTCTCTAGAAACTCTCTGGGTAGCCTTATCCATCTGTGCTCCAGCAAGGACAAGTCTGAGACCCACTCTCAGGGAAGGCTGGAAATAGCTCAGAAACCCATTGGATGAGCGGGACAAATCATCTCTGTATTCTTGCCCTCTTGTACTCCACTTCCTTAAAGTCATAATGAAATAAGCAAAAGAGAGACATCAGAAGAAAACACATCCAGGGTGGAGGCTCCCCTTAGCTTTGCTTACACACGTATTCAGTAAGAGGGAACTCCCCAAATTCCACAGACTGTTGGAGCTGGGACAGAGCCCCATCTTTCCTCTTGGCTTTTGACAAAACAGAGACCATAGCCAACGGTCTCATTCATTGGCAACACCAAAGCTCACGGCTTCCTGCTTCAATCCACCGATAAAAATAATAATGATAATAATAATAATACAACTTTTTCTAGGTCAAAGAGAAAACTGAGGAAATAGATTAAAATTAAGTTACAGGAGACCTGCTTGAAAAAAGCCATTGAGACCCAGCCAGTGGAACCAAGTAGCAGAGGCCTTGTCACTACAGTGTCACTTTGCGGAATCCCAAACTCAAAATGACCAACCCTGATGTCCACAGTCAAGCCTCAAATTCCACGATTATAATTATTAAGTGTTTTCATGCTCACCACAAACCAGGTAAACCTAAAACCACTGCCACTTCAAACTTAGAACGTACAAGGCGTTAACAAGAAAGGGAAGAGGAAGAGAGGAAGGAAACATTTTGAAGAGTCATTACAACAACAATAACCAAAAAAATTAAAAAAAGAACCCTGTAACTCCCCAAAATCTTAGGTTTATGTGGCTCTTGGAAGCACGCAAAAGTGCTATTTTTTGAAAAATAGCCCAAACCTTGAAAATACAGGTGTAGAAACTATCTATTTTAAAATCTGAGTTTCTACAAAACTACCAAAAGAAAGGGAGACCCTGAGCACCAGCAATATCAGCCTTGGTAAAAGGAAGTGGTAAGTCTAGGCCCAATTCGGGTGGATCAGCCTGGCTTGTGTGGGATGCAGAAAAAGGTCAGCAGACTCCAAAAAAAAAAAAAGTAATAATTAACAAGAATAAAAAGAAGAAACAAGACTAAACCAAAATGCAGAGATCTTTGCAGAACTCTCAGCTCCGGGTTTCACTAAGTTGTGATTTGGAGGAATGGTCCAGGATAGCTGTTCAGGTTGAGCCCTAAGCAAGTATACCACCTCTGCCAATGGGCGAGGCTGACTGCAATGTAGCTGACATTCTGCCCATGAAGCCATGTTCAGATCAGCCCAAGGTGGCGCCGCATGTGCCTAATCTCTCAGGGTCAGCAACAGCCTTGGGTTATAAATAACAGACTGAGCCTGCCGGATCTTTTTCTTTGGTGTGTGTGTGTGTGTGTGTGTGTGTGTGTGTGTATTCATATTAACTGTGGGCAACCTCTACGTTTTACAGAATGGCTTGAGTCTTTTTCAAATGATATCTTTTTTTTTTTTTTCCTCCACCTAGTCCCAAACTCCAGAGAGTCATTGCCTTGATACCCAGAGAGTGCAATGTGAGAATCTCCCATCCTAGAAAGGCACAGGGATAGATCTCTGCTACCAAGAGGTAGCCATGACAGTGCAGTGCCTCTGTGACCTCTGGAAGCAGAGTCATAATCTTCCTGTGATTTTAATTTTTTCATTTGGTTTTGAAACTGCTTTTCTCAAGGGTGCTGGAAATTTCAATGACATGTCTGGGGACTCACTTTCTTACTCCATTTCTTGGTATCTCCATGCTTGATGTGACAGGAAAAGTCCAGACCCCTTCCCTTTGAGAACCCTTCTCTCCTATCAGTTCTTTAAACGGTCCAAATTAACCAAACAGAAATAGCAGTGATGCCCCCGTGGCCACAACGAACAGGAAGGAAGTGCTGCCGGCCCCAGAAGGAGAAGCCTGTTTCCAACCAAGTTTGAAAATTTGGAAGTCACTCCGGTGGGCAGCATGTGTTGGTGAGACTGGTACCACGTGTGCTTAGCCCCCAAAAGTGTGGCCTGGGACTGCGTTCACCATCTACCCCATTCCCCACCACCACTACCACTGCTGCTGTCCTGCTCCAGGGCACCATGGTGGCTGGGGTTTGGGGCTAACTTCAGGCTCTGCTCAGAGTGGCCATGTTGGGGGAGAGCTATGCCGTCCTCAGAGACCAGACACCGTTGTGTCGTTCCACAATGTCAGAATTTACTGAAGAGCCACACATTCTCAAGCTACCTCACTTTCCGGGATTGCAATTCATGGAGTACCTGTGTGTGGGTCACTAGGCAGAGGCGAGCCAGGCAACCATCAATTCTTTGATTCCATTCTAATCTTACTTTTTCACATCGAGAGCACTTATACCACACAAGTCTGCGGCACACAATGTTATACAGAGGTTGCAGAAAGACTAAGCAAGGGTTTAGGTGGCCACAAGGCTACAGGATGCTGTGCCAAGAGCAAAGGCGGAAAGCAGAGAGGAATGCAGAGTCACCGTAGGTGGTCAGATGAAGGTTTGAACAGAGGAGTTCTGCAGAGTTGCCAAGTGAGGGTCCAGAGGGAGGGCGGTTTCAGCCAAAATGTCAGCTGGAAGTGGGCTGTGAATCTTCATCCCAGATGATTTGTGTTGAGCCGAAGCCTGGGGACAGAGTCAGGGGTTCAACACAGTGACAGTTTTCCTAGTCAGGGTGCTGCTATGTCTATCCCTGGAAGGGCCCCTTCTTTGGGGGTCTTAGGTGAGGGGGTTACATCTGGTGAGCTTGAGAAGCTTCTGTGTCTGTTATCTCCCATGTGATTTGAGAGGCCCGTGTGTCCAGGTGCTCCCGATTTAATTTGATAAACTGGCACCAATAGGCTGCTTATCCATTTGTGCCTTGTGGGGGTGCTGGGCAGAGGGTGATTGCTTACTTGTGAAAACAAGGTGTAGAATCATGATTCTACCTTGGCACTTGTTTACTCAAAAGGCAGTAACTCATGGCAACAACCGCTTTATAAAATGGAGTAACTGAGGGTTGGACACAGCCTCAAAACTGCTGTTCTATACATCCTGGAGTAACTCAGAGCAGGGTGCAGCCTGGGATCTTCTTGAAATATCCATCCCTCAGCTACCCAGGGCTGCTCCCCAGTAAAGGGCGAGACCCTTCCCTGCGGCCTCTTTGCCGAGGGTCCTGACAGACTCCTCGCTCCCTGTTCCAGCCACACGGGTCTCCTTGCTGTTTGTGTGTGTGCGTGTCCGGATGTTTACTTCGACACACAAGTGCCCGATTAGGGCCTCTTCACACTTCCTAGATATTGCCAAATTTTCTTTAAATGGATTCGCCAACTTAAATCCCTACCCACATGATGGAAGAGGGTGAGTTTTTCCACATTCTCTCCAACTCTCAGTAGGGCTGGACTTTTTCATGTTAACTCATCCTGTAGGTGGGAAATGTTAGCCCAACATTTTCTTGATTGTGAGGGAGGATTAGCCTGGTTTTATATTTATTGGCCATTTGCATTTCCTCTTCTGGAAATCTGCTGGTGGGGAAGAGAGGAAATTGAGATAATTTGATTTAAAAAAAAAAAAAAGTATATTCAGTTTTTGTATTTATCATCTAGAAAGGCATTCATTTGGCCCACAACTCTGCCATAGGCTCTAACTGCGCTCCCTGTTCCTGGGCACCTGGAACATAGAGGAGCCCCAGGGGGTCACTTCTGATTTCCATCTTTTCCATCATTTAATTGTCTTTTCTCTTCTGTTGTGGCTGCTGATACAGTGTTACTGGTACTTTTTCTTATTTGGGTTTTTGTTGTTGTTGTTGTTTTCTTTTTTAATGTCCTTGGTCTTGCTAGAAGTAAGACTGAGTCGCCTCAGGCCACTGAATAGGTTAGGAAAAAAAAGTTTCAGTTTTCAGAATCTAAAAGATCTCAAATTCGTGAACTGTACATTAGGGAATCTGTACTTTCATTTTTCCTTCAGTTCTAAATATCTTTGTCATTTTTTTGTTCTGCTTTCATTTTGAACTCAGAAGCTATTTAGAAATTTATTTTTTTAGTTTCCCAAAGCATGTTCTTTGGCTTTTTTTATAATTTATATAAGGATGACTTTTAATTTAGTAAATTGTGGTCAGGGAGCTGGGGATGGGGCTCAGTGGGCGAATCTGAATTTACTGGGATGCAAAAAAAAAAAAAAAAAATTGGTGGTCGGAAAGTGTGGCCTGTAGGATACAGTTTCTTTAAATTTTTCTATTAACTCTATCATGAATTCAACTTTTGCAAAATTCCATATATACATTCTCTGTTTCAGAACAGCTCAGCCGATAAGCCAGGAATGGGCTGTGGGTGCATTGGATGTTCTCAGCCCTCAGGACAGCTTTGGGTGCTTACTGTGAGCACCCTCATCTGATGTCACTCAGGGGGCAGCCCCCGCTCAGGATGATCACCTGGAAGAGCTCGGGACAGTAAGCACAGTGAGTTTATCCAGCCCCGGCTGCTCAAGGGTAATGCAGAAAGCCCAGGAGATCTCTCTGGGGGGACATCACATCACCCGCCTGCTGCTGAGCTCCCGCCGCCTGTCCAGGACAAGGTTCTGGAGAATTGCAGGAGAACTCTGTTTATGTTCCAGGTGCCCAGGAACAGGGGCGCAGTCAAAGCAGAGTAGGGGGCCAACGAGGCTCATTCAGAGACAGACACAGCTCCCGATGGCAGCGCCAACTCTGCTTTACATATTTCAGTTATTCTGTCCATCTGTGGCTCATGTGCCCCTTTAGTGGCATCCAAACCCAGGTGCAGGGGTGACTATTCTAAGAACATATGCAATGGCTTGAAAAGTAGAGCTGCATCTGTTTAGAAACTCAATATGAAACCTTTGATGATTTTTACATCCATTTATATTTTGACATTAGAAGAAATTTCAACATTGCATTTGTCAGTGAAAGGAAACCGTTTGAGCTGTCAAATATCATTTCAACTGTTGCTTTTGCATGGATGATTATAAACTTTTTGCTTTAATTTTATCACCTTTGATTATTTTCAATGAAAATCTTGATCTGGAAAGTGCACAGCAATTTCAAGCATAATATATGATGGTTTTAAATCCCAGAGCCTGGGGAGGCTGAGGCAGGAGGATTCAAGTTCAAAGCCAGCCTCAGCAACTTAGCGAGGCCCTGAGCAACTCAGGGAGACTCACTCTCTAAATAAAATATAAAAAGGGTTGGGGGTGTGGTCAGGGGTTAAACACCCCTGGATTTAATTTCTGGTACAAAAAAAAAAAAAAGTTTTATGTCTATGAGAGCAAGCTCATTTCTTATTTAAAATAGAAAATATTTTATCTGTAAAATTTGTAAAAGGTTAGTATTTAATACTTTATGCTATCATACATTTTTTATTTCTTACGGCTGGTTTGGACGGGGTTTGTCCCTCACTGGTCCTCAGTGTGGCAGTCTGGAGGTGGAGGAGACTTTAAGAGGTGTGGCCTAGTGGAAGGTGGATGGGTCATGGGGGCACTGACTGCAGAAGGTTCTAATGCTGTTCCCACGCAGGGAGTTAGTTCTTATGAGAAGGGATTGTCTTACAGTAAGGCTACCCTATGTACTGCATCCTTGCTACATGTGGCCATTTCTCATTCCTCTTTGCCATGATGTGATAAAATCAAGAGGGTCCTCACCAGAGGCCAAACGGATGGGCCTGCCCAATCATGAACTTTTGGCCTCCCAAACAATGAGCTAAATAAATTTCTTATCTTTATAAAGTAGCCAGTCTCAGGTATTTTGTTATAGCAACACTAAAACACTTCATTTTTACTACGTCAAAAAATGAAAGTATATGTTCCTTTAATGTTATAAGTTTTCCTCTTTTCCAAAGTAAGACTTGGATTTTTTTCTTTTTTTTTTTAGTTATATATGACAGTAGAGTGTATTTTGACGTATCATACATACCTGAAGTATAACTTCCCATTATTGTGGTTGCATATGAAGTTTCACTGGTCTGTATTCATATATGAACATAGGAAAGTTATGCCTGATTCATTCTACTGTCTTTCCTGTTCCCATTCCCCCGTACAATCTGGTGAACCTCCACTCCTCTCTCCCACCCTGGCCTGTTGTGTGTTAGCATCTGCATATCAGAAAGAACATTCAGCCTTTGGTTTTGGGGGATTGGCTTATTTCACTTAGCATGATAGTCTCCAGTTCTATCCATATACCAGCAAATGTAAAGCTTGGGTCTTAAATTCCATTTTGGTAATATGCCTCAGCATTATTTTAGTTATTTCTCTCTAAAATATCTCTCTCCATCCCTTAATTTTCAATCTTTCTATGTGGTTTTGTTACAGAAATTCTTAAATTTTTAAACAATGTCTGAAAATCTGTTTTTCAACAAATAATTTTAATCCATTTTTTATTTTTTCATGATTATTGATATAATCACATTTACTTTAGCCATCTCATTTTGTTTACTATTTTTTTCTTTATTCCTTTCTTAAATCTCTTCCCCTATTATATTTTGAGTTCTTCATATATTTTAGATATTATTGCTTTGTTGGGTATGTTTTGCAATTATTTTCTCCATTATGTAGCTTGTTTTTTCATCTCAAGAGAGTCCTTTGCAGACCAAAATTTTTAATTTCTATAAAAAACAACTTATCTAATTTTTCTTTCTTTTTTTTTTTTTTTTTTTTGCTTTGAACGCAGGGACACTTAACCACTAAGCCACATCCCCAGCCCTTTTTTTGTATTTTATTATTTTATTTAGAGACAGGGTCTCACTGTATTGCTTAGTGCCTCAATAAATTGTTGAAGCTAACTTTGAACTCGTGATCCTCCAAAGCCGCTGGGATTACAGGTGTGCACCACTACGCCCAGCTCAGATTTTCTTTGATGGGCCATTCTTTTGGAGGAAAATCTAAGCATTCTTTGCCTAGAACTAGATTCCAAAGAGGTTCACTCTTTTTTAAAACTTTGTTGTTTTATGCTTAACATTAAAATGTTTGTGCAGGTCTATTTCCGAATTTTCTATTCTGTTCTATCTATCCTGATGACTCCATCTCCACTAATACCACATAGGGGAGAATACTGTAGCTATATAAATCTTGAAGTCTGGTAGACTAATTTATCCTACTTTTCAAAAATTGGACAGCTAGTCAGACACAGTGGTGCATGCCTGTCATCCCAGTCGCTCAGGAGGCTGAGACAGGAGGATCACAAGTTCAAAACCAGCCTTATCACAAGTTCAAAACCAGCCTTATCACAAGTTCAAAACCAGCCTTATCAAAAGTGAGGCACTAAGCAACTCAGTGAGACCCCAACTCTAAATAAAATACAAAATAGGGCTGGGGATGTGGCTCAGTGGTCAAGTGCCCCTGAGATCAATCCCTGGTACCCAACGCCCTAAAAAAAAAAAATGGATAGCTATTCTGTTTTTTTTTTTTTCCTTTCCACATAAATTATACAATAATCTTTACAAGTAATATTTCTAAGATTTTTGAAAAGAATCATATTTAAAATACATGTCAGTTTGAGAATAAACAATCTTTCTCCTAGATTGAGTTTTCTAATCTAGGAATAAGGTAAGTTTCTCCATTCATTTAGAGCTTCTTTGATTTCTTTCATCCTCATTTTGATAGATTTCAGCATATGTATCCTGTAGGAGTTTGTTAGACAGAAACCCTGCTGCAGTTTGGGTCTGAAATGTCTCCCAAAAGTTCATGTGTGAGTTGCCAGCCTGTGATGCTATCGGGAGGGGTGGAATCTTTAAAAGTTGAAGCCTAAAAGAAAAAAGTTAGGTAACTGGGGGTGTGTCCTTGAAGGGGATATCAAGGCCGCAGACACACACCCTCTGCTTTCAGGCCGCCTTGAGGTGAAGAGCTGTGCTTCATCTTGTGCTTCTCTAACTTGATGTTCTGTCTTGCTGCAGGTCCGTTGTGATGGGATCAAGTGACTGTGTTCCAAAACTTCTGAAACTGTGAGCCAAAATGAATCTTTCCTCTTTTCCTTCTTTGAGTTTGATTTTCTCAGGTATTTTGTCATAGCCACAGAAAGCTGGCGAACATATACCTAGATATTTTCTCTCAGCAATTTTGTGTTTTTAATTTCAGTATCCATGTATTCATTTTCTTTGTCTGGTATCCTGCAACCTTGTTGAACTCATTTAATATTTCTAGGAACTTTATTTATAGATTCTTTGGAATTTTCTACACAGACAATTTTGTCATCTACAAACAGGGATAGTTTTTTAAAAATTTTTGATCTGTTTTAATTTCCCTCTCTTGCCTTATTTCACTAGATAGAAGATTCAGTATAGTGCTGAATAAGGCATTGTCTTGTTCCTGATTTTAGGCAGAAAGCATTAAGTTACTCACCAGTAAATGTAGTTCTAGCTGCAGGGTTTTGTTTTTTGTTTTTTTTTTTTAATAGTAGCTCTTTGTCTGTTGAGGAAGTTTACATCTATTCCTAGTTTTGTGAGAACCTTTTTCCACTAATGCATGCTGAATTTAGTTAAATGCTTTATTCTTCATCATTTGATATGACTTTTCTTCTTTATTCTGTTATATGCTAGAGTGATGAATTTCAAACACTGGGTCAGCCTTGCATCTTTGGAATGAACCACACTTGATCATGGTGTGCAATTGTTTTTAAATATTGCTACATTCTCTTTGTTAAAATTGTATTACGGATTTTATGTCCATATTCATGAGGAATATTGGTCTGTCATTATCTTTTATTGTACTGACTTCCTCTGGTTTGGGTATTAATGTAATTCTAGCTATAGAAAATTGTAAATGCTACCTCCTTTTTTTTATTTCCTGAGAGGGAATATTTTTAATTCTCATAAAACCATATGGACTTGCAGATTTCTTTTTGGAAGAATTTTTTAAATTATGATTCAATATCCTTAATAGTTTCAGAGAAGAATCAAATTGTCTATGTCATATTGGGTGATTAAGGTAATTTGAGTTTTTTCAAAGAAATGATTTATTTCATCGAAGTTGTTAAATTCGTATGTGTAGAGTTTTTCATAATACTTATTTTCCCTTTGATTTCTGCAGGGTCTATAGTGATATTCCCTATTTAGTTCCTGATATTGATAATTTACGATTGCTTTTTCTATTTAATAGGATTTTTAAAAATATTTTTTTAGCTGTTGATAGACCTTTATTTTATTTATTTGTATGTGGTGCCGAGAATCAAACCCAGTGCCTCATGCACGCTAGGCAAGCGCTCTATCACTGAGCCACAACCCAGCCCCCCCTTTTTTTAACAGTTTTAATGGAAGTTGTCGATGATTCCGATCTTTTAGAAGAACCAGCTTTTGTCTCATTGATTTTTTTTTCTCTTTTCAACTTTAATTTTCTCCTATTTTTACTAATTTGTTATTACTTTGCTGTTGTTGACCTCTTCTTTTTCTAACTCTTGAAAGAGTTGAGATCATTGATTTTCGTTGTTTTTGACTTATAGAGACAGTCCATTGAACTCCTGGTTGTGGAGGTCGGAAGTCCAAGACTGGGTGGTGTCATTCATCTGGCCTTTGGTGCGGACCTCATGGCAGGTGGCATCACAAGGGCAGAACGTATGCAAGAGGGAGAGGTCACACAGTGAGACAGGAAGCCAGAGAGCAACTGAGGTCCCCTGAGAACTAGATCAATCCCTTCCAAAGGTGCACCCTCCGTGACCTCTCTCCCTCCCTCTGGGTCCCACCTCCTAAAGATCTTACCCATGATTTTTAATGGTCGTTTTATTTTTCCCATATTTTTATTAGTGCATGTTAATTGTACATCATTACGGGATTCGTCGTTACACATTTACACGTGCACACAATAGAACAATGTAATGTGAATATTTTATGCTATGAATTTCTCTCTCGGCATTGCATTACCAGTGTCCCATGGATTTTGGTATCTTGCGTTTTCTTTTTCATTTGATTCAGTGTGGTTTTTTTTTTTTTTTTTTTAAATTCCCCTTGAAATTTCCTTTTTGGTGCATGGATTAATTAGAAGCACATCGTTTATTTCTGAAATGTTTGTTGATATTTCTGTTACCTTTCCATTGCTGATTTTTATTTTAACTCCATTGTGATCTGAGAACACCCTTTATTAATTCAACTCTTTTTAAAGTGTTAAGGTTTGTTTTATAGCCTAAAACCTAGCTTGGTATGAGCCCTGTGGATGCATAAAAAGAATGGTGTGTTCTACTCTTGTGGTTTAGATCCCATTGGTCATGGTGTTATCAGATTCTTCTTCAACCTTATGATTTCATATCTAATTGTCGTATCAGTTTTCAAGAGAACGATTTTGAAGTCTCCACTGTAGTTTTATCTTTCTTCTGTGCTTCAATCTTTCCAAGATTTCCATGTCCTCTTGGTAGAGTGAACTTTTATCCATTTGTAAGGTCCCTCTCAGTCCCTGTGAATTGTGTTTTGCTCTGAACTTTTTCTGATCTTAAGTCAGACATTGGCATTCCTTTTGATGGACATTTGCGTGATATATCTCTTTCCACTGACCAAGTGGAGGTAAGAGCTCCCGCTAGGTTTCTGCTCGACTTTCCTGGAGGGAGGTGAGAGTGCCTTGTGCCTCACACACCCTCTGCTAATGCCACAAGGCTGCTGGTTGGTGGCAAAAATGCTGCCTCCCCCCCAACCGTGCTTGGATCCCATCCTTGGGGAAGGGAGGACAGCGTGGTTACTGCTGGCTAAGAGCCGGGGTCCAGATTTGCCACCCTGTCACCACTGACTGCGAGGAGGAGGAGGTGAGCCTCATTGCACCTGGTGGGGGTGAAAGACAGCTTCTGTCTGTAAAGCCCCTGTTCCATCTTTGGCCCACTGAAAGAATCATGTTGATTCTCTTTGCTTACTATTTCTGGGAGTTGATGTTGTATTCTAGATGTAAATCCTTGGCTGGAAATATCTTCTGACCTGTGACTTGCTTTTCCTTCTCTTATTTTGGGTGTACTTGTCTTGGGATGAACAGAAGTTCAAAATTTTAATAAATTATATCTTATTTTAAAAAAAAAAAAAGAATAAGAGAGGCAGCACTAGTACAGATCCTATAGATATAGATACAAAAGGCATAATAAGGGAATACCACAATTTTAAAATAGAAATTAATTAAATAAGTTATATGAAGCAAATTTCCTGAGAACACAAGCAACCAAAGCTCAGTCCAAAAGAAATAAACCGAATAGCCCAATATCTCTAACATAAACTGTGGCTAAAAACTCTCCCACAGAGCAAACTATAGAGGCAGATGGATTCCCTGGTACATTTTATTAGGCATATAAGTAGGAAATTATGCTACTTATTCATGAAGTCGTCCATAAAGTTGATGAGTAGGGAATACTTTCTAACTCATTCTATGAGACTCACATTACCCTGACGTCAAAATCACACAAAATCAAACAGGGAAACAACAGGTCAATCCCTCGTGTACAATGAAGTACAATGTGGCCCTATGCATGCAGCAGGACTTCACTGTCCTGCAAGTAAAATAATCTAGCATTTTTGGCCCACCCCTCCAGTTCTGCGGGGCTACCTCTTTCATCAGAAAATATCCTTTACGAGAACAGGCAGTCTCAAGAGCCCTCTCCTCACAACACTCCCCTCAGTCCTCACCCTGCGCTGGCCCGTCACTGTAACCGAGATGACGTTAATTTCACGAATTATCTTATAGCAAGAAGAGAAATAGATTTTTGTATGAGAGAAAAAGGAGGGAAATTGTAGATTTTGTTCAAGATAGGGCTGAGGGGAAATGGCAGAATTTTTAATCTGACAAGAACATAGAATCAAAAAGTGTGTATGGAACAGTGTCCTTGGTGCTCACAAATACAACTATATCATTATTTAAAAAAAAATAAAATAAAATAAAAGCAGCAAGTTTCCGAAGTTTGTTGGCAATGCTTTACCAAATGTGTAATAAATACTGGTTCCTCATTCTTGAGGTTGGATATGATAACTTCCTTTTTTCATCTGATTATGTTTGGTGAAACAAATCAGAGGCTGATGTCTAAATACATTCTACTTCAGGTGGATGACCTTACTATAGGCTCATCACAGGAGCGGGGACAGCTGAGGATGCCAAAGTCCTATCGTACAATCTATCTTTAATGCTGATTTCTGCCATGCACTTCTGGGCCTTAACATCAAAGCCATGGGAGGTCAGAGGAGGTGACTCATTTTTTTGCTTGAAATGAGTTTGCAGGTTTCCAATGAGGAAGGCAGAACGTGCATTTCCCTTGTCTGGTGTGTAAAGTCTATGTAATTTAGGACTTAGGACTCGCATAGATTTGAAATATTACGAATTGGAGCTGGAGTGTTTGAAAACAATACTGGGAGTGTTATAAGCCACGGAATACCAAAAGAAGATGAACTGGGTGCGGTGGCACATGCCTGTAATCCCAGCAACTCGGGAAGCTGAGGCAGGAGGATCCCAAGTTCCAAGCCAGCCTCAGTAATATAGTGAGACTCTCTCAGAATAAAAAACAAAAACAGGCTGGGGATGTGGCTCAGTGGTAAAACACCCCTGGGTTCCAATCCTGGTGCCAAAAAAAGAAAGTGAAATCCCATTAAGTTTATACACAAAAACTCTCCCTTCCTCTGTTTTCCTGTGGAACGTGGATGATGTTCGTGGATAGGGCATAATGAACGGAGCTGGAGAAAATACTGTCAACTAGACACCTAAAAATATTTGTGAGAATTAACTCCTCCTTGGAATGAGAACCCATCCTAATTCCATGGTGACTCACGAGGTATGGATCCCAAGAAACCATGAACCAGGAAAGTCCTTATCTTCTCTATTACCACCCAGGACTCCAGGGAACCCTGACATGCTAACCCATTTGCCTTTTCTTTTTAATCTACTAGCTTAGAAGGCTCTGGAATCAGAGATTCTGTCTTACTCATCTCTGTAACTTTAGCACCTGACCCTTCAGATCTGCTGAACTGTTACCGTGCATGTTTTCTCTCTTTGAGAGTGTGAGCTCCAGGTATTGATCACATTATTCCATTTACTGGTTGAGTATCTGTCTCTCCCATGGAACTGTGAAATTCCTAAAGGAAGAATTCATGTCTGATTTATCTCAGTACACCCATGTCATCAGTACTCAAAAGCAACACCTAACTCATAGTAAGTGCTGTTTGCTGAATGAGTGAACGAAGGAAAGAAAATGAGACCCGGGGGCTATGTCCCTGCAGCCTCAAGCCTACCTCCTGGGACATCTAAACTTGTGCATGAAGTGATCCTCATACTTCCATGTGTATCAGAATCATATGAGGTCCGTGCTCATTGCAATAAGATAGGGCTGGGCCTTAGATTTTTTTTTTTTTTTTTTTTTTAACCCAGTTCCCCAGCTGATTCCAATACCCAGCAAAATCGTAGAACCAATGCTCCCGGGAAGTGCTTCTCAACCTTCATCCGTTCACCCTATCTTAGGAGATGAGACTGTTCTACACACTGGGGGTCAATTAGATGAAGCTCTGTGCTGGACACTCAGCCTCTAGCCTTCCTTGAATCATTCTGCTCACTGGGAACAGCGTGTGGAAAGTTTTGCAAAAACTTGATATTATTCTCTAAACCAGCAGCTTCAACATCAACCAAGAGCACATTAAAAATGCAAAACATGGTCTGGGGGTGTAGCTCGGTGGTAGAACACTTGTTTACCAAGTATGAGGCTTGGCATTGCACCACAAATAAATAACATAAAATTGCAGGTCTTTGGCCCCTCCCCAAAACCATGGAAGCAGAATCAGCTTTCCAACAAGATGTCCAGGGGCGTCCTGGGACATTCATGGAGAAGCACTGGTTTTCAACAACCTTAACCTTAAGACTCTGGCTCCTCTCTGACCTAAATAAAACTTTTGCATGTTCAGGAAAAAAGCGGGACTCCTCCCTGGCTGCAGTTGACTCAGAGCTACAGGGGAAGTGGGGCTGGAATCCGTTGAGCTCAGCTGCCCACAGCTATTTACATTTTTTTTAGATTTTTTTTTTTAAGTTGTAGATGGACACAATACCTTTATTTTATTTACTTATTTTTATGTGGTGCTGAGGATCAAACCTAGAACTTCACACGTGTGAGGCAAGTGCTCTACCACTGAGCCACAACCACAGCCCTGCTATTTACATTTGAAGGTGTGTGTGTGTGTGTGTGTGTGTGCAGTAAAGTGTGTGTGCACCTCCTGTCAGAGCACCACAGAGCCAGAATGCAATAAATGCAGTCTTAGATGTTCACACACACACACACATACACACACAAAAGTCTTTCTACTTCACTTCTGCTTGAGTTTCTGTTGTACCAGGCACCATTGAGGCCTCAGAAATACGGACATGAAATGCTTTAGACCCTCACTCTTCCTTCTCATTGCCCCCTCCATTCCCCCATATTGTGCCTTATCACCAGACTAAACTCCTTAAAATGCATATTTCATTGTCACTCCTCCATACCAGACCATCCTGTGCTGCCAACCTCCTTCCTCTGGCCTTATCTCCCAGAATTTTCCTACATAAACCTGCCAATCCTGTGGTTAGTCATTTACTGCAGTCCACCTCCAAGTGCTAACACGTTGCTGCAGGAATCTGATTCAGCAGGTCTTAGGGTCTTACTTAGGTCTGTATTTTAGTCAAGCTCCTTGACCAGGGCTCATGAACAGCCCTGACTGACAGGCATTCGGAAATGAGACCAGAGATTGAACCCCTGTCCTCTAAAAAAATCACTGCCCGGCAATTCAGGATGCAAAGGTGATAAGGGTGAGAGGTGTGTTACTCAGCAGGGCTGGTTCCAGATGTGGAAGGTTTTGATCAAGAGAATACAGATCTGCTCTCTAGTCCTGCAAAAGCGGTCTGGAGGTTTTGCAGAGGATGTGTGATGTATGAAGATGTGGATGGGTCGGGGAGCCAGATGCAAGAAGGCTCGCAGCAGAAACCACATGGGAGTTCAATGCAGTGTAATAGAAATCTGCCACAGCTTGGCTCTGCTGCTGGTGCCTCTGCAGCCTCCACCAAGTTCTGCCATTTCTCAAACCTCAGTCTTTTCCACTTTAACATGGGTGGGCTGACCCACATCACCAAAAAGATTTCTTTCAGGTCTATACTCCCATGAAATATTGAGATTCAGTCTGCTTTATTTTTTTTATTGTGGTAAAATATACATGACCTAAAATTTACTATTTTAACCATTTTTAAATGCACATATCTGTGGCACTAAGTACATTCAAATTGTCATGCAATCATCCCTGCCACCCATCTCCAGATTGCTTCATTCTGCAAAACTGAAACTGTACCCATTAAACACCGACTGCCCATTCCCCATCTCTGTCCCCTGGCCACTACCACTCGACTTCGCCTCTATGAATTTGATTACTCTAGGTGCCTCCTATAAGTGAAATTTCACAGTATTTCTTTTTCTTTGTCCCCCCCCCCTTTAGAATAGCCATCTTAATGGTTATAAAATGCAAATGGTTTTGATTTGCATTTCCCTAATGATTTAAGATACTCAAGCAGCTTTTTACGGGCATTATTGTCCATTTTATTCTTTGGAGAAATACCTAATGAAGTCCTTTGTTCACTTTTGAGTCAAGTTTTTTGTTGTTGCTGTTGAATTGTGGGAGCTCTTTGTATATTTTGGCTATTTGTCCCTTATCAGATATATGATTTGCAAATATTTTCTTCCCTCTCATGGTTGCCTTCCCTCTCATGGTTCTGATTTCAATGAAGTGTAATTTGTCCATTTTACATTTTGTTTCTGTGTTTTTTTTTTTTCGTGTCATATTCAAGAAATCAATTCACTATCATGAAGCTTTCCCCAGAGACATTTGTAATTAGAGCTCTTAGACCATTTTGAGTAAATGTTTGTATATGAGTTAAGAGTTCAACTTCCTTTTTTTTCTACTTTGTATGTGGATACCCATACAAAGATTGTCCTTTTCCTGTGGAGTAGTCTTGGCACCCTTGTCAAAAATCATTTGACTGCATATGCAAAGGTTTATTTCTGGGATTTCTATCCTAGTCCATTGGCCTCTCTGTCTGTCTTTATGCCAGTATCACAATGTTTGGATTATCTTAGCTTTGAAGGAAGTTTTGAAATCAGGAATTGTGAGTCCTCCAATTGGTTTTGTTTTTGTTGTTTGTTTATTTGTTTGTTTGTTGACAAACTCAACCACTAAGCCACATGCCCATCCCTTTTTTTTTTTTTTTTTTTTTTTTTTGAGACAGGGTCTTGCTTAGGGCCTTGCTAAATTGCTGAGGCTGGCTTTGAGCTTGGAATTCTCCTGCCTTAGCCTCCCAAGTTGCTGGGATTACAGGCACAGTCACCACACATGGCTAACTTTGTTTTTTCTCAAGATTGTTTTAACAATCCAAGTTCCCTTGAGATTCCACATGAATCTTAGGAAAGCCTTTTCTATTTCTGTAAGAAAAAATAATAATAATAATAATAATAATGTTAGGATTTTGACATGAGTTGTATTGAGTATGTAATGGGGTAGTATTGACATCTAAACAATATCAAGTCTTCCAATCCACAAATGCAGCATCTTTCCCTTTATGCAGGTCTTTAATTTCTTTCAGCAACTTTTGTAGTTTTCAACATATAAGTCTTTTACCTCCTTGGTTAAGTTTAAGTATTTTATTCTTTTTGGTGCTATTGTAAGTTGAATTTTTAAATTTCATTTGGGGGTTGTTCTTTGTTTGAGTGTAGAGGAATGCAACTCATTTTGTGTGCTGATTTTATATCCAACACTTTGCCAAATTCATTTATTATCCCAAGAGACATTTTTGGTGAAATCTACACAAAAGATCAGGTCATCTGCAAAGAGAAATCATCTTACTTCTTCCCTTCTAGTTTAATGTCTTTTATTTTCTTGCCTAATTGCTCTGTTAGGACTTCTAGGACAGTATCCAGTGAAAGTGGGCATTTTTGTTATCTTCCTAATCTTGGAGGAAAAACTTTTAGTCTTTCATGATCTGTAAATTTTTTCATATATGTTTTCAAAGTTAAAGAACTTCAGAAGTTAAGGAAGGAACCATTTTATTAACCTAATTAACAACAATGTTGAAAAATCAGAGAGAAAAAAACAGTAGGTAAGGACTGCCTGGCGTATTTTGTGCAGGTATGTGGGTCTCCTACACTCTTCATTTTTCGTAGGTGTTAATAGTGACAAAAGAAAGAATAAAAGACGAATCAGAATATAAGAAAAGCAAAGCATCTTAATCAAAACTGACTGACCAGCACTGAATAAAATGACTTCGCCTTCACTCAATGAACAATCTCCCAAGAAAACTCAGCCTTGATTATAAGCTAAAACCAAAAAACCAGCACCTCACACCAAAGCCTTGAAAAGTTGAAGAAGGAATTTGGGAACCTGTCTTGCATATTGTCCCAGAAAGGGTCTCCTTCTGAAGTCCTGGCCTCTCAAGAGACATGCAAAGTGCCCTTGCCACTTCTGTTGAAAGATAGATAGTTTGTCTAAAAATACACAAGAGGGAACCGAAACATTTCAGAGATGGCAGAACTTGGGAGTAAGAAATCAAAAGAGGAAGGCAATATTATAGTTACAAACAAAAAGAGGAATGGAAATTAAATTATCTTACAAAGAAAGTCCAGAAGCTGATCCTCTTCCCTGACTCCTCCATCAAGAAAGGGAAGAAAACAGTTAATAGGAAATAGCTGCGAGAAAAATGATTCTCGGCACACTTTTCAGTTGAGAATTCAAGCAATCTGCAAGGAAGGGTTGTGTTGTTCTTTTGTTTTGTTTTGTTTTGTTTTGAGATGGGCTTTCATTATTTTTCTCCAGTTGGCCTTGACCTCATGATCCTCCTGCCTCAGCTTCCCAAGGAGCTGAGATGCATGAACCACAGTGTCAGACTGGGTGATTTCTTGACTAAAGGTGCATTAGAGCTGACAAGAGTTTTCTTCAAAACTTCTTTATCCCTCCCTTCCGTCTCAGAGGGGGACAGTGAGCTGAAGGGTCTCTGAAGTCTCCCAGGGTCACAGAGCTAACAAGGATCAGAGATAAGGATAGAAAAGTCCTCTTCTAATATCTGTCCTGTGCTCTGTTCCCTGGACTCATATCAAGATGATGGATTCTTTATACTGAATTGATGACACTCCCTTGAGCTTTGCTTAGTACCAGGTTTATATCTAAATCTGTGGCTCTCAGAGCAGGTGCCCAAGCAGCAGCAGCAGCAGCGGCAGCAGCATTTCCTGGGAATTTATTGGATGTGCACATTTCAGCCCCACCCCAGAATGAGAAGCTTTGAGGTTGTGATGCACTTTGCTGTGAGAACCACTGGTCCAAAAAAAAAATAATGTTTTACTCACTATGATAAGTAGGAATAATATGAATATGTATTTCACAGTTTACAAGATCTTGTATCCTGCTATTTTTAGTTGATGGGGTGAGTCCCCTCAAAATCTCTGTGAGCATAGAAAGTCAGTTGTCGGGGGTAGAGAGAGAAGAGGGGAGGGGAGGGGGGAGGGGAGATAGTAGAGGATAGGAAAGGCAGCAGAATACAACAGTCACCAGAATGGCAATATGTAAATCAATGGATGTGTAACTGATGTGATTCTGCAATCTGTATATGGGGTAAAAATGGGAGTTCATATCCCACTTGAATCAAAGTGTGAAATATGATATATCAAGAACTATGTAATGTTTTGAACAACCAACAATAAAAATTAATTTAAAAAAACAAATAAATAAAAAAATAGAGACGCCGGGCGCAGTGGCCCACGTCTGTAATCCCAGCTGCTTGGGAGACTGAGGCAGCAGGATTGCAAGTTGTCGGCAAATGAGCAAGGCCCAAGGTAACTTAGCAAGATCCTGTCTCAAATTAAAAAAAAAAAATTAAAGGGATGGAGAGGTGGCTCAGTGGTTCAATGTGCTGCTGGGTTCAATCCCCAGTACCGAAAAAAAATAAAATAAAATGGAGGGAAAAAAAAAAAAAGAAAGTCAGTTGTTGATATGCCTATCTTCTGGGCTCAAAGATAGGGTTCAGGGAAGGTAACTGGGGTACCTGGAAGGTCCAGACACCACAGGGCCCAAACTGCAACTGAGTCTTCTGCCTTGAAAACTAGCACAGTGACCCCAAGTCATATCATTTCTAGAAAAAATGGTGCCAATTATGGAAACTTTTTCAGAGTATTCTAAGCAATATAGACAGCGAGTCTTTTTGTTTGTTTGTTTTAGATTCCACATCTGAAAGAAAACATTGTGCTACTTGACTTTCTGAGTCTGACTAACTTTTCTTTACGTTATCATTTCCGGTTATATTCATTTTCGTGCATGACGTATTTCATTCCTGTTTATGGTTTTATTACAGATATATGTGTATCACATTTGTGATACGTATGTCACATTTTTCTTTTTTCATCCATTAATGGGGACCTAGTGTATTCCATAACTTGGCTCTTATGAATCGTGCCACAATAAACACAGGTATGCGGGTACCTCTGTAGTGTCTGACTTCAACTCCTTTGGGGAAATACTGAGGATTACTATAGCAAGATCATATAGCAGTTTTATTTTTAGTTCCTTGAGAAACCTATACACTGATTTCCATGGTGGCTCTTCAAGTTTACATTCCCATGAAAGTGTATAAGGGTTCCTTTTCCCCTACACTCTCCTCAGCATTTATTATTCTTCATAATATTGATGATGGCCCTTCTCACTGGGGTGAGATGAACTCTCAGTGTAGTTCTCATTTGCATTTTCCTGATGGCTAAAGATTTAAACTATTGTTTATATTAATACTGCACATTTGTACATTTTGGATAAATCTCTGTTCAGTTCATTTGCCCACTTATTGATTGGTATTATTATTATTATTATTATTATTATTATTATTATTATCATCATGTTGGGGAAATATTAGAGAAGAGGAAGGGAATTGTGAGGAGATTAAGAGAGGGTAGAGGGAAATGGATGTGATCAAACTATATGTATATTCAAACACACCACAATAAAATCCATCATTCTGTATAATCCATATGCACTAATTAAAAAAAAAAAAAGACGGCTAGGTTAATTGTGTAGTTGTACAGACAAAGAAATAGTAATAATACTAAGGGCTCCCATTTTATTTATTTATTCATTTATTTTTATTCTATTTTTTTAGTTGTCCGTGGACCTTTGTGTATTTATTTGTGGTGCCTCACACATGCTAGACAAGTGCTCTACCACTAAGTCAGTCCCCAACCCCCAGGGCTCCCATTTTCTAAGTCCTTGTATGTGATCCTGTCAGGCAGGAAGCTGAGTCTCAGAGAAACAAAGATGCCTGCCCAGGGCCACCTGCGGGGCCTGGTGGAAATGGGGTCAGAATGTGGGCTGACTGGCTTCAGGACCTGTCTGCCTAGGGAAGACGCGTAGTTTGCACTTGGTCATCCAGACCATTATGGGGCAAAACTTGGCCATTACCCAGTGCTTTTCACTGTCCACCTAGCACCCTTTCTACTAAAGAAAATGCCATTTCTCTAGACCATCCCCTGGAAAGCATGGGAAAATACAGACTGGTCCTCCTCAAGAGTTGAAGATTCTGCAGTCTAGGGTAGAGCCCATGAATTGGCATTTCTAATAATATCCCAAGTAATGCTCATGCTGCTAGTCTTTGGACTCCAACTTTGAAGAGCAAAACTCTACACACCCACACTGAAGATTAATGAAGTTGATGTGATATATAAGAACCCAAATTCTGAGCCTGGTATCTCCACTCCCAATCAGTAGCATACATAGAATTCCAACCACTTGCCCTTTAGCTTCTCATCCACAGCCTTATTTCCTTTCCCTTCCACTGCCTTCTCTCCAGCTACTTCAAACCAGGTCACTCCCATCGGCCTCCCAACTCATTACCCAGTCAGTTTCTTTGGCTACCATTAATACAACCCACCCCCACCACGTTTGCTTAGCAAAGTTTCAATTCCTTAAGGTGAGTTTGGGCATTTAAACCCTGCTGTTCTTCTTCATTGTGTAAAACTCCTGAGTTTATCAGTTGAGGTCTTCCATGACCTCTGTGTATCAAACCAGCATCTTAGCCTTTTCCTCAACAATACGCTTTCACCATATACTTGATCCTATCACTCTTGGCTCATGCAATTTTCTCTGTGTAGGACGTGCTCCCTCAGCATCTCCACAGATTTATATCTTTCAAGGTTCTCAAATGCCCTTCCTTTCTTGGAGAATATCATGAAAACACCCATCAATAGCTCCTCCTTTCTGCGGAGCCTCCAGAGCCAGAGGTCTACGTTTGTGATCATTATCTTATGTTGCTTTGGTATACATTTCTCCAGCTTAGCACATTGTTACCCCCTTAGGTACAAACACCTGATTGTGTTGTGCATCTTTTTATTTTATTAGCAGGGTCTTCAGAACTCTTTAGGCTCCTAATCAGCATTTTACAGATGAATACCTACATCCTGTTTCCAGCCATATTCATTCATATTTGAAGTGAAGTGTTAACTTCCCCTAATATCGATCTAAGGATTAAATAATAAAAGTCAGTGCAAATCCATTAACAAACCTGGAAGGCAATTTAATGAAAAATTAGAATATCTTGTGGCTCAGTGGTAGAGCGCTCGCCTAGCACATGGAAAGCACTGGGTTCGATCCTCAGCACCACATAAATGAAATAAAGATATTGTGTCCACCTACAACTAAGAAATAAATATTTTTTAAAAATTGAAAGGGCTAGTCATTACACCTTGCCCATTCAAGTCATTCTAACTTTAAAGTCAGGTAAATCTTGGCCAAGTTAATGAATCAAGGGGAATGATGACAAACTATAGTCCCCAGCTAGTCCTGCATTCTCCAGAGCCCTCCAGTAATAAAATAGACTTTATGATAATACCTCATGCATAGTAAAATTCTGGGTTCTCTTGGCAGTGAAACAAAATATAAGAGAAGTCTGAGATGCCCTTGTGTCTGGCTGCCACAGTCTTCTGAGAATGACAGGCCATATGCAGCCATTAAAATTGTGTTTAATTTACAACATGGAAAAACTTAGTTTTCTTTAGTGGAAAAACTTGGTTTTCCTTATTAGAAAAACAAGACAAGTACAAAAACTTATATATGATATGACTACAATTCTATATACACAATTTTAAAATCAAATCAAATCTGTAAGTTGAGGGAAAATGGAGCAGGAGTCACAAAATTGGGCTCACAAATGATGGATGATTGTGTTTCCCTTTATTTTTATTTTCTAAAATGTTTGGATGTTCTATGATAGACGTGTTATTTTAATTGAAGTGGTGTTCACATAACGAAGTGCATTCACAATGGTGTGCTCTACCTCTAACACATTTCCATCACTCCAAAACAAAGCCCTACACCCATCAATCAGCCTCTCCCCATTCTTCCTTCTCCCAACCCCTGTAAATACCAATCAGCCTTCATCACTGTGGGTTTACCTTTTCTAAATATTCCATATAAATGGAGCTTTTACATTTGGCTTCTTTCACTTAGCAAGTTTTAAAGGCTTATCCCCTTCTCAGCATGTATCAGTACTTAATTTCTTTTTATGCATAAGTATATGTGGAGACCACAATTGACTTATGTGTTCCTCATTGAAGGGCATTTGGGTTATTTCTACCTTTTGGCTATTGTGAATAGTGCTACTATGAATATTCATATACAAGGATATGATGACCTGTTTTCAGTTCTTAGAGGTTTATATTGGAACTAGAAATGCAGAGTCATATAATAATTCTATGTTTTAGCTTTTTATAGGTACTGTCAAACTGTTTCAAGTCTGCTGCATCATTTTACATTCCCACCAGCAATGTAATAGAGTTCCAATTTCTTCAAGTCCTATCAACATTTTTTATTTTCCATTAAAAATATTATGGTCATCCTAATGGTGTAAAGTGTATCTTGTGGTTTTGACTTGCATTTCCTAATGACTAATGATATTGGCTTGCATTTTCCTGTGCTTATTGATCATTTCTTACTTGGAGACATGTCTTTTTAAGTGTTTTAACCATTTTTAAACTGCTTTGTCTTTGTTGAGATATAGTCATTCTTTTGTTTGTTTGTTTGTTTGTTTGTTGCAGTACTGGGGTTCAAACCCATGACCTCAAGCTTACTAATCAAGTATGAGACTCTACTCACTGAGTTATATCCCCAGACCTAGACCTTCTTTATATATTCTGGATATTAGGACCTTATCAGTTATATGATTTGCAAATATTTTCCTTATCCTATAGATTATCGTTCCACTTTACTGATAGTGCCCTTTAGAACACAAAAGTTTTTAATTTTGATAAAACTACAATTTAATTTTTTGATACGTATGGATTTGATGTCATATTTAACAATTAATAGATAAATCAAAGATGATGAAGATTTACCTTCATATTATCATCTGAGAGTTTTAAAATCTTAACTTTCATATTTAGGTCACTGATCCACTTTTAGACAATTTTTGTAGATAATGTGAGAAAGAGGTCCAACCAACTTGACTCTTTCCATGTATACATCCAGTTATACCAGCACAATTTATTAAAGAGTCTATCCTTTCCCCACCTAATAGTCTTGACAGCCTTGTTGAACATTCAGTAGCAAAGAATGCATGAGTTTATTTCTGAACTCTCAATTCTATCCCATTGATCTGTTTGTATGCTAGTCCCACACTATTTTGGTTATTGTATATTTGTAATGTATTTTGAAACCAAGTTTTTTAATCCATGAATATTGGCTGCCTTTGCTTTATTTAGATATTCTTTATATTCTTTTATAATTTTTGTAGTTTTAGTAAACAAGCCTTTCATTGGTTAAGTTTACTTGTAGGTATTTTATTATGTGATGCTATTATAAATTAAACTATTTTCCAAATTTTCGTGTTGGATTGTTCATTTCTGATGTATAGAAATGCAACCAATTCTGTGTGTCAATCTTGTACTCTGCAACTTTGCCAAATTTTTTATATTAATCCTGGTAAGGATTTCAATGGATTATTTGGCATTTTCTACATATATAAGATCATGTCATCTTGGAATATAGTTTTGTTTCTTGCTTTTTTCATCTTGATGTCTTTTATTTCCTTTTCTTACCTAATTCCAATAGCTAGAACTTCTAGTTTGATGTTAAATAGCAGTTATGAAAATGAGCATCCTTGTCTTATAACTGGTCTTAGAAATCATTCAGTCTTTCACTACTGAGCATGTTATTAACTGTGGTGTTTTGACAAATGCTATTATGTTCAGGAAGTTCCTTTCTGTTCCATTTTTTTTCAAATATCTTTTGTCTTGAGGTATATTGTATTTTTTTCCCCTGTGTCAACTAAGATGCGGAGGTGAATTATTTTATTTTGCCTTTTTTCTGTTAACGTGGTATATTGCATTGCTTGGTCTTTTTATGTCAACTCATCTACATTCTCTGAATAAATCTCACTTGGTCGTGGTGTATAATCCTTGTAATGTATTGTTGGATTCTGTTTGTAATAACTTGTTGAGAATTTTTGCATCTATCATGAGAGATATTGGTCTCCAACATTTTCATGATGTCACCTTGGCTTTACTCTCATGGCAAGACTGGCTTTATAGAATAAGTGAGGAAGTGTTCCCTTTTCCTCTATTTTTGGTAAAACTGTCAGAAGTATTGATGCTAAATTTTTAAAAAATGTTTAGAAAACTTACCAGTAAGGCCATCTGACCCAGAATGTGTGTGCGTATGTGTGTGTGTGTACACACATACACAGAGGTTTGTTTTGTTTTGTTTTTGTTTTTTGGTGGAGGGATATTTTTCATTACTGGCTCCATCTATTTTTTTTTAATAGATCTTTTTGGATTTTCTACTTCTATTTCTTCTTGAGTCAATTTTTTTTTTGCAATTGTTAGAGTTTCTAGAAATTTGTTCACTTCCTTCTAGGTGATCTCATTTGTTGGTGTACAGTTATTCATGATATTTTCTTATGATTTTTTTATGTCTGTAAAGTTGGCAGTAATAGCCCCCACTTTCATGTGATTTTCATTATTTGCATCTTCTCTTTTTTCTTAATCATTTTAGATGAAGGTTTGTCAAACGGTTGATTGTTCAGAAAATCAAATTTTGCTTTCAACATGCGTTACTTTGAAACAGTACTGTGTGCCTGAGCTGCACTGCAGATGGGTTGTCCACCCGACTCTAGTTCTTCCCCCACCACCCCAAATGTTTATGGTTCCTGCAACATCATGTAGCAGCATCGTGTATGGTTCCCCAACCAACCATGGTTGATTGGTTCATCTCAAGATCTCCGCCACCTGTTGCCCACCCAGAGCGAGGCCAGAAATGCCCACCCATCAGAATCTCTGCCACATCCAGCTCTGTGGGCTTCTTTTCATGCCACCTATGTGTGCAAAAAGCATAACCTGAATTTCCTGATGTTGGCCAGAGCACTATGCCCTCCCTGGGACACCTCAGAAGCCACAACAACAGGTAGAAAACTTCATCCTGCAGGCACTAGGAAACCTCATCCTGCAGGCACTCTGCAAGCCTTGGGGCAGGGAGGCCAGCAAGGTGTGACTGAGTTTCTCATTCCCCAACTTGCCACTGCCATGTCCTGGGGGCATCTGTGAATTCCTTCTAAGGGCTCTACCCTCTCCCCAATCCTCCTTGCTACAGCAGGAGACATCATACTGAGATCCGAGGTTAGTCATAGAGCATCTGAACCCCAGAACACAGAATTAACTCCTTAATACAGGCTTGAAACAAATCCTCTTCAGTCACTTGAGAGAGCTTTTCAGCAAGAAAACGTGGTAAAGATCCTGAGTTCTTTTTTTTTTCCCTCCCCAAAGTTTACGCGACCTGAAAATATGGAAACATCTGATCAACTACCTTTACGTTCTTAGTTAATAAAGACTTGACTATTTTGATGACCTTTTATTTCTATTTTTAATCATTTGGATGCCTTAGTGAACTCCCAAGATGGGGAAAACATCAGGCCTCCCTCCCTACTCGACATTTTCTTTCTTTGAGTCGCTGCCTTTATTCTGGTTACTTTATGCTGCTTTGTCACTTAAAACGAAAATAGTTTGTTATTTTTATGATGAAGACATAAACTAAAGCAGATAGGAATTGGAAAACTACTTTTTCTGTGGGTACCCTATTAGTCCCTGATCGTGTTTAACTAAAACCAAAGGTACAGAATCCTAGAACTCACTAATCTATTTTTGTAATCACAGGAAACATGTAAACCAGAGAAACCACAATGAACCAAAAGCAACTGTGAAGACAAGAGGCAAGAATATATATATATATATAATATATATACACATACATACATACCCACACATATATATATGTCCACTGCAGAGGACACAGACTGTTACCAGGGCGTCATCAAAGTACCATCAGGCCACTGATGGACCTTTCTGCCTTCTTGTCTCACCACGGATTCTCTCCATCCCTGCTTTCCCCACATTTGCATGGGGTTCAGCCACAGGAGGTGCTGGCAGAGATCAGAGGGTGGGAGCAAAAGGCTAGAGCGACTTTCAGGACCCTTTTTTCCTCTGTTGTCCTGTTCTGCAAAGTTCTAATGAGAACTCGGGTGATACTGGCTATTTTTGGTTTGGGGACTCTTCAAGTTCTCAGAAGGAAAAAAAAAAATTGCTTTGCCTCAACCCTGATAATTTCTCAGTTGGAATAGACAAAAGACAGTTAACCAAGAGGGAGGAAAAAAGAAGTATATTAACATGGATATTTCATATCTAGGTAGCATACATCCAGGGAATGAATGATTCTCAAGCAGGCGGCTTTGGATTTCAGCTTATAAAGCATCTTCAATGAAGAACAGTAAAATTTAAGAGAAATGACAAGACAAAGGAAAAGGAATTTGAGTTTCTAAGGGTGGAAAGTTGTGGGAAGGCAAATAAATGGCAGATAAAGATTGGTTAGAAAAGCATGTTAATGCAAATTCTTCTGGTACCGTTTCCCTGTTGATAAGGATCTGAAGTTGTCTCTGGTGGTTAACCTTTGCTCTCTCTGGTAGAAGGGGTGTGGGACACTTTCTGCCTTTATAAAATCTATGTATTATTTTAGAGGGAAGGCAGAGAACTTTTCTGCATCTGCTCCTTCCAAATTACTTTCAGCTCATCGATCCTAATGCCAAAGAAGAATATTTTGGGGTGCACATTCTGGACTCCCACAAACCATAGGAGTCTTAGTTTCTGATGTTGCTAGACTCTGGACACCTCACCACCCCGTTGGATCTCTCAACCCTGGTTGCCCTTCTGTAAGTACTTTCCAATTTATACAATCTCTTGCAAATTTCAGCCACAGGTATCACTAGTTTCCTGAGGTCAGATAGGATTTAAATCCTGGCTCTGCTGTCACCTACTTCAGCACCTCTCCTTAATGACAAAATGACAGGACTAGACCCAGTGATCTCTAGTATGCCGATAGAAATGTAAAGTGGTCCTAATTGGAGGCAGCAAACTTCTTGGGTCTTGACCTTCCCTATCTTGGGTTGAATAAAAAAAAAAAACAAAACTGGTGGCAAGATCCTGGATCAGGAGATTCCAGACATAGCAGGACACCCTGTTCCTGAACAAGGAAGGAAAGGAGTGCCTTCTAAAGAAAACTCTGAGGCCATCCTTGCTTAGCACAAAAACCTAGTCTTACACGGTACCCATGGTATCCCCGGTTAAACTTACTCATTTCTAGAAAGGATACCTGGACTGCACTGAGGGTCTCTTGCTATTGTTATCCTGGACTGGCTGTATCCTTCAACTCTCCCCTCTGCACACGGCTCAGGTGAAGCTGTTTGTCCCTCATTGAGTGCCTACTGTGTGCCAGATACTATACTAGCTGTTTTATGTTCATTTAGCCCTTACAGGCTTCAGAGATCTTATGATTCTCGGGGAAGTGGAAGCTTAGAAATTTGCGAAGGACATAGCATGAGGTCCTCACCCCAGGGCCTGCTGAATTCTAGAGAGTTCCAGGGACTGGCTCAGATGATCCCACCTAAGACCTATTGGACCTTCGGGATCGTTCTTACACTGTAGAATTTTGTTTTCTCTTAACAAAATATCTTTCAGAGGAGTGGGACCTATAATAAGTGAGACTATTCTTGCTGAGGATGTCCCTGACCCCACAGATCATTTAGCTATCACTTTCATTAAATGTTTGATCTAATTAAAGTTTTAGAACAGATCCTAAATTCACAGTACTGAAACCAGTGCACACGGTCACAGTAAAACCCCATCGCGTTTCCTGCACCACAGCAAACAGCCCCCTTGCATTTATCCTCTAGGAAATGCTCAGTTCTGCTGTTTTTATGTCATGCAAATGATCACAAGTAGCAGGGCAGCAAGTGGAAAAGTTCCAGATGCAGAGACCCATCAGATAAAGAAGCCAGTATCGTTAGATGTCAGAACAGATGTACAGGGACTCCCTGACTCACAATCAAGGTTGCACAAGCAAGATTTCAAAATCAATCCTCCTCTGGAGACCTCAGCCCAGTAGTGTTCAACGTTCCTGTCTGGAAAAGAAGAACTGTATCTTCTTGATGCTTTTTTTTTTAATCTTCACCATCACTTGCCCTTATATCTCCGCCTTCTCTTTCTGCAGGAAACTTTATTTCCTACTTCTGCACACCAAGTTTCTACCTCCAGATCCGTCTGGTGCACTTGCTGAGAAGCCTGAAACACTGGGGCCACCTGGAAGAAGCCATCCACTGGTGAGTCGCCGGGGATTTTTCCACTACTTTAGGAACCAGAGACTCAAAGCTGGAAGTGCAGGGTGCAGGTTTACCTGAGGGGCTGCATTAGCAGATGTTAAGAAGATCCTGATGACAGTGAGGAAATGCAGGATGGCACACGTTGTGACTTTCCCTGGGACTTAGGTGATGGCAAAAAGTGGACAACAAAGAAGTAAGAACAGCTGCTCTGTTCAACCACCCTCCAAGCTCCCATGGGCTCTTTCTGTGCCTCTGAGCATGCAGGGGCTTCCAGAGCTGGAACTTTCTATCTTGAAATCTTTCCCTCTTTTCCCTGTAGGGGACAATTCAGACTCTGGACCAAAATGTACCTCTTGCCTCCACTCAGGAGGTCCACTGAGACTGAAGGGAGAAATTTCTTTTTTTCTGAGAGGTGGCTGCTCCCTATCAGTTCTGGATGATCTGTCCTCATTCTTGAAATGACACCTAGGACAGGGCCACTATAGTAGGAGCCCGGTGCTAGCTAGCTGTGCTGAAGTTTAAGTTCATGAGTCTGCACACAGTAATTAACACAGCACCTGCAGCTTCAGGGGCACTGAAGTTGGAATTCTTTAGTGGGTGCATTTTTTTCCCAACTTAGATCTTATTTAGTTTCTCCAATTTTCAATACTTTGACTTGGTGGTGTGAACTGTGGCAGTCACAGGAGAGAGGGAAAGATTGGGTTTATGGATAGATGAAAACAAATGTGTAGTCACTGCCAGGAAAAAAAAAAAATCAAGTCCTAGGGCTGTAGGTCCTTCTTGTTTTTGTTATTATCATTACCAAGAGTTTCATGTGCTCAAGCAGTGAATGTTGACTAGTACCTCTTTTTGATAGATGAAATCATAAGAGCTTGACATGGAAGCATAATCCAGTCATTGACCCTGAGAGGCATACAATGTGTGGAAGATCATGTGACATGTGCCTATTTGGCTGTGTAAGGTGGTTTGACAGAGCGTGCACATTAGGCTTCACAGAGAGGGGAAATTGGAGCAGGAGGTATTAAAGGATGAATAGGTGCTCACTGACATTTTAGAATGCAGAGGAACAAGTACATACAAAACCACTGATGCATGAAGGAGATAGTGAGCTTGGGAGTAAATGGAGAGAAGAAGGCTGTAGCTAAAGGACATTTTATTGGGAACCTGAGAAGTGACTGGAGATGAAGCTAAGAAACTAGCTTAAAAAGGCCCTGCTGAGCCGTCTGGCTGTTGTCTTTAAGATTCTGCCATATACAGGTCATGGGGTTCCTGGAGGTTTTAGGCTGAGAAGCTCATGATGCAATTTCAGCTTTAGAGAAGACATATTGAAAAGGAACATGGCTACGGACCAGCCAGGAGCAAAGGAAAGACCACAACAAAGCAAGGGCTGAGGAGTTGATGAGACAAGAAACCGACATTTGAAAGAGATGCAGAGGGGAGAAATCTGAGAGGTCTTTGTTGACTTTTATGACAATAATAACTCAGAGCCTCTCTCTCCCCTAGAGCCTATGCTAAATCTTCACTTATCTCTAATGGTCTTCGTAGCAACTCAATGCTTTATATGCAAGGCAACTAATACTTGAAAACTGTCACTGACCTCAAATCACACAACTTAGACATTGGAGGGAAGATTCCGATCCAGGTCCATTTGGCTGCAAAGATCTGACCCCAAGTTTTCTGAAGAGGAAGGGTTCCAGGGTAATGCCAAGTGTTGTTTCTTAGACAACAAAGTAACAATTAAGATAAGGATCCCACAACCTGGAGCAAATTTCAGGGAATGCTTAGTTTGTGGCTGGTTGAATGTGTGGTACCTGCTTGAGGCCTGTATTGCTCACTGATGAATCTCCAGTGCCTAAAACAAGACTATGAATCATAGCGGGCACTCCATAAACATTGGTGAAGCAAATAAATCCATGGGGAGATAAGCAGAGGACAATAAAAAGTTTGACTCTGAGATTCAGGGAAAAGGTGCAACTTGAAGAAGGGATTTTGAGAAGCATTAGCACACAGGGCGGTCAGACACTGAGATTGACTGAGATGATTCAGGAAGAACTTTGGAGCAAAAATAAAAGGCAAATGATAAGAAATGAAAGCCAAGAAATCATAAGAGCTTGACATGGAAGCATGATCCAGTCATTGACCTTGAGAGGCATACAATGTGTAGAAGATCATGTGACATGTGCTTATTTGGCATAAGGGCTTCAGTACATGAGGGCTCATATGGTGTGGGCAGGGGGGAGAGATGCCAACAAAGACATTAATAAGAGGTTGTCAGAAAAGAGCTTCCTCCTAGAAGCAAAGAGCTTTAAGTGGAGAACGTTAGCAAAAGATCAATTGCTCTATGAAGATGAAATTGGAACAAAGTTAAGGCATTTGAAAATTGGGTTGTCATAGCAACCTCAGCAAGAAAAGTGGAGGTAAAAAGTTGCTTTTGGCTGCAAGTAATAGAAAATGCAATTCACGATGGCTTTTTCTTTCCCATCAAATGATGATGTTAGAAAATGAGCAGTTCTCATCTGCTGGGACTTTTCATCGCTTCTCTCTAGTTCTCTGGGTTTCTTGTTCATGGTCCCAAGCATCAAGCCCAGATAAGACAAGCTGCAAAAGTCAAAGAGCAGGAAGTGTTTCTTCTGTGTCTCTCTTACCTTTCCAGAAGATTCACTTGTCCAAGGCTGGATCACAAGCCTGTGTGCTACCTGCAGAGGAGCTAAAGAAAGTTAAGCATGCAGAAGTTTTAGTTAAGCAGGAATGATGCTGGTTTGGGGGAGACAAAGGCATTGGAAATGGCTGTTGGGTGGACAAACCAGTGTCTGATAAAAAGAATAAAAGGGAAATGGGGCACTTGCTTTCAAGGAGATGGTTGTGAAGGAGAGACACCAAAGACCAGAAAGTTGCTTCAGTTGCAAGGCTGTTTGGACCATGGATGGTGACATGTTTGTTATGCGGTCCTCATTTCATTCTCTTTTACAGAACAGGGGAAAATGGAAGACAGGGACACGTTACCCCAGTTCATCCACAATATATTGTCCACATCTCATTCTTTGTTTATAAGAAGTAATAAAGGAAGCAATGAAGAATCCACCACCACATATGACTATGACTACAGCAGTCCCTGTTACAAACCCGACGTGAAGCACATTGGAGCCCTGCTCCTGCCCCCGCTCTACTCTCTGGTGTTCATCTTTGGTTTCGTGGGCAACCTGCTGGTAGTTCTCACCCTGATCAACTGCAAAAAGCTAAAGAGCATGACTGACATCTACCTGCTCAATTTGGCCATCTCCGACCTGCTTTTCCTTCTCACTCTCCCATTCTGGGCTCACTATGCTGCAAATGAATGGATCTTTGGAGATGTCATGTGTAAGTCACTCACGGGGATGTATCAAATTGGTTATTTTGGAGGAATCTTTTTCATCATCCTCCTGACAATTGATAGGTACCTGGCCATTGTCCACGCTGTGTTTGCTTTAAAAGCAAGGACTGTCACCTTCGGGGTGGTGACAAGTGTCATCACCTGGGTGGCGGCCGTGTTTGCCTCTGTCCCAGGAATCATCTTTACTAGATTCCAAGAAGAAAATTCTCATCACTCCTGTGGCCCATATTTTCCATTAAAATGGAAGAACTTTCATACAATAATGAGGAATGTCTTGAGCCTGGTGCTGCCCCTGCTTGTCATGGTCATCTGCTACTCGGGGATCCTGAGAACCCTGCTTCGGTGTCGGAATGAGAGGAAGAGACACAAGGCTGTGAGGCTCATCTTCACCATCATGATTGTCTACTTTCTTTTCTGGGCTCCCTACAACATCGTCCTCCTCCTGACCACTTTCCAGGAACTCTTTGGCCTGAGTAACTGTGAGAGCACCAGTCAGCTGGACCGAGCCATGCAGGTGACAGAGACTCTCGGGATGACGCACTGTTGCATCAACCCTGTCATCTACGCCTTTGTCGGGGAGAAGTTCAGAAGGTATCTCTCGGTGTTCTTCCGGAAGCACATCGCCAAGCATCTCTGCAAACAGTGTCCAGTTTTCTACAGGGAGACAGCAGATCGAGTGAGCTCCACATACACCCCTTCCACTGGGGAGCAGGATGTCTCAGTTGGCTTGTAAAATGAGTGACAATTTGCTTTTTGTACTTTAAGGGAGATGACAATCCATATGTACTCAAGCCTCTGCTGAAGAAGAAAGATCTATAAAATCTATAAAATCAGGCACCCAGGAACCTCAGGGCCGTGCCAGGAGAGACTCATGTCACTCTCTGTATCTCTAATGCATGCTCAGGGAATATTCCAGAACAACTGGGGCTGCTGTTCCTGCCTCCTGGTGCCTTCCTTCCCCCGCAGTCCTTATCATGTCACTCTTGACTGTACAATTGTCCCTACTCCAAAAGACAGTTTGTGAAGGTCCAGAGGAGCAGACCAAGGGAGCATGTGAAGGAAACTGCACACACACATGCCCCTCGACGGTCACAGGAGAGAAACAGCCAATGGTGGGGACACGGAGTCATGTCCTCGAGGCAAGGAGACTGGAGACAGGAGTGACAGAGGCTCCTGCATTGAAAATCACACGTCTTGGCCTGCGACTCTCAGTGTCTAAATTGCCAGGCCGGGTAAGCCTAGAGGAGGAAGGTTCTAGATGGGTTGGGAACAAATGTTTCCTAGTCTACCTTCCAGAGCTTTATTTTTTGATACAGGCATAGAGTTCAGACATTTTTTTTTTAAAATAGAAAAATAAAATAAGCCTGAAAATTGTAACTTGCATGAAGAAGTGTTCTTTAAAGAGTTGCTCATTTAATTATTGTATTAATTAAAGAGACAACTCTGGCTTTGAGCTTAAAAGCTTGGAGCCTGACGTGTGCTTGGGAGCCTGGGGACCTGACGCAGCTGCCTGAGAGAATGTGTTCTCCCCAAATGTATTTTTCTGTCATTACAAAGTCATGGATTTAAACATTTTCAAGTGCTTCAATGCCCTGCAGATGGCCTTGCTGATGACGAGTGGTCCCCTGTGGGCCAGAGGGAACTCCTAAGTCAAGCTGGCTTCTGATCCGACGTCTTAGAGTCTACTTGTAATGGAGGGAGTTGGAGAAGCTCGCTCGCTCAGCAAGCAAGGACCTTCCTCTTTGTTGGGCCACATTAAGGAAGCTCTTAGCTGTCACCTGGTGCATTTCTGATCTGATGGAAGCAAGAAACACTGGGAATTAGGCAGCTTGGGGGCTGGAAGTTACTAATGTGTAACTTCATTTAACCACATGGCCAGAGGTTTCTGGAAGTTGGGGCAGTGGGGGATGTCACCTTCAGATATCCTAACAAATGCATATGATTTGATTTTGATGATGATGAAATGTAAATATTGGAAAATAAATCAGTGTTTTAACTATATTGTTTAAAAATATATATATTTTTTAAAAGCCATTGTCTGTTGTGTTGGACTGTGGTATGGGAGACTGTGTTCTGTTCACAACTTTACGCTTGTGCTGTAGACACACACCTTGCTGTGTGACTTGCAGCCTGTCCTGTGGGCCACACAGCCCCATCCTGTCCACAGCCAATGGGCCACTGGAATGGGAGCACCAGTGACGCCTCATGCAAGCAGAGCCTCTTCTCAGCCACTAGAAGGCCTAAAGCCCAGCCCCGTTCACACTGTGAGCCCCGTGTCCCGGGGGGACCCTCTCAGTGGGCAGTTAGAGGTAAACAGAGATGAGGTGAGGAAAGCTCACCACGACAAACCCCAGGTGTCTCAAGACAGTCTTGGTGGAGGAGGAGGCTCACCATAGCCTACCCCATACCATCCCCTTGGCTGTGATGCCCAAAGCAGGTCTAGGAAGGGCTGGTCATTTTGCAGAGAGGCCCTGAAGCTGTCGGGGAGGGAGGGCTTACTCACCAAGACCCCATCCTTCCTCTTTTGCTTTTGCTCATAATTTAAACTTCCCTGACAAATTGAAACAGTGTCAGGTGAGATTGGCCCACAAGAAAGCCCACCTGGCACCACTCCAGGAAGCACACCACAAGAGAAGAGTCTGGTCTGCCGAGCGTCTGCTTTTGCAAGGCAGCTCAGAATGGAGGGAGATTGGGCCCGGGTTTGGGGAGGGATGGAGGTTGGAAATTTCTTCAGGTGTGGTCACTTTGGCACTGTGTTTGTAGGTTGCGAAAGTGCATGTCCGGGGTTTGCAAACAGTTGTGTAATGTCATGGGTGAATCCAGACTGGGGGGCCTGCTGAGACCCAAGCCCAAGATCAGGTATTTATAAGGCCTCTTCCTGCCACCGTCTAGGTACTCCCCAGCACAGCGGCCTCACAAGCAAAGATCAGGGCATTGAATAAAGTCTCATGTTGTACTGTCTCCTATAAAACATCCTAACGTCATCCATTCACGATATGAAATCATTGTATTTCTCTCCAATCGGTTTCAGCCCTGGGGTCAACTGGATTCTGAAGGGCTTCACCTGGGCTAAGGGTGTGTCCTGTCCTTTCTGCACCAGCCCCTGGCTAGTGGCCTACGTCAGGGAGTCCTTCTGTGCTCCCTCTTCTGGACAAGTATTGAGAGGAGGGGGAGATAGTTGGGAAAAGGGTGAAGGCATCCTTACCCAGTCGACCCCTGCCATAGTCCACCAGGAAGGCAGGCATAATTGTGTGCTCCCTTCAAAGGGCCTAGAGCTGGTGGGGCTCCCCATGGTCACTTCGTAGACACACAGGGTCTCTCTTCAACTAGACTTCTTCCTGCCTACTATTTCTTGGGCGCTGGGTTCGCCTCACACAGACCTTGGGATCCAGCATAACGGCTCTTGCCCAGTTTCCTCTTGTCAGGGGACTCGGGCAAGTGCAGCCTAGGGACACTCTTGCAGCATAACTGACATGTCATCTCCACCCACCACCTTCCTCCAATCTCTAGTCCTCTGGTCAGCTGAAGGCCGCCTCGTGAGGGACCCCCGGGAAAGGAGTGCTGGCCTTCCTTTTGGCACACCCCCATTCCTCACGCTCTTCTCTCAGATCCACCCTGGGCCTTGAGGAAAGAGACTCCACTGTGTTCTCCATCAATACCACATCGGCAACCCTTCCCCCCAGTGGACTCCTTATGAAGGCTGGGGTGGAAGGGGACGATGTGCTGGGTGGAGGCACAGGGCTGGTTATGTCACCTCTTAGTAAGCCCTGAAGAGGTGTTTGACCTCAGGTGTCAGTGGTTTTCTCTAGAACAATAGGGCACACCTCTTTACCCTCATCCTTAAGCCATACTTGCCAGTACTGGGGCGACCAAAAGAGCCCTACCTAATATCCTGTTATGCATAGAGCTAAATACAGAGCTGCAGGTGTGGCCTGACCCACTTAAGATGACATCGGGTCTGTGTGCACCTTAATCAGCATGTTGGACTTCGGTGTTGCCACGCCTCAGACCACATGAGCTCCTGAAAGAAATACCCCCGATGTGTAGGGCACACTTCTAAGCTGAGTCAAGGGGATTATTCCACCATGCCTGGACATATCTAAGCACACGGACAGCCTGCTGGTGCCTACTGGGTTGGATATTTTTCATGGGGTGTGTCAGGGATGTGGCACGTGGGCGAGGAAGAGGGTTATCCTGAGAAGGGTCGAGAGGGGACAAAGGCAGGAATGAAAGAGCAGCATGGTCACCTCCCAACCTCCCACCATGACAGGCATCTGAGACAGAAGGTGGCGAGGTCATCTCCACATAGGACGCTAGGAGTCCCAGGACCCAAGCCTCATTGCTAAGGCAAAGGTGGCTTTGGGGGCACTGGGAGTTTCCTCCTTGACAGGACGTCAGAGCACTGGGGGTGGCTACAGTACAGCATTGTTCATATTAGTGGACAACACCAAGAGCCTGGTGGTGTATTAATAGGGCACCGTTAAACATAGTCAACGGGGTGACGTGGAAAGATAGAAACCCTACAGGAAAGGACGGATCTGGGATCTTGTCGAGTCAGAGTTAAATAATAGCTGGATTTAATCTGTATGAAGTCACAGAGAGACTTACTTCCAGGCAAGGCCAAGGGCGCCTTTCTGGGTGGTAGGGAAGTATAGTCCTCAAGGTGGTGGTGCCAGGAGTGTGTGCAAATTCAAACTCACCAAGCTGTACAACCCAAACCAGCGCCCTAGGCTGCCTGTGCAACCTCGATAAAAATAGAAAGTAAAGAGCTATGATTTTAATAAAGATGCCTGTATTGTCATCTTGAGCAAAATAAAAAACCAAAAAGCCTCAGCGCATAGAGTGGTACACGTGTGAGAACAATCGAAAGGCGTGCGTGAGAAAAGGCAGGAATTGAAACACATCAGTAAAAGGGATTGCCTTGAGATTGTGAGAATATGCCTGATTTTTCCCTACTTTCTGTTTTTTCCCAATTTCGTGCCATGAGCATATGTTGGTTTTATAATTAGATCTTTGTTTTTCAGATAAAAGACCATCTGCTATCTTTATAGTCCATCTCACCATCAAGCCAATCCTGATCTGGAGTCAACTCAAGCCCCAAGCATTTTCCAAAGAGCTGCCATAAAGCAGGATTTTAAGTCACTGTACTTCTGTCATTGACCCTTCCAACTCAAGAAGAAGCAACGTTCTTCCCCATCTGTTGATGATGCTTTGAGCATATGGCCTAGAGGTGGTGTGAGCAAGGGAAAAAGCAACCTCTGGAACATCAGTGCAAGAGATGGAGCTGCTGTTTGAAAACTAGCCCCAAAGCAGAGGTGGTGTGAGACACTTTCCAACGTGGGCATCAAGTCTGGAGTAGGAAACTGATCAAAGGATTATTTCTCATGGGGTCCGAACACCATACATCAGAGACTGAGAGCCATGCAAACCGAGAAGAGAGAACAGAGAAGCAGAGACGAGAAACCAAGTCACAGAGTGATCAGGAGCTAGCTCGTTATTTTCCGTCCAGAGCAGAGTTTCATTTATTAATTACTAAAGAATTTCTCATGGGTCCTCACTTAGTGGTGCATCCTTGGAATGGACCCCCACCCCAGAGGTAACTGGAACAGCTCTTTGGACAGACACTGCAAGGAGGGTGAACACCCTGCTGAGTTGTACTTCCTAGTTTCAGCCCATGAATCCTCACCCCTTTTCCCAAACTGCGTGGAATTATGTACTATTTAAGTACAAGCTGACCCTGGGTCTAGAACGTCAAACGGGAGGGGTGAGGAAATGGAAACTCACAGAGGGGAAGTAAGGAGTCAAAGTCATCCCCCAGGCACTGAGCGACCCCGAACTTCCTCCATGACTTCACAGTGCCCTCTGGGGGTGAGCAGGCCCTCACATCCTCAGCCACCCTGATGGCAGTCACCAGGGACACGGGTCTACACAGCGACAGTAAGAACCAACAACAGTCACAAACAGAAACATAACATTTGGCCAAGAGTTTCGCCCAAGAGCCAGACCCGTGAACACACAGGCCATCCTTCAAAGAGCCCAAACCAGAGCTGTGTTACTTAATGTGGTATAAATTTTTATGTCCGTTTATTGGTATCCTGGGTGGCCAACGCTTTCTGAAGCGCCCTTTGTATGTCTCTGTTTGAACAGTCCACTGAGGGCAGGGGTCTGAAGAGGATGGACATCCCTGTAACATTTGATCTTGACCACAGACATAGAGAATAGGCTTATGGGTTGTTGGTTGTCTGTTTGTTTTTAACCCTATTTCACAGATAAGGAAACAAGGTACAGCGAGAATCAGTGACTTTGTCTAGAGTTAAGTAATAAATAATGAAGCCAGGATGGATCCCTACAGCATAGCCACACTGTTGCCTTTTGAATCACATGCATGGGATGAACTTGGACGAATGCCCCCTAATTCACTGTCCTCCTGCTGGGTACCGAGTCGTGAGCACTGTCGTAATCGTCATACACCCCATGCCGGGTGGTTCTCCAGGGCTGAGCTGTTTCTGTACTTTTCTGACTTTTTCTGAGTAGTCATTTTTTTCTATTCTCCAAGAACTGACCGCCTTTCAGTTTCTAGTTTGCTGATACTCATCTGCTCCAGGCACGGTCTCCAGGAAACTCATTTTATTAGGGAAAAACAAAGGTTCTCAAAATTTATTTAAAAAATAAACTCTAAGAAAGGATCACTGAAGGAGTATCTAAGAACTCGGTGTTAATTGTGAGTTTGGTATCTACTAAATGCCTGCTGTGGGTGCCTCTTATAATCTTCCCAACAAACCCACTGAAGGGCTGCTCTTATTCAGCCCACTACACAGAGGAGAAAGCTGAGAGTAGAGTCGGGCTTCAAGCTTGACAGTCTGACCCCAGGGGCCACTTGCTCAGTCTGGGTACTAGGCTACCTCCACAGGTTTGGGAGCTTATTATTTTGCTTTTTTGGAGTCTCCTTGGCCTTCTTGTGGATCATGAGCCATAGCTTCTTATTTCATCTCTGAAGTAATGGAAGCCCAGGAGTGCTCTTGAGGCTCAGCTCTGTTGTCATTAGTTTGAGGTTTGGAGATAAGTCACCAAACACCAAGAGAACTTGACAGGACTGCACACAGTGTTAGCACAGAATCCTGGACATGACCACATTAATTTCTCTCCAAATAAATTATGTCCTTGGGTGAGGAACTCAGCCACCTGTCAATCTGCCTGGGTGCGGGCAATCATAAATGCTCACTGGATTGGAGGGTCATGCAAAGAAATGCATGAGGATATGCGCCATGGGATACTCAGGGAAACATGGGAAAGGCGCCTTGTTCCCAGGTGAACCTATGGTTAAGACCCTCTAGACAACCAGCTATTTTAGTTTACAAAGAAAAACAGGGTGGTGAGCCCATGTGAGTGAGCTATGGTGGGACAGGGGATGGAACGAGAGTGGGCAAAAGGGGCACATGTAAAAAAAGTAGGGTTCCCCTTTGAAATATATATATAAAGTTGGCTTTAATCGGGAGCAACTATTAAAAGAGTCTGGCTTTCTCATCCATTCAGCCTTACCACAGCAAGGCCCTGTGGTCTTCTGTAAATCATTTGCATCTTGGACACCAATTTCTTTTATTCAAACATGGGCTTTTGATTAGATGGCTATGTCTTCCTCTCGCTCTAATATCCCTTAATTCTTTCTGGTTTCTAACAGACTCTGTGTAGTGGGATGAGCAGAGAACAAAAGTGAAATAAATCATGGAATGGGAGAAGCTGGCAAATAAATAAAGCCAGAGCTCTTCTCTGTAGTCTATTTTAAATGAAACTTAGAAGGAAAAAAAAAAAAAGAAAAAAAGAAGAACTGTTCTCTGTTTCTTTTCCCCTGCAATACACTTATTCATTAATCTCCGCCCCCCTTTAAGAGAAACTGTGCATTTCCTACTTCTAAACTGGCTGTATACTCAATTTGCACAGCTCAGTTAGCCAGAGGAGCTGAGACATCCGTTTCCCCCTACAAGAAACTCTGGTAAGTCATCTCTCAGCCTCTGGGTCTCTTAGCTCAGCTTCTGTGATGAGTAAAACCTTTACAGGAAACGCAGAGAAGACATCTGGCAGCACCAGGTGCCCAGAGAACTATCTTAAAATATGATCTTTAATAGAAGGAAAGAATTGGGATGTAGGACAAGGGCCAGAGTAAGATAGCATCAAAGATACAAAAACATGATTACGATTGAAAGACTGAAGAGGGAGTAATATTACTTTTAAAACAAGTGAATCCTCACCTCTGAGAAAGAAAGACTTCCAGAGAGAGGAGTCTGTTGAAATCTCAGCAGGGACTCTCCTGAGTTAAGGAGAACTGAAACTACTCCTGTGGGTGCCATTGAGCATGTGCGCCCCCCCACAAGCTAAATCCCGTACTACCCCACCCCACCCCATCTGCCCAAAAAAGGGAAGCCTCAAAAATTGTCCAATTTAATATCAAATTACAAACATCAAATAAAGTTTCCTTCTAGTGTGTCAGTTCCATTTAGGATACAATTCCTTTTCTGGCTCAGAGTTAAAGTGAGATTTCTCTGGGTGTTTCTTTAAGCCACCTCATGTGAGGTCCAGGGAGTTCATGAATAACCAGGATTAATTAGAGAGGATTTTCAGCTCAAGGGGTGGAATTTGAATACACTGACCAAGCCAGCTAGTTGTAAAGCCAAACTGCCTCAAACCAAGGACATCCACCTTTGGAAGAAGATGAAGTGTTTTCTTTTGGGTCATTTCTTTGTGTTTGTATGACAGCTCTTAGATGTGACAACTCAGAAACTACCAACACAAACTCCAGAGAAAAATGTTAGGATGGCAGCTTGGTTTGATCACTGGTGTTGGCTTCTGTCACCTTCTTGGGGACTTGGGCATCAACCCATTCCACTCTGACAATGGGTCACCAGTGGAGGGTCCGGTTCTTTAATTCTTTTGCCAAGAAGGTAGCATGGTGGTTGGGTGACATAGTGGTTGCAGTGCAGTTCCTTCCTTGCTGTGTGGCTTTGGGCAAATTACTCATTCTTCCTGTGCTTGGGGGGTCCTGTCTGCAAAATGCGAACAATATTACCTGCCTCATAATGTTGCCCAGAGGATTAAATGAACAACTGGGTATGAAGCTCAGCATGGTGATTGGCCTCGAGTACATACCTGGGGACCTGGTGATTCTTACTGGATCACTGGTGGTGTGTGTTTTTCATGAGTTAAATAACTCTGGGGAGCAGCCAGTTCCATATAGATTACAAAACAGTGACTTACACTGTGCCTGATTCTGTTTCTCAAAATTGCTATCCTCACTACATTCACCGCACATTGCCATAGAAAGCAAACTTTTCCTTGATGAGATGGTGCTTTTGCGAATTTCAGCTCCATCTGGTGGGTAGGGAGGAAAGCAGCAAAACTTACCTTCCCAGAAAAGTGGATTGTTTGGAAACAAGAAGGAAGTTCCGTTAAATGTAGAAATCTATGCATCAAAGGAAAGACCTGTTAAAGTAGAAAAGAGTGTGCACTCAGAACAGACCACTAACTACACTCAGCTTCATGAAATATCACTTTTTGTCTATTCACAGGATCAAACAAGATGGATTATCAAGTGTCAAGTCCCAGCTCTTACATCGATTATGAGACGTCAGAACCCTGCGTTAAAATTGACGTGAGGCAAATTGCAGCCAGGCTCCTGCCCCCACTCTACTCTCTGGTGTTCATCTTTGGTGTCGTGGGCAACCTGCTGGTAGTTCTCATCCTGATCAACTGCAAAAGGCTGAAGAGCATGACTGACATCTACTTGCTCAACTTGGCCATCTCTGACCTGCTTTTCCTTCTTACCCTCCCGTTCTGGGCTCACTATGCCGCCGCCCAGTGGGACTTTGGAAATGCAATGTGTCAGCTTTTGACAGCGGTCTATTACATAGGCTTCTTCTCTGGAATCTTCTTCATCATCCTTCTGACAATAGACAGATACCTGGCCATCGTCCATGCTGTGTTTGCTCTCAAGGCCAGGACAGTCACCTTCGGGTTGGTGACAAGTGGGATCACCTGGGTAGCGGCCGTGCTTGCCTCTCTCCCAGGAATGATCTTTACCAAATCTCAAAAAGAAGCTTCCCGTCATACCTGCAGCCCTCATTTTCCAGCCAGTCAATATCATTTCTGGAAGAAATTCCAGACATTAAAGATGGTCACCTTAGGCCTGGTGCTGCCCCTGCTCATCATGGTCATCTGCTACTCGGGGATCCTGAGAACCCTGCTTCGGTGTCGGAGCGAGAAGAGACACAAGGCTGTGAGGCTCATCTTCACCATCATGATTGTCTACTTTCTTTTCTGGGCTCCCTACAACATCGTCCTCCTCCTGACCACCTTCCAGGAATTCTTTGGCCTGAATAATTGCGATAGTTCTAACAGGCTGGACCAAGCCATGCAGGTGACAGAGACTCTCGGGATGACGCACTGTTGCATCAACCCTGTCATCTACGCCTTCGTCGGGGAGAAGTTCAGAAGGTACCTCTCGGTGTTCTTTCAGAAACACATCGCCAAGCACTTTTGCAAACTCTGTCCCAACTTCCAAAAGGAAGTCCCTGAGCGCGTAAGCTCAGTTTATACCCGATCTACTGGGGAGCAGGATATCTCAGTTGGCTTATGAGCTGGACTCAAGCTGGCCTATGGCCTGGTCTGCATTGTGTCTGTGACTCAGTTTTTATACACAGCCTGCGGGGTGGGAGTGATTCTTTTAAAAAAAGAAGTTACTGTCACAGAGAGTCCAAGATTCACCCCCTATTTGACATCTCTTTTAAGTATATTGGATCTTTTAAGCCCATCAGATTTCTAAGCTGAATCCAAATATGTTGATGAAATAGCAACCTTCTCATCTCCCCACCACTTTTATTAGGTTATTGGCAAACTCTTCTTTCACTGAAAAAGTTGCCTATATAAAAGCAATCCTCAGAGAACTGCTGATTCTTCAGTGTATCTGAAAAAAAAAAAAAAATCAAGAAGCGTTTTGTTCAGGTTCCTAGCTTGTGCAAGGCGACATACAGATTGTAAATGTGTTGAAAATAGATCTTTGGTGATGAGAAGGAAAGATAAAAATGTGATCGGTTAAGAAATGGTATCTTCCTTGTGTGATTTCCCCAGAAAGTTCCATAGATTTTCAGGATCAGGTGAGCACCCCGTGGTCTAGAACAGCTGAGAATGCTTCTTTTTTGTGGGGGGTGGGGGGTAGGGGAGGGGTACTGGGGATTGAACCCAGGGGCACTCTACCACTGAACCACATCGCCAGCTCTATTTTGTATCTCATTTAGAGACAGGGTCTCACTGAGTTGCTTAGCGCCTCACTTTTGCTGAGGCTGGCTTTGAACTTGCCATCCTCCTGCTTCAGCCTTCTACGCCACTGGGATTAAAGGGGTGCACCACCATGCCTGGCATGAGAACGCTTCTTCATGAGAAGGAATTTAATTTGGATCATCAGTCGGTGGAGAGGCTGAAACCTGTGCTTCAGGCTGCAGAACTGTGTGTGCAAAGCTTGTGCTTCAGGCTGCAGGATTGTGTGTGCAAAGCCTGGCTATACGAAGACACTGGGTTGGTTGGGAGAGACCCTGGGGAGGAAGGACAGAGTCGGATCACAAGGAGCTTGACACCACTGCTCTATCAGAGTCGTGAGCAGAGCAGAGCTCCCCGGCCTGTCTGTGAGGCAGAAGACTTATTTCATGGCAATGGATGGCCTGGAAAGGTGAGCATTTAGGGCCTGAAGACCAACAAACAGCTGTAAGGTGGGAGGGGAATGGCTTCCACCAAGGATCAGGCCCCGCCCCCACGGGGGGAGAGAAGGTTAGTGCGGCATTTAGGGTATAAAGTTAGCAGAACATGTATGAATTTTGAATTGGAGTTTGGATGGCAAAGAGGAGTCGGGGAGGACCCTGAGGCTTCAAGCCCATCAGAGAAGGCCTTGAAGAGCCATCAAAAACGAAGGGAGAAGGGCTAGGTAGAGAAGAAGGGGCTTTGGCATCAGAGGATGAGTCCCATTTTCTGAGATGAATCTTGCCTTCCCCAGAGGGGCTCCAGGCTGACTTCACTGAAGGCTCCTGTCTGCAGAGCTGTCCTCCTCGTCCCAGCTCGGATCATGGGGTCCTTCCACGAGGCTCAGAAACACCAGATTTGTGAATACCTGAGCTGAGGTCTACAAACACATTGTGGGTCCCACGGGAGTTGTAGGTGAGGATTGCTCATGTAGGTCAGTGGTTGAGCCCTTGCCTGGCATGCATGAAGCCCCAGGTTCCTTCCACAACACCACAAAAACAACAAACAAACAAAAAATCCAGAATGTTATAATCTTACACAAGAAGGCCCAAAGAGGTGAGGGGAAGCTCTCTTGCCCAAGATTCTGTCTGCTCAGAAGAGTGAGCTCTCTGGATTTACCTATCAATATGCAAAGGGGGAAGTAACACATACATTTGGAAACAAGTTGCCCTGAGTTTCAGAAGCCACAAAAGCACAATTTACTAACCTCCATGTTTCAGGCCAAGTGTGGGGGGTGTTGGATACTTCTTTCAGAAGCCTCCAGAAGGACTATACCCAAACACTTAGGGATGCATTCACTTCAAGGGAGGGTTAGGATTTTTGTTTTTGTTTTTGTTTTTACATCCCTGGGGTTGTTTGAACTTCAGAGTTGTTAAGACAATCACAGCAAAGGCTAGGTAAGGAAACATAAGTGGCCAAGAATCACTCAGGGGATTAAAGGGTCAGAATGATAAGAAGTGCTACTGGTTTTTCTCAAGCTTCTGAATGTGAAACTAGGGCATGTGGCTGTCAGCAGGAAATGAACAAATGGAAATGTCTTTCCTTTGTTCCGAAGGTCATTGAAAGTGCATGCGGAGCTACACCCCTCACCCCAAGTCAGTCCAAACATCTGACATCACTGAGGGTCCAAGATTCATCCAATCTCTTTACCTATCCGTATGCAAAGGGGGGAAAGGACACATACAACTTGTTTCCAAATGTAGTTTCTTCCAAACTCCTTGGAAGAAAATATGCCTCTAATAAAAACCACCTTATTAATATAACTGTATTTTTAAAATTTGTTTTAATCAGTTATAAATGACAGTAGAATGCACTTTGATACATCATACAAAATGGAGTGTAATTCCTCATCCTTGTGGTTGTACATGGTGTAGAATCTCACCGGTCACAGAGTTACATATGTACATAGGGTAATAATGCCCGAGAGCGACATGACCTAGAGGGGTGGTTACAAGGGAAGGAATTGATCATTTCAAGACTCCGAGTCAATGATCTGAAAAAAGGAACTCCGATCTCCCAGAGGTTGGTCCCATTCTGCTCAGACTATGAAAAGGAATAGTCCCATGTGTAATGATGATTATCAGAGTATATATCAAAAGAGACTGACTGACGAGGCTAAGATCTTGAAAAGTTCTCATCATCCAAACATCGAGTCTGAGCCTTGCTGTGGAGTATGGAGGTGAAAAGTCTCTAAATGATTTCATAGAAGAGTGAGATAAAGACGGCCGAGATGCTCTCCCAGCAGCTCTGATTTTAAAAGTTGCTTGGAACATGGCAAGAGGCGAGGGCTAAAGTGTCTGCACCAAGGGGGGGAAAAAAAAAAAACTGCTTCATGGAGACATGAAGTCTTCCAATGTTGTAATTCAAGGTGATTTTGAAACAATTGAAATCTGGGATATAGGAGTCTCTCTACCATTAGTTGAAAATATGACTGATTAAACTTTTGATGAAAGTGACTTCAATGATGAGGCAGACTATGCAGCTTTGGGAAGAACTGGATGAATCATATCAGAAAGTAATTGAACTTTTCCCTGTGTGCACTAATGAAGATCCTAACGTGTTCCTCGGCTGCACACATTGATGAAGCCTTAAAACTCAATGACCAGTGATCATATCCATGACCGCCTCCCCGTGATGTATGGTTTGTGTCTCTACCTGTTCTGTTTACTTGGATACATTTGTATAGTTCCTATGATGATCCATAGTTCTAGACTCTGGAAGGGGTCCTACAACAGGACCATAGTGTTATTATTAACATTTGAATAAAAGGCTATTTTTAATAATTTTATGTTAAGCACTCAGAATCATATTAAATTTTCTGTAAAGTTTAAAAAGAATAGCTATGCAGGTACTTAGAAATTGCTCATACAGACTTAAAACACTAGCTATAAATGTTGTAAACTGACTAATATTAATTTGAATCAAGCGACCCTTACTTTCATTAATGACCTTTCTTCAATTTTTCTCTTTTCATGGATCTATTAATATTAGCACTCCTTGAGTTTGAGCTCAACATGACCTTCAGGATTGGCCTCTACTTAACATCCCCAGGGTGAAGCCACCTACCATCAAAAATAAATATAAATTAAAAATAAGCATAATTGTATTCTTGTCCTTTCGGTCAGTGTACATTTAGAGAACAGCACACAGAATTGTCACACTATTTTATAAGTAACACCCTTAGTTTAAATAATACTTCATTTAAATGTGTGTGTGGTGGGGGTTGTTTCCTTTTAAATATTTTTAAAAGTCCCCTTTCTTTATGAAACGATTTACCATGGTAATTTGTATTTAAAGATATTACTTCTATGGGTGGACCTGAAAACTTCTAAATTTCAAACTGAATCCTACTTCTCAAGCAAACGAGTTAGCAGGTCTAAAAAAAGAAACCGGCGGCTGTGAGTCCATTGCCCGTTTGAAAGGAAGACAGATGCAACCTCCAAGTCTCATGATTCACCCATGGTCCTGAGTTGAAGGGCTAAAATAAGTGAGCATGAGACTGGTTTCTGTAACAGCTTCTTTTATGTCGCTTAAAATTCCTCCCAAAGACTTGGCTTTCGTTGCAGCGATGGCAAAGGTTATTACTTTTGAATTTCCGTGCACGTGTTTCTTATCCTGAGAGGGGACAGGTGCTCCAGGTGGCCTGTCTAGGTCACATTCACAGTTTGGAGCGTGCTGGTTTTCAGTGTGCTGCACTTCAGCTTCCGGAGAAGGTCACGGGCAGCAGACACTGGAGTTGGCCATGGTCCTGCTTGGAAGCACGTGAACGGAGCAGGAGATGGCACAGCTGGGTCTGGCCAGGAGCAGCTTCTCCTCCCTGAACCTGAAGAGCTGCCTCCCGTCTTGTAGGTCAGAAGGTGGAATGAGGGGAGGAAGGGTAGTGGGTGGCTGGAGTTAGATGAGAGGGAAAAGGACAGGGAGAAGGGAGGTCCATGCCCCCTTAGAATAGAAACAGCCACTTGGGGAGGTTAGATGGTGCCCGTTCTCATGGCTTCTCTATTTTGCATCTTATTAAATGACTCCAGTGTTGACCTGAAGAAATGCTACCCGGGCTGTGGGCAGTCTTACCCTACCTCTTGAGTTTGAGCTCATTGTGACCTTCAGGGATTGGCCCATCACCCAGGGGCCCCTGTCAAGGAGGGGGACACACACATGGCATGGGAAAAGTCAAAGTAGAGGTGAATGTCCTGAGCGAGGAGAAATAATGTGCAAATTCATAAACTGAGAGTCTGCGTGCATTTGTGTTCCAGGAGTTCTTAGTTTAAATAGTTCTGACTGTCATACACACTGGTACTTCCACAGTTATGATGAAGTTTACAGGCCATTTATTTTCCATCAGAGATACAGATTCTCAAACATGAAAATAACTTTGGAGTATTAACCCTTCTAATGAAAGCATGAGACAGACCACAGGTGACCCTGGGCTAGAGGTGCAGCTGCCAACCAGAGAGCAAACCCTAAGCCTTTTCCCCCTGCTCTTCCTCACAATCCTGTTCATGTCACCATTGCCCTCAGGGATAAGGGGACAACGGAAGCACAATATAAAAGCATTTCCATAGCTCCTTTTTTCTGAAATTAAATTCACTATAAAATTCCTGCTTGTGTTTCTCCCAAAATCTAGTCAAACTTTAATAGATCATATATTTCTTTCATAAATCTTCTATAAACATTATAAGTCTTACTTATATTGGGCTCCATATTGTCACTGCTTAGTTTGATTATAAGTTCTGTGAAATGTGATTCTGTCATGTTTGGGGGACTTGTTTTTGATTCTTGAGGGGATAACCAGATTTTTAAAGCCTGAGTGGAAAGACTTAGGAGTCATTCTCAAAACTAGATTCAAAGATCCTTCAAAGCCATGAAGAACCATGGACTCTGCTGCCCCCCTGAGGCCACATGAGGAAACTCATCAGGGTGCAGGGCTGCAAGCCTTGACCAGAGAATTCCAAGGAGTATTTTTACATTCTGCAGTTTAGCCTTTGCTTCTGCACCATTTCAGTTTGGACAGAGGTGTTTCCACAGCAGCTCAGGGTAGATGATGCAAAGCTCATGAACTGTGAAGAACAAGAGGTGCATCATTTGAGAAGGCAGGTTGATGCGTAGGGTGAAATTAAGGTTCCAGTTGCCCAAGCCAATCTCCACAGTGTACTTAGCCCAAGACCTTGCAAAAAAGGTCAGAAAATGCATTTTTTCATAGTCCATACAAGTTTCTTCTGCATGTCACTCTGTCATCTGTATATCCAAAGTGTTTGAAGTGATCAAATATGATGGGGATGCAGATGGGTTCGTTATTTACACTGTCCTTTCTCCATGACTTTATCTCTCTGTTTTCATAGAGCCCTCTTGTGGAATCCTATACTTTGAAAATGGAAAGTTTGTCAAGGACCAGTCAGCCCAGCCCCCTTGTGCCATAGACGAAGAGTGAAGTTTACCCCAAGGACCAATGACTCTGATGCAGCAGGTCTTGGTGCCAAGCCCTGGCACTTTGGATGGTGTCTCCTAATTCTACATGGGCAGCAAGTGATGAGTAGGGGAGGTGGAAGAGGTTCTAACTCTCTGCTCCTGATAATCACACTCACATAAATTCAGGGAGTTGAGCCCAAAATTCATGAAGGTCATGCTCTGGCCCTGATTGAGTCTTGGCAGCATATTAGAATCACTGGGACACTTTTACAAAGAGTGACACTGGGTCACACCCCGAAAAAATCTGATTTGATCCGTGGGAGCATTTTGGTATAGTCTTGACCGGTAGTTCTATTAGAAACCCAGATAAGATGTGAGAGCAATCCAGCTGCAAGGTGACACACCCTGTTGGTGACCAGGGTTGATTCAACTGATCTGGCTGAGTAGGAGCTTGTCCCCTCCCTCCCTCACTGCTCCATGAGCGTTCTGTGTACTCAGTGGAAGAGGATGACCGTGTCAGATGGAGGAGGACCATTCTTCACTGGAGGATACACAAGTAGCTACACTCCCCAGCTGGAACCTCCAAACCTGCCCCCAAGAAAGTTCCCAGGTGATTCTAAGCATAGCCAAGCTTAAGAGCCACTGCTTAAAGCCAAACTGAGATCAAGGATTGTGACCTCAGCAAAAGCATGCCTGGCTCAGAAGGAGGTGGCATGTGGGCCAGGGAGAGTCTGGATTCATCTCCTCCATTTTTATAACAGAATGGTAACCCCATCTTCTTCAAGCCTGTTTTTTTTTAAAGTTTATGAATCTAGACTTAATTGGCAATTATGAAATATCTGTAATTGAGGCTCCAAGTATTCAGTTTCACTTCTGGTTAGAAATCATGCTTTGGCCCCTCTTCTCCAAACGAAAAATAAATAGAAGCAGGATGTCTGGAGCCTAGGCTGAGCTTGGTGATTTCAAAACCAAGAGAGAACAAGTCTCTTGTGTAGAAAAGGGTCATAGATATTTTACAAATGAATATGGAATTTGCTTATGTTGGCAAAAGAGTTCTCCTCCCACCCAGTTTCTTGTCCCTCCAGTGACACTGGAGCTCTGTCTAATAGAGCATTATTCCTGGAGAACTGGGAGTCTATGCCAGTTCATGCCAGCCCCAGGTCAAGGCCAAGGTAACTCAGCAGAGAATTAAAAGTTAGTGTTAATATAGCAGTTCTCATAGGGCTCAAAGAATGGTCTGAATATGTGTACACGCACACAAAACAGACAAACAGCTCCTACTGCAAAGTAAATATCAGTGAAAATTTACTATTTGGGGTTTAAACCAAGACAACATCCTTTTTGAAACTGCCTACAATTCAACTGCATTGAATGTAATACAATATAACTAATATTAAAAATAGAAAGCAAAGCACTGTGGCCTGTAGTCCTAGCTATTCAGGAGGCTTAGACAAGAGAATCTCTTGAACCCAAGAGGTCAAGGCCAGCCTAAAATAAAGCAATGTAGTGAGGTCCCATCTAAAAATAAATAAATAAATGAAAATCTGATGGGAGCATTTTGGTATAGTCTAGAAAAATTCTTCTACTTAGGTTTACTTTCAGAAGCTAAGATTATTCAAAAAAAATACTTTTTAAGAAAATTATGTTGCCTCCTAACAGTTCCACCAGGACTATGTCAATTGGTCAACTCAATCTTCTTCCTGCTGGACCAAAGAGTGGAAACTCAAAAGTCAGATTGACCTGAGTTCCAACTTGAGGCTACGGGAACTTGGGAAGGGACTTAAAGTCTCCAGGTCTCAGGTTCCTTCTTGGTAATTTGGGATACTGCTAATATTTATGTGATAGGGCTGGGTTGGAATAGACAGCGTCTCGCCCAGTGATGTCCAGTGGAAATTTCCATAGGAATGAACCTGTGCCATATCTGTGTTTTCCAATATGGCAGCCACCAGACTAGTGCAAAATATGGCTAGTGTGACTGAAGAACTGAAGTTTTAATTTTATTTAATTTTAACTCTAATGTGGCCAGCACTACTGAATTCACCTGATATCAATCATATCAATATCACTCAATGTCACTATATGAATTCACCTGATATCAATAGTTCTGGTCAGATTGTATTGGACCATGAAAGTCTGGCATGCAAATAAATAAATGTCAGTGGACTTGGAATCTGGAGTCAGGGCATCCTAGCTTTGAGTTACTATGCAAGTTACTTACTGTCTCTAAGCCTCAGTTTCCTCATCTGTATTTGGGACTAATAATAATCCCTGCCTCAGAGGTCTGTTCAGAGAATAAATGAGAAATTGCATGTTCAGGACTAAACATAGCACCCAGAAGTTTTTGAACCGTTAGCTACTTGAACAATTTACTAGTAATGGATATTTCCCCTTTAGGCTAGAATTGTACTTTCCCAGATTGCTCTTAAATGTGCTGACCAATACGGGTCCCTCTCTGTGGTGGAATGAAACACTAGAAGATTAAACTTGAGTGAAGTCTCCTTGCATGTGAAATCGACAGTGGTCTGGCTACTTGATGGAAAGGACCTCACACTGTGTAGCTCTGTATTCAATCTCCTCAGCTATGTTGCTGCTTTTGAAGGCTTTTAGGATGAATCCACCTGATTGCCATAGTTCTGGTCAGATATCGACTCTATAGCTCAAGGCAAACCAGGAGAGCCAGTGAGACAGCCAACTCCCCACCCATCCCCCTGGATTCCAAGATAAGCTTAGACGCCAGGAAAACAAGTGGGCATGACTATCAGAATCTAGGTAAACAATACACAATGAGGAACCCTGGCAATGCCACATGGGCCGATGGGGCTTACACACAGGAAGGAAGTAGGGTTTCATATCTCTGTACTTCCCAGCCAGATCTGGGACCCTCACCCTTGGGCGTGCCTATGAAAAGAGAAGCAGTCAATAGATCCCAAGTCCACCCTCCTCTCATGGAGTCAGGGAGTCAGAAGCAGGGGAGGCAGTGGAAATGACTCCTTCAGTCCTCCCCTGAGAGGGAGAGGGAACGTGGGCAGAGCTTCTGCCCTCGCAAGCAGAAGCAAAAACCTGGAAGGTGAGAAAGCCAAGGAGCCATCCCCAGTACATTTTAGTTGTGCATTAACCACTGCTCATTCAGCAGTCATTCATTCAGTCAACAAACACTTATGAGGGTCTAATATATGCAAGACACTGACCCATCATAATAAAAAGAATCCCAGTCTTCATGAGATTAGCTATATAGAGAAAAGGATAAACAAACAGACAAACCATAAATCACAGTGATGTTTGATGCAGCTAAATAAGAATCGGTTAGCAGCTACTGAAGGACAGCATAGGAGAAGGAACAATTCTGCAAATGTGCAGAGATAAAGGAGAGCAAGGCATGGTCCAAATGCCTAAAGTGGCTCAGCAAAGATAAGCTGCTGCTGCTGATGGTGGTGGTAGATAGAGTGAGTGATAATAGAGCAATGGATGATGGATAGATAGAATAATGGATGCTAGATAAACTTGGATGGATGGATGGATGAAAGGTGGATAGATGGATGAATGGATGGGTAAATGGATAGAAGGATGGATGAATGGATGGACAGATGGATTGGTGGATTGTCACATTCCTCGTGACTAAAACACTCACGGTCACTCCAGGGGAACTGGGCTGCACGAAATAACCACCAAGAGTCAAAGATACCATTTTCTTTGGGGCTCACAAAAAGAGAGAGAGTGAGTGCATGCTGAACCCTTTTGTTGGAGAGAAGCCATTCAAATGAGGCAAGGAGTCAGGTTTCAGGGGATTGAGTCTAGCTTCATGATGTCTGCTGTCAGCAGATTGACTGACATCTAGGAAGGCCACATCCAAAGGCAGAGCAAGAGAAGAGGACACACAAAGGGCGTTTCCATGGAACATTCTATCCCAAACAGGGCAAAGGGGTACTATCACAAAGGAACAGGTGAGCGTAGCTCAATCCATGAGGCTACATGCCTATGTCTGAAGACACAATCTGCTACTTTGAGGACTGGGGCAATATCCAGGTCACTATGAAAGTGACCGACAGAGCCTCTCTGATCACAGGAAGGAGAATGCAAATTCATTCAGACTGGCTGCCCACAATGGATGGATGGATGGACGGGTGGATGGATGGATGGATAGATGGGTGAAGAGGTGGATGGATGGATGGACGGACAGACAGATGCTGTGAGCATGGATATGAGAAGACAAAAGGGAAAGGAAAAAAAAGAATTAGCTTTCTTTCAAGGGCCATTGCAGTGGTCTTTCTTATCATAAATTCTAAGTGTATGCTACCCAAAATGAATCAGTAAGATTCTCACTTCTAGAAATGATGATCCATCCCAACTGGACCCACTAAGTCAGACAGTGGCCACAGGGCCCTGGAAAGAAAACCCATGTCTGTCGAGGGAGATGACCCCACAGAGCTACCCTAGGTCATGGGTTTCCTGAGTGCAGATGCTTGGCCTTTCTTTCTGTGCTGTGACCAACCTCACCCATCTCCCAGGCTCCCCTTCATTGCTGGGAGAGCCTGAGCCATTCTCCCTACTGCTTGCATTTTGAGTGCCTTGACTAACACAGATACCCTCTTCTCCCTCTTTCAGAGAGAAGCACTTCTCCCCTCCACTTTCCAGCTGCTCCTCACTCATTAGCTTCTTCCAGTGGAGCAGACGGGTTTCCACACACAGATGTGCGAGTACAGGTGTGCCCATCATTTGCACCGTAAGGTGGCTGCCTATCTTTATGGATGTTGCTTTCTTAAGGAACTTATATTTAGTACAAGAGAATATCACTTTGCCCCCCCTCAAAGTGCCACCCCTCTTTAAGAGGTCAAATAATATTCTTTCTCTTCTGTCCATTTCCTCTTACCAAGGAGTAAAACAAAGGATTACAGTGGAAAGTGTCACTATAATTTGCATACATGATTTGCATGAGTTGACAATTATTCATTCTTTCAATAAGTATAAATTGAGAAGCTATACTTGTGCTAGGGCTGTTACAGGAACAAGTTCCTCTATTCAAAGAATGATGTAAGAGTCTAAGGGAAGCCAGAGGACAGACAGGCAATCACAGTGCAGGGGTGTGTGTTTCTTGGCATGTAGGTAGGCTTCCTAGCCCAGGGCTGAGCTATCCAAACCAACTTCTGACCTGGCTCAGCTAAAACCTAAGAACCAAGAGGGGGCCTTCTGGTATCTTTGAGATTATCTTTGACCCCAACAACCTAGTCCTCATTCTCAGCTACGTTTGTTTTAGAACCCAAAGTTCCATTTGACCCTCCCTACACGTCCAATCCAACCCCATGGTTTTTAGTAGCACACAAGACTCACAGGATTGATTTGTCATTCAGTGCTCTCTAGCTAATCCCCACCACCCCCGTTCCCCACCCCACAGTTGATCCTCCTACTGCAGCAGTTCTCAACTAGGGGGAGGCCTTCCACCCATCAAGGAGACACCTGAAGCCATTCTGGTTGTGACAACTGAAAGGTCATCAGCCCTAGTGGGTGAAGGCCGGGGACACTGCCCAACGTCCCACAGCCACGGGGCCATGGTGGAAGCCCTTGGTCTTCAGTTTGCTGAAGCCTCAGCAGGGGGGACTTCTGGGGGAGGACACATCAGGGAGGATGTGGGAGGCTGGGGCAGGCCCCTCGAAAATTTCTGCAGGAGACTCTGGAACACAGGTGTGCGTTCCAGAGCCCAACGGAGGCTTCAGCCCAGGTAGAAGCACTCTGAGTGCAGAAGTCCATGGATTCCAACACAACAAAAGAGTATGGCCTTCAGGAAGCATGAGAGGGTCCAGGCGTGGGCCTGGTGAAAAGAGGAGCAATGGTTTCAGGTGTGGGAAGATGGCTTCAGTTTTCAGAACCAGCTGAGTTAGAGATCTTGAGGGACATCTGGACAGTGCTGGGGAAGCTGGATGTGCTGGTATTGCACTCAGCCCCTGGGGTCTCAGCACCCGAGGTCACGACAGTGGACCCACAGGGGCGGACAAAATGGCTCAGATGGGGGCTGGGGTTGTGTCTCAGTGATAGAGCGCTTGCCTAGCATGTTTGAGGCACTGGGTTCGATCCTCAGTGCTGCATAAAAATAAATTAAATAAAGGTATTGTGTCCACCTACCAACTAAAAAAAATAGACATATATTATTTGTTGGGTGCAGAGCCGGCTGAACTGTGTTGTCTGCAGGGCAGGCTGAACAGATGTTGGCTGCAAGATGCCCACGCACTCAAACCCCCCTCTATCTGGTCCTTTATCACCTGTTGGCCTCAAGTCTGAACATTCAACCCTGCTCAAGGCTGAACACTTAACCCCCCCTTGGGCCAACAAGGCAGCTTGCAGACCCAGAGGCCCCATTAGATTTGGGCTATAAAAACTCCCTCCTGCCAGGCCCCCCCTCTCTTGCTCTCTCTCTCTTGCTCTCTTTGTCTTTCTTGCGTGCGCTCTCTGTCTCTCTCTCCCTCTTCATCTCTCCTCTTCTCTCTTTTTTTCTCTCTCTCTCCTTCTTTCCTTCTTTCTTTTCTCTTTGTTGCACTGCTGCAATAAAGATCTTTTGGTTGCTCCAAGTGTTGTGGTCACTTTTCTTTCATTATTTTTTTTTAAATGGCTCAGGTGGACATTTGACCCAGCTGTCCCTCTCCTTGGACTATTCCCAAAGGACTTAAAAACAGCCTACTACAGGGACACAGCCACAGCAATGTCTATAGCAGCACAATTCACAACAGCTAAACTGTGGAGCCAACTCAGATGCCCTTCAGTGGATGAATGGATTTTAAAAATGTGGCATATATACCCAGTGGAATATTACTCAGCAATAAGAGAATAAAATCATGGCATTTGCAGGTACATGGATGGCGCTGGAGAAGATAATGCTAAGTGAAGTTAGCCAATCCCCAAAAAACAAATGCTGAATGTTTTCTCTGATATAAGGAGGCTGACTCATAGTTGAGTATGGAGGGGGAGCATAGGAGAATAGATGAATTCTAGATAGGTCAGAGGGGTGGGAGGGGAAGGGAGGGGGCAGGGGATTAGCAAGGATGGTGGAATGTGATAGACATCATCATTATTCAAATTACATTATGAAGACATGAATTGAGTGTCAACATACTTTATATACAACCAGAGATATGAAAATTTGTGTTCTGTATGTGTAATAAGAATTGCAATGCATTCTGCTGTCATTTATTTTAATCAATTAAAAAATAAAGTAAAATAAAACTTAAAAAAAGAAAGACAAATAAATAGATACAGAATCATGTCATTGGCAAAAAAAAAAAAAAAAAAGGCTCTGGTGGAACCCTGAGGCCCGCAGGCAGCAAAAAAGAACCCCAAGGAACAAGGAGATGTGTCCAGAAAGGCAGAGGTACCTCTGGGGCATCTTAGAGCCCAGAGAAAAAGGCTGGGGAAGAAGAGGAAGTGTGAGCAAGTCAAAGGCTGCAGAGAGTGAAGCAAGACAAGGGCGGAAAAAACATCCCCAGGCACCGTGTCGCCACCCTAATGGCAAGATCACTTGATAACCCCGTCTTGGCTTCTTCCTTGACAAAGGAACATAACATTGCATTTCCCCCTTTTTCTGGGAAGAAGGCAACTTTTGTCCCCAAGTTCTGGGCTCTCTGGAGGGGTCAGGACCCGCTTTGTAGGTCCTGGTTTACTGGGATGGAAGCACCTTTCTAGGATCCTTTCCAGAGGATGTGGCTGAATCCTTGAGACAGGAAGGAGGTGAAGGTCATGCGCTCTGGGACAGAGATAGGAGGTGGCTCAAGTCAAGTCCTCTGAGGCTTCAGCCTCTGAGGAGTCTCAGGGGCACCGTTGGCAGAGCTGGCAGGAAGGAAGCGGAGCCTTCACAGGTCCCAGCTTATGGGCTCCTAAAGTCCTTGGCCCAGGGCCAGGGAGAACCCTGGACAGCCACCCACACTGAAGATCAAAATTAGGAGGGGCTACAATTTAATTTTATTAAAGGGAATATTTGAAATGAGGATGCTAAGTGGTGTGTTTATCACTCTCGTTTTTTAGCCTCTGTTCATAAAAGAAACATTTCTTAGACATTTCAACATTTATGATACAGATAATATTGAAACAGTGTCTATTCAACCCGACCCGAACCCATGAAAACTGGAGAGAAGACCCTTAGGCTGGGAAGAAGAGGCCGAGGAGAAGCCGGAGGACGGGGCTGGGAACCCCAGTTCGTCCTGACCCTCCTCTTCACACTCTGAGGACAGTGGGCGAGTGATCAGCCAAACAACCTGGTGAAGCAATGGCATGTGGCCGGGTTGAGCCTGAGTCTTCCTCCTCTGGTGTGCATGAGCCCTGTGGTTCCACAGTCTTGTGACACTGTGGCTTTGGAAATTTTAGTTCCCATTTCTTGTTATTCGGGGTAGTCAAGATTCGCAGGAAATTCAGAATCCTCCACTTTCCCAGAGAACGCTGGGACCCTGCCCAGATACCTTCTTGGCCACTGCACCTCCCCACCCTAGTTGCTGTGAACAGAGCTGCTGGGACTCACATCTGGGCCCTCACGGGCACCGTCGCCCACCTTCCCAGGGGATGGCTGGGGAGAACAATGGTGTGGCACAGTGGCCTGGTCACTCTCCAAAAAATCAGCAACCCTGGAGGGCCGTGTCAGTCCCACGGCTCCTCCTGAGGGCTGAGGGCTCAGTTTTGCCACCCTGAGGCCACTCCTCCTGCTGCCTGATCCTGCCTCATTCCACCTACCCCTTACAGGTATGTCTGCCCGAAGCCCTGCCCAGCAAGTTCCCATGCACACCTCTCCCTCTCAGAGCTGGGGATTCCCAGGAACCTGATCCAAAATAATCTATTCTGGGTTTCACTTTTCTTATACCAGAAGTCAGTCACAGATGAGAAGCAATATGATGTCACCACCTTGAGTTCTATTACTTTTCCTTTCCTTGTCCCATCTCTAAGAGACAAGCAAATGGTCCCTCAAGAACCTAAAAAGAGAAGACATTCGGAGAAAAGGCGAGAAGAGCAAGAGGCCCCCACATGCCTGACCTGGCTAAACCCACTCAAGCTTCCAGCCAGGATGACACTCACCCTGGGAAACCAGGTGCCCTGTTGACTGAGCCCAGGACCCTGCATGCTTCCCCAGCTTTGCTCATCTCCCCATGACATACAACCAGCTGTGTTCCTGACCACATCCCTCCAGGATGTCAATGCACTTGGGAGACGTGTCCTTCAGGATCTTAGAGGACTCAAGTGACATATGCAAGGTCAACTGAAGAAGGCTTAATGAAAGGCTGTTTTACAAAGATGTGGACGGGGTGCAGGGATCGCAGTGCAGGTGGAATACCCAGGGCTAATGAGAGCCGGTTGCTAGTCCCACTGTGGGTCTGGGAGAGCCAAGAGGAGGAGCCTTCTGAGACTCTTCATTAGGTCCAGGGGCACATCAGCCACTGAGAGCACTCCAGGAGGGGCCAGGGACTAAATCCCCTGATTTCACCGTCGGCCTAAAACTCCTCACTGGCCAAGCCCAAGTAAACATCGGAAGACACAGGAGCTTGTTCTCAACAAGGCAAGTGTCCCTGGACATGGAGCAGTGGGGACAAGAGTGGAGAGTGGATACAGAAGGACAAAAGAAAGATTAAGACAGTAAAGCACTCAATGCGTGTGACCTGAATAAATGAACTATGGGGTTCTCCAACAAATAGTCATTGAAATACAGCTCTGTGGATATTTACCATTTTAGTCACTGTCTGATGTAGACAATACAAAGCCTACACACATATTTTAAAAAGGCTACTAAATACAACATCAACCATGGGGACAGACAGCAACGTCTTGGGCTCTGTGAGAAAGGAGCTGGAACTGACAGTTCCTGGCCCACAGGTAGCACTTAGGAAAATGTGGACTGCAAGGAACGCATCACACACAGAGGAGGACAGCTAGGCGCCTGGTCCCTTTGCTGTCTAGTCTCTAAGTGGTCAGAGGGACACTCCTCTGAGCATTCAAACCCTGAGACTTGTGGCAAATATGAGGTTCGATTTGATAACAGCGAGACCTTGGGATGCAGCAAAGGCAGTCCTGAGAGGGAAATTTATAGCAAGAAACACCATCATCAAAAGAAAAGAGATCTCAAATAAACAATCTAATTATAATTTCAGGAGCTTTCTAGAAAAAAGACAAAAAAGTGTGCTTAGCAGAAGAAGGAAATAACAAAGGGCAAAGCAGAAATAAACAAAATAGAGACCGTTCCAGGTGCGGTGGCACACGCTTGTAATCCCAATGGCTAGGGAGGCTGAGACAGGAGGATCGTGAGTTCAAAGCCAGCCTCAGCATCTGCAAGGCGCCAAGCAACTCAGTGAGACCCTGTCTCTAAATAAAATACAAAATAGGGCTGGGGATGTGGCTCAGTGACTGAGTGCCCTGGAGTTCAATCCCCAGTACCCACCCCACCCCCCCAAAAAAAGCAATAGAAAATATCATTGAAACTAAAGGTTGGGCTTTTGAAAGATAAACAAAATTGGCAAGACTTTAGCTAGGCAAACCTTTCTCAAACAAATTTTAAAAAAAGAGAAGACTCAGATGATATTAGAAATGAAAGAGGATGGGGCTGGGGTTGTGGCTCAGTGATAGAGTGCTCACCTAACAAGAGCAAGGCCCTGGGTTTGATCCTCAGCACCACATAAAAACTCATCTCCCCATGAATACAACCAGCTATGTAAGTAAAATAAAGTAAGTAAGTAAAATATGTATGTAAGTAAAATAAAGGTATTGTGTCCAACTACAACTAAAAAAATGAAAATTTATTTAAAAAAAAAAAGAAATGAAAGAAGATGTATGGTATCTCAGAAATATGAGAAACTGCTATGAACAGCTATACACACACACACACACACACACACAAATTGTACTACCTAAAAGAAATGGGTAAATTCCTAGAAGCATGCGATCTACCAAGACTGAATAAGGAAGAAATAAGAAATCTGGACAGACCAATAACAAATAAGAAGATCAAATTAATAACAAAAAATATCACATCAAAGGGAATCCCAGGACCTGATGACCTCACTGTTATACTTAAACAAACATTTAAAGAAGAATTCATACCAGTCCTTTCATACTCTTCCAAAAAATTGAAGAGGATGGAATGCTTCCAAACTCATTTTATGAGATCAAAATTACCCTAATATCGAAGTCAGACAAGGACACTGCAAGAAAACAACAGACCAATATCCCTGATAAACAGAGATGCAAAAAAAAAAATCCTCAGTAAAATGAATTCAACAACACAGTAAGAACATCATTCACCATAAAGCAGGATTTATCCAAGGGATGCGAGAATGGTTCAACATACCTGAATCAATAAATGCAATATTCCACATTAGCAAAAATAAGGCCCAAAACCACATGCTGACCTCAAAAAATGCGGAAAAAGAATCTGACAAAATTGAACATCCAAGTATCTCAAAAATAAGTATAGACCTCAAACAGCGTGGAGGCTACATACGACCAACACACTTTTCACATCACATTACAGAGAATAAATGAAAGCTTTCTCTCTAAAATGAAGAACACTACAGGAAGGTCTACTCTTGCCCCTTTTGTTCTGCCACCACAGAAAAGCAACAATGAAAGATCAAGAGGAGGGGTGACAGGAGATTAAGAAAAACACAGAGACATTTTTAAGCAAAGCTGAGACTAGGTGGGACACTGTCCTCTGATGGAGGAACAGTGACCCAGAACCAGCTCAGCATGTTTATTATATAGAGTCTCATTATCAGGACGTTAAATTACAGAAGCCTTGTAAATTGTCCAAAGCTTGAGAGTTATTGAGAGGCTTCTTTGTGCACTAAAAAGTACAGAATTAGGAATTTCTTGCGGCTATCCTGTTGTGCCCAGAAAACCCATTTTACAGGACTACTTTATAACTGTTAGCATCAGAGCCGAGTGTCAAGGCTATTCCCACATCTTGCCTTTGGCAGGGAATGTTTCCCAGGCATGGTTTTGCCAACACACAGGATCGGCTAATGACGGGGACTTATTTGCTCTTCACATCATTCATCATAGCACTAGAAGTCCTGGCCAGAGCAATTAGACAAGAAAAAAAAATAAAAGGTATCATATAGGGAAGAAGTGAAATTGTCTACTGATGACATGATATTATTTATAGAAAATCTGAAAGACTAAACACACATTCTCTCTCTCTCTCTCTCTCTCTCTCTCTCTCACACACACACACACACACACACACACACACAATAGAACTAACAAATTAAACCAAGTGGCAGGTTACAGAATCAACATGTCGAAGTCAGTAGTATTTCTATTCACCAACAATAAACTATCTGAAAAAAGAAATTAAGAAACTAATTCCATTTATAATAGTATCAAAAAATAAATAAAATACTTAGGTATAAATTTAACCAATGAGGCAAAGGATCTGGACACCGAAAACGATAAGACACTGATGAAACAAATTAAAGAAGACACAAATCATGAAAAGAAATCTCATGTTTATTAACTGGAAGAATTAATATTGTTAAATTGCCTATCCTACCCTAAGTTATCTACAGGTTAAATGCAATTGAATCCTATCAAAATATCACTGTAACTTTTCACACAAGTAGGAAAAAATCCTAAAATTCATTTGGCTAGTAAGCAGGAAACTACCTGAAGGGTTCCAGTTAGGTTCTTCAGAAAAGTGGACACTCTGGGTCCCCAGCATGTCTCTGTCCAAAAAAGCTGTTTTCAGAGGCCAGCAAAACTCAGTAGGAGGTTACCCACCAGGTGCCACCAAAATTCAATAGGAAGTCACTTGTTATAGTGTATTCATTTGTTTTCTGTTACTATAACAAAATACCTAAGGTTAGGTACTCTATATGAAGAAAAGAGGTTTGTTTAGCTCATTGTTTGGGCGGTTCAAGGCCATGACACCAGTGTGGGAGAGAGAGAGAGAGAGCATATGGCTAGACAGGAAGCCAGAAATCTGGGAGAGGCCAATCTTGTTCTCTTATATCAACTCATTTGCACCTCCTAAAAGTTCCACCACACTCAAGAGCACCACATTGGGGACCGAGCCTCCAATGCATGAACCGTTGAGAAACACCCCCCGACTATATCCAATTCTCAGCATGTGGGGTCTGCAAAATTCACTATAGGGTGGCCACCACCACGGGGTCTCCACACAGCACAGGCAAATCATCCCCAAAACAGAACAAAACAGAAACAAATTCTGGAGCCAGAAACTGAGACCCCTGCCTCTTACCGTAACCTCCCTACGCCTCCTATGCCAGCCAGCAAAGGAGATGTGCTTACAGGGCCCAGCTCTGGAATCACAGGGCAAGACCGAGCTGTAGTGCAGAACCTCGACAACTGTGTATGGTATCCTTGGCTTTTTGTGTATTTAGGTAGTGAGGGTCCATACGGTTTTGCAGGAAGCCATTGGTGAACTGTCGTGAACTAAGACAATGTTGAAGCCGTTAGGCAGGAAAGGCTGGTTTCAGGAACTCCCAGCAGCAACCCAGCTAGTTTGAGAATACCTGGTTCATGTGGCGTCCTACCTCGCTCCATCACAAGCTCAGCACAGCATCGGAGATGGGGTGACCCAGCCTCTCAAAGATGGGTGTGCCTTGCCAAAATGCCCACCGACCTGCTTCCTGCCAGACCCCTGCCACACCAAGAAGCAGGCACCCAAGACTCCTCCGGCTGCAACCTTAACCTGCCTTTGACGTACTCCCCCTTCAACAAAGACTCGGGGCCCTTTTTAAGTTGCTCTCTTCCACCTCCTATCAGGACTGGAAGACCCGCCAAGCGCTCCCCTTTTTATAACTAATTTCTGGCTCTGTCTCTATTTCTTACTAATTATTTCAGACTTTTTATTTCCCACGCGGCTCACACCTCCTGAGCAGGAACCTGCCTTATTAGAGTGGCTGGTCACCCTGCAATATGATACGGACAACCTGTCTACCTCGTCCATAGAATTATTTCTGGAATTATCACCCAGGGGTGTGTTTTTGGCTTCCCTGATACAGGAACTCCGCAGCAAGAAAGGCTGAGACCATAAACTGTAGCTACGGGACGTGACTGTCCTGCGCCCACCTTCTCAGCAAGGCTGTTTGGACCACCAAACCACCCTTCCTATTCTCCTTCCCCACTTCCTCTTCCCATAGAGCTACTTTTCTACCAACCTACAATCGACTTGCTTCTTTGGTGTCAGTCTGTTGAGCGTATACCCCGTGAAGGTCAGGGTTTGGGGTTGTTTTCCTCATTGATGTATCCCTGGCACCGAGAACAGGCTGACCCCTGTAAGACCCTCTTAAATGTTGGTTGAGTGAATGGATGGTTTTCAAGTTGGGGGGAGCGAGAGTAGGACAGGATGGCTTCTTAGGTTGAAACTGGGGTTGAAGGCTGTGATAAGGAGGAACCCAGACCTTTAAGGGTAAGGTCTGTGAGCCACAGGCCAAAGCCACAGAATGTGCTAGAGTTTCATCAGCAAAGACGGCTGCTGCGCTTTGGATGAGCACTCCCACAAAGGCCACACACAGGGGGCAAGGTTTGGTGCCCAGCCTGTGGTTCTATGGCAAAGTGGAGAAACCTTTAAGAGGTGGAACCTATTAGATGGGAATATGGGGTCCCCTGCCCCTACCTGCCTCTCTTTTTCACTTTGCAGCCATTTCAGCCTCGTTTTCCTGCCACAAAGAGCTACCTCATCACAGCCCCCAAAGGCACCAGGGGCAAGTGAACATGGATTGAAACCTCTGAATCCATGAGTCAACTTTTCCCTCTTTAAAGTAGATTATCTCAGGTATTTTGTCACAGCGAGAGAGCGCTGACTAATACAATGTCCAGACAGTCGAATGGTAAATGGAACTTTCCTTGTGCCTCAGCTTCAGACCTCTAAGCTTCTCCTTCCTACCAGTTTAGAAGAAGCTTCGGGAATCTCATGGCCTGGGTGTGACTAGTCAGAATGGTGGGAATCAAGCCAAAACCAAATAATACTGAACGTGAAGGCCATGCTAATTGAGAAGTCAGGGTGAAAAAAAAAAAAATGGGGGAAAATTTAAATTTCATGTGATTCGGTGACATGTAGTATATGATGTGCCTACCTGCTCTTCCCCCCTGGCCCCCTCCCCCCTCCCCCCAGCCGTCCATCATCTGATGAGCAATGTGTATCCTGGTGGCTTGTTCAAGTTTCAATTCTGACTTGGCTCTCCCTCCCCTGCCTGGGGCTGACCACTGAGCCACCCTCACCTAGCCACCTGCCTTCTAGTGTTCTGGTGTGGCTGCAGAGTCAGTGAGACCTCCGGAGCAGGGAGGGGAGCCGCAGCCACCCCCAGCAGGAGGTCAGAGGTTCCCAGGGCCTGGTAACCCCACTCCCTCACCCGAGAGAGGAGAGGACTCACTGGGAGTCTTCTCCCAGCCTGGGTTCCCGCTGCCCCAACCCATGTCTCCCTTCCTGCTGTGGCCATTGGTATGCTTGGAGCTTAACGTCCCCGTCACATTAACACATGCTGCTGGCGGGGGCTCTCAGGGCAGGTTCCCCATCCTGGGCACTGGTGCTTTTTTATTGGGGCTTTTTTATGCTTTCTCTTACTCTTCCTAGTTTGAAGGTCCGCTTTCTGAATTCCTTGCTACCTCAGACGCATCTTCAGTGATAAAAAGGATGTCACTGTACCAGATTCATCCGTGCCAGGCGGACACCTAGGACTGATTTCCAAATTAGGTGGGTCCCAGGTACCAAGAGTCGTTGACCCGACAGAAGTCCACCAACATTTTTTTTTTTTTTTTCAGTTCTTTTAAGTTCCTCTTCCGAGCTCGCACGCCTTCCACGTCATCCCCGGTCCCCTCCCACCTCTAGATCTGTGTGTCGGCTCGGTCTCCTTTCTCCACCCCGGCCTCAGTTCGAGGCTCCTCTCATTCTCCTCGTGGTCTTTCCCGCCCGACCGGAAGTCACCTCCATGTCCTCATTTGGGATTTTCCCTCCTCGGGGTTCTTCACAGAACAGGGTCAGCTGCCCCAGATGTCCCCCGCAGCTCAGAGGACTTCCGGGTGCCTGCAGCACTCCTCGCTGCCTTCAACATCATTGCCCAGGCAGCCCTGCACTCACAGACACTGATGCCATCTCTGCCCGACTCTGGCCCCAACCTGTCCTTCCCCGCTGACTTCCCTCGGTGGCTTCCATTTTTCCCTCTTAGACCCTCAGCCAAAGCCCACTGTGCCTCTCAGAAATAGCCACAAAGATCCAAACACACCCTGCCGGCGGGGGCTCTCAGGGCAGGTTCCCCATCCCTGCACTGACACGGGGACGCTGCCTGGGGAGGGTCAGGACCCTCAGGTCCGGAATCCTGATGGCCACAGACATGCTTCTCCGCTGGTAGCTGCCACCTATTCAGAGCGCTAGTGTCAGAAGCCAGAGGGGTCTCGGTGCCTCTCAGCACGGTGACGCCAGCCGCCAACTATCACTCAAAGCAGCAGTAGCTTAGTTCCCTTTATCTACGGCTACAGAAGGACAGTTGTCTAAAAGGCCACGGGGAAATCAAAGGCGGGGTCCAGGAGAAGAGGGGAGGAGAAAACTTCCCAGTTTCTTTCAGAGGCTCATGAGAGGCTCCAGAGTTCAACGGCTGCTGAACTCAGCTGATCCCTGAGATCCGAGACTGAAGGGGCAAAGCCACCCAGGGAATAACAGTGAGTGGCTCCTCTTGTCCCTGAGGGTCTCAACCAGCTCCCTCAGAAGGAAGCCGTCTTCCCACTGTCCCAGGAATTCCCACGGCTCCCTGGATGGTGGATCAAGAGACTGCGCACCTCCCCGCAGGAACTCAATCAAACGGTAAGTCCTATAAGTTCTGCCCACGGGGATGCTCCGCGTGGTTTCACTTTTGCAAACATTTGTTTATCTCCCTGGAGAGGGAAACATCTCCGCCTGTCACAGGAAGCTGTTTCAAGGGTGAGCAAACTTTTTGAACACGTAGATATTATTAAGACCTACACGGGGATTTCTTGCAATTCAAAGCTGCGGTATTCGGTTCTCTTTCATTGTATGTGTACTTAAATATTGTTTCCAAGTAGGCTAGCCTTGTGGCAACTAGAAGAAATTAAGCCAAGATGATGTCATGCCTATTTTAATGCCCTGGGGCACCTAGCACACCACTAAGTACTTAAGAGTCAGATGAATATAGTCGCTGCTGCTCCAGGGAGGTGGGCACCTGTTTAAAAAAAAAAAAAAAAAGTGTTTAATTTCAGCCTTCTGTGTTGCAGACCTACTCTGTTAGAATAAAGCCAGGGGACCTTGTGGCTCTATGGGTGCCATTTCTGGTTGTGGTTTCTTCTGGGATATTATACAGCTACAGGGAGGAGAAATAATCTCTTGTTTACCCACAGGACATCCAGAAAATGGATAATTACACAGCAGCCCCAGACGACGACTACGACGTCTTCATCAGCGATGCTCCCAAGAACGACGACAAGGTGGAACCACCACCGTGTGACAGATACATGGCCCAGGTCCTCTCAGCCCAGCAGGTGCTGCCGTTCAGCGGCACCCTGTTGGTGGCCGGTCTCCTGGGCAATGCCTTGTTTGTGTTTGTCCTGGTCAAATATAAAGGACTGAAATACGTGGAGAAAACCTATTTTCTGAACTTGGCCATTTCCAAGATGTGCTTCTTGCTTTTCCTGCCCTTCTGGTTTCACACTGCTCTGGAGAGGAGAAGCGCCGATGAGCCGCTGTGCCCGGTTTTCGCAGGACTCCGCTCGGTGGGTGTATTCAGTGAGGCGCTCTTCAACACCCTCCTGATCATGCAAAGGTACGTGGTGTTTTTCCACGTGAGATGGTTGTCCCCAGCCTTCAGGACGATGCCGGGCACTGTGATCACAAGTGTTCTGATGTGGGTAGTGGCCTTTCTGGTCACTCTGCCTGAATACGTGCTTTATCAACCTCAGATGGGATTCCAGAAATACCAGTGGTGCTCCTTGAGCAGATCCCACTTTCTGCCAGCTGATGAGACCTTCTGGAAGCATTTTCTGACTCTGAAGATGAACATTTTGGTACTGGTTTTCCCGCTGCTCGTTTTTGTATTTTGCTACGTGCGAATGAGAAACCGACAGAGGTCCAGGGAGAGTCCCCCGGACCTTTCTAGGCTCCCATTTGCCCTGACGGCCCTCTTCCTTTTGATGTGGGCACCCTACAACATCGCGCTTTTCCTGTCTGCTTTCAAAGAACACTTCTCCCTCCATGACTGCAAGGGCACCTACCGACTGGACCTGAGCGTTCAGGTCTCAGAGATCCTGGCCATCGCCCTCTGCTGCGTCACCCCTCTTCTCTGTGTGTTTTGGAACAGGACACTCAGGAGATACCTCTGCAGGCGGCTCCTCTGGTGTAAGGACACCTCACCTCAACCCAGCGAGGGGTCAGACCCAGGTACATCAAGGCAAGATGAAGACCACAGCACTGAAATGTAAACCAGCTGGCACCAACCACGGGACAAATAAATGTTGACTTTTGTCTCTTTGCATTGTTTTGTCCAATTTTTTTTCTTTTTTTTTTTTTACCCATTTGTATATGAAATAGAATGTGGAAGAAAAAGGGGCGGGTGAAGGAACATTTACTAAGCCTTGGATTTGTCCCAGGCACTGTCCCTGGATCTTTATGAACATGTGCTCTATCTCCCTGCTCCCTCAGTCTCATCCGGTGTGGATGGGATTCATCTCATTTCTCTGAGAAGGAAACTGAGGCTCAGAAATTAGAAAGTGGCAGGAGTGAGACACAAACCCAGTGTCGTTTGCCCCAGACCCTATATGTTTTATCCAAACAGGCCGAACTACCCGGAATTATCCAACAAAATACATGAAATAAATATGAGCTTTTAAAAAACCATTGGGGGCACATTCCACAATAAGAAACAACCCATTGATATAATTTTTCAGGCACATTTTCTCGCAGATGATCAGAAGGACTGGCTACGGAGAGCAAGGTACGGTGACCTGTTCTGTAGGAGTTCTCCAAGATCCCTTGGCTACTCAGCACCCCAGCGCCCCCAGGTCTCCCTAACCCATGCGCCTTCAAGGTTCCTAATATTTCCTCTGACTTTATCATAAAGGTGAGGGAATCTTAGGAAATATAAGTGCAAACTTCTGTTCAGAAAAGTCTAACAAGGGGCTGGGGTTAGAGCTCGGTGGTAGAGCGCTTATCTAACATGTGTGAGGCACTGGGTTTGATTCTCAGCACCACATATAAATAAATTAAATAAAGGTCCATCAACAACTAAAAAAAAAAATTAAAAAAAAAGAAAGAAAGAAAGGTCTAACAAAATAAACGCTTTGACCTTTTAATTATACCACACACCTCAGGCCTCACCAGCCCCTGACTACAGAATGTCCCACTTCCTTTCTACAACTGAATGATACCACACAGGACAGGCCCCACCTGCCACACCAGCAGAAAGCTAGCTCCCCACACAGAGTTCCCTCCCCCAGGACCCTGAGTCCTGCAAGTATGGCTCAGTCTTGGTCTCATCATCCTCTCCCTGACCCGTGTTCAGAGACAGATTCCACACTCTCTGGTCTCTTGCTAACCCCATCCCTGTCCTTGAGGATGTGGGCAGTGGCCGGGTCTTACAGACAAGGGGCCTGGGACAGGGCTTCATCCAGAAGGTCCAACATCCTGCTTGCACCGGAGGCACCGCACTGACACTTGCTGAAGACGTCACCTGGTCACCTCTCCTGCTGTGATCCAGAGCAGCAGCCAACACGGCTCCCCAGCACTGGCCACATGTTCGTGCCCTTGAACCTCCGTGGAAAGCAGCAGGTCCACATCCCTCCTTCACGGCTACATGGGTGGGTGCAAATAAGGAGGCACAGGGACCTCTAACAAATGGAAAGGCCAAATCTTTGGCCAACCAAAAAGCATCCTTGATTTTGTCTCAAATCAGTGAATAGATATGGTAATTTGTATCAATGAAATAAGGTGAAGAAAATCTTATTTTCCAAGCATCAGAATTCTTTCCATGTCACCCTGAAGACTCCCCATTTGTGTTAGGTGAAATATTTCAAATTCTATTAGGACATGGGATGAGACCGTCAAGGACCAGACTTAAGTAACAATAAATGACTCTAGAGCAATTCTATGGCAGTGGTCTCAGACATGAGCACACATCACAACCTCTGTGTTGAAGCATGGATTCTGGGCCTCAGACCCAGGTGTCTGACCCATTAGGTCTGAGAATATGCATTGATGACAAATTTCCAAGGGATACGGATACTGCTGGCCCTGGGACCTCTCTGAGAACCACTGTTCTAGGGAGAAGGAACTCAGCTAAGGTGTTTGGTTTTGTCCCCAATATAGTATGGAATTAGAGCCAAGGCTGAATTGTTTGGGAATGTAACAGGGCATGGGGAGGCATTGGCGGGGCTACAGTGGGGGAGGTGGGGAAGACATAAGAAATAGCTGTCAGTTATAGAGAAATTAGGGAGTAAATGATGCGGAGTACCAGTAAATCCTTCTCTGGTACTCCGCATCATTCACTGAGAAGTTATGGCTACATATACTTTTCTATGATTGTGATGGGGTCCAAGTCTGGTCATCTCAAGATGAGCTGGAGTTGGGCTGGGGGTGTGGCTCAATGGTAAAACACTTGCCTAGCATGTGTGAGGCCCTGGGTTCCATCCCTAGCACTATGAAAAAAAAAGATAAAGATGAACTGGAGTGAGCACAGGGAACAGGTATAACTGGAAGAAGCATACTTCTCTGCACAAAGGACCTTCCATTGCAAAGGTGAATGCTAGCTGACAAAGAAAGAAAGAGAGAGAGAAGGAAACCAATAGTGACATTCAAAATGGTACCAAATATTTCAAGAAAAACATGAAAGAATTGGAACTCTCCTTTACCGAAGGTGGGAATATCCAATGGTAAAACCACTTTGGAAAAACTTGAAATATTCTTAAAAAGTTATTATACTCAAGAATATTTGCCCAAGAGAAATGAAAACATGTAGCCATCCATAGACTTGTTCATGAATGTTCATGATCGCTGCATTTAAACAGTTCCACCATCCATCAACGAACATTAGTAAGCAGGAGTATATCTATATGATGGAATACTGTGCACCAGTACAAGGAACAAAGTACTGATTCGCACAACAACATGCATGAAATCTCAAAATGCTACATGAAGAAAGCCAGATATATTTTTAAAGAGTATTTATTTTATGAAGCCAAGCGCAATGGCGCATGCCTGTAATCTCAGCGGCTCAGGAGGCAGAGACAGGAGGATTGCAAGTTCAAAGCCAGCCTCACCAACAGTGGAGTGCTAAGCAACTCAGTGAGACCCTATCTCTAAAGTACAAAATAGGGCTGGGGATGTGGCTCAGTGGTCGACTGCCCCTGAGTTCAATCCCCAGTACCAAAAAAAAAACTCCTTGATGTCAGGCATTGATATTTCTATTTATTATATTAGAAATTTAGACACAGAAATTTTAGATAGTTATCTTATTATTTTTAAAACAATAATAAACCTATTGCATGTTAACATAAATATTTCTCTAAAAAAGATAATCATTTTTTCAAAAGAAAAAAAATTAACAAGAAGTCTTGCTTTTCCTTTTTTTTTTTTTTTTTTTTTTTTGCATGTTCTTTTAATGGCTGACTCACTAAAAGAGACTGGATTCTCTTTCTCTTTCTGCAACCAAACTGTGGGAGTATCCATTGTCAGATAGCCCCTAGAGAATTCCACTTATGAGGGAATCAGAAAGAGAAATAACTTCTTGGCATCCTTATGAAACTAGTTTGTCCTCTAGGACTCCCTGAAAGTCTCACACATGGAGAAGAGCTCTAGACTGTCACCTCAAAAATAAAATGACTAGATTCTGAGGTGTTTGTAGCTTCCAGACCCTTCCACGTGGCACCATTTACACTCCCAGCTTCACAAGGTTACCAGCTCTCCAGATGGTCAAGACTTTAAAGATCAGAATAAAATACAGGTCTTCAGCGCTTGAGTAGGCAAAGGAAGTGGTTTCATTAAAGCGCCCTGCAGGCTGGGGTGCAGCTCATAGGTAGAGTGCTTGCCTCACCTACACCAGGCTCTGGGTTCCAGCCCCAGAACCACAGAGAGATGAGATGGTCCTGTGTCAACTGACCGTCGGTATGAGAAAAAAAAAAATGAAGTTTGACCTCTGCTCTATGTCATCAACAAAGGAACATGTCACCAACACGACATGGCCAGGAAGGAGGCAGACAGGAGAATCTATACTGTGCGATCTCACTGACATCAAATTCAAAAACAGGCAAGATAGTGGTTCCTTTGGGGGAGAAAGGGGGCAGGATTGGAAAACACATGAGAAGGGCTTCTGCTTATCATGTAGGTTCCCTGACCTAGTTCTAACATAAAAACCTAAAGACTTCCTAGGACTCCTGGGGGAACATGAACGTGAGCAGGGTGTCAGATGACACGGAATTTTCATTTTCAAGCATGACAGTGAAATTTTGATGATAAGAAGAATGTCCTTGTCCTATGAAATACGGTCCTAGTCAGTTCAGACAACTACAGTGAGAACTCCATAGCCGAGTGGATTCAAGCAACACTTCCTTATCGCGGTTCTGGAGGCTGGTAAGTCCAAGGTGGAGGTACCAGAAAGTCCTGCGCTGGCAGAGGGCCACTTCCACCTGCAGACAGCTGTCTTCTCCCCGTCCCCTCCCATGGCTGAGGGAGAGCAAGCAGACCTTCTCCTGTGTCTCTGCTCATAGGAGCACTAATCCCGTCCTGGCGGGGAGACCTCCTGACCTAGTCATCCCCCACCATATTCCCATCTCTATGTATCACTTTGGGGGTTAGGATTTCAGCATATGAATTGAGAGCAGCCACAAACATGTGGTCCATAGCAAATGTCATTCAAATCATTCCGTCACACACGTGTGCGCACACACGCGCACACACACACCACATAAAAAGAAAGAGGGGAAAATATGTCAAAATGCTAACACAGGGCTCCGCCAAGGTAGCAGTAACTGCCACGGCAATGCCGAAGGGACCCAAGCAGCAACCACTGGAGCCCGAGTGGATGGGGGACGGAGACAGCACAAGTCCCGCAGACAAGGTGGTGAAGAAAGGGAAGAAGGACAAGAAGACCAAAAAGACGTTCTTTGAGGAGCTGGCAGTAGAAGATAAACAGGCTGGGGAAGAAGAGAAAGTGCTCAAGGAGAAGGAACAACAGCAGCAACAGCAGCAAAAGAAGAAGCGAGACACTCGAAAAGGCCGGCAGAAGAAGGATGTAGATGATGATGGAGAGGAAAAAGAGCTAATGGAGCGCCTTTCTGTACCTGCCAGTGACGAAGAGGATGAGATACCTGCCCCAATACCCCGAGCAGGAAAGAAGACCAAGGGTGGCAATGTTTTTGCAGCCCTGATTCAGGATCAGAGTGAAGAACAGGAGGAGGAAGAAAAGCATCCTCCTAAGGCTGCTAAGCCAGAGAAGAATCAGATCAATAAGGCTGTATCTGAGGAGCAACAGCCTGGGCTCAAGGGCAAAAAGGAAAAGGAAGAAAAGTCGAAAGGGAAGGCCAAGCTTCAAAATAAATTTGCTGCTCTGGATAGTGAAGAGGAAGATGAAGAAGATGAAATGACGGAAGAAAAGGAGCCTCCCACACAAGGAAAAGAGAAGGCCAAAAAGTCAGAACAGGGTTCAGAGGAAGGAGAGGAGGAAGAGGGAGAGTCAAAGGCAGATGATCCCTATGCTCACCTTAGCAAAAAGGAGAAGAAAAAGCTCAAGAAACGGATGGATTATGAGCGCCAGGTGGCTCCATTAAAAGCAGCTAATGCTGCCGAAAATGACTTCTCTGTATCCCAGGCAGAGGTGTCCTCCCGACAGGCCATGTTAGAAAATGCATCTGATGTCATGCTGGAGAAGTTCAGTATCTCGGCCCACGGCAAGGAGTTGTTTGTGAATGCAGATCTATTCATCGTAGCTGGACGCCGCTATGGGCTGGTGGGACCTAACGGCAAGGGCAAGACCACACTCCTCAAGCACATCACCAACCGTGCCCTGAGCATCCCTCCTAACGTTGATGTGCTGCTGTGTGAGCAGGAGGTAGTAGCAGATGAAACACCAGCAGAGCAGGCTGTTCTTCGAGCTGACACCAAGCGATTGAAGCTGCTGGAAGAGGAACAAGGACTTCAGAGGCAGTTGGAACAGGGGGATGACACAGCTGCTGAGAGGCTAGAGAAGGTATATGAGGAATTGCGAGCCACTGGGGCAGCAGCTGCAGAGGCCAAAGCACGACGGATCCTGGCTGGTCTGGGCTTTGACCCTGAGATGTAGAATCGGCCCACACAGAAGTTCTCAGGGGGCTGGCGCATGCGTGTCTCTCTGGCCAGGACACTGTTCATGGAGCCTACACTGCTGATGTTGGATGAACCCACTAATCACCTGGACCTCAATGCTGTTATCTGGCTCAATAACTATCTTCAGGGCTGGCAGAAGACACTGCTGATTGTCTCCCATGACCAGGGCTTCCTGGATGATGTGTGCACTGATATCATCCATCTCGATGCCCAGCGGCTCCACTACTATAGAGGCAATTACAGGACCTTCAAGAAGATGTACCAGCAAAAGCAGAAAGAACTGCTGAAACAGTATGAGAAGCAGGAAAAAAAGCTGAAGGAGCCGGAGGCTGGTGGCAAGTCCACCAAGCAGGCGGAAAAGCAAACAAAGGAGGCCCTGACTCGAAAACAGCAGAAATGCCGACGGAAAAACCAAGATGAGGAATCCCAGAAAGCCCCTGAGCTCCTGAAGCGCCCAAAGGAGTACACTGTGCGCTTCACTTTCCCAAATCCCCCGCCACTCAGCCCTCCTGTGCTGGGTCTGCATGGTATAACATTTGGCTATAAGGGGCAGAAACCACTCTTTAAGAACCTGGATTTGGGCATCGACGTGGACTCAAGGATATGCATCGTGGGCCCTAATGGTGTGGGGAAAGCACACTACTCCTGCTGCTGACAGGCAAGCTGACGCCGACACATGGGGAAATGAGAAAGAACCACCGATTGAAAATTGGCTTCTTCAACCAGCCATATGCAGAGCAGCTGCACATGGAGGAGACGCCCACTGAATATCTGCAGCGGAGCTTCAACCTGGCCTACCAGGATGCACTCAAGTGCCTGGGCTGCTTTGGCCCTGAGAGTCATGCGCACACCATCCAGATCTGCAAACTCTCTGGTGGGCAGAAAGCCCGAGTTGTCTTTGCAGAGCTGGCCTGTCGGGAGCCCCATGTCCTCATCTTGGACGAGCCAACCAATAACTTGGACATAGAATCTACGGATGCTCTGGGGGAGGCCATCAATGAGTACAAGAGTGCTGTGATTGTCGTCAGCCATGATGCCCGACTCATCACAGAAACCAACTGCCAACTGTGGGTAGTGGAGGAGCAAAGTGTTAGCCAAATTGATGGGGACTTCCAAGACTACAAGCGGGAGGTGTTGGAGGCCCTGGGCAAAGTCATTGACCAATCGACCCTGAGAATGAGTTTCCCTTCTGGAAATCTCCTGAGAGACAGGCTTATGTGACCTAGAAGTACCCCATTGTCTCCCTCTCCTTGGAAGCCTGCCTCTGCCCTGCAGCTGACCCAGCAACCACTTGGGCACATGAAGGTGGAGCTGTGACCAGGATACTACTTTGATTGCTTCCTTTGAAAGATTTGTGTGTGCCGCTTTTCTTCAGACAACTGAGCTGACTTACCCTCAGCAGCCCTCTACACAAACAGAGGTGACCATCATTATTGTGGGGTTCCATCCAACCAAGCTTAGGTGGCCTCTTGTCTTGAGACTCATTCCTCAGAAGACTGCCTCTGATCTACCCTAAAGCTTCAGGCCTAGCTGCCCCCACGGGTTTCGAGTGGCGCTTTTCTTTTTTGATGGATTTAATGCTGACTTACACAAGTATCCATTTGGACCTCAGAATTGGAGGCAGGTGTCTGAGGCCTGTGTTGTTATCCAGCCTAAGATCTGGTGCCTGTGGTCACTTGTCTGATTGGGGACCTGAGGGCAGGAAAGGAAAGCTGCAAAACTTTAATTTTCTTTTACACAGGGAAGAAATAAAGGAAAGGAGTTGCTGCTGCCAAAAAAAAAAAAAAAAAAAATGCTAACAGTTGTAAATCCAGAGGGAGGAGAGACGGATGCTCATTGAACCCTTCTTTGACCTATCTGGTATAAATAGAAATTTCCAAGAGAACAAAGTTGAAGGGGAAACTGATTTTGATACTGTCTAAATAAGAACAAAAGAAGAGGCTGGTGTCTTAGTCCAGTAGAACGGTATCTCTCACAGTTCTGGAGGCTGGGAACGCAAGATAGAGAAGCAGGCATCACCCGGGTGTTTGGTGAGAGCCAACACCTGGTTCGTAGTTGGCTGTCTTTTCACTGTAAGCTCACATGGCAGAAGGAAGGAGGGAGCTCTCTGGGGCCTCTTTTATGAGGACGTTAATCCTGACCCTGAGGGCTCCGCTCTCATGACCTAATCACCTCCATAGACCAGATCTTCTAACATCGTTACATTAGGGATTAGGTTTCAACGTATTAATTTGGGAGGAAATAAATATTCTGTCCATAGCGGTTGTCCACAGGACATATTTTAAAAGAATCTTCTTCCCCAGTCTCTAGTAATTGGGGTCCAACTCAGTCTGTAGTGGAGCGAGAGACAGAACAAATCTAACCCCTCATTTTACCCACAATGCAGCGAAGGGACCGCTGTTCAGCCACACACAGCAGGACTGGGTGAAGCCCCGGGTGTCCCACTGCCCAGGCCTCCTCTTTCACCCACTCAGGACAGGCCTGTGGTTATTTCTGCAAACAATGATCAAATAAATGATTCTGAATGCCCTTTATAGGTGAAAGCCAATTCCTGGGGGTAGGGTGGTGTGGGGAACAGGCATCCCCTCAGGCTGTGACTCCACTCTCCCCAGACCTGAAAGCACAATGTCCCTCCTGGAGTGACAAGAGGTTTGCAGCAACTCAGAGTGCTTGACGTTTCCCTCAAAAGTGAACCTACGCTGCTGGTCAGGAGGCCACAGGTGCACCTGCCAGTCCTTCTGCACCAGACCACCTGGCCGTGGCTCTACAACAAGTGCAGGTGGCAGCTCCAGAGCTCCTGCAGCTCAGAGGGCACCGCTGTGCCCACGCACACCTGCACAGTGGGCAGCAGGCTGGGCCCAGGCAACTGAGGTGTTGCTGCAGAGCAGCTTCTGCAGGCCCACAAGACCCAGTGCCGTAGGGGCCAAGGTCATCACTGTCGTGCTTGAAGAATATGCTGAGGACCTGGACCTGGCACATCAGGGAGCAGAGCCCACCTCAAGGAGTGGAAGGGAGGAGACAGACAACCAGTGTCTAGATACTAGAAAAGGGGTCACCAAACTACTGCCCTGGGGCCACATTCAGCCTCTCTCTCACCTATTTGCAGCCCATGATCAAAAAATGACTTTTACATGTTCAAACAGGAAAACAATCAGAAAATAATAATATTTCATGGCACATAAAAATCATATGAAATTCACTTTTCAGTGCCCATAAATAGTTTTATTGACTTACAGCCGTGTTCATTTACATATGTATGGCCAACGGCTGCTAGGAGTTGAGACAGTCTGTATGCTAGGAGTTGAGACAGCTGCTGCTTGGTGCATTACCAACCACAGGAAGCAGGTTCGCTGCAACAGTGTTCCCAGTCGATACGTCATCGTTCCAGTAAGACTTCATTTTATGTTTATAAGCAGTGGTTGTAGATCCAGTGACAACAAGAGAAAAGAGAGACATGGACTTGGAATGCCACATGAACTTGGAATGACACTAGGGAGCATGGATTATTTTGTCATCAGATTACTGGCAAAGCGTTGTATCTATTGTGTTCTATGGTTAAAATGGGTTCTCCAAAGTTCATGTGTTAGAAACTAAATTTCCAATACAACTGTGTTGAGAGATGACCCTGAGAGGTGATTAGGTTTCCCAAAGGTCATGAATACACTAATACTACTGTCACGGGAGTGAGTTAGTTATCTCAGAAGTGGGTTTCTGATAAAGCAAGATGGGCCCCTTCTTGCTCTCCTGGGCCACCTTGCCTTTCCATCTCTGCCATAGGGTGACACAGCACAATGACTCTCACCAGATGCCAGTTCCTTGACCTTGGACTTTCCAATCTCCAGAACTATGAGGGGAAAAAAAAAATGCATTTTCTTTTTAAATTACTCAGTCTCTGAAATCCCATCATTGCAACACAAAACAGACTCAAGATGTGATGCTAAAGAACACATTGCGTGTTATCATGTTCACAATAAGCACTCAACACACAGTTCCCAATTCACAGGGGGGAAAGTCAGAAAAATTAGAAATGTTAAAGTGGAATAGCTCATCACAACAGAAATTCTTCACCAAAACAGAAACTGAAAATGATTTTTCTGAAGGGCTCATTGTTAGGCAAGCAAGGAAAGCCATTTACTTGGAATGAGTTAATTAAACCATATTTGATTACGGCAGTCCAAAAAAAATGAAACAAAAATAACTGCACTCATCTGCCTCCTAGAACACCAAATGGTTGGAGATTAGATTTTTCCAGAGACTTGATTATGTTTCTTAAGAAATGTAACATAAAATCACAAGACAGAGCAGCACTTACATATGAAACATACCACAGTAAATTTGATAACCAACTTTTGAATCATAAGAATGTTTATCCGTCTTATGTGCTTTCCCATGCTGCAAAGTTAACATTAGAAATGAGATCCCATTTGCATATATGTTTGCATTAGACTTATTATCTAAGCTCAGACTAGAGTGTCAGTGTTTTTTAAACCTCAATGCAAGAACAAAAAAAGATTTCCATATTTTCAAAACCAACTAAACTGTGAAGTTGAAGCACTTCAAGTGGAAGTGACCTCAAATCTAATGACATGCCATACTAGAAAGAAACAGAAAAGAAGCTCATAGAATTCTATAAGTATCTTTCAAGTAATAAATACTTCACTAGTCAGCTTTCCATCACAGTGACAAAAGAAGTGAGGTAAGCCACTTATAAAAAGAAAAAACAGAAGAAAAAGAAGTTATACTCCATTTATGTTTGATGTGTCAACATGCATTCTACTTTCATGTATAAATAATTGGAACAAATTTTTAAAAATTATTTTGACTCATGATTTCTGAGGTTTTGGTGTCTGGTCACTTGGACCTGCTGCTTTGGGCCTGTGGCAGAACAGCACATCATGGCAGGAGCACTTGGCAGAGGAGAATGCTCACTTCATCACAGCTGGGAAATGAAAGAAAAAGAGACAAGAAGGGGCCAGGCCTCAAAATCCCCTTCAAGGGCACACCCCAGTGACCTAACAAGCTTCTACTGGGCCCTACATCTTAAATGTTCCATTTCCTCCCAACATAGCCACCAGCTGGCAGCCACGTCTTTAACACTTGGCAGCCAGGTCTTTAGGGGACATTTAAGGTGCGAATTACAGACAAACTACACAATTAAAAAATCCTATGTTTGCAGATTGGCATTAGCATTTGACAGCACCTAACTAGGTGAAGACATTTTCAAAGATGAAATATATAAAATCTCACTACATATCAGCATTAACAGATGAACATTTGCAATTAATGGTAATAATGGAGAGTACTAGTGGGCTGGGTTTGTGGCTCAGTGGTAGAGCCCTTGTCTGGCATGTGTGAGGCCCTGGGTTCCATCCTCAGCACCACATAAGGATCAATCAATAAATATCAAGGCATGGTGCCCATCTACAACTAAAAATTTAAAAAACAATAATAATAATGGAGGATACCAACTTTGAAGCCCCAATTAAGCAAAATGTTTAGAACAACCCCCAAAAGAATTTCCAATCTTCTCATTGGTAGACCTGTCCTACTAAAAAAAAAAAAAAAAAAGAAAAGAAAAAAAAAAAGAAAAGTTCTTGAGTCCACACTGACACCTCCCATTCCAGCCCAAGAGGGAGGCTGTGCCTCACTTTGCCCATTCCCTAGTCCTGTCTTCTTTCTTTCATAGTAACTGAAGGTCCCCAAATCGACGTTCATTTCTCAATTCTACACACACATAAAAAGGTTTCAGAATTGCTACCCTCATATCACCTTCAAACACAACTTGTCTGCACTTCCTGTTCTTTTTTCCTAGACTGCAGCTTTCTAGTTAAATTATCATGCTCAAATGTTACAGGGATTCCCTTTTCCCTGTTTTTGTGGTGGTTATGTTGTGTTGAGTTTCAGTTCATTTGTTTTTACTTGAATTAGTTTTGGCATTTTTTTCCTCACTATTTTTGAATACTGTTATGAAACATTAACATGCTTCCGAAACATAACGTCACATAAAAAGGTGAATTCAGGTGAGTGCTCTCCCTCTCCTCTCGCCCCTTCCACTTGTCTGCCCTAGTCCTGCGGGTCACTTTATGTTATTGTTGTCTAGTTTACCTTTTTTTTTTTTTTTTTTGCAAAAGTAAGGACATGTGGGGTAGAGAGAGAAGATGGGAGGGGAGGGGAAGGGGGATAGTAGAGGATAGGAAAGGCAGCAGAATACAACGGTTACTATTATGGTATTATGTAAAAATGTGGATGTGTAACCGATGTGATTCTGCAATCTTTGTAATGTTTTGAATAACCAATAAAAAAAAAGTAAGGACATGCATGTTTTCAACAGAAATGTTTGCATTGAATGTACTACTCTTTAATTTGCTTTAACAAACAATGTATCTTAGAGATCTGTCTCTGTTCTTACATGTGGATGGTCTGCATGTTTTTCCAAATGTTGTGTCATGTTCTTTAATACAGAAAATGATCTTTCTTATATTTACTTCATCATGAAACTCTGCAAGTTTTTCTATGATAAAATTGGAAAGGTGTCATGGCAGCTCTTCAGTTCCTCCTGGCTGTTAATTAGTTAAGAATTTTGTCAAAATAAAAAATCAGAGGGCTGGGGATGTGGCTCAAGCGGTAGCACGCTCGCCTGGCATGCATGCGGCCCGGGTTCGATCCTCAGCACACATACAGACAAAGATGTTGTTGTGTCTGCCGAAAACTACAAAATAAATGTTTAAAAAATTCTCTCTCTCTCTTTAGAAAAAAAAATCAGAATAATGCATCATTGCTGAGGGGTTTGTCCTTCCAGCATCAACTATGGGGATCTTGAGGGCGTGGAGAAACACTTCTGGAGATGGTTTCAGAGAACTGTGTCTGCTTTATTGCACAGGAATATATATATATACACACACACACCAATTTACATATAATAGTCATGATAGGCCAACATATTTTACAGGATCCAGATACCAAGAGTCCAGAAACTGCCATGTAGGCCAGCCTTATACCAACAGGGGAATAACTTCTTGTGAAAGGAACAAGGAAATGGTGCTTGCCAGTGTTCTGACAGCACTCTGCTCCAAAACATAGCATTCTATATTAGGACTTCGCTGCTGCACAATGAGCAAGATAAGCATTCCTCCATGAGGGTTCAAGATCAGGCCCTGCAACACACCATGACATGAATATATTTTTAAAAAGAATCTTCTTGCCGGGCATGGTAGCCCACTCCTGTAATCCCAGCAGCTGGGGAGGCTAAGGCAGGAGGATCCTGAGTTCAAAGCCAGCCTCAGCAAAAGCAAGGCACTAAGCAACTCAATGAGAATTTGTTTCTAAATGAAATATGAAATAGGGCTGGGGATGTGCTCAGTTCAATCTGAGTTCAATCCCCTGTACCTCCCTGCAAAGAAAAAAAGAAAGAAATGGGAGGGAACTAACATGGAACTAGCCTAGGGATGCGTGGAGCGCGACTGAAATCACTCTGAAAACCTCCTCTCAATTCCCACACCATTCCTCAACTCCTCGGTTCCTCTTGCCTGTTAATGAGTTCAGTCCAGTAATTTTTATGGACATAAGAAATAAAGACTCTTTTCAATGAAAAACGTTAAATTGGATTTCATGATTGCATTGGTAAAAAGAAATGCAGTCCATGACACGGGGTGGAGGGGGTGTATACAAACCCTGGGGGAAAAACATTCATAGGAATTGTTTGAAATTCAAGGAATTTTTTTTTTAATTCATTAGGAATTGGATTACTCTGAATCCACAGGGTATTTTGTTTGTAGAATTCACAGAACCACATGGAAAGAGGGAAACAAACATGAGAAAATATGGCAAATAAGCAGGGAGAGGAATTGAACTTAGAGAAAGGGTGGGGACTTAGAGACCCCTGTAGAGGTGTGTGGCCAGGCTTAGCGATGACCTGGAGTGGGGGAGCCACCTGGGCCATGGAGACCGACTCTATCAGAAGGAACGTGAGCCAGCAGGGCAGGAAGGGAAGGTGTGGTGACAGAGATGGGCTCCCAGGAGCACATGGCCAGCAGGGTGAGCAGCAGAGGGCCCACAGGAAGACGCTGAAGTCCCTCACCTGATCATGGGAAGACATGGAGTCCTTTTCCTGAACCCAGGGCAGTGACTAGGTCAGAGGCAAATCACAGGCGGGGAGAGAGAAGAGAAAGGAAGAAAGTGAAGATGGTCAGCTTGGACCGTGCTTTGAAGGGCATGGGGAGCCAAAGGGTAGAAAGCTGGTAACTAGAGATTAACCAGAGGGCGAGAGCCAATAAGGCCAAGGTCTAGAAGTCTTCAAGCTTTTCCCTATTTGGTCCAAATTTACACATTTACTATACCAGATGATATTTACTTTAAATACCAAATAGTCTCGAATCTTCCTTATATCCAGTTTCTTTCACTCATCCTTGTATTCTTATAGCCTCTATTTCTGTCCTACATTGAAAACACTCACACTCTGGAGTGAGATGATATCTTAAAGTAGTTTTGATTTGCATTTCTCTGATTGCTAGAGATGATGAACATTTTTTCATATATTTGTTGATTGATTGTATACCCTCTTCTGAGGAGTGTCTGTTCAGGTCCTTGGCCCATTTGTTGATTGGGTTATTTGGGTTTTTTTTTTTTTTTTTTTTTTTTGGTGCTTAGACAATAACAATAAGTGTTGGCGAGGATGTGGGGGAAAAGGTACACTCATACATTGCAAGTTGGTGGGATTGAAAATTGGTGCAGCCAATATGGAAAGCAGTATAGAGATTCCTTGGAAATCTGGGGATGGAACCACCATTTGATCCAGCTATCCTTTTCCTCGGTTTATACCCAAAGACTTAAAAACAGTATACTATAGAGACACATCAATGTTTCTAGCAGCACAATTCACAATAGCTAAACTGTGGAGCCAAACTAGATGCCTTTCGGTGGATGAATGGATAAAAAAATGTGGTATATATACATAATGGAATTTTACTCAGCAGAAAAAGAGAATAAAATCATGGCATTTGCAGGTAAATGGATGGAGATGGAGAAGATAATGTTAAGTGAAGTTAGCCAATCCCCAAAAAAAGAATGTTTTCTCTTATATATGGAGACTGACTAATATTGGGGTAGGGAGGGGGAGCATGGGGGGAATAGATGAATTCTAGATAGGGCAGAGGGGTGGGAGGGAAAGGGAGGGGACAGGGGATTAGCAAAGATGGTAGAATGTGATAGACATCATTATCCAAAGTACATATATGAAGACACGAATTGGTGTCAACATACTTTATATACAATCAGAGATATGAAAAATTGTGCTGTATACGTGTCATAAGAATTGTAATGCATTCCACGGTCATGTATTTTTTTAAAAATCAATTTAAAAAAAGAAAACACACATGCCTTCACGTGTACACACAAATGCTAAGGCATACACATGTACGCATGTGCACACACGACCTGGACACACACATACATACACATGGTTCTGCAGGCACACACTACACACATACAGAGACAACTGTGTGCATGAATTGGATCTCCCTGGGAAATACAGTCACTTGGCCTGTCCCCAGATTCCAGACCACTGGGCATTGTGCCCAAGACTGCAAAAGAAAGAAAGGCACATGGCTTCAGAATAAAATTCTAGAAAAAAAAAACAAAAAACAAACAAAAAAAAAAACCACGAGGCTTTACAAAGAGAAAAAACCAAAAGCATTTCTAATTTTATTTCTTTTTAAGATGACAGCAGGGAATTGTGGAAGCTGTGGATTGGCAAACCTCCCCCTCAGCCAGGGGAGGACAAGGCTCTGCACAGCCAGGCTCGGGGGCTGTGGGCCCTGAAGGGCTGCAGATCCCTCCGGGAGGCTGGTCTGTCTTCTTGGGGTTTACTTTCTGAGGAAAGCACAGGCATCCAGGAGCTCTGTGGGACACAACAGAGCAGGAGATTCAGAAACTGATGGTTTAAATCAATTCTTTAAGTCAATAACCCAAGGAGGGCACCGGAACGGTTTCCTCTGCCTTCTCCCACCCCCGGGAGTCAGTGCGGGCCTCTCCCACATTTTTCCCATCTCTTCTCTCAGCAACTGCAGTGTCCAGAGAACACAGGCATGTCTAGCCTTCACCAGCCAGGGCGTTCCCCTGCTCTGGCCTAAGGGACACTGCCACCCCTCCCTACTATCTCCAGGTGATCAGTTGTCACACTCTCAGGTTCACAAGGCAAGTAGTGGTCCTCTAAGTTCCAGAAAGTGAGCCGTTAATGCAAATTTGTTTGCAACCATGTTCTTCTACCCACTCAATCATCCCTCTGCAAACACTTCCCGAGCTCCCACTTTGCATGAGTCACCATGCTGAGAACTGCCCCTGGGGTCAGCAGGGAGAGACAGCATCCCTCAAGGGCACACAGTCTCCATAATCCCCTGCTGACTGAAGCTGTAGTTATCAAAATGTGGTCCTCCTCAGCATCAAATGACCTGAAATGTGCCTCAGTCCTGGACAGGATTGACACATTCGGAGCCTGGTGATAACTCTCTGCTGTGGGGAGCTGTCCTGTGCATTCGTTAGCAGCATCCCTGGACTCTACCCATCTGATACCAGCAGCATCTTCTAAATTGTGGTAATCAAAAATGTCTCCAGGCATTGCTAAATGTTCCCTCGCAGGCAAATTTGTTCTGAGTTGAGAACAAGCCTCTGCCTCCCTGGGTGAGGGACGAGGAATACAAATCTGGTTGGTCACCGTGCACAGAGGTGTCAAGCTTGCTGGAACTTGAGAATCATCACTGGAAGCCTTACAACACTCTGGAATATCTTCTAAATATTTTTAAAGGATTTGATTATGATCGGTACATTTCCCTGGTTAAGTTTCCCTACATTTGAATTTTTTTTTTTTTTTGCTGGGGAGGGGTGGTGGGGATCGAACTCAGGGGCATTCAACCACTGAGCCACATCCCCAGCCCTATTTTGTATTTTAGTCAGAGAGAGGGTCTCACTGAGTTGCTTAGGGCCTCACCATTGCCCAGGTTGGCTTTGAACTTGCGATCCTCCTGCCTCAGCTACCGGAGCCATTGGGATTATGGGCATGCACCACCACACCCGGCCCTACATTGGAATCTTTTGAGAATGTGCATTCTAAGATGCATTTTGACCCTAAAATCTTGACCTTTACCAGCGATGGTTTCTCAGTGATGCTCTCCAGGGCCCTCTTACCGGAGGTTGAGCATTGCTGCAGATTAGCAACGGCTGTGATGTACTGCTGTCCCAGATACTTCTCACTTGTCGTTCTGCCATGGAGTTTAGCCAGACACTCAGTGTTGTCATTGAACAGAAGGTTTTTGGTATCAGACTTGAACAGGCAGAATTCTCCTGGGCACCTACTGCCTTTTCTTCCAAACATAATCTGTGTCAAAAGGTGACAGTACGTGATTAGCCAAGGGAAACAGGAGAATATACGAACTGGGAGGCTGTTTCTTCCATTCTCACACCACTTCTGATCTCACCTCCTGCCACCTCCCTTCTAAATTAGTGGCCTCTTTCCATAGACCTTCTTGCAGGTGACTAGGTGACAGCTGAGTATTTTTGAGGCCTACCCTCCAAGAACTGATCACCTAGAAAATTCTAACATGTCAGCTTTCTCAGAGAGTCAGTCTTTCCACTCACCAAGGCAATTGCCCCGGGGCAGGATACTCAGCCTCCCTTAGCTGCACACAGCCTCTTCTCCATACCCAGGGTCATTGCCTTGGAAGCACCCCTGGAGTAATGAATGATGTCGTGATATAAAAATAGAAGTTCTAGTAGAGAATCTCAGATTTTCAGGAAATTTTAGGGTTTCCTTCAAATCACATTCACATTGATGGACCTACATCTATGGAGAAAGCTCTGGGTTTGTGGTCTCAGGGACCTTGTCCAGAACATTATTCAGTGGCCCAGCCTCGGGAAACTTCCATAGTAACCACTCTCTGAGGGAAGAGGATAGTAATTACCTCTTAGCCACGCAGGGAATGGGAGCCCAGGGGCACAGAGACCCGGGCAGAAGTCAAGTGGATCCCAGGAAGCCCAGAGTCAGAAGCCTCTGTGGTTCTCCTTGAGACTCCCCATAGCTCAGAGCAAATGGTGCTCCCACCAGCGTCGAGTGGAGGGGCCAAGAAGGCTTGTGCGGGCTGATTCACCTGGCTCCGGGGTTGCCCAACCTAACAGGAGCCCACAAAGTTAAGAGCAAGCCAGGGGCCCTGGTGGTCCATACCTGTTGATCCAGCAGCACCTGCTCAAGGTGTGCTGCCTTATCTTTCCTAGATACCACAGCATGATTTGGGGCCACCGCCAGATGGCAACTCCGAGCCTCAGTCACAGGCTTCCGGGTGCCATCAAGGCACAGGAGCTCAAAGTCATCCAGCTTCAGATCCTTAGCCCATGCCTCCGTGTTCTTTCCTGCCAAGACAAAAGAAGGTGGTATCAGTCACATCTGCCCTGCGTGGTCCAGGGGTCTTTCTGGGTGGATGTGACCCTCCCATTGACCTCTCAAAACATATTCACTGGGGTTGTGGTGCTGTGAGGGAGAGGAAAACAAAGCTTTGTTCTGGGCAGTACTCAAACTTCAGACAACCAAACATTAGCATAGAGTGGGACACTATTCAGCAATAAAAGGAAGCCAAGGTCACACACGGATGGGCCTCAAACACTAAGTGAAAGAAGCCATCACAAAAGACCACAAGTCATGATTCCATTCGCATGAGTAGGCAGCGCCACAGAAGCAGAAAGTGGACAGTCACCTGTGCGGAAGGAGTGGGGAGGGGTGATGCTACTAGGGGTAGGTGGCCTTCATGGGGTTATTCAAGTGCTCTTTGCTCTGTTGGTGGCTGTACAGCTCTGTGGGCTGGAGACCACTGAATGGCACACTTGGAATGGGAGAAACTTATAGTCTGCAAATTGTATCTCAATAAAGATATTAAAAGTTCTTTAAGTTTTTTTTTTTTTTTTAAGAAAATGCTCCATCTATGCCATATTTTCCAGTGAATTCCAGAAAGGAAAAAAAAACCAGGTTGAGTATTTTTTTTTTTAATCAAAAATGTCTGGGATCAGAAGTGCTTTGAACTTTTTTTTAAATTTTGTCATATTTGCTTATATAGAATGAGTTACCTTGGGGAATAGGTTCCAAATCGAAGCACAAATTTCATTTATGTTTCATATACCTGTGATGCCCATGAACTGAAGATAATGTTATACGGTGTTTCCAGTGTTTCTAGCCTGAATTTTGACTGTGAACCTATCACATGAGGTCAGGCGTGAAATTTTCCTCTGGGGGTGTCATGTCAGTGTTCAAAAATCTTTTGGAGCATTTCAGATTTTTGAATTAGGTGTCTCAACCTAGAGCTCATTTATATTCAAGAGGAACATTTCCTTTCCTTTTCAAATGCTTTCAGTGTAACCAGAGAAAGAATAGGAATTTCTAGGATTTATCCAATATGTTTCATCAGTTCCAATAAAAGATAGTACCAGAGGCCTTGAAATTAAATTTGTCATCAATCTGGTCCCTGGAGACCACTTTGATTGACTGCCATAGATCCTAAATGCAATTTCCCGTGTGTCTGTGGGCGCATATACGGGCTCACGTTCAGGCCCTGCTTGTCTCTCCTGCCCTCCCACCTTAAGGAAACACCTCACCGTCCTCTAGATTCCACTATTTGATATTGACATCCTTCTGGACCCACAGGTCTGCCCCTAATCCCTTTCCAGGAGATAAGAGGAGAGTCAGGAAGAGAGGGGAGAAGTGGCTGACTACAGGGCTCACTGAAGGAGGGAGGCAGAAGTGGAGGCTATTCTTAGGGAACAAAATAGCCAGCCATTGCTAAAGCTGAGGGGTGGGAGGCAGAGCAGGGCTGAAGAAGGGAGACGCTATTTGAAAGACAGCAAATAACTGAAGTAGCTTTTTTTTTTTTTTTTTTTCCAACTGGAGATCAGAAGAGTGATTGCTCTACCATCGGCTGGTGAATTACCTTTCTCATCTGCATCCACCTGTAATTTTTGTCCCCACTATCTCCCAAGGAGCTTCCAGAACAAAGGCTTGCATGAGGCTGAATGAGGCCTCTACATCCTTTTTTACTTTATTTTTTATTTACTTGTTTTTGGTAGCAGGGATTGAACCCACGGGTGTTTAACCACTGAGCCACACCCCAGACCTTTTGATATCTTAGAGACAGGGCCTTGCTAAGTTTCTGAGACTGGCTTTGAACTTGTGGTGCTCCTGTCTCAGCCTCTCAAACCGCTGGGATTACAGGCATGCATCATTGTGCCCAGATCTACTTCCTTTTTTTAAAAGGGAAATATTATTTTCATATGTTCAGTTTTAAAAATCCATATCATCTACACTTATAGGCATGTGTGATCTCATCTAGGCAGATGGTGAGTTTTTTCAGCTTAGACAAAGCCAGGGAGACCTTTGCTACTGAGTATGGTGTGTGTGTGTGTGTGTGTGTATGTGTGTGTGTGTGTGTGTGTGTGTGTGAATTCAGCTTCAAAATCACTGTATCACCTACAGATGTGACCATGTTGCCAACTAAAGTAAAATTTTGGAATTCTTTCAGTCAATCTGGGAATTGCTAGAATGCCTCCTCACTGCAAAACCAAACACTGAGATGTGTTGTGATGCCAAAGACTCTGTTTTGAAAGAGGAAGGGAAATATCTTCACCTACCATCAGTGTTCTGCAAGACAGTGACATCTTTCAAAAATGCAACGTCTCCCGCCTTCTCAGCCAGGCACCTGAGAAGTTTCAAAAAAACAATACATCACAAGAGAAGACAAACAGAATTTTTGTAAATATTTATACTATGCATTTCAAAAACGGAAACACGAAAGTAAACATGTAAAAAATGAAAATATTTCTGGGAGTTTATGCTTTAAGATGGCAGATAGAACACATCTGTGTTCTCTCCCTTCCTCTAAAAGTCCCAATGAAATGACATTGATGAGATTTTGTTAAAACCCATTAAAAAAGAGAGAGAAAGAGAAGATAATAATCCACTTCAGAAGTCAGGCAGCAAATGGCTGAGCAGTTACTAACCGAACAGAGCCAAGAAAGCTGTGCTGTAAGCTAGAAGGGGTTGAAACTCAGAAGAAAGCTAATGTGCACTGCAGAACCCCGGGGCGGGGTGGAGGGTTGGGGGCCATGTGCTCTACACATCACTGAAAGTGGCTGAGAAAGGAAGGCACCCCCACACCCCATGCACCTCCTCCTTCACCCTGGCAGAGGGGTAAAGGCTTATCCACTGGGAGGCTGAACCTAAAGAGTACTATAGTATAGAGAATCAAACACAGCTAAAGGCAGACATGGAACACTGAAAACAAAGAGTGAAATGAAAAATTTATATACTAGAACATTAAGTCACAGCCCTTTGCCCCCACTCAGCTTGCAGAAGACTGGTTGTCGGGGCTGTGATTTCCCCCCAAGAAGCAGATAGTAAATTTCTTTGCTCTGGGGAATCTGATCAAGTCAAGAACAATAACCATAGAATCTGATAATTGGTTGCTCACAATGAAATGACACAAACCAGTAACCCGACAGGAAGACCCGGTGCTTGCCGAGATTGGCAACTGATAGGAGCTAACAGTCAGCACCAGAGCTTCTTTCTCGCTCCCCCCCACACACACTCTTAATATGGACAGTCAGAGGCCATCAAATATTTGAAGGAAGATCACAAGAAGTGGAGATCAAAACAATTACACTCAAAGGATACAGAAACAATGTAGGAGAGATGATAAAGCTTTTTTTTAACTATAATTAATATTATTAAAGATATGAAAGAAACAAATTCATAAAACAAGGATAGGAAGTTCTAAAAAAGAATAGTCAGAATACAAAAAGAGTTCTTAGAAGGTAAAAAAATAATCATCATTATAAAAATTCTTTTAAACCATATAAAACTAAAGTGAGCAGATATCCCAGAAACTGTAAGATAAAGAAAAGATAATAAAATAAATAATAAGGAAATCAGATGATAATCCAGAAAAATTAAAGTTTAAAGAGAAAATAGAAGGATGGAAATTGTCAAAGAAATAAGAATTTCCCCATACTAAATAACTTGAGTTTCCAGATGAAATGGTCAACCAAGAACCCAATCTAATAAATTGGGAATAGACTCACATAAAGAAATGACAATCTGAAGTTTCAAAAAACTTGCCATAAAAAGTAGCTCAAAACATTTTCAAGAAGAAAGTCATATACAAAGAACCAGTAATCAAAAATGATACCTCATTTCTCAACAGCAACTCTAGAAATAATGACAATGTACTAGTGGTTTTAAATTTTTAAATTTGTTATATTTTCCATTGTTTGTTCTTCCTGTGATACATTCCAGATAATTTTTTTTCATATCTTCCACCTAACTTCCTTTTTAGCTATTTCCTGCTAAACTAATGGATCACATAGTTCATTTTTTTCTTTCATATTTATTTTTATATTTTTTTCCTTTTTAGAAGTTCTATTTATTCCTTTTTAAAAATACTAACATTTTTTTCTGTTGAATTTTTACATAAGCAATTTTTTTCTCTTATGTGTTTGTTCAGTTAATATTATTATAGTAATTTTTTACCATGTACTGCTCGTTGCCATTGAAAAAGAATTTTTGAGTAGATTTTGAGAACTAATTTAAGGATTCTGTCTTCCAGACAGGTTCCTAGAGAGACAATTAATCTGGAACCACATATATATATATATATTTCTGGACCATCCAAGGAGGCAAAAGTTTGAATTGCAAATCCATGCAAGAATTGGTTCATGGCTTAAATTTCTCAGGAAATTTCCAGACAACTTAAAATCCACTGAGCGTGGACATGGAAGCTACTTCTGGTTCTCTCACCTTAAGGGTATAAGGTAATTTCTTAGGGTTAAGTTTACCAAAATAAGGATAGAAGTGGTTCCGATTCACTCTCTAAATTCCTATTCCCTCCCTAGATTTTAGTCTGATAATTCCTTATTATTTTGTCAGTTATCTGGTGCTTTTAAGAATTTGTGTGTCTGAATGTACGTTGTGTATGTGCTTAATCCAGCATTTTTGCTTGTTTTTAGGAGGCAAGTTTGGTGAAAATATCCTAATGTTGCTATTTCTCAAATTCAGAAATCTTATCAAAATTCCTAGGGAAAAAATGTCCAACCTAGACCTAGTTACCCAGTCAAACTATAAATCAATTCATAAGTAGAATAAAAATGTCCGACAGGCAAATACTCAAAAAAAATAGCAATTTCTATTCATCCTTGATCAAGAAGCTGATGGGGGGTGTGTCTGTTCCAATAAGACAAAGAGAGGTAATGATATAAAATCCAGGAAACAGGCCATCTAACAAGAAACAACACAGAGGGAGGTCCCAGATGATGGCCAAGGGGATTCCTAAAACCATGCATGTAAAGGTGGCCTAAAGAACACCCAATCAGACTGTGGCCAAAGGATAGAAGTCTGCAGGAGCAACATCTCCAAGTGTATGATGAAAGCAAGACAGCACCCAGTGTGTGTACACTTTGTGCATGGGGAAGAGATTACATTACTGGCAGAGAATTTGAATTAGTGAATAAAGAAAGCTCAGAAAATTCAGGAAATAAGAAAGGGGACAGTATGAACTCCAAAGTAAATTAAAAGTTTGCCCAATAAGGGAAATATAGTCTTATCATATCTCATATTTAATATGATAATAAAGTTTGAATAGTCATAATAATATAATGAATCTGATACAATTGTATTGGATGCTAATGGAGGTGAAGATGTGGAGTGGAAGAGGGATAGGGAGCCATGTGAGAGACTAGAAATAAAGAGCCAGCAATAATAGGGTGTTCGATATAAATGCAAAGTTATATCAGACATCTGGTTCTAGCTTCCAATTATTTTGTTAAAAAATTCCCCCTGCAACCTAGATTGTAAATAGAATTTGAATAAAAGACAAAGCAGTACACATAGAAATGCTAAAATGCAGACGATTCCAATGGAATAAGACTTTGCTGCAGGTCCAGAAAAAGAAAAAAGGATCATATGATTCTGACGCAGTCTTATCAGACATGTGTGTCTATTCAATATTTTCTGAGTGGAATCCCATTGCAACTTTTCCATTTGCAAAACTTTAGATCCTTAAAGATATTTTTGTACATTCCAAAAACATTTTTGTTTGTTTGATTTTTACAAATCGGAGTATTGCAATCCCTACAGCAAAAGCTACCGCATTCACATTAAAAGCTCAAAGGCTAGCATTTGACCAATCTTTCTTAGATGCATGATGCCATCTGGTGGTGAAATATACTCCAAGAGAATGGAGAAAGGGGCCAGGGAAAAGAGCATTTTTACACCCTCCCAATCAACAGCACCACTGTGAAACAATAAAACTATAACGTGGGCTGTGGATAGTTGTTATGACCACTCTAGGTTTACAACATGTGAATTCTGGAAGCTAATCTTTTGGTTGATTTCTCCCTTCACTACACTGCAATACTTTTTTCTTTTTGTCATTTCTAAGGCCAGAGTCACTAGAGACCTCAGAGAGGGCGTGGGAAAGAGAATTCTCCCCCACAACGTTGAATTGTAGGAAGCACTTGAAGACCACACACTCAACCCATTTGATTTTTTGAGGATGAGGATACTGAGGTCTGCTGCAGTTGACTTTGGCTCAGAGCGCAGGCAGGAGCATAGCAGAGCTGAGGTCAGACAGCCCTGGTCCAGCCTCCACTCTTGGAGGTTCTGGGTGTGATGGAGGGAGCCCTCACTAGTGCTGCCCATTTGATGCCCACAGGATGGCTCCTGGCTCTGCTGTGTCAGGCCACACCTGGACCCTTAGAACTGCAATGACAATGTGTTGCAGGATGAGAGACCAGACCCTTCCTGGTGGAGCTCAGTCACAGACTCACCTGAAAGCCCCAGTGTAGCCATAGTATCTCTCGTTATTGTTTGGCATACACTTATGCTCACCCTTCTCATCACCAATACACAGAGCACACAGATTGGATGCTGGGTCAGACCCAGGGGCACAGCTTTGACTGAAGAATTCACCTGAACAGAAGAAACAAGGGAAGTCAGTTCTTCCAACCTGAGTCAACACAGCCTTTACCTAACAGGTGATGCAGCTTGGTTTTAGTTCAGCATATGGTCCGGGACAGAAAGAACACATTCACGGTCACAATAGGTGACATATTACCACCAACCAAGGACCCACCAGAAATCAGAAAATCTCTAGACTATAGGGCTGATAAGAAACCTTCCCTTTCTTTATCCTGAACTTGGACTGTAGAAGCAGAGACTGGACCTCCAGTTGTGACACGGGTCATGAAGTGACCTTGAGCATGGAAACCACATATGGCAGAGAATTGCTGACTCTATATGTCATTGCACTAGCTTTGGACAACCCACCTCTGGACTTCACTTATATGAGAGACATAAACTTCTGTCTTGTTTAGGTGTCTGCTATTTGGAGGGGAGGATTCTGTTCCTTACAGCTGAACCTAATGTGAATTAACCCATGACGTGATTTAACCCAAGGAATGAGGAAACAAAGGTGACAAGCCCTGCTCTATTGAGCATGTGTCACCCATTATCAGATTCCTGCAGCCCCTTTCACTGGAATAGCCATACTATGTGTCAGCCTCAGGAAAAGCTGGGAGCTTCCCACCACATCCTAGCTGCTGTCCTACAGCACAAAAGGCCACCAAGGGGGGTTGACACAAGGAGCCACAGCATGCATTTCTGGGAAGGGGCAGAGGCACATGAAGCTGCCCCCATCAGAACCAAAAACCCAGTGATAACACAGCCAGGACCCTGCTCCTCTAGGAGACGCCTACACAAGAGGTGAGCCATGGGGACAATGGGCCACCCACCTCTACATCACCATGCCCACAGCAGACAGGGCATGGATTATGCTAACCAAAGTGAGTGTGGGATGTGGGAGGCAAAGAAAACCCCAGAAGCAGGTTGAGCCAGGCTCTAGAGGTCTTAGCTAGGTTCCTTTGCAGGGTGGAGTAAGAATTCAGTTCTGTTTAAAAATAGAAACCCCCTTTTTCGGAGGAAGACAATTGCCTTCCCCCAAGATGGGAAGCCAGGGCCTGTGAGGAATTTAGATTTGGGTCTCCAAAAAAAATGTACTTCTCTTGATCTATATATATTCTTGTGGTGCAGAGAAAAAAAAAAAATGATACTCCAGTCTTTTACCTTGGTGAGGTAGATGGCACCAGGAAAGAGGTGTGTGGGGAAGCTCCCTGAGCCTCCATGACTCCAGGAGGTGCCCCAGGGAGAGACCTGCGGGCCGCAGTCTGTGAGTCCCCTACTCTGCTCCCTTCCCTGAGGTTTCACAGCACCAGCCCTTCAAGATGGCCCTCCCAGGACACCCTCAGGACCCCTTACCAAATTTACAGGAGCCTGTCTGGTTGAAGAGCAGCCCCATGGGAATGTTCCAGCCTGCGGTCCTGCCCACCGCGGTATGGCAGGACTTCCTGCCTTTCAGAGAGTTCCAGGTGATGTCAGTGTCTGATTTCCTGACCGCCGCCACGGCGAGATAGCCTTGCACAACAGACAACAGAAGAGCACATCTTAACCTCAGAGGTCTGGAGGGTCTGCAACCCAGGCCAACACAGGACACGAGGCATCGCTGGGTAATGATTCCCCAAAATAACTAGCATTGTTAGGTAGCCCAAAATAAGCTGAAGACACTGCCTTATTGCAGGGGGAAGACTGATCTGGGCTCCGAAATGAAGTAGTCAAAAAAAAAAAAAAAAAAGCTGGGCATGGTGGTGCACACCTGTAATCCCAGTGGTTCAGGAAGCTGAGGCAGGAGGATCACAAGTTCAAAGCCAGCCTCAGCAAAAGCAAGGCACTAAACAACTCAGTGAGACCCTATCTCTAAATAAAATATAAAATAGGGTTGGGGATATGGCTCAGTGGTCGAGTGGGCATGAATTCAACCCCTAGTACCACGTCCCCCCCCGAAAAAATCTGATCCTGTAAATGATTACAGAGGACTGTCCTCAACCAGCCACAACATGTCCCTGAGTTACAAACCTTCACATGTGGATCAGTAAAGCAATAAGCCTTAGGCTGCAAGAATAGCCCCAACAGTGCATAAATCACAACCTGCTATATGCATCACATGGGAACAGGGACTGCCACCAGATTAACTGGTTTATAGATGCAGGAGAGCATGTCTCCAAGGAGCTCCCTGTGCTGGGTCAAAACCAGCCCTGCACAGTGAGGGAGTTCACAAGGGCATCATCCTTCTCTGTTAGAGTGCACCTGACCTGCCGAGGACAAGAGTTGAGGCTTCTAAAGCTGAGCAAGCACCAGCTCTAGTAGGCAGGTAGAGCACTGGGTGTGGCACAAGAGACTCTGGTTCAGAGCCAGAATCTGCCATGGTACACCCTCCAGCCATGGAGAGAGGTGTCCCAATGAAACGGGTTGTTTGAACTGAACAAGCAAAGGAAAGACTGTGTGTCCTGTTAATTCTTTGGGCCACTACTTCCTCATTGATGAGAAGGGGGGGTAATACTGCTCCTTCCACATGATCAGGTACCATAAAGGACTATATGAAAGTTCTCCATCAGACTAAAGGGCAATCTAAACATTAATTATAATCATTCCTCTATGAGTTGTTTTGTATCTCTAAATAATGGTTTCTATGGCCATGTCTCTGTGAATTTTATCAAGATCCTGCCAACCCCTCCTCCGGCAACAAGGACTTACTCTTGACCCTGAAAGTGACTGATTCCAACTCACCTTCTGGTTGTCTGTTCACACAATCAGAGTCCTTGTTTTCTTGGGATTCTAAAGAACAAGGATGAACAACACATCATTTAGACACTCAGATATATTGAGAAGTCACAAACTTTTAAATCCCCGTGACAGGCATTGTGGCACATGCCTGTAATCCCAGTGGCTTGGGAGGCTGAGTCAGGAGGATCACAAGTTTAAAGCCAGCCTCAGCAAAAGCAAGGTGCTAAGCAACTCAGTGAGACCCTGTCTCGAAATAAAACACAAAATAGGGCTGGGGTGGGGCTCAGGGGTTGAGGGTCCCTAAATTCAATCCTGGTACCCAAAAAAATAATCCCCATAATACAGAATCAAATTTAAAAAAAGAGAGAGAGACTGTCCCAGTATTTCCATGCAGCAGAAATGAATATTTGCTTCCACAAAAGACACAGATGATGATGTTGATAGAGACCAGTCTCAATGGCCACCAACTGGAAATTACTTAAATGCCATCCACGGTGACATGGTTAAATAATTCCAGGTAGAGTCACACAGTAGAATACTATGCAACAGTGAGAACAAAAGAAAATCTATAACTACACACTTACATGGATAAATATTACAAACACTGAGCAGGAGAACTCAGATATGAAACACTCTCTGTGCAACTATAGGAAGCTCTGATTGATGCTGTTTTAATTCAGGAGAATGACTACCTAGAAGGGGTAAGGGGGCTGGTGGCAGCAGGACACAACAGGCTTCTGCAACTTTCTGTGTCTTCATAGGGGCGCCCGTGAGGCAGAGCCAGGGGAGGGGACGGTTTGTGAAATGTCATTGAGTTGTATGCTTCGGTGCACTTTCCTGTCTGTGCACAATACTTTATTTAAAAAAAAAAAATTAATTAAGAAGAAGAAACCAGGAGCTGGAGTTGTGGCTCAGCGGCAGAGCACCCGTCTAGCACATGTGAGGCCCTGGGTTCAATTAATTAATTGAAATAAAATAAAGGTATTGTATCCAACTACAACTTTAAAAAAATAAAAAAGAAGAAGAAGAGGAAACCAGTGTGGGCTTTGTCAATTCACAGTGCAATGAGCTTCCTGGGTAACGTGGCCCCTTTTGCTTATCCTTTCTCTGATTCTCCTTTTGAATGTAGCTGTCCATCTTGACTTCTCTGACCCAGTGAATGGAGTCACTCCACCCCACTCCCACCCCACAGCCAAGAGGGGACGCTAACTCCACTTACGATGGTTCTCGGCCAGGACAGGCACCAAACCACACTTGCCAGCAGTGTAGATAAATCCTCCGTCCAGACTCATGGCATCAGCTTCTCCCTTCTGCAGAGGCAAAGCAGATAAGCAGCAGTGAGCCTGTTCCCCTTGTTGCTGTCTCCAGCCCTGAGGGAGGCCTTAGGCCAGATACTCCAGTGAGACGGGTTGTTTGAACTGAACCAAAGGAGGCATCATGGGCACTGTTCTCTACCAGCCCCACGTGCCTTCGTGCCGATAATTCAGTTAGAAAAAAACAGGACGTGTTGCACTAACCCTCTGTCCTCTGAGCAAGACACTTCCTGTATCCAAGTACTCCAGGACACTGTCCTTCACTCATGGAGATACAGATGGGAACAGCGGGGCCCCTCTGGTCCCAGCTCATTAGCACTACACTCAAAGTGCTACACATAACCAGGTGTGTGCCTGTTACGTGGTGCATGCCTGTAAACCCAGCATCTCGGGAGGCAGAGGCAGGAAGATCGCAAGTTCAAGGCCAGCCTCAGCAACTAGCAAGACAGGGTCCCAAAATAAAAAGGGCTGGGAATGTGGCTCAGTGGTTAAGCACCCCAGGTCCAGTTCCTAGTACCAAAAAGAAAGAAAAAAAGTGCACCACAGAAAAAAGGTGCCCAAATAAAAGAACTGAAATCACTGGGGCTGGGGCTGAGGCTCATGTGAGGGCCTAGCACATGTGAGGCACTGGGCTTGATCCTCAGCACCACATAAAAATAAAAAAAAAAAAATAGATAGATAGATAGATAGATAAATGTATTGTGTCCATCTACAACTAAAAGAATATTTTTTAAAAAAAAAATCATTTTAAAAAATTTTTAAAAATTAAAAAAAAAAATTAACTTGGATAAGCCCATGCTCTTAACACAGGAACAGATTCACCAGGATTATAAAGTTCTCTCTTTGACCCAGTAAATAATATTTTATAACTATATCACAAAGATTGGAGATGTGGATGAAGCTTTCTATTCAAGAATTCTCATCATAGCATTATTGATAATAGCAAAGGGACCAAAAATGAGCTCGGATAAAAGATATTCTGAAACACTGTTTAGAAAATGTTTTCAAATAGTAAGTGTTTGAGTGGGAAAACACCCATGTTTAGTGAAGACCCTCAAAAACTACATAACTGCTTCAATCCAGGATCATCAAGAATGTGTCCTCAAAGTACAGAGAAATCCTGGATGGAGAATTATCAAAACTTCCATCATTGCTATTTGTGTATGAGGCCACAGTTGGTTTGGGGGTTGTTTTTTGTTTGTGTGTTTGTGAGTGTGTAGGTTTTTACATCACACCTTTCCATACTTTCCAAATTACCCACAATAATCCAAAATTGTTCTTACAATGAGAAAGGTGGAACCCCCACAATAACTGCTTTTTTAAACCTACAACCATGCCCCTTAGCACCACAGGTGTGGCCCCAAGGGCCCTCCCTGGCGTCCCTTCCTTGAAGTGCCCTGTAGTGGCCTCTTGAGCATCAACTTTACTTTAAGCAGATGCCCATGGCCTTGGTGCTCTCAGGAGCACCCTGTGACACAGGCCACCTACCAAGATCAGGGAGATGCAGTCCTCTGTGGTGGGAGCCGAGGCGCAGGTCACTGTGCTGCCACTCACATCACTCCACGTGGTGCACTTGCGCTGCTCCTCCGTGCCCACCGCACACCACACTACCTGCCGCTGCCGGGCTGCCGTATCTGCCTCCCCTGTCGAGAGGTGTGACAGCCTGTGAGCAGAGCTTCCAGCCTGCCAGGGACACCCGAGCACCACCTCCATCCCAACTCTGCCCTCCGCAGAGCAGGGTTCCTGCTCAGACCCTCCCTGGGGTGGGAGCCACCTCCTCTTGGGGATGTGTGAGGCCCACACAGCTGCTCTTGCTCCACCCCTCACCTCCCCAAACCCTGCTTCAGGCCCCAAGGAGCTCACTGTGTTTCTCATTTCCATGCCCTGGGAGATCTTCCCTGGCTTCTAATCCATCCATCAATCTAGTGTAATGATATGCCCAATGTCTCCGACCCTCCTCTCCAAAAGTTCCATGATATAGAAGCCAGTGTCCATCCCTAAAGATGACCCAGGGGACCTCCAGCCCCTGACCTCCCCCAAGGACCACAGTCCCATCATGAACTACACGCAGTACAGTCTCTCAGTTTTCCCAGGTTCCCACCCCTAACTCCCATAGAGGAAGAGCCATGGCTGGCTTCTCCCATAGTATTATCCCCAGCCAAGTTCAGAGTGTGGTATAAGGGGGTGTCCCACCAGGCTTCTGGAGCCATCCCTCAGGGCCCTGGCTCTCTTGGTTCATATTCCAATTTCTCACTTAATAGAAGGCTGAATGGTTTGGTTTTCCTATCGGGGCTGGGGATCCTGATAGACACAGGGGCACATGAAAGCGTTCATCCAGCGGCCAGGACATTCTTTGGAAGACACATCCAAAGTTGCCCTGACTTGGTCGGCAGAAGACACCCATGCCTGCCTGCATCAGAGCTGCCAAGATGAAGACCTCAGAGTGGCCGAGAGAGGAAGAGCCGGGCCACTCCACCGCTGAGGCCACAGCCACAGCTCACGGCCCATACCAGCCACCCTCAGGGCCCAGCCCGGGGCTCACTCACTTTCCCTCAGGTTCTTTATGGCAGTGAAGTAACCGTAGCCCAGGTACAGCCCAGCATCTATTTTCGGGGGGACCCTCAAGAACCCCAGGGCAGTGTCCTTGAACAGTAGATCCTTCTGCCCACTGGGGGAGCCAAAGAGTTGGAATTCTGGAGATTTGTTTTTTCCAAACTTTTCCTAATTAAGGAAAAAGAGAATTACAGTATCAGCAGTAAGTAAGGAGGAGACAACAACTCTAGGTTGACAATGAGGATGGGGAACTTCCGGATGATTCTGAGAGTGGGGACCTCAGCTGACACCCTCCTGCAGAGGGACAAGCTATCCCAGAGACACAAGAGCAGCCTCAGCTTTTTCTCTGCAGAGTTACTAGGTCCTGGGAATAGGCATTGCCCTCTCCTGCCTCCACTGGGGCCCGAGATGCTGTTGGTTGGACATGCTAGAGGACGTTTTGTAGTCTCCTCTGTCCGAGGCAGAGGCTGGGCACGTGGTCCCATGAGTCAGTGAACTACGAGGCCACAGATGGGCTTCGCAAGTAGCAAGTGAGGGAAGGAAGCTTCCTCCTCATTCCCAAACCCAAGCAGGTGGGGAGGATGTGGGGGGGCCTACCTGGGCCTGGTGGAGGAACTCCCAGATGAGGTCCTCCTTGCCGTTCACGCTTCGGGCCACAACAGCATGAGAAGGAACTCGGGCCAGATGGCACTCCTTGTACTGGTCCACTGGCTTCCGGGTGTTGTCTGGACAGAGCAGCTCATACTTGTCCCTTTCTGCCTCGTCTGGCAAGTCCTCTGGTGGGGAAAGGGGAGAAATGGGAAGCAGCCCAGGTGAGCCAACTCTTCACCACCATGGGCCCTTGTCCCCATAGAAGGGAAGAGAGAGAACTGCTCCAAAGATAAGTCAGAAAGGTAAAGACAGCCCCCAGAGAGCCAAAAGGCCAGGGGAGGCGCAATCCTCCTCCTTGATCACACTGGCTGCCCTGCAGTTGGTCACAGCTGCTGCCCGGCCAGAACAGATCCCAGCTGTGCTGGGCAGCTGGGCCTCAAGAGGGTCCTCTCAGAGACAAGCCGGGGAAGCTGCCTTACCAGCATCACTGGAAAGAGTAAAAGTGACAAAAAAAAAAAAACAAACACTTTAGGCAGAAAACACAGTTGACTCACTATGCACACTGGGGGCATTCACAGGAGGGAAAAGAAGGCTCTTAGGAGTTCAGCCAGATTTGGGAGCTGTTCATCTATATCCAACGAAAGCTGCTTCAGAATACACAGTGACAGAAACCTGCCCAAGTCATTTAATGAGATTCATGCAACCTTGATGTGACATCAAAGGAAGGAAGGAAGGATTACAGACCTAGTTGATGAATATAAATGTAAACATCCCAAAGAACACACTAGCTAACTCAATCTAACAGGTTTTTTAAATCAGTTGTTAATAAGTCAGGATTAAGGTTGATCAATTGATTCTGTGGACAAGAGTAGCCAACATCAACAAACAAAACCACGGGCTGGGGATGTGGCTCAAGTGGTAGCCGCTTGCCTGGCATGCGTGCGGCCCGGGTTCCATCCTCAGCACCACATACAAACAAAGATGTTGTGTCCGCCGATAACTAAAAAATAAATATTGAAAGATTTAAAAAAAAACAATGAATCATTATTAAAAAAAAAAAAAAAAAAAAAAAAACCAAAGTCACTCACCCCAGTAACTGATTAAAGGACAGCCATAAGGTCATCTCAATTTTAACAGATGCAAAAAAAGTATATGTGGGCTCAACATCTACTTGTGATTTGTTTGAAGTTCAGGAGATTGGTAATTTAAAGAAGTTAGTAAAGTTTTTCAATTTGGCAAATGCTTTTAATCAAAATACATACAGCAAAATTATATTTAAAAAAAAAAAAGAAAATTGCTGGGCATTGTTGTGCACACCTATAATCCCAGGGACTCAGGAGGCTGAGGCAAGAGGATCACAAGTTCAAGGCCAGGCTCAGCAATTTAGTGAGACTATAAGCAATTTAGCAAGACCCTATCACTAAATTAAGTCTAACATGGGCTAGGCCTGTGGCTCAGTGGTTAAGCATACTTAGGAGGAAGAGGAGGAGGCGGAAGAGGAGGAGAAGAAGAAGAAAATTTAGGGCAAGAGAGTTCAGAAGGAAAACAAGTTACAATATCAATGCACAAAAATCAAGTGTTATTAGCAATAACCCACAGGAAATAACATGAAACATTATATTACCAACTGGCAATTAGACTAAAAGTTGTATGACACAGTGAGAAAAAATTTACACTATATCAAAGGATAGAAAAAGAGATGTGGGGGGATTTGACATCATCATGGATCAGACACCTCAGCATTATAGATAAGTCCATTTTTCACAGATCAAATTAAATTCTATATAACCCCAATCAAAACAAAGTATAATTTTTAAAGAAATTCATAAATATTTCAAAAATTTTAACCAGGAAAAATTGAAAAAGAGAGTAAGGTTATGGGGCAGAGGAGTCCCTTTTTCTACCAGGTAATGAGACCTTCTGCAAATCAGGGAAATAGGAACATATGAACGCACCAATAAAACGAAATAGCTCAGAAACAGATCCAGGTGGATGTACACAAACTTAATGTAGAATTGGCTCCTCACACCAACCGAGAAAAGTTGGAAATTTTTTTTATAGTTGTTGCTATATAGGGGAAATCATCTCATTCATAAAGAGGGAAAAGCTAAGCTAAATTCATGCCCAATTTCCTAGGTGGGTTACATGTAGACAAACATGTGCATGGGGTGGGGGAATCTTTAATCTTATTATGGGAAATTTTTGTGATTTTTTAGAGTGAAGATGGCATCTTCAGAAGGCCCTAAAACCACAGATCAACAAGGCAAAACTGGGATTTGAACCTGTCAATATGAAAGACTTCCATTCCTCAGAGGGCGCTATGGATAGATTTTATATATATATGTGTATATATATATATATATATATATATATATACACACACACACACACATACATACATACATATATTTTAGTTGTAGATGGACACGATACCTTTTAGTTGTAGATGGACACGATACCTTTAATTTATTTATTTGGGGTTTTTCTTTTTGTGTTTCTTTTTATGTAGTGCTGAGAATCAAACCTAGTGCCTCACATGTGCGAGCCAAGCACTTTACCACTGAGCCACAACCCCACCCCAATATGGACAGATTTTTGAGAAAAGATCTTCCAAAAGTCTAAAGCCAACAGTGGTTTGATAACTAAATAGAAGGCCTCCTACATATGAATTGAAATCATGAAGAAAGAAGGCATGAAACTCAACAGCAAATATCAAAGTTTACAAAGTAAGAAAGGGAAGCTCAAATTACCAGCAAATATGTTGAGACAATCAACTCACAGGATGTCAGAGAAGTTCAAATGAAACCAACAATGAGATTGCTTTACAACCTTCATTTGAACAACAAATATATATGTATGGGGGAAAAAAAAAAACTCAAATTGAAGTTGTGGGGAAATGAGAATATTTGCAGAGGGTTGATGAGAACACAAATCCTGAGAGATCCTGAAAGTCCATCCAGGTGGGCCAGGGTAAATGTGATGGGTGTCTGTAGTGGTTCTGGGGAATGAAGTGGCCTGTCTCTGGTAGTCCTCAGTAGAGTGATCAACCTGTTTGTACCCAGAAATTATGCTTCACTGTGGGACAGTAAGAGGACAGACATGTAGCTGTGTGTGCCACAGAAGAGACACACTCCCTGTCTGTCCTTCGCTAGGGTGACAGAGAGGTAAAATCTAGTGGTTAGTATGCTCCAGGGCACATTCCTTAACTGTTAGGACCACATACCTGCTAAAACATGGATACATCTCTAAACCCAAATGCTGAGTAGGAAACCTCAGGGGCCGCTTGATTTCTAACACTCAGTAACTCATGTTACTTCAAGTATGAACTTGAACCCAGAGACACAAACCAGCACCGCCTATTTTGCAAAAGCAGGTTCATCCTGGAGGACACATGTCAGACACTTTGGCGTGGGCTTCTGGGAGGGAAAGAGAAAGAGGGGAGCATGGGAGATTGGAAGAACACTGATGGTTTAAAATATGGAAGAACATAAAATAAGAGCTGTGCCCATAGGGAAACTTGATGCAGTGCGCCACGAGTTAAGGAATCTAATTAGCTGAACAGTCAGAATTATGAAATAAGATAAAAGGGGGAGGAGCCCTGGCTCTTACCAAACACGGTGCTTTCTTTGGCAAAAGCCACGTCTCCGGCCCCATCTCTCAGACACCTGTGAAATGAGAAAGCACCAGAGGATGAGCCCCGGGGTGCCCTTCCCTGCCACCCTTTCCTCCCTGTGGAACGGTGGCCCTGGCCTTGGCTTCTGAGGACCTCTGCTTCAAAGGGAACAGGGCTCTGGGGCCCCCTTCAGGTAGCTTCTCAAAAAGGGCTCCAGGGCCAACCAGAGTCCCCTACCTTCTTCTCTAAGGGCTAAAAGGGTTTTACTTCCTTTTTCTATGTAAAAGAGTTTCGAAGCTTCTACCCTCAAGGGTAAAAGCTTGGTGACCCTGGCCATGTGACTCTTTCTCTCAGGACTGAGTGTGCAAACATGTCCTGGCCAGGGGGGAGCCAGGGAATCGCTTTCTGCAGATACTCCTGAGCCCCAGAAGATGACTGGGGAAGGGGCAGCTCAGCCCTGGCAGGGGCACAGGGGAGGCGGGCACAGATCAGGGGAGCTCACTCCCTTCCACACTGGGGAGAGGCTGGGCAGGGCAGAATGGCATCAGCCTGGATACAGTGGCCATCCTGCCCAGCTGGGAGCCTGAGAGCGGTCATCTCACAGTAAGACTCCACCATGGTTAGGGGAGGGGTCAGCAGCCAGCAGGAGAACCCAGGTCAACAGAAGAGCTTGTCAGATTTGGGCTGCTCTGGAAAGCTGGGAGGGCCACAGCTGAGGCAAACTCCTATCGGGCTGGCGTAGAAGTGGGAGCCTAGCTGGGGCTCGGGGCTGGAGAAGAACATGCGCTGGACGAGGTCAGGTCCTCTCTGGACTCAGGTTCTCTGTCTCCTCTATGGTCCCTGCCAGCAGGCTGAGCCCTATTGGGCCCATGGAAGGCATCCTGGCCTGATGCTGGGTGGCCCATGGGCCACTGGGGAGAAGACAACATCACTCACTTGAAGGCACCAGAGTAGCCAAAGTACGGTTCCTGGGAGGAGGCAGCACATTTATTTTCCCCTGTCCCCACACACAGGCTGCACAAGTTGGGAAACCGTACTCCGTCCGCACCAGGAACACAACTGCCTGAGAAAAACCTGGCCACAGCTGTAGAACAAAGAGAAGTGGACCACAGATGTAAGCCAGCCCTGGCCACAGCACTCACACCTCCCAGCGGTGTCCCCAGGGCCCCGTCCTCCACCCTGCAGGACAGACAGCCTCGGGCATGGGGTCAGGAGCCCAGGGAGGTACACCTTTGCAGACCCCATGCTCAGCTGCCACCTCCCAAGAGCTATGGGGGGTTGGGCCTTGCCAGTGCCTGACACCAGCAGTTAACCCCCCACATACACACACCTTGATTTCACCCTACACAGTCACCTATGTGATCCCCAAAGGGGCCTCTATGTGTAACTAGCTGGAGGAGACACCTCTGCCTGAGATCAGCCATGATCCCCAAGCCAACGTACCTGCCTCAAGGGGCTCGGGTGGCCCCACCCAGTTTAAGAATGGACGAAGTATCCCTATGGGGACGTTCCAGCCCGCGGTCCTGCCAAGGCCTGTGTGGCAGGACCTCCGGCCCTGTAACTGATTCAGCTGGAAGCCAGTGCCCTTCTTCACAATGGCCACGGCATAATAGTAGGTTCGCGGTTCTGTAAAGGGGCAGAGAATGGAAAGGTCTTAGTCTGGACCAGAGGGAGAAAAACGACCCCCAACCACCACCATCAAGCCTCTGTCGGGGGCCGGACACGTTTCCCCCTCCCCTGTCAGGTCAGTGTCTGCAAGAACAGCCTTCATCCAGCCCAAAAGCCTAGAGACTCAGTTTCCTGAAGTGCAGAGCCAAGCAGGACCCCACCTCTGTCTGCTGTCCTGCTCTGACTCCACAGAGTCCAGGCTAAAGGCACAGCCCCCTGAGGACAACTCACTCGCTTCCGTCCCATAGACTTCTGCTGCGACAGGTCGCAGTTTGTAGGGGTCCTGGCCGGCCTCAAACACCAAACCACCATCGAGGGTTACAGCATCTGCCTTATTTTTCTAAAAGAAAAGACACCAGATCAGCTCAGGAGAAAACCCAGCCAAAGCAGGGCAAGTGGGGATCTCAGGACTTCAGAAAGGCTCCATGACAGAAGAGTCTTCAAAAAGGGTGTCATGTCCACATGTCCTGTAAGAGATGGCAGGAATCAAGGGTCCCTCTCTCTGGGCAGTGAGCACCACCCAAGGCCTCTAGCTCCAGGGGGTTGGCTTATGCCCACTTCCTTAGGTACCTGCCCACCTGTATCATCATTCCCTCGTTCAAACTCGTTTGCCCTAGATGCTTCCTCTAGATGCTTCATATTTCTTTCTTTTACATTCTTTATTGAACAGAAAATATAACTACGACAATATCTTAAGATGACTGTAATGAGCCACGTTCTTCCTTCTTGGCACAGCTCGCCTATTTTACCTGGTTGCCATGTGGTTCCAGTCACATTTTGTGGCCCACTTTGGTCATCTGAAACTGCATGCATTTTCTACTTCTGCAGGGTTTTATGGATTTTATTGGCTGTATAATATTGTATGATAATGTGGATGGTCCCAAATTTATTAAGTAATTCCCCCAATTATTGGACTATTTCTAATTTTTGACTGGGAAACTATTTTCATGAATATTTTGCCCTCAGCTTTTTCCTTCTGTTGACATGTGTCCTTGGGATAGTCACAGCAGGGTGGAAGTCACCATGGCAGTGAGCGCATTTCTCTTTATGGCCCTGGATGCTGCTGCCATTCTGTCTTCCAGAAGATCCATAATGCCCTGTGAGGACTGGGGGCACCGTAGAATCACCAGCAGGACCTGAGATCAGTCTGCAAACTGTTATTACTTTAGAAAATCCAAGTGCTAACAAATCACCTAGGTCTGATTATTAAGGGACACATGTTGCAACTGATGCTCTGCTCATGCATTTTTCTAGAGGCTTCAGTTTCCTATCAGTTTGAATTGGTTCTTTATCAAATGTGAATAGTAACCATTTGTCAGAGCCAGTGTATATTCATTCACTCTGGTGCTTTCTAAGATTTTGCTTTTATCGGCTATGAATTATTTTTTTATATTTTATAATGTCAGTTTCTTTCATGATCTATTCCAGTGTTCAAAAGCTAAAAAATTTCTATTCTCCCTGTAGTTCTGCTAGGTTAATCTGTCCCCTAGCATTTCAATAATATGGTTTTTTTTTTAACCATTTAATCTATCTCAACAGCATTTGGATGAATGGTATGTTGTACTGATTTCAAATAAGACTCTTATTAAAAGGGCAGATTTTGTGGCCCCCCTTCACAGATATTTAGATATTAAAATAAAAGACCTGGGAATCTTCATTTTAAATAAGCAGGGGGCCTCAGTGCTGTTCATCTACAAAGTGTCAAAAAATCTCCTAATACATCCATCCAAAGAGATTTTTTCCCCCTCCAGGAATTATAATAACTATTATATTTACAAAATAATCCTACACTAGTTATGTCCACTCTGTGCTGGAGTCACACATACATGGCTCTCGCACCCAGCTGGCACACAGAGCACATCTATTGAATGAGTGAGTCAAAATTATTTTGGCTTAAAAGTTATGGTATTTCAACAAACAAAAAGAATCAAAAAACCATGCACCATTCGTGATATCCTTTTCTCTCTCTCTGTCTCTGAATCTGTCTTGGGAAAATACCTTTCTAATGCCCAGTGCCCTGGCAGGCTCTTGTCCCAGCAATGTGATGTGGCACTTACATGTGACCTTGACAGGTTTATTTCTCAAGGGCTTAACCTTGACTTTTGTCCATGTTACATATTCATCAAATAGAACTGCTTATGCTTCACTGTTGAACAGCTATTAACCACGTATGTTGAGACCTCAGTTGCCCCACACGTGGCCTCTCAATACTAGATTCTTTCTCAGAGGCTCCTATTAACCCAAACTGCTCCCAACCTACAAGTGTCTGAGAAGTAAAGCAGAAGAAACAGGGCAAGCACATTTTTCTATCACATTCCATCCCTTGCCCTTGCCGTTCCCTCCCTCCAGGTTGGTCCCACCCAACCCATAGCATTGACTCACAGCAATGGTCTGGATACACTGAAGGTAGGAGTTCTTCCTGACACAGGACAAAGGTGGGGCACGCACTCTTCTCATATTCCTCTGCAACTGAGAGCATTTTGTTGCCTCAGGTTGTGATGTGGTGCACCATCGAACGCTGCCTTTCCTAGAGGCAGCCAAACACACTCCTGGGAGAAAGAGGCCAAGGTATTAGGGCGCCACCAATGTCTGTGGAGGTGACCACATCACCCTCTGATGGAATCTTCCAGACTCTGAACTCTCAGCAGCTCCATGTCCTTTTGCAACCATGAATAGGTCCAGCTGTCCTCCTCAAGAGGAGACACCTTGCTGGACTAACAGAAACTCTGCCCTGGCCAGAGGTCTGTGATTCTCAATAAATTAAAAGCAATAGAACCTTTTCCTTCCTATGACTTTGACATGTTTGCTATCTCTGAAAACATGATAACAATTCATCCCTCAAATCAGTTTATGGATCTTTCTAGCTGCTTTGTCCCATTTGAACTTGGGACTTGGGCAGAAAAGAGACCTTTATACATATTTTACAGATATAGAAACTGGTTCTTAAGGAGGCTGATTGTTTTGTCTATAAGCATCTCCCCCAGAAGATGCTAAGAGAACAAGGGAAAATACATCTGAATCTATGCATAATCACAGTGAATGGTGGTTCAACAAGCAGGGCCAAATGAGTCACCATGGGTTGTTGCCATTTACCTCTGTGCAAAAAGACTGACTTTCCTTCAAGTCTACCTTTGGTGCTATAGCCTAGAATTAGGGAGGAGGCTAGATCAGGCTTGCTTACCTGGTTTCCTGATAAAAGACATCTCTGAAAAACCAGTGATGAATATCATGCTAAAATAGTGAAAGTCAAATGCTTTCTACCTGAGATCAGGAACAATGCAAGGGAATTAGGAACAAAGCTAGAGGTCCTAGTCACAGTAATAAGGCAAGAAAAAGAAATGCAAGCCATCTGGATTAGAAAGGTACAAGTGAAACAGTTTTATTTGCAGATGACATGAGCCTCTGCAGAGAAAATCCTAAAGAATCAACAAAATGCTATAACTAGTAAGTACAGCAAGGTCAAGGGACAACAGATTAATATACAAAAATCAATAACATTTTGCATCCATGCACTGAAAAATCTAAAAATAAAATTAAGAATAAAAGCTGGGCATGGTGGCACATGTCCTTAATCTCAGTGGCTTGGGAGGCTAAGGCAGGAAGATCGGGAGTTCAAAGCAAACCTCAACAATTTAGCAAGATCCTAAGCAACTCAGCAAGACCCAGTCTCTAAATAAAATACAAAAAAGGGCTGGGCATGTGGCTCTGTGGTTGAGTACCCCTGGGTTCAATCCCCAATGCCAAAAAAAATTTTTTTAAATAAATAAATAAATATTATATATAGTTTTATTTATAATAACATCAAAAAATCAAATACTTAAAGGATAAAAGATTACAGACATTTCAGCAAAGAAAATATATGAATGGCTAATAAGCACATAAAAAGATGTTCAACATTATTGGTCATTAGTAAAATACAAAAATTTTAAATGTACTATTTCACATCCACTAGAATGGTTATAATGGCTAAAATAGACAATTTTTGCACATGTTGGCAAGGTTGTGGAGAACCAGAAACCCTCATGCATTGCTAGAAATGAAAAATGGTGCAGCCACTGTGGAAAATGGGTTGGGAAGTTTCTCAAAATGTTAATCATGGAGTAACCACATGACCCTACAATTGCACTTGAAGGCGTATACCCAGTGGGGGAAAAAAAGAAGAAAGAACATCTGCATAAAGACTCACACATTAGTATTCACAGCAGCATTATTCAGAATAGCAAAAACATGCCAGGAAAGATGGCTCCCACCTATAATCCCAGTGACTCAGGATGCTAAAGCAGGAGGATAGTGAGTTCAAGGCCAGCCTTAACAACTTAATGAGAAACTGTCTTAAAATAAAAAAGGGCTGGGAAATATGGAAGGCTGTATGGAGATTCCTTGGAAAACTTGGAATGGAACCACCATTTGACCCAGCTATCCCTCTCCTCAGTCTATACCCAAAGGACTTAAAAACAGCATACTACAGGGACACAGCCACATCAATGTTTATAGCAGCACAATTCACAATAGCTAAATTGTGGAACCAACCTAAATGCGTTTCTGTATATGAATGTATTTTTAAAATGTGGCATATATACACAATGGAATATTACTCATCAATAAAAGAGAATAAAATCATGGCATTTGCAGGTAAATGGATGGCATTGAGAAGATAATGCTAAGTGAAGTTAGCCAATCCCAAAAAAACAAATGGAGAATATTTTCTCTGATATAAGGTGAGTGACTCATAGTGGGGTAGGGAAAAGGAGCATGGGAGGAACTGACAAACTCTAGATAGGGCAGAGGGGTGGGAGGGGAAGGGAGAAGGCAGAGGGTTAGCAATGATGGAGGAATGTGATGGACATGATTATCCAAAGTACATATATGAAGACATAAATTGGTGTCAATATATTTTATATACAAAGATATATGAAACATTGTGTCTATATGTGTAATAAGAATTGTGATGCATTCCGTTGTCATGTATTTAAAAAATAAAAGCAATTTTAAAAATAAAAAAACGTCTGGGGATGTAGTTCAGTAGCAGCGTATCATCAGGTTCAATCTGCAGTACCCCCACCCCCAAAAAAAATAGAACAGCAAAACATAGGGAAAAAAACTATACATTCAGCAATGGGTGAATGGCTAGACATTGCAGTACATATATGCAATGAAATATTATTCAACAATCAAAAGGAAGAACTACCAATAGGTGCTACAACATGAATGAGCCTCATTTATGCTGAGACCACTTGCATGAGACATCCAGAAAAGGTAAATTTATAAATAGGAAGTGGATTAGTAGTTGCCTGATACGGAGTGGGAATGGGAATTATCTGTACATGGATTTGAAGGATTCTTATTGGGGGAAATAAAAATGTTCTAAAAGGGATTTACGGTGATGACCGTACCATTCAGTAAAGTTACCAAAAATCATTGAATCGTACACAAAACAGTTTTAATGATGAACTTAATGATATATAAAGTACACTCAGGAAAGCAAATGTGATTCCAAGAGCCCTCTTCTCCTTTGGTTACCCTCTGGCGCCCCCTACTTCTGAGCCATCCCCTCACAGTCAGACCCACCCAAGGCCCTTGAGGAACTCCCCCACCACCACCGTCCCCGGGAAATCCCAGAGGAGGCCACCTAGCCCTGGAAACCCCACAGAACTGTTCTGCAGTGAGAACTGACCCAATCCATTTCAGCTATGTGTGACTCAATGAGTGTTAACTGGATGTCTACTGTATACACACCTCTCTGTGTCACATGGAGGAAAGCGTAAATAGACAGAACTGCACCCCCCTCTCATTGAAGAGGCAAAAGGCCCTTTTAATGAGGGACCCCAAGTATGGCTAGTGTTCTAATAACAACAACAACAGCAACAACAAATACCAAATCACGAGGGCGGTCCTGAGGTCCAGCTAGTGATTAGAGTGGGGGCATTGCAGGAAGCAGAAGTGATGGGCCCATGCACACAGCTAATGTCTCAAGTGTGTCCGGTGGCAGGTGCTTACTCAGCATTTCACACCCTCTCTCCCATTCATCCTCCCAGTTTCTCTGTACTGTGAGTTCTGCCAGCACCTTCTTCTCCAAGGGAGGCAACTGAGGCTGAAGTTATGGGGCAGGAGTTACTCACCCGTGGCTCACAGGAGGGCCCAGGCACACTCCTGGGCCAGATGGGAATCCTCACTGGCTCCTTCTAACCCGTGACTCCAGGGGCTCCCTACCCGCTGCTCCCACAGCTTGCATCCAGCTTGGATCCACCCCACCAGAACCCTGCCAGCCTCAACACACACCCCGGGGGAGCAGAGCAGGAATCCCACAGAGCAGCTGCCACCTCCTCTTTTGAAGAGGAGGATTTCAATGGCATTTTAGAGTGCAGGCCACCATCCCACTGATTATATCATTTAAACTACAGACCTCTCTCTAGGGGCCAAGAGAACCAAAAATCCAAATAAAAATGGAGCCCAGTGCTGCAACACTGAGCCAGCATCCTGGACCATCACCGGGCAAGCAAGCCCTCCCTCCTGCCCAGCCCCTCTCAAGGTGGCCCTAACCAGTACAGCATGGCGCACAGGAGGGAGCATGAGGGAACAAGAACAGTTTGGTCCTGGCCAGACCCAATCTGCCTTAGAGAAGAGAGGGATGATCAATATCCACTGGCAGAAAGAGTCCAGAAGGACAGGGGCACAGGGTGAGCTCACACTCCCTGCATTTGGGGGTGTACCTCACCATTGCCCTCTAACCAACACAACCCCCTTCCTATGCAGGGAAGTTCCAGCCCCAAGGGGATGCTCTAAGTCAGGAGAAAGCAGCACTGGGCCCGGGAGGCAGGACACTGGGCTTCCACTCCACCCCACCCACTGCCTAGGTCCTGATGCCTGATGCAGCCCTTTCTGCTGATGCTTCTGCCTCAGACCCTCCCCTCTGGCACTGAAAGAAGCCCCTCAGTTATAGCTTAAACCCCTGCTGAGTGCCCCCTAAAACGCCCCAGGAATATCTGCAATACCTGGCATAGAACATTTGTTTAGAGCCTTCTCTTTGGTCCCTTCTATTGTGCCTCTTCTATTCTGGGCACATTTCAAGGGGAAAATAAGTCATTCCCCTCTCAAACTGTCTCACACAAGGGGTTCATGAGGAGTCCTGCACTCCCCCTGCCCCCTCTGCCATGGGAGGTGTGCATACACTTTAGCTTAGCATTAGTACCTAGCCGCTTCCTCATAATCCTGGAAAAAAAAATGGTTAAGTCGTTTTTTAAAGGAAGAAAGGAAGGCTCAGAGAGGTTCTGTCTTGCCCAAGGTCACCCAGTCCTTGCAGGAGCTAGGATCTAAACTCAGGTCTCCTGTGTGTCTTAAGTAAATTGCTCACCCTCTCTGAGCCTCACTCAGGATGGGTGCACACAAGAAGACAAAGTTCCCAGAAGAACATAGTGAATGTGGGATCTCTGATCAGGTCTACAATACCCCATCCCAACTTCCAGGAGCAGATGAGAGAACAGAGGCGATCGCACAATCCCAGTTTAGGAGTATGAGCCCATCCTTTTGTCTCTGCCCTCTGCCACTTCTCCAAATCCTCCCCCAAAATATTGGACATCCTTATCTTTCCTAAGGCAGATTGGGCCTGGCCAGGACCAAACTGTCCCAGGCAGGGACAGGCGGACCCCATCCCACAAGTCCGCAGATTTCCTGGCTGCAAGCGCAGGGACCCGCGCGCCCATCGCCAAAGCGCACAGCGTCCCGGAGGCCCACAGTCCCGGCAGTGCGCGCCCCCGGGCACTCACCAAGGGCCCCGAGGAACAGCGGGGCGAGGAAGAGGAGCCTCATGTCTGCGGACCTAAGGAGACTTGGAGAACCAAGGCTCTGACTTCCGCGCTCTCCTGCGCCCCTTTATCCAGCTTTGGTGACCTCACCGGGTCCCGCCCTGTTGCCCAATAAGCTTCTCCTTTCCTCCCCACCAGGTTACCTGTTGCCAGAGGCGTCGGGCTCCGAAAGGAAAAGCGCGCGGCGGGAGGGGGGGGGGGCGCGAAGCGGAACCTGGGCGACTCCACATAGCCAAAGGAGACCCAGCCAAAGGAGACCCAGCCCGCTCCCACAGCCCGGGTTCTCCGGCCTCTGGCGATGTTCTTTCCCTCCCACTGCAAGTCCTGGGGAGTCGCTGCTCTTGTGTCTCGGTGCCTTGTGGAGGGCGGGACACAGCAAGAGGACCTTTATTTGCGGAGCGACTTAAGACACCTGTGAGAGTGTCCAAAGTGACTGGGACCCAGTTAGCTCGCAGGTGGATTCGCTTCCACCCTGGCTCCAGCCCCAGATCAGCAGTGCGCAGGGAAAGCTGACAGGGACAGAAGGGGACACAGGTTTCCCCGCAGGATCCCTCTCAACTCCCAGAATACAGAGCCAGGAACCCCCAGAGGAGAATGCCCACCACCCAGTGCTGACTTCCCTGTCACATCATTTGCCAATGAGGAAGATGCCCTATGGCTTGAATTTCTTTCCTCCTCCTCTTCTTCCTCCCTTCTTTCTTTGCATTCTCGCATTCTGTGTGTCTGTCCTTCTTTCTTTGCCTCTTTCTTCTTTGCTTTCTTCCTTTTTATGTAATAGTGGTATGAGGGGTGAGATGGGAACCTCAATCTCATTTTCATCCATGTCATATTTGGGGTGAAGCCATTTTAAAATTCAGAAGCTAGAATGCTGCTTGTAAATGCACCCATGTCGTACACAAGGGCTCAGCCCAAAAGTCTCCAGGGCACAGATGCATGTCATTGATTAGAAGAAAACTAAATATGCCTTCTGGAGAGCATCACCTAAAGTGGAGTGCTCACGCATGAAGTGGAACACGGGGGGCCTTGTCAAGAACATGGCAACTCTGTACATACAGAGATCAGCAAGAGAAGAAGCCAGGTACTAACCCTGAGGGAAGTCATAGATCACTGGAGCAACTCTCTAGGCTAGATGGCTCCGTCTGGCCAATATGTGACTCTAAAATTTGCTTCTCCTGAAAGACAGGTCTTGACCTTGCTTTGACTTCTCAGTAGTAAAAGTGTTTCCTGGAGCAGAAGAGCCATATTCCAGAGAGCCGGCACTGCATGGGTAGGTGTGCAGTAGGCACTCAGCCTGGAGAAACAGGTCCAGCCTGAGTCTGAGAGGCCATCCCTGGATGTGGATCCCACCAAGGCACGAGGGTGCTGTCTGATCAGGGGGTCCTGCTTGCCTGGTGCAAGAATGCGGTTTGGGGTTTGGTGCTAGAATGACCTGCTGGGGTTTGGGGTGATAGATCCAGGACCTCTCATTTGGAAACAAGATATCGCAACATTGAAAGTTTCTTTCATCAATAATTGCAATAAGTCATTTCAAAAAATGATGAAGAAATGCAAAATTGACTAACCCTCAGGAGTGCCAAAGCATCTTTTGTACCTGAATTAGCAACTAGGACTTGCCTTTTCATATAAAAGTATTAAGAAACATTATAACCCAGGTTTCTCTCTGAGTGCAAGTTAGAAAAAAAAAAAAAAAAGATGGATTGGGAGGTCAGAAGCCCCTACAGGCTTGTCTGTATGTTACAGTGTTAGTGAGAACAGAGAAGCTGGAAACACAATCAAGAGGCTGAGCTGAGGGGTGCCTGGAGGCAGGACCAGTCAAGCAACAAGGTTGTCTGTTTCCCATTGGATCTGCTGTGCCAGCCCCAGGGCAGAGATGCTCTCCTCTAGATACAGGACAGAGCAGACTCCAGCCTCTGAGGTCATATCCAAGAAGCTGATTAGAAAATGTGTCTGCAGAAAGAAAATTGAGGGTCTTCTGGCCTGTTTTCAACACTCATTCATTCATTCATTTATTCATGCCAGAAATGATGGGTGTCATAAGAGACACAGAGAAGAGGGGTCTGCCCTTGCCCTCAGGAGGTAGAAGCATGGGCTTTTGGCACTCGGCCCACCTGGGGAAAGGTTAGGTAGCATAAACCAAGCCAGGGTGGGATCCCAGAGGAGGATCAAGAGGTCCCACCATGAGAACTCCAGAAGAGTTTGAAAAAGAGCATTTGACCTGGGTACCTGAAAGGCAGGCAGGATTCCTACAGGTAGAGTATTCCAGATAGAATAGACAACCCAATGAAGGCTTGAGAGCATAAGCCCAATTATCAATTATCTGAGGGACAACAAAATGTCACTCTGAACTTGCGGCCAAAAATTCTGACATAAATAAAGCCCTCCTCCTCTACCCTGAGCGCAACATCTTATGTCCATGTGCCTCTGGACAGCAACTTTTGCAGGTCCTTAGGATGCTTAATGCATCTAAAATGCAACTCATCTGTTCCCTTCAGCCTGGCATCTCTCATATTTCTTACCTCTTTCCACAAAGCCTGCCAGACAAAGGCCGCAAAGTCTTCCTCAAAAATCTTCACCCAGCAGGGAACTGTGGCGCATACCTATAATCCCAGCGGCTCAGGAGGCTGAGGCAGGAAGATCAAGAGTTCAAAGCCAGCCTCAGCAACTTAGCAAGGCACTAAGCAACTCTGCGAGACCCTGTCTCTAAATAAAAATAAAAAATGGGTGGGGATGTGGCTTAGTGGTAGACAGTGGTAGAGCACCCCTGGGTTCAATCCGTAGTTCAAAAAAAAAAAAAAAAAACTTCCACCAGCTAGTTCCCTGCATGCAGTAGACAGTTGATGATCACTAGCAGTCAAAGGGATGAATGAATGAGGAGGATGTACCGGCTAAGAGGGGGGACAAAAGATTATGTTCTGTAGAGCCTGAAGAACAAAAAATGGCTGGGCTACTTAAGCCAGGCCACCCCAGAGCCTGTGGACATGGCCTTACTCACCAATCCATCAATTCACCTTCAGTGTGCCAGGAGGTGGGCCAGATTTGAAGAGCGTGAAGGCAAGTAGAGTGCAGGTTACCAAATGCTGACGCAGTAGGATGAATATCTGGGATTGCCTGGTGGCTCAACCCAGCAGAGCCTGCAATCAGTCATGGTAGATGTATTCACAGCATGGAAACCAGCAAATGACTCTTCCCATGAGAGCGGTTTGCCAGCTCGCCACTCCTTGAGTTCATCATTATTAGGTGGCACGTGGTGCCCATGTTAAGTGTGGGTAAGTTCATATGTGCCTGGCTCTGCCATCCCTGGCAAAAAGAGAAGATAATCCTCAGTGTCTGTGTGGTGCTTTTAACTTCAAACAGAGCTGTCGGGAACCATTTCACATGACACTAACTGCAGCTTAAAGTTCCCATTCTAAAGACAGAGAGCTGAGAGCTGCCTGTGGCCACATAGTGAATGGGACACAGGCAGAACTGACTTCCCTGAGTTTTCCATTAGGCCTTTCCTTCCATGGGGACTGGTAACCCACAGCTCAGGATGCAGAGACCAAGATCAAGACCAAGACCCAGGAATAGACAGACACAGCCCTTGTGAATCCCAGCAGGAAAGAAACCAACAAGGACTGTACCCCTTCTGGGGACCAGGCACATCCAACCCCTTCCACACATCTCTGCTGCTCTTGATCCTTGCAGAAGTACCCATCAGACAAGGGGATGCAGGCAACATGGCCTGTCTAAGGTCACACAGCTGGTGAAGGATGGAGAAATCCATCCAGTGACTCCTTGGGGCACTTGGTGCCTTGGTATTGATCATTTCTGAATAGAAAGGCAGAGACTGGACAAATGGAGAGAGAAATGGAGAGCTCTCTATTCCTCTACCAACCCCAAGTCCTCAAGAGATTCCACTCATCTGCAGAGGACACCTCAGCCTGTGGCCCTGCATCATCAGTCCCTTGAGTAGAGCCAAAGGCCCTTGGGTGTCTAGACATGTTCTGTGGAGGATGGAGAGGTGGGGGACCACCATCAGGAGGAAGCTCAGCTGAAGGGCAATAGGCAGGAAAACACTGGCTTGTTAACCAACAGGCCTCATTGCCAAATGTCACCCGGTTTACAAACAAAGAGCTTCTGTCTTCTTGGCTCAGAGCCTCTTGTTCCTATTCCTGCTTCTCCTCCGCTTGCCCACTTCTCCTCATAATCGGGACCCTCTATCCTCTGGAGTCTCTCTTCACAGGGACCAATCTTCCTGGACCTGATTTAAAAATAAAAATAAAAAACCTGCTAAGCAACTCCCCAGTGATGGAAACAGCTCAGGTCTCCATCCCTTCCCCAGTTCTGAGATTTCCATTCTCCTGGCTAGGGTAGCGCCCCGAGTCCCTGGCAGAAATATGAACTGCATGAGCACATAATCACCACATCTGTTGGAATGAAGAATGTGTAGCAGGTCAGGTTCAGGGGAGTCTTCTGGGAAGGAAGTCACCAGCCAAGGGCAGCCTGGAGGGTATCAATGGCTGGCTTAGGGCCAATCATTAAAACTTCTTCCCAGAAGGAATGAAGCCCTGGCCCAGGGAAAGCCCCAGCCAGGAAGGCCCAGTCCAGGGCCCATTTCATGCCCTTTTCTTGGGGCTGCACTTTGGCCAGGGAGAGGGAGGGCTCTGGGCCTGCTTTCTATACCCTGTGAGGACAAGGTCAGGAGGACCCTTCACTAAGGAGGCCGAGATGGACTCAGAAAAGTCAGGAGCCTCGAGTTTCCTCCATTTCCCTGAGTGAAGCGCTGCTCCTCCGTTCTCTACGCCAAGAGACCTACTACAATTTAGTTTTGCCTCATTTGAATTTTATATAGAAGAAATCATACAATATGTGCCCTCTCGAATCTGATTTCTTTCATTCACCACTATGTTTATGAGGTCATTCTATTTTTAATTTTCTAATTTTGATTTCATTTTGTAATAATTGCTACCATTAGAAATGCAACCTGTTTTTTGTATTATCCTTAGGTCTAGTAACCTTGTTCAGTTCACCTATAAAGTCTAATTACTTAGAAACTTCCATGAACACAAGAATAAGAGCTCTGTTACTTTCTTTCCAATAACTTTGTGCTGGATGGGACTTTCAGTACAACTTTGAATAGGTGTGGAGATAACAGCATCTGGGTCTTGTTCCTGATCCCAGAAGGAAGGTTTCAACAATTCCTGCATTAAATATGATATCTTCTTGCTATAGGTTTGTAGATTTTCGTAGATTAAAATGTTCTTTAGATATCTACTTTTGAACGTAAATGAATGTTGAATTTCAGCAGTTATTGAGATCATTGATTTTTCTTTTTTTGTGATGAATTGCAATGACTTATTTTCCAAATACCAAGCTGCTGTCCTCCCCACTTCTTACAAGTCCAAATATAGTCTAGTTTCTCTGAGTTCATCCCAACCCTGCATCTGCATTCAGATAATTCTTTGTCCCTTCTTTCATTCAACTAGATGGTCTAGTGCCCTGAAAGGCAGGGAGAGTGACAAGTCTTATACTCCAGAGTGTGTGTGTGTGTGTGTGTGTGTGTGTGTGTGCGTGTGGGTATTCATTCAGTCTCTAATATGGTAATATTTGGTTTCAAAAATAACTTTTTATTAAAGTATAACATACATATGTATATATAGCATATGTAATATAACAAATGCTCAAATCATAAACATATAGTTTGATGGGTTGTAAGTTTTTTAACACCTTCCTATAAAACAGCTCCCACTTCAAGAAATAAATTGGCACCAGCCCCCAGAAACCCCATACAAGCCTTTTTCCAGTCAATCCCAAAGATAACCACTGTGCTGCCATCTAACACAATTAATTATTTCTTCTTTTTTGTAAGTTTTTATAAATGAAATTGCCTAGAATGCACATGAGTTCTTTTATTTGAAATTTTGCTTATGAGATTCTCCCTTGTTTTCCCATGTAGAAGTAGTTCTTGTATTCTCATTGCCATGTAGTTCTTATTTATGTGAATCTATCATATCTGTCCATTATCTGTCCCTTCTCTGGATGAAACGCTTAGGTCATTTTAACTGGGGGGCTATTACATAGTGCTGAGTTAAACCTTCATGTTCATCTCTACTGGGCTTACACCAAGAAGTAGACTTGCACAGCATGTGCATATGTTCTGCTTTAGAAAATTCTGCCAAACACATTTCCAAGAGTAGTCATGACAATTCTTTCTCCCACCAATGTTAAGAGAGTTCCAGGTCCTTGCCAAGGCTTAGAATTCTCTCTTTCCCATTTTAGTCACTCTTTGGGGGAATGTAGTGATGTTGCATGATGACTTTAATTTGAGCTTTTCCTGAGAACTAATAAAGTTGAGCACCTTTTCCTGTTTGGGGAGGGCATTAAGATACCTTCTTTTTGGATGGGGCTGCTCATGTCTTTAGTTTTTGTTTGGTTTGGTTGATTTGTTGGTTTGGTGGGTTCAATCTGTTTCTTCCTGACTGACCTGCAACCTCTAAATATTCTTTGGAGGTACCACCATCTCCCTCCATGAGCCCGCTGCTCTCCTCCCTCACTTCCTACAAATCCAAATATAGTCTAGCTTCTCTGAGTTCATCCCAACCTGCATTCAGATGATTCCTGTTCCCTTCTTTCATTCGACTAGATGGTCTAGTACCCTGAAAGGCAGGGAGAGTGACCAGAGTGGTTAAAACTCACAGGAATGGGAATTTTAAACCAGCTCTATCTTTTGCCCTGAGCTTCGGTTTCCCCGTATGAAATTAGGAATAAAATACTTTCCTCCTAAAATCATTAGGATTTAATGAAGTCATTCATAAACCTGCTTAGAACCGTGCCTAGCCTATGGGGGATGTTTAATGAATATTTTTTCACTCATACATGAATGAATGTAGGATGTTCAATACAAGACCAAGCCATATTTTGAAACCTTAGTAAATATGTTATCATTGCCATTGTTTCCAGACATTTCTGAGCCCTCCTACAAGCCAGTGCCAATGCAGGATGCCTGAGGATCTGCAAGGGGCGCCCTTTCCATGAGCTCCAGATAAGTCATGATCCAGTGTGGGGACAGAATGGACAGAGGCAAGCCCACCTACAAGGGAGGACAGGGAGGGAGGAGGAACCTTGCAGAGTGGGGACCACCTTCCGCACAGTCTCCTTCCTGAGACTGAACCAAGCAGTGTGCTCCGAGTCCGGACGCCAGACATCTGTCTTATTGTCTTTGGACACCCATCCCCAACTCAGTTTCCCATCCTCTTCCTCTGTCCTGTGATCTGTAACTTTGTGGCTCTCTTTTGTGACCTCCACCTCTTTCTCAGTCACCAGGTCTCTGTCCCTCATCTCTCTCCACAGTTTTTTTCCTGCAGCACCACCCCCCCCAGCAGCTTCAGTGCCCCCCTTGGCGCTACCTGCCCTGTCTCCCAGTCAGCTGCCTCCTAACCCTTAGTCCTGCCTCTGCTCCACGCCTCTCCACCTAGGGTCCTCGGGGCTTCAAAGCAAGCTTCTTCCCCAGGAGCTGAGGGTCACTGGGTTGGTGACTAGGAGGAAGTGATACACTTCACCTCTCTGCAGGCCCAGCAGCAGACATGGGCAGACCCATGGAAAGGGCCAACCCAGGGGTGAGCCCAAGCCTGCCTGGGTCTTCACCAGCACTCTCCCTCATTGGAAAGTCACACCGGATGTAACATGGAAGCCAGAGGGCCAGGATGAGACCTAGAGCAGAACACACTCCTAGAATGAGGAACTGGGGGAGTGTGGACCTGGTAGGTGAAGCAGAACCTGGTGGCTATTTGGAAATGGAGGAAAGAATCAGCAATTTCCAGGATATTTGGAAACATCCTGGCTTGAGATTGCTCCTATGACATAATTTGACCAAGAAAATCAAACTCTCTCAGAGCTGAAGTTCTTGCCATTTTACAGACAGGGTCTCCAAGCCCAGGGCGGCAGAGAACCTAACCAGACCTTCTCTTTGGGGAGGTAGAACCAGGCTCCCTGACTCCTGGCACTGAGGGTTTTTCCCTAGACTGAACACATCCTCATGGAAGACTGACTGTGGCCCAGGTCTTTGTGGAGTATTGAGGTCACCAGTGTGAGTCAGACTCGATTCCTGCCCCTAAGGACAATAGATAAGGGAGCCAGCAGTTCCCTCTAGAGGAGATGGGGATGTCCACTGACCATAGGGATTCAAGAGGCATGAAGGTGGGCTGGGGATGTGGCTCAAGCGGTAGCGCACTCGCCTGGCATGCGTGCGGCCCGGGTTCAATCCTCAGCACCACATACAAACAAAGATGTTGTGTCCACCAATAACTAAGAAATAAATATTAAAAAAAAAAAAGAGGCATGAAGGACCACACTTGTACCCAGTGCTCTATAAATGGTGGGAGCCCTGCCTTCCACCAGTAACATCTCTGGAGAAGGGATAACAGGACCTAAAACAGGCAGGAAAAGCTCCCCCACTCCCCCCCCACCAGGGATCCTCCAGCAACCTCCACAAGATGGGCTTGGCCGGAACCAAAGGATTGAGAGAGGGATCGTAGGGACAGGATCTGTGGGAGCTGGTGGGTAAGCAACAGAACTTTGGCTTTTATCCTGAGGGAAGCGGAGCCCTTACAAGGGCTAAGGAAGGACTGAGGAGAAGGGGCAGAGAGGAGCAGACAGGTGATTCTCAAGGCTTCGTCCATAATGCAGGAGAGAGAGGGAGGAACTTAGATGAAGCCAGGAGTTGAGAAGCAGTGAGGCAGAGTGGATGTCAGACATTCTAAAGGTGGAGAAGCCTGGGGTATGAAGGAGAGGAGTGGAGGATGGCACCCGGTGTCTGGGCTGAGACTGGAAGGAGGGAGTTGCAGTGCTGAGATGGGGAAGAGGTGAATCCAGAGCTCCATTTTGGACATAGTGAGACTGGCAGATCTTGGACACCCAGGTGAGGGAACAAGCTCCCTGGGTGCCACTCAGGGTGGCACCGACATTGCAGAAGTCAAAGGGAGAGGTCTGGAACTTTAGTGAGAATTATTATGTGAACCATGGTTCCATTACCTCCCTGGGACAATGCCCGTATCTATTTACACAAAATGCCAGGTCCAACTCTGGGGGGTTTGTGGGACACTTCACATCACATCTATGGAAGTCTGGGGTCCCACATTTTTTCTAACCACCCCTTTGAGTCGGACTCTAACCTTTCTGACACACTCCTGCCCTGTACTTGTGGAAGCAACATGTGTAGCCAAATCTCCACCTGCCCTCCTTCCTGCCTGATTCCATCCTTACACGTAGACTCAGAGGGGGCTGAGATTTTTTTTCTCTGCCCTGGCCATATCTGGTACTGAGCTTGCCTATGAGTGTTAGCTAAACTTCATGATTGATTTGTGACCTCGTCCTGGCCTCTAGGTGAGAGACCCAGCAGGAAATTTATGTCCTGGCTTCAAGGACAATAGGCACATTCACAAACCTCAGAAGGATTTGTGTGCAGTGTGGAACATTGTTTATTCATAACCTCACGGGTCACTCTGCATTGTCTGCAGGCCTCGGTGAACAAAAGAGTTTACTGAAATGAGAAGGCGGTTGTCCATCAGTTAGCTGTGGTTGGTGAAGCAGGAAATCAGAGGTGTCTGCAGGAGGAAAAAGGAAACAAAGAAGAGTGAAGTCAAACATTCCTAGTGTGTGCTGATAGATGGAGCTGCCCAATCTGCCTGTCTCCTGGCCGTTCCCCTCCACTGCCTGAGGCCAGACAGGTAAACTCTCCCACGCTGGGTTGGGGAGAAAAGTTCACAGGATGTAGAAGCCTGGCCCCTGGGCCATGTGCCCACCTTTACCCTCTGTACTCAGCCAACCCCTCTGACTCCCCAGCACCTGCTAGGGCAGGGGGGAATGAACCTTCTTCCTTCCCTTTGCTAATTAAATTCTGGACCAATTTAGACTGCAATCCAGGGCCCAGTTGGAGTTTCAAAGATCAAGGGAGGTGGTAGCAGAAAGCTCAGAGGTGCAGCCTGGCCAAACCAGAGGCAGGTGACAGAAGGTCACCATAAGGGCTGCTGACTGGCCCCCAGCCATGTTCTCCTCTGGGCCCACAGTCCTCTGGGCCCAAGTCAGCTGTGAGAGCTGTGACACTGCTCACTGGGAACAAGGCAGAGCACCCTGCTGGGGAGCAAGAATGAGCAGAAACTCCCCTGTACAGGGAGGGAAGGTGGGGTGGGAAGCTCTTCCTCAGGGATGGAGAGGACAATCTGGTAGGAAAGAGGGTGTAGTGTGGGGTGGCAGCTGCCAGCTGTCAGTGAGGGACCATGTATTCACTTCATGGTAATCACAGGGGTCACAGGCCAAGCTGGGGAGGGAGGAGTAGGCAGAGGCCCCAACATGGCTCCTAGGAAGAGTTATAAGAGCCTACAGGAGGCACCCCAAACAGAATTCTCCCCTCGCCCAGACCTTCACCCCTTAGAGAACCGTTGACATGGGCCAGCTCCCTCGCTTCCCAGAGGTCTGGACACTCACACATGTAAAGTCGTCTTCTCAAAGCTTTGGCATCCACGTTCACTGCTGTCATGCCATCAGTCGCCGGCGCACTATATTTGCTGGTTGCAGAAACTAAGACAAAGTCAAGTCCACCCTCCAACAATCGTTGCTCAGGCTGAAGCTTGGAACCACCTTGGATGTGGGCCAGACCTGTGCTATAGCCCACTGAGCAAGGACCTTCTGCTTTGTGCAGATGCCTGAGGTGGCCTTCAGGCTATAGCTGGGCACTCACTTCTTCCCAGAGGAGGAACCAAGGCAACAGATTGGATGAAACCAGGAGGATTCTGGAGAGACCGATGCCAGAACTCCACTCTCCGTGCTTCCCCCAGAAAGGGCCCAGGTAAGAACCTAGGGGGGGAAAAATGTCCCAGAGAAACTTCCTCAGAATCTTTTAAGGTCTGCCTGAGAGAAGAAAGACAGAAAGGGGAGGAGAGAAGGAGGTTGGCCTGTCCCCTGGAAGGGAAAGGAGTGAGTGCAGGGTTTGGGGTTCTCACAGCTCTGCTTGTGTCACTAGGCCTGAACGAGGACTCACTCTGCCCCAGTCCTAGAATCACAGGTGTTTGAGCTGGAAGTCCCTAAGGGGAGTTGGCCAGCAGCCTCAATTCCTTCAAGGCCCACGTGGAGGGATAAAGAAAGCTATGGGGCCAAGAAAGTCCAGCTCAGCCCCAAGGGCAGGATCAAGGTGACCTACTACAAAACAGTATGCTGTGTTGCCAGGCCAGACTTAGGTCTTATGTTTTCCTTACCTCTTGATTGCATCAAGAGGCCACGTCGTAGGGTACACTCTGATGTTCACACGAGGAAATCACCCAACGACACGCACTTTTTGGAAAGTGTCCCAGCCTTAAGCAGTGCTTGAGTATAAATGCTCTGGCATAAATTCTTGAAGCATCTCTCCTTTATAAGGAGCACGATGATAACTGTCCTGGTACAAGGCGCCGGAAGGACATTGCAAGGAAGGACACTCTTGCAGTTTCCATCATGGGCCAGCAGAGGGCAGTGCAGTGCAAGCACCCGCTGGGTACTCTGTCCCCTGGGTGTGCTGGCAACACTGATGTTTTCAGCACCGTGAGTGAGTCCTGGAGCAGCCTATGTGCTCTGCATGCCTGCTGTCCAAGTCTCTCTCTAAACTTCTGCCCAGCTTGCAGCCTCTATGATCACATATTGAGCTGCCATACAACCTGCACATGGCTCAGGTGCTCAGAAGGCCTCTTGTCCCTCCAAATACCCATACCACTGGTTTTTGACCCAGGATTGCTTACTGCTGGCCCATCAGTTCCAGGTCAGGACTAGTCTGACCACACCCCTATCAATAGGAACCTTCTCCAAGTTTGTCCTTCCTTGGGCTGTCAACCTGGAAGGTGAGCTCAGGCACACCCTGTATGAGGATAAAGTTTATTCCAGCCAATGGGTAGATGATTGTCCAGGGTGGGGGACAAATTCTAGATACTTAGTGCCAAGCAGCATCAACAAAGGATCTTGAGTAAGGGTGACAGGAGATGGAGAAAAACACAAAGAAAACACAGACACATTTTCAAGTAAAGCAGGGGCCAGGGGGGACACAGCACTCTGATGGAGGAACAGTGACCCAGAACTAGCTCCACACGTTTATTATATAGGGTCTCATAATTAGGAAGTGAAACTATAGGGACATTGTAAGTTGTGAGTTTTCAAGACTTGGGAGTTATCAAGAGGCTTCTTTGTGCACTAAAAGTTACAGAGCTAGAAACTTTTTGTGGCTATCCTGCTGTTCAACAGTGCTAGGAACATCCTGCAATTATCCCTCTGTACCCAGGAAGCCCATTGTACTGGAATGTGTGATAACTGTTAGTGTCAGAGCCAAGTGTCAAGGCTATTAACATCTTCGCCTTTTGGAAAAGGAATGTTTCCCAGGCTTGGCTTTTGCCAGTACCACAGGATCAGCCAATGATCGGGCTCTCCTCTCCTCTCCACAACTTAGAATTGGTACTCCTCCAAGTGGTGTCCCACAGGTCTGGGATATTTTTTAAAAGGAGAATGAGGAAACTGCAAACTGGTTGTTGCAATTATATTCGTTGACAATAACAACACAGGATATTAATCAGTGGTGGGTCACTTATGATGTATGACCCAGTTAGAAACTGTGATAAGAAGGAAAAGGCTTTTAATGAGGTTATTTATTATCTTCATAGCATTAAGCAGTCTGCAGAAACCTACCACACTAGGTCAAAATGACCTATGTGACCGTGGTCTCATGCCTCCTGGTTCCCAGAGCTACAGAATTTTGTAACTTCATTTCTGTTTGGGGTGCGTGACATTTTCAATCCTTTCACAGTGACTCTCACTCAGCCTAGGGTACAATGCAGAGTCTCCTTACTAACTCCTCCACTATTCTAGGAACATTCTCTCTGGGACAGAAAGTGTGCCTTGGTCCTAGAGGAGTGTGTCCTAATTTAATAGAGCCGCCCAATTGCAGCACCTCGGGGTTGAGAATAAGTCAGTGGGATGAGAAATACAAGCTCGGGCTAGTGTTGTGTGCACCTGGGCTGTTGTCAGCAGCAGCTGGCTAGCGGCCCACCCCCAACCCCAGCCTTGAGCATTCACCTGGATTTCGGTCCCATGTGGTTCCTTCCTCGTGGCTCTTCCTGGTTTTCCTCTGTGACACTGGAGAGTGTGTCTGATGCCCCCTGGACCAGGTAAGCTTCTCTGAGACCCTTCAGGCATAAGGGGGTAGGGGCAAAAAGGAAACTAGACTAAAAGAAACCCCAAGTTACAATAAACTCTCATCTGAGTCTGGAGTATTCTCTACTCCCTGAGCTGACTGTGGCATCCTTTGCTGGCTGAGGCTTCTTGCAGCATTTAGGGGATAGACAGCGTTCACTCTCTCGGGCCCAAGCTGGAAAATACTGACTACTGCTGCTTCCAAGACAGTCTGCAGCCACATGCCAGCCACAGGCTCTCCTGGTTCCCCGAGGAAAGGCCCAAATCAGCACCAGACCACCCAGCAGCACCCAGTAGCCCTATGGACTAGGGTCCTTAAAGAGGCTCTGTAATTGTTCCCTCATATTTTTTTAATTTATTTCTTTTAATCAGTTATATATGACAGCAGAATGCTGTTTGTTTCATTGCACACAAATGGAACACAATTTTTCACTTCTCTGGTTGTACACGAAGTAGGGTCACACCATTAAGCAATCATACATGTACCTAGGGTAATGATGTCTGTCTCATTCTACTGACTTTCCTATCCCCATGATCCTGTCCTTCCCTTCCCTCCCCTTTACCCAATCCAGAGTTTTTCCATATTTCCCATACCCTGCCCACCATTATAGACCAGCATCCACTTATCAGAGAAAACATTCAGTCTTTGGGTTTTGGGGGATTGGCTTATTTATCTTAGCATGACATTCTCCAACTCCATCCATTTACCTGCAAATGCCATAATTTTATTCTCTTTTATTGCTGAGTATTATTCCATATGTATATATAACACAGTTTCTTGATCCATTCATCTATTGATGGGCATCGAGGTTGGTTCCACAGTTTAGCTATTGTGAATTGTGCTTCTATAAACACTGATGTGGCTGTGTTACTATAGTATGCTGTTTTTAAGTCCTTTGGGTATAGACCAAGGAGTGGGATAGCTGGGTCAAATGGTGCTTCCATTCCAAGTCTTCTTTTTTTCTTTTTTTTTTTTTTTCTTTTTTTTTTTGAGAATTTTGACATTTATTTTTTAGTTTTCGGCAGACACAACATCTTTGTATGTGGTGCTGAGGATCGAACACAGGCCGCACGCATGCCAGGCGAGCGCGCTACTGCTTGAGCCACATCCCCAGCCCCCATTCCAAGTTTTCTAAGGAATCTTCAATCTATTTTCCAGATTGACTGCAGCAATTTGCAGTCCCACCTGCAATGTATGAGTGTGCCCTTTCCCCCACATCCTCGTGAATACTTTTTATTTCTTGTATTCTTAATAACTGCCATTCTGATTGGAGTGAAATGAAATCTTAGAGTAGTTTTTATTTGCACTTCTCTAATACTACAGATGTTGAACATTTTTTCATATATTTGTGGATCCATCGTATATCTTCCGAGAGTATCTGTGAAGTTCCTTGGTCCATTTATTGATTGGGTTGCTTGTCTTTTTGGTGCCAAGTTTTTCAAGTTCTTTATATATCCTGAAGATCAGTGCTCTATCTGATGTGTGTGTATGGTAAATCCTCCTTCTGTAAAGAGTCAAATAGTAAATACTTAGGCTTTGTGGACCAAGAAGAAAATTAACAATATTATGTAGGCACTTATATGATAAGAGGGAATGAAAAATTTCCACAAATCTCTATTGATGAAATTCAAAATGCAACAATAATAATACAATTTTTGTTGGTAATACAGGTCTAGAAGAGTGAAGTCCTTTTGAATGGAATAATACCAAAGTTAGAGTTCCTTATCTATTGCAAAGGTCCATTTTATAAACCATTCTTAGTTCTGAGATATACAAAATTAAATAATGGGCCAGATTTGGCTGAAAGCTGAAGTTTGCCAAACTCTAGTCCATTCATTCTCCCTTCTATATAGTATTCCACAGGATGGCTCTGGTGTAATTTGTTCAATAATTTACTAAGGTCAGATGGAGGTGATTCCATTTGGTTTTGTTTTCAAATGGTATTTCTGTAAGTATTCCAGTACATATCAGTGTTCTAGATACGTGTTTCTCTGTTAGTTAGTGCACACAGAAGTAGAATTGCCAAATAGAACATAATCTTTAATGCCAAACTGCTTCCAAAGTGGTTGTACTAATTTCTACCAATAACAGCAGTTACATTTGTCCCTATTGGTCCACGTGTATATCAACACTTGGTATTTCAGAAGTTCCAGAATATGCAAATCTCACAGCCATATAGTGCCACATCATTTTGACTGTCATTTTCATTTCTGGATTACAAGTGATGTTGAACCCCATCTTTTCAAAAGCTCATCAGGCCAGGCACGGTGGTACATGCCTGTAATTCCAGCAGCTAGGTAGGCTAAGGCAGGAGGGTCACAAATTCAAAGCCAGCCTCAACAAAAGTAAGACGCTAAGCAATTCAGTGAGACCCTCCCTGTTCCTAAATCAAATAGAAAATGGGGCTGGGGATGTGGCTTAGTGGTTGAGTGCCCCTGAGTTCAATCCCCAGTACACAAAAAGAAAAAAAAAAGTTAATATTCTCTCTTCTATAAATTGCTGAATCATATCTTTCACCCATTGGGTTGTTTATGATTTTCTATTGGGTTGTTTATGATTTTCTGACTGATTTGTACAAGTTATTCTATGGTCTATTAACCCTTTCTTAATTTAAATGTGTTAATGACTCCTTGTCTTATTTTGTGTTTTCCTTTTTCAAACCACATACATCTTCTTTATGTGCTCTAAGTATGTATTTCAAAAAGTTTCTAAATTTTGTTTTCCTTTATTCTACAGGAAATTAAGATGGGAGACTAACTGTTGTTTATTGGATGGTTTATAATCCTTGAACAATTTTTGATAACTCTATCTTTTCTAAAAATCTTCAGTATATCACCCTCACTTACCATATTTCTGGGTACCAATTGGTCCATTTCTGGATCTCTTTCCTATTTAGGTGGCCAGTTTCTGCACATTGCCTTGATTGCTATAGTTTTTTTTATTATTATTATTATTACTATAGTTTTTTTTAAACAACAAAAAAAAAAACTTTTATGTTTGGTAGGGAAAAGCCCACCTCAACTTGACCTTTAAAATTTTCTTGGTTATTTTGGCCCTTTGCTCTTCTGTTCAAATTCTAGAACCAAGCTTGACAATGATTTTGATGAAATTTCAGAACTTGAAGATTAATTGAAGAATAATTGACATTTTTGCATATTTTAATGGTTAATTATAGTTGTACATAATGGTGGGATTAGTGGTTACATATTTGTACATGCACATAATACAGTAATATAATTTGACAAATATCATATCCCAGTTTTTCCTCCTTTTCTCTCCTCCTCCCTCCCCCTGGTCCCTTACTCTGCTGATCTCCTGTTGGTTTTTAGGAGATACCTACCAACACACACACACACATACACACACACACACACCCCTTTCTTTTCCCTTTTTCCTCTCTAGTTTCCACATGTGGGAGAAAATATACAACCCTTGGCTTTCTGAGTTCGATTTATTTTGCTTAACATACTGTTTTTAAGTTCTATTTTCCTGCAAAATGACATGATTTCATTCGTCTTTATGACTAAATAAAACTCCACACACCACATTGTCTTTATCAATTCACCCACTGATGAACATGTAGACTGGTTCCATAGTTTGGCTAATTGTGAATTTTGCTGCTATAAACATGGGTATGCATGTGTCACTGTACTATGATGGCTTTTTAATTCTTTAAAAAGGAGGAGTGGGATAGCCAGATCATATGGTGGTTTCATGCCTGGTGGTTGTACTAATTTACTATCTCACCAACAGTATAAAAATGTTTCTTTTTCTCTACATTCTCTCCAGCATTTATTATTGTTTGTATTCTTATTAATTGATGTTTTAACTGGGACAGGATGAAATCTCAGTGTAGTTTCCATTTGCATTTCCCTAATTGCTAATGATATTGAATACTTTTTCATATTTTCTGGCCGTTTGTATTTCTTCCTTTGAGAAGTGTCATTCTAGTTCATTTGCCCATTTATTATTGTTTTGTTAAGTTTTTGAGTTCTTTGTACATTTTGTGTTAGTTGCGGAGCAGGGTGACGGAATGTTAGCTGCAGGGTAGCCTGGACATTCAGCCCCCATCTGTCTGGTTCCTTATCACTTGTTTGTCTCAAGGTTGAACACTCAACCCCATTCAAGGCTGAACACTCAACTCCCACCCGCCTGGTGCAACGGAAACCCACTACCAACATCTGCCCAGTCAGCCTGAGGGCAGAAGATGACACCCTTAGCAACTACTGTATGATCCAATCATTGTACACCAACAAGGCAGCTTGCAGACCCAGAGACCCCATTAGATCTTGGCTATAAAAACTCTCTCCTGCTGGGCCCCCCTCACTCTCTCTCTCACTCTTTCATCTCTCTCTCTCTCCCTCTCTCTCTCTCTCTCTCTCACCCCCCTTTTTTCTCTCTTTCCGTTCTCTCTCTCTCTCTCTCTCTCTCTCTCTCTCTCTCTCTTTCTTCCCTGTCGATCAGACACCACCGCAATAAAGATCTCTTGGTCACTCTGAGTGTCTTGGTCACTTTCCTTTCATTTTGGATATTAATCCTCTGTCAGAAGAGTAGCTAGTGAAGATTTTCTCCCATTCTATGGGTTCTTCACATTCTTAACTGTTTCCTTTGCTGTGCGTAAGCTTTTTAATTTGATGCCATTCCATTTATTAACTCTTGGCTTTATCTCCTGAGCTTTAGGGGTCTATTGAGAAAGTCATTGCCTGCCCCCATATGTTGGAGTGTTGAACCTATGTTTGAAAAAAAATCAACATTTTAGTGATGTTTAATCATCTGGCCCATGGACATAGTATAGCTCTCCTTTGGGGAAAGATTTGGATCTTATTAGTTAATGTCTATTATAAGTTAAATAATTTTTCCCTAATTTTTTTCAACATTTTTTGTTAGATTTACTCTTAGGTCCCTTTTTTTTTTTTTTTTTTTTTGTAACTGTTATTGTGAATGTCATTTAAAATATCTTTCATTTTCTAATTGTTGTCAGTGTATAAATATGCACATGGCTTTGGTATATGCCTATTATAACTTGAACTTTTATAAATTTTCCTCATTTCTCTTTAGATTCTTTTGGGAGTTTTCTTCTATGTAAGTAATCATGTTCTCTGTGAATAGTAGCACTTTTAAATTCTTCTGTATAATCTTTCTTCTAACAACTAATTGGGCTGGCTAGGACTCTAAGGTTAAATAGTTTAGCTAAATAATGATGTCTACCCTTGACTCACTTCTTATTTTAAAGGGATAAATAAGCTTCTGCTATTTCGCCTTTTGGAATGGTTTTGCTGTTGGTTTTTATTAGGGACTCTTTATCAGACTAAGTAATTCCCTTCTATTCCTAGTTTGCTAAGTTTGCTTTTTTCGGTTTTGTTAGGTGGTTTGTTTGATTTTGGGTTTACATGGACTTTGGATTTTCCTGAAAAGCTTTTTTTTTCCCAATAGTTTTGAATGTCACAGGTTATTATGATAAATTGCAATAATTATAATTTTCAATGTTTAAATATTTTTGCATTCCTTGCAAAAATTTAACTTGATCAAGAAATATTTTTAAGTATATAGCTAGAGTCATTTTGCCAATTTGTTTTGTCTTGTTTAATGACTTAAGTTGTTAGAGGATATTGGTAATTTGTTTTCTAGGTTGCTTTTAGGATCAAAGTTATACTAGCCTAATAAAAATGATTTACCAACTGTGATATTCTTTCTATGACACATGGAGGGAGAAATTATGTAAGATTGGAATTATCAAAGTATTTGAATACTTTGTAGAAGCATATAGAACACAGAACCTGCTGCCATTCTCTGTAGTTTTCTTTAATAATTATAGGACTGTTCACATGTTAAATTCTCTTCAATAAGTTCTACAACTTTAGAAAGCTATCCTTTTCCTCTATATTTCCAAATTTATTGTTGTAAAGATCCCCAGAAAAGACTTGATACTATACAATAAAGCATCAACAAAAGGTAGTCACCAGGAATAGATGTTAAACCTCAACATTAATCAGGGAAACATAAATTTAAACTATGATGAGATAATCTCTACATGCCCCCCCTAGAAAGGCTAAATGTTAAAGAATAATAATATAACTGTTGGTGACAATGCAGAGCAATTGAAATGCTCATACAATACAGGAGGAAATGTAGAGTGGTACCACTTTCAAAAACTGACACATCTAAGAATTTGCAATATTACAACAGGCAAACACTGAAAGCAATACACATGCTTAATTACAATAGTATAGATAAATATATTGTAATATTCATTCAATAGAATACGAGGAATAGAGAATGCATAAATTACTGTTATGTGGAGCAACCTGGGTGAATCTCACATATATACTGTTGAAGAAGCAAGACAAAATGATGCATGTAGTTTGATTTTATTTATGCAACATTTTTAAAAGACAAAGTGAAACTGTATTGTTTACATCATTACATCAAGCTTAGTGTTATGGGGAGCTGCCTCAGAAAACACTCTAAGTCCGAATTCAAATCAAAGAGATCTTTATTTACCTGGCCAGGGACTGTCACCCACCCATAGAGACTGAAGCCATGTAAGAGAACAGCAATTTCCTGGCCTGTGGCTTGGGAATTTAAGGACAAAAACCACAGCTCAGGGACTTTCCTTAGCATCATGCAAGCAAGTCAATCATAGAAGCTAAGAGAGCAATTAGCACAGCAACTCAAGACAATTGCATCTTGGACTTGAGCAAGAGTTAGACAACAATATCCTAAGTTCAAGCAGGTGGTTAGTAGGGGGCGAGAATCTAATGCAAAGTCTTGGATCACCAAGGCCACCATATCCTGGATTGAATACATTTTGTAGGGTACTAAGTACAGAAAACAATACATTATAAGAAAACAGCCTTTATTTCAGTTTCTCAGAAACAGCTCTTGTAACAGTGTTTTATAGAAGGCAGCACAATGGAGTCTTAGGGCTGTCTATGACAGTTCTTGCTTAATAATTGTCTTATCTCACTTAACAAAATCTTATATCTCTAATCTATATTTTTTACTAATCTATAACCTATAACTTACACTCTTATTGATTGTATTTATCAGTTCACACCACAACATTCCCCACTGGTTTTTATGAGACTAAATCAAATCATTGTTTATTTAAGTTTCGTGTTATCTAAGTTGACCATGTCATAATCATATTTTTCAAGGACCAGCAGTCTAATCTTTAGAAGCAGGCTTCCTGTCTTTTTCTGGCCTCAAGAATTTCCAAGTACAGCTGTGTGCAGCGTGCATGTCTGAAAGGGAAACAAAACAGAAAGTAAAAATCTAGGATACTGTTCATCGTCGGTTGTCCTCGGCTGTATCTTCTGTTGGAGCTGGCTTCTTGATTTGGAAGTGATGAATCCAATGTTGTTTTCCAGTGATTTTTACAGCAGTAGAGGTGGTCAGGATGGCTGGAAAGGGTCTGTGCCCGCGAGGTTCCAAGGTGAATGGACAATGGCTCGGCTGGAATAGGTGAGTGAAGTTCTCTCCCGCAACTAGCTGCCGGACTCTTTGTTAAAGCCTGAGTCTGTGGGAGGCTTGCTGGAGAGCCTGGAAGGACTTAAGAAATGAGTGGTTACTTATTTCAGCTAGTTTTTAATCTTTTAGCCTGGGAACCAGCAGGGGTGGTCTTAGAACAAAGGGAAAAAGAAGACCTGTCCAGTCTATGCCAATCTCCAAGTGTAATTAGTAAGGGTGTCTTTTAGATTTCTATTTATCCTTTTTACTTGTCTTAAACTCTAAGGCCTATATACAATGTACGTCCCATTTAATTCTAAAGACTTTAGAAAATTTTTGAGTTATCTTAGCTATGAAAGCTGGGCCATATTGGACCCATGGCTATTGGGAAGCCAAATTGAGAAATTATCTCCTGAATAAATGTCCACATATATCAGCAAATATTTATAACCATATTTTCTAGGTTTTACTTTAGTGAAGTCCACTTCTTATTTTTCTCTTGGTGTTTTTCTTTGTAGTCTGTTCCTGTAAATTCTTTATAGAGATCTCCATGTACATGAACAGTAGCAAAACCATACCTACTGTCAGTGTAGATATTAACAGATTTTCCTTTGCCAGGTCTGAGAGTCTAGGTAAGTGCAATTAGCTCTGCCTTTTGTGCAGAAGTTCCATGTCCCAGAGGTTGAGCCCAGACAATTTCATTTAAGGTAACTACAGCTGTCCCCACATACCTGATTCCATTTTGGACGTAGCTATTGCCATCAGAGTAGCATGTCTCGTCTGGGTCTGGCCACGGTGTGTCCATCAGGTCCCACTGGACATTCTGGAGTGACTCCAAGATTTCCTGGCAGTTGTGCAGTGGCTCAGAGGGATCATCATCAGGAAGGAGGGCCACTGGGTTTAATGCTGAAGTTTTTAGGAATTTTTTTCTGGGCTGGTCTAGAAGAAGGGCCTGGTATTGGGTGGTACGAGCATTGGAGAGCCAGCGCTCTGGAGGGCTCCTGAGTAAGCTTTCCCCAGCATGTGGAGCTACCACCTGTAAATCTTGCCCCAACGTAAGCTTATCTGCCTCCCCAACCAGGATTGCTGTGGCAGCAGTCTTTTGGATGGATATTTTTCCATGGTCCCAAAGTCTGAGTTTGCATCCTTTGGCTATTCCGCTGATTTCATGTACAAACAGCTGAAATGGCTTCAGAACATCTGAGAGGGCCAATGCAGGTGCAGAGACTAGGGCTTGCTTCAGTTTGTCAAATGTCTCTTGTTTTTGTTGGTTTGTTTGTTTGTTTTTGTTTTTTCAGTCCAAGTCAGAGAGTCCTTTGTCCCCCCTGTACTAACATACAGGGGCTGGGCTAGTTCAGCAAAACCAAGGATCTAAAGGTGGCAATACCTAATGGCCCCGAGGAATTCTCACACCTGACACTTAGTCTTGGGGCGAGGAATCTGCATGATTGCTTTAATTCTGTCCTGCGATGGAGTCCTGTTTCCTTCTTTCAGGTTGTAGCCCAAGTAGGTGGCTGTTAAGGTGTACAATTGGGCCTTTCTAGCTGACACCCGGTACCCTAAGGTTTTTAAGGTTTTTAACAAGTTGCTGGTGGCCTGTTCACATTTAGTCATAGTTTGGGTTGGTGTCAGGAGATCATTTACATATTGTGAAAGTTCAGTCTCAGGGTGTTGCTGCCTGTGAGCTGTGAGGTCCCGGCTTAGGGCCTCATCAAATAGAGTTGGAGAGTTTTTAAATCCTTGTGGCAACTGTGTCCAAGTCAATTGTCCTAAAAATCTCCCTTCTGGATCTGACCATTTAGAAGTAAAAATTGGTTGGCTTAGCTTAGCCGATGGCAAGTTGAAGAAGGCATCTCTGAGATCCAGGAGAGTGTACACTAGGTGAAAAGGAGGCAATGAACTGAGAAGAGTGTAGGGATTTGGTACCGTGGGATGAATGCTTTCCATCCTCCTATTGACTTCTTTTAGGTCCTGTACCAGTTTGTAGTCTTTTGTCTCAGGTTTCTGGACAGGCAGCAAGTGTGTTTTTTAGGCTGATTGACAGGGGATCAGGATACCAGCTTCCCTGCAACCCGTGGATGTGTGAATGGCTATGACTTTTTTAGCCAGTCTGATAGGATACTGTCGGATCTGCACAGGGGTGGCAGTGCTATTGAGCTGCACTATACTAGGTGGCAGGTGCTCTGCTAAGCCAGGAGAATTGGATTCTGCCCAAACCCCTGGGAATCCAGTGAGGAGATCAGAAGGTGGGGTACAGGGGTCTTTTATTAAAAGCAGGTATTCTTCCTCAATTGGACGTGTGTGTGTGTGTGTGTGTGTGTGTGTGTGTGTATACATATATATGCATATAAAAGCTTCTGGCCCTTTTAATGACAGGTTGGCTGTGCCTCACAAGGAACAAGTGAGTAATTCTCCCTTTTTAAAGTCAGTTCTCATTAGAAATTGGCCCCTTAATTTCCATTCCTGGGGCCTATTGTTGTTTAGGGAGTAGAGCCCTTGGGGGTTGTTGTCCTCACCTTAAGGTTGACAGAGCCATCACTGTGACTCTTGTCAACCTTTTAGCCTGCTTTTCTTTGTTGGGGGAGGGTCTCTGCTATTGTAGACCCTTTGGGCTATTTCCACCCATTTTGACAGCATCTTTCCCTTGAATCCTTCCTGTCTCTGTAACTTTTTCCTAATATCTGGGGCCGATTATGTTAAAAAGTAATATTAGGAGCCCTTCTATTCTCTGGAGCCTCTGGGTCTATGGGTGTGTACACATGATAAGCCTTGAGAAGGCACTCCAGGAAAGCAGCCAGGGGTTCATCTGGTCCTTGAAATGTCTCACTGACCTTTGCCAAATTGGTGGGGTTTCTACTGGCTGCTTTGATCTCTCAGTGGAGCCTGGCGTACTGATCAGTCACCTCCATACTTGTGTTTGTCCAATTGGGACGAACTGAAGGGAAAATGAGTTCCACATGAGCTGGATCATCAGAGGGTTGGCCATCAATGCTGAGAGAGTAGTTTGGGGGCTTTTCTTTTGATTTTAACAGAGAAATTATTAGTAGAAAAAGCAACATATATTATGAAAGGGCTTCCTCTTTCTCCCGATGTGGTAGGGGAGCCTGACAAAGGGGCAGTGTAGGGACCGGAGTTTGGGTATAGGATGGGAAGGCTTGGGCATCAAGGGGGTACTAGGCACCTGAGGAACAGAGAGATCCAGAGGAGGAAGATCCGGGTCCTAGGAGCTCTCTTGTTGGACTCTTCTTCAGGGAGGAAGGTTTTGTTAGCAAGACAGTTTTGGTTTTGGTTTTTTGGCTGTTCCTGTAAGGCAAAATCTTAACCATCTTGGGTCTTCTAGGAGGATTTCAATCCAAACCTGTATATAGGGCAACTGATCTGGATGCCCAGGCCACCCTGAGATGACTCTATGAACTTGATAGGTGGTGGAGAGGCCAGTGGTCCCTTCTGGGGGCCATCCGACTTAAAGCCTGGCCAGTCTAATTCACAAAGTTTTCTGAGAGAGGAAGCATTACATGATGTTTTATCATTAGTTATTCTCTTTGAAAACTCTTTAAAGTTAGACAAAAAACACTTAAGGGGTTTACAAAACGAACATAAAGTGAACTGATTTTGACCCGTAATGAGACTGAGACCAACAGGGAGACACACAACAGACAAGGCGCCATAAACAAACCTAATTGATCAGAGATTTAGATGGAGTTTCCAACCCCTGGGATTTTTAAACCCAGATCGGGCCAGAGAACAACGTCTCCACACTGCCCTGGACCGGGAAGTATGTGCTGCATCCAGCCTTACCTGACGTCCCCAGACTGGGGAGCCACTCAAACCAAGTTCCAAGTTTCAAGCTTACCTTTCCCAGGAGAACTAAGTCGCAGGTGCAAATTGCAAATGCTCTCAAATAGGCAGTTGGCAGGTTTGGCAGGAGCCAATGAGGAGAGGCCCCAGGGCTGGGGAGTTCTCCTCAGAGGCCTTCCCCAGCTTGTCTCTGACTCACCAGGTCTCTTGGGTGTTTCTGATCATTCTCCCATTTCTGAGAAAAGAAATATCTCTTTCATCCCGAACAAGCCCCCAAGAGGTTATTGGGAGCTGCTTCAGAAAACACTCTCTGTCAGAATTCAAATCAAAGAGATCTTTATTTACCTGGCCAGGGACTGTCACCCACCCATAGAGACTGAAGCCATGTAAGAGAACAGCAATTTCCTGGCCTGTGGCTTGGGAATTTAAGGACAAAAACCACAGCTCAGGGACTTTCCTTAGCATCATGCAAGCAAGTCAATCATAGAAGCTAAGATAGCAATTAGCACAGCAACTCAAGACAATCGCATCTTGGGTTTGAGCAAGTGTTAGACAACTGTATCCTGAGTTCATGCAGGTGGTTAGCAGGGGCGAGAATCTACTTCAAAGCTTTGGGTCACCAAGACCACCATATCCTGGGTTGAGTACATTTTGTGAGGTACAAAGTACAGAAAACAATATATTATAAGAAAATAGCCTTCATTTCAGTTTCTCAGAAAGAGCTCTTGGAACAGTTTTTTATAGGAGGCAGCAAAATGGAGTCTTGGGCCAGTATATGACAGTTCTTGCTTAATAATTAATTATCTTATCTCACTTATCAAAATCTTATATCTCTAAAGTTTTTACTAATGTATAACCTATAACTTCCACTCTTATTGACTGTATTTATCAGTTCATACCCCAACACTTAGAAGAATGGTTTCCTTCTAGAGATGAGGAGGGATTTTTGATGGGGGGAGAGGGGGACACTTGAGGACTTCTACAATGACTGCAATATTCTATTTCTTGAATCTAATGGTATTTATATGAGTAATTGCTTTATAATTTGGTTGACAATGAGCATATGTGTTTTACCTGCTACTCTATAGGTATATGGCATTTACAATAAAACGTCAAGGTTCAAGATCTTAAAACCAGGATAAACAGATATGAAAAAGAAACAGATGTGTACTTATGCCTATTTTCTTTTTAAATGTGGCCTAAATATTTGAGCCGTACTTAGGGTTATCAGAATAGCTGCAGGTTAAAAAAAAAAAAGAAAAAAAACTTAAGGAAATACATCAAAGAGTAAACTGGAAGACCTTCCAGGAGTCAGCAACAGGTGAAGCAGGGGTGTCTGTGGTGAGACCCTGGGCCAGCACTCAATAGTTCCCTAATTAAACGTTTTAAAATGCCCTCCACTGTCTCTGCATAGTGTATAGTGTCAGTGAAAAAGGGTTTGCTTGTTTTGTGCATAAGTCTTTATTCAGGAACTCTACTGTACTTCTAGACAATACACTGGGACTGAGGAGGATCTGGCTCAGGCAAGGGTGGGATTAACATAGAGTTTTGTTTTTTTTGTTTTTTTGGTTTTTTTTAACTCTAAAATATATTTTTATTTTTATTTTTTTATTGTTGGTTGTTCAAAACATTACATAGTTCTTGATATATCATATTTCACACTTTGATTCAAGTGGGTTATGAACTCCCATTTTTACCCCGTATACAGATTGCAGAATCACATCAGTTTCACTTCCATTGATTTATATATTGCCATACTAGTGTCTGTTGTATTCTGCTGCCTTTCCTATCCTTTCCTATCCCCCCTCCCCTCCCCTCCTCTCTTCTCTCTCTACCCCCTCTACTGCAGTTCATATCTCCCCCTTGTATTATTTTTCCGTTTCCCCTCGCTTCCTCTTGTATGTAATTTTGTATAACCCTGAGGGTCTCCTTCCATTTCCATGCAATTTTCCTTCTCCCTCCCTTTCCCTCCCACCTCTCATCCCTGTTTAATGTTAATCTTCTTCTCATGCTCTTCGTCCCTACTCTGTTCTTAGTTACTCTCCTTATATCAAAGAAGACATTTGGCATTTGTTTTTTAGGTATTGGCTGGCTTCACTTAGCATAATCTGCTCTAATGCCATCCATTTCCCTCCAAATTCTACGATTTTGTCATTTTTTAATGCGGAGTAATACTCCATTGTGTATAAATGCCACATTTTTTTATCCATTCGTCTATTGAAGGGCATCTAGGTTGGTTCCACAGTCTTGCTATTGTGAATTGTGCTGCTATGAACATCGATGTAGCAGTGTCCCTGTAGCATGCTCTTTTTAGGTCTTTAGGGAATAGACTGAGAAGGGGAATAGCTGGGTCAAATGGTGGTTCCATTCCCAGCTTTTCAAGAAATCTCCATACTGCTTTCCAGATTGGCTGCACCAATTTGCAGTCCCACCAACAATGAACAAGTGTACCCTTTTCCCCACATCCTCGCCAGCACTTGTTGTTGTTTGACTTCATAATGGCTGCCAATCTTACTGGAGTGAGATGGTATCTTAGGGTGGTTTTGATTCGCATTTCTCTGACTGCTAGAGATGGTGAGCATTTTTTCATGTACTTGTTGATTGATTGCATGTCCTCCTCTGAGAAGTGTCTGTTCAGATCCTTGGCCCATTTGTTGACTGGGTTATTTGTTATCTTGTTGTCTAATTTTTTGAGTTCTTTGTAGACTCTGAGTTTTAAGCCTGGGCTTGGCTCACTCGGGTCTTTTATCAGTGAGACTCCCAGGGACTAGGGCAACACAGCAAGCCCAGGCCACTCTCCTCTGCAGGTCCACCTCGCTGCTGCTTTCTCCCTTTCCCTTCACCAGGGCTTGAAGTATATTTTGTGGGATGGGAGGATATAAACCCTAAAACCTGAATAATTTAGAGAATCATTTGTGAAGATTCTGTAATGTAGTTTATAAACTCATGCACACACAATTTGCGCAGAGGGAGCCTAACTCTTCTCACTCCAGGACCCCAAATGAGAACTTGGCCCTAGATTCAGACCCAGGAACTGTGTTCCAGATGGTGCAGAGACATGCCAGCCATTGGTCATAATTCTGGCACGCCTGCCACACTTCCGGGACACAGGCCACACTTCCGGGCCTTAAGTGTTCTCGCGAGATTTGTAATGTTTGGCGTAGACATCGCTCTAGCTGATGCTGCTGGTCTTCGGACCTTCATGGTAGGGGATGCTAGTTCGGAAGCCCGGGGCCCTGCAGCGTCTAGCTGGGGGCAGAGGGCAGAGCATTCAGGCACCCGGACCAGTGTATTTAGCAAAAGATAAAATCCAGGATGCCCAGTTAAATTCGCATTTCAGATACGCCAGGAACAAACTGTTAGTAGATGATACTAACTTTAGTGTAGGGTACTTGTACTAAGATCGTCTCTCACCTGGAATTGGAAGTTCACTGATGCCGAAGTTCAAATGCAGCTGTGATTCCGCAGCCCGCCCCAGCCCCCGCCCTGAGGCAGCCCCGGGAGCTGCTGACTGTTTGCCAGAATTAGGAATTGGGAATAAAGGGAGAAATACTGAGTCCCAGGGGAAATACGGATGAACCACCACAGCCAGGAACAACTGGAACTCACGAGCACGAGCCCTTGACGCATTCCCAAGTAACATGAGGGCAAAGCTCAACTAGCCCCAAATTAAGCTGCACCCTGGCTCTACCTCTAGTCCAGAACCTAGAAACAGCCCTCCATAAGTATTAACACCCCACAGGAAGGAATTGCTGTCTTTTCCCCTGGTGATAGCCCCATTCTCCCTTGAGTATGTATCTACTTTCATAAATAAACCTCTGTCTATGCCTTTGACTGGAGCATGCTGAAAATCCATCACCGTTGGTCGTCGGTTCCCCCTTCTCCCTGGAAACTACTTGGACTCTCCTTCAGAGACAACTTTCCTGCACCCCCAGGGGCGGGGGTTGTGCTGGACCGAGAACATTTAATAACAATTATTTATATTTATATTTAGACTTTTTTCACCATTTACAACAGAAATGTGAAAACAAGCTTGAAACACACAAGAAGAAAAGCTTCAAAAAACACTAAGCCTCAGAGCAGCGAGGCTGGAGGTGTTCAGAACCAGGGCCCCTGAGCTCCATGACCTCAGACCCTTTTGGCCTCCTGACCTGTGTATCTGGTGGAGATGTCACAGTGCACCTGCTGGGTGGTGGCAGGGGAGTCCACAGGTTCTGAAATCACATGGCTTCGTATTGGTTCTGAATTGCTCATTGCATAAGCCATGGCCTGGGCTGTGAATCTTATCTCAGGCGGTTGGTGAGTTTGGGTCAATGATTTTTGTTGTTGTTCTTTTGTTTTGCTCTTGCATTCAGCACAGGGACAGTGCAAAATGAAAGCAAAACAGTGGAAGCCATATTTATTAAACAGCTTAGCAATAAGAAGATCATAGAGGTTAAGACTGACCAAGTTTGAAAGGGAAAGAGATTTACCTTGAATATACTTACCTCAAATACACTTAAAGTTGGGAATCTGAAAGAGAGAACTGTGTTGGTATGACTAGATCATGGATGATGCCAAGTCCAAGAAAGACTCAGCAGAAAAAGAGGCAAGTTATCAGAGGAAAATGGAGATAATTTCCAAAGCCCAGACCCAGAAAACCATGGACAGTTGCCTTCCTAAAAGCTATAAGACAACTGCAAGACCATCCCACCCCTCTCTCTCTTCCCACGTCCAGACCCCAAGCTGGCATAGTTCTACAGAGCCATAATACAGTTTGGGACAGAATTCATTCAGCACTTAATCAAGCAATTACTAAATACCTAAGCACTATTCAGATAAATCAGAATTCCCTCCTTTTCTGTCTTAGAACTGGCAGTTTCCTAGGAACTAAGGCAAGAAGTGATTTAAAAGAAAATAAATGAAAAACAGGATAGTGAGAAGATAAGAGAGTGGGGGGAGGCTAAGAGGAAGGGTTATTATTTTATTTAAGGAAATTAAAGAAGTCCTATTTAATAAGGATATTTGAGAGACTTAGAAGAGATAACATGAGCCACAATCCAGCAGATTGTGTTTAGGGAAAAGAGGCCACCAGAGCCAATGGTGGCATTTGAATTTTTGGAGGAATTCTTCAGGAGCTCTGTAAAGCATGTTTTTTTAAGAGAGAAGGGAAGAACATGAGCTAAGGAATTAATAAAATTGTCCAGTCAACAAACAGTAAGGCTCTGAACCCATGGGAGTGATAATAAGTAGGAGAAAGAAGGCCACGTGAGTATAGGCATGTGCTGAGGTCTCCTCCTGTCCCCTGCACCTGATGGAGAAGCAGGCAGGGGACTCCAGCCTTCAGGAAAGCTGAGAAGGCCCAGGAGGTTTTATTTCCTAGGGCTGCTGAACAAAAAACCCCGTAATAAAAACCTATTCTTTTACAGTTCTGGAAGGGTCAGCAATACAATACCACGTTCCCTCTAAAGGCTCTCGGGAGAATCCTTTCCTGCCTCTCAGAGTTTCTGTGGGTACCAGACTTTCCTCAGCTTGTGGCAGCCGTAAGCCAGTCTCTGCTTCTGTCTCCACGTGGCCCTCTCGCATGCCTCTGTGTCTCAGATGTCCCTCTGCCTCTCCCTTATAAGAATACCTGTCCTTGGTTTAGGGCCTACCCTATGTCTGGGATGATCTGGTAATATAGTTTAGTTTAGGTGTTGTGTTTAGTTTTGCCTGATGAGTTCTTAACCCAGTTTTGAGGCCCTGGCTGATGGTAAATCCATTTCCCTTCTTGAGCAGATGAAGCCCACACTCCAGACCACTGTACACTTGCCCTAACAGCTCCAGGGCCAGATACCAGGTGATTGGGGAGAACCCAGGTGTCCCCAGAAGCCTTGAAATTATTCAAATTAGCCAATCCACAGGGAGCCCATGAGACCTACCTAACTCCAGGGCACTTGCCACACATGAGCTCTCCTAGCTGTACCCTACCTCCAGACACCCAGTGTGGCCCATCTGACAGGCTTCTCTAGTTCAGATCTGTAAATACTAAAAAGTTCTGCCTTCCATCGATCATCATATCATTGTATCATGTTCTATCATCAAAAGAAACTTCAAATCTTCCACAATAGATCTCCTCTCCAGATCCTTAATTACATCTGCAAAGGTCCTTTTCTCCAAATACACACTCGCAGGTGGACATGTCTCTTGGGGTGCTACATTTCAACCCACGGCACCCTCTTTGAGAAGGCTGATAGCAGTTCTTAACCATAAGTTTAGGAGACTGGCTGGTGAAAGAGTGCAACTGTGGACTTTGGTCTTGGGGACATAGACTTGACACAGAGGATAGCAGAGGCCCGGGGATTCTGTGGGATCTAGGACTGTTGACTAATTACACTAGGAGTTAGTAACCTTCTGAACAAAGACTGGGTAACAGCAGAGACTTAAATTCAACACCCCAATTCTACCCATAGAAATGAGGGAGAAGGCAAATCACTAGGTAGACGAAGGAGAAGACAGTTGCTTCTTGTTATTTGGTCATTCTGGGCTCTTACCTGGCGCTCCTGAGGGAAATATAGAATTGGGGTCCTGAGAACCACTGGCCGCAACATTTTGGTAATCTGATTGATGCATGACCTTGTGTTTTTACTGTCTAAAGACATTTTATTTAGTATATATGGTTGGTTCATTAACATTGAACTCACAACCAACGGTATTATATCTCAGGGCTGAATGAAGCTTACCCACCGCTTACATTTCTCTGTAAGGAGTACTGCAGGCTTTTTGCTGTTAGGAACAGTACATGGCACTTCAACAGCCTATTTGGGAGCTGTTTGAAACAGCGAAGTCACCAGTGAAATGCCCAAAAAATATGAACATGGCAAAATGGACCTCAAAAAGAACACTTTTTTAGTAAAAGCTGAAATAATCAGGCAAAGTGTAGCACAGAGAAAGAGAGTGAAGAGGGAAGAAGATCAAAAGACAGAAATCGAAAGGGCTTCCCAAATCTAGTTAGTTTATAACTGAGCAAATAATGTTGGGAAACGAAACTGGTGATGGAGGAGGGGAGACTGCCACCGTGTGAGCCTGCCCGGGAGGAGCTGCATCTGGGCAGAGGCAGTGGGCAGCGGGACCTCAGAAAGTTTCCTTCTCCTCCCCCTCCTCTTTTCCTTCCTTTCCTCCCAGCCAAGAGCACAGCTTTCCTCTTGGGAGACAGCCAAGGACACAGGTCAGTGGCTGCATTAGAGGAAGAACCACCGTGTTCATAGACAATGCCTTGAAGTGTGTGGCCTCCAGGAATCTCGTCCACCTTCCCTGGGCTGTTGCCACTCTGGCGCTGGCCCCCTACTCTGCCCACACCTCCTTCCTCCTCCTCCTCCTCCTCTGCCTCTTCTGAAGGAAGTGGGGTGATAGCAAAGCACCTCTGGAAAGAGGGTGGTGGCTTCTGGTTGGTCTGGAACCAGTGGCCTCTCACCCACCTGGAGAATTGTCACCTCATCTCCTGGAACAACAACAGCTTTGATTGCCAAAGGGTGAAAGATCGGGCTTGGGATCTCCATTCTCCCACTCATGCTAGGAAACTGGAGGCCACTGAGTGTCTGCAAAACACCCTTGAACTGTGACTAGTCATGAGTGAGGACCTAGAGGGCATGGAACAATGATGCTGGGATCCCTGTGAGGTCCCACAATGGCCGTGTCCTTCTTCTCTGTGTCTCTCCTCCCGGGGCATGAACACAGCATCCCAGTGTTTAAGGATTTTCAAATATTAGGACAGAGAAGAGCAACTGTGACCTCCCTCTGCCATTACAGGGACTCCAGAGGTAAAAAGGTGCATGCCAGGTGAAAGGTAGGTAGGCAACAGAGACAGACTGAGACTGATTCCAGAGCTGTCTTCTTTGGTCATATTTTGATAGATAAAGCCATGAATTCTGTGTCTTGAAATGCCCTGTGGAACCTGCTGCCAGTCTCTGAACTTGGAAACTGACTCAACTGACCTTTGCCCCTGGGGCAGAGATCTGTCCCATGGTCCCAATCTAGGTCTTCACAGGGAGAGACATTCGGAGCCCTCATTCTCTGAAGTGGACAACCTCACCTCCTGCCACACACCTGTCAGGACTCTGGAGACCCCAACCGGCCCAGGCACACCATGGCGGACAAGAAGGGTCAGGACCTAGAAGCATGGAGGCAAGTATTCCAGACGTTAATTCAGGAGGTGAAACCATGGCACAAATGGACCCTCACAGCAGACAAGGGCCTTCTTCCCAACGTCCTGCAGCCGGGCTGGATGCAATACCAGCTGTGGACTTTCGCCAGGTGAGAGGGGAATGCTGTGGTACATGTGCCAGAAAAATCTTTGCTTGTTTCTGACTGTGCACACTTGTCGCTTTTCTGGTTCCACCTCAAAATTGTGTCACTTGATAGAGGTCCAAGGAGGTCCCCCAGAAGAGAGAGGACGATCTCAAATCCACCCTGGTGGGTTTTTGACCTACATCACAGAAAAGAATTTGAGGATGAATCAGAAAGAGACCCAAGTGAGATTTGATTAAGAAAATAAGGGATACACAGGGAGAGAGAAAGAGTACAGGCTGTCTCAAAAATAAGACTTGCTTTGGGGGCCTAAGACTCTTCTTTCAAAGGAAACTGTATGAATGTGAGAAGTATGTAGGAGTGAGCTCAGTTCTTTTAATTACAGAGAAGAGGGCAGTTGGTGGTGGTCCAATTCTCATCTTGTTGACATCTGGTTGATATCTGGTTAATAGAATTTGTACCTATATCAGAGGTCTCTAACAATATTTTTCCTTTGTCTTTGTTTAGTCTAAAAAAAAGAGGTTGTATAAGCTAGCAATGTATGTAGGCGTTAATACTCTAAGAATCAGGGGATTTTAAAGAATTCAGGCCTGGGGAGCAAAAGTGAGGGTATTCGTGGACCTTCTTAGATTTGAAGTGTTAATCTCTTTTTCCTTCTGTTTATTTTTTTCTTTATTCTATCCTATCTCGCTTGCACATTAAAGACTACAGAAAGAAAGAAGCCCATCCATCAAGTTTTGACTTCATGAAATATCTTCTTTCCCATCAGGCATGGTGGTGCATGCCTATAATCCCAGAAACTCGGGAAACTGAAGCAGGAGGATTATGAGTTCAAGGCCAGCCTGAGAGACTTAGTGAGACCCTGTCTCAAATAAAAAATAAAAAGGGCTGGGAATGTGGCTCTGTGGGTTCAATCCCTAGTACCTCCCACCAAAAATCATTTTTATTTATATAATTTCAGGCCTCAGCACTGGTTTGGGCTAATGTTCAGATAAAGAATTCAATCTGCAGAGGTGGCAGGGGAGATGGGAGCTGGGAGCTGGGAGGAGGAATGGCAGCTGTTTCACTAAAGGGATGTGACACTTGTTCCCTGCCTTGGGAGACAGTGGGCCCATCTGGGTTTAGTGCACTGCACCAAGGAGACCCCTCAGGGAGAATCCAGAGGAGCAGGGTACTGAGCAACTCACATCAATCCTGCCCACCTCTACTCTATGCTGATAGAGTCTTTTAAAAATAGGACTCTGGGAGATCACCCAACATTTCACCCTTTCTTTTATAGATGGGAAATGGAGCCCCAAGACCTGGGGGGAGGGGAGAAGGGCCCTGCCCACTACACAAGGAGTGGAGTCCTGGGATAAATCCTGCCTCCTGCCCTCTCTGAGAGGGTCCAAGCAGAGAAGGCGGAGCTTCTCCTGGCCAGAGTAGGCATGGGGAGCCCCTGACCAAACTTTCAATCTGTTTATTTGGAAGAACTTGGAACTCTGGGCTGGCACATTGTGAAGTGAAGCCAGAACACCGTGACCAGGCCAAGGTGGTGAACGGGCAGCTCAAGGTGGCCCAGTCCCCTGTGCAAGGCCAACTCATGCTGACTTCCAGCTTGTGGACGTCACAAGGCTCAGAGCTTCTAGGAGTCTTCCCCATGGCTCATCCTCAGGTCCATCCCGAGAGGGCAGGTTAGAATAGAGGTCGGGGAGAGTCCACACTAACTTATGCTGCTCATTCCCCTCTAATTCCCCATCTCAGACTGCCGGCATCCCTGCATCAAGGCCAGCAAAGCTAGGCTCAGCTGCTGTGATAATACACCTAGATTTAACCTTGCACATGGCTCCCAAGTTCCCTGAGGGGAGAGCTGGAGAGTTAAAAAGAGCACATCACTGCTGCCCGTACTCCATGGACCATCTGGTCCCATGGCCCCAACCTAACTGCAAGCGGGGCTGGAAGTGGGAGGGTGAGCACAGATGTCTCTGTCATGCTGTGGCCCTCTGCCTGACCTGTAATTCCTGTCATGGGTGTACCATGTGCTTCCTGCCTTCTTTCTCTCTCAGTCCTAAGAGGTACTTGTGCAAATATCTTAACTCAGAAAATTACCCTCCTTGCTGAGACACGGTGTTGTTTCCTTGAACCCTGTTGGAGGCCAAGGCAACATTCTCCAGACTACCTTGAGCAAAGGAATGGGGTTGAGGGGAGCAAAAGAAGACAGTGTTGCAGACAGTGGTTTCCCCTGATGCTATAAATCAGTGGCCCTGGGCAACCAAGGGCCGGCAAAGCATCTCTCTAGGACAAGGACTTTTCAGTCTCTCTCCCTGATCTGTCTGTAGCTTTGTGACCTAACCAACACCCACTGTTGTCACTCGTGGACTTCGGCAGAGGGATCTTGGGAGTTGCTGCTCTGGTAGCCTTTGACCTGTTCGAATCTGTTTGAAGAATCCTTGGCTCAGGGTTAAGAGACTGGAGCTCCAGTCCAGCCTCTTGTATTCACTGGGCTCTAGAGAATGGAGCTCCCAGAGGTGCCCTCATCTCTAAATGAGGGCACATTGGACTTAGAAGGTGCCCAAGGTCCCATTCCCAGCCCAGACAGTTTATGATAGACTATTTTGATCACAGCACCTGTGCACTCGAGATGAGAACAAGGAGCTCAGTGGTTTCTTCCACTGCTAGTCCATGATCCCAACCCAATTATGTCTCTGTTGTGTTCAGTGACTCCTTCCTCCCTCAGCAGCAGCCCACAATCTGGCTGAAGCTCCCATCTTCTATCTCCACAGGTTCCAGTGTTCTTCCTGCTCTCGCAGTTGGGCCTCTGCCCATGTCCAGGTCCTTTTCCACATGCACTGGAGTGAGAAGAAGCACAGGGGCCAGGTGAAGATGAGGGTCTTTGCCCAGAGATGTAAGAAGTGCCCCCAGCCTCCATTTGAGGTCCCTGAGTTCACACAGGAGAACATCTCAAGAGTCCTGAATAACCTAGTGATCCGGATTCTGAAAAAATGCTACAGAGAAGGATTTAAGATTGTAGAGGAGATTCCTGCGATCAAGGATATCTGTCTTCAAGGGCCACATGACAGTAAAAACTGTGAGGCATGTCTGCAGGGATCCTGTGCTCAGAGTGGGTTGGGCCTGGCCAAGGAGTCACCAGTGCCCACACCCTCCAAGGATGCTGGGGAACCCAGGCTAACTGCTACTTGTACCAATCTCCCCTGCTCACAATCAGCCTCTAGAGTGGACAAGATCCTTACATCAGCAGTGAGCCTCAAAGTCTCTGACCCTCCCAAGGCTGACCCCAAGGTCAGACACAGCTCAGAACCACCAACTGCTCCAATAATTGTAATCCCACAGGTGCCACCCATGTCAAAAGTGAGCCCCAAAATCTCTAACTCTCCCAAGGCTGACCCCAAGGTCAGACACAGCTCAGAACCACCAACTGCTCCAATAATTGTAATCCCACAGGTGCCACCCATGTCAAAAGTGAGCCCCAAAATCTCTAACCCTCCCAAGGCTGACCCCAAGGTCAGACACAGCTCAGAACCACCAACTGCTCCAATAATTGTAATCCCACAGGTGCCACCCATGTCAAAAGTGAGCCCCAAAATCTCTAACCCTCCCAAGGCTGACCCCAAGGTCAGACACAGCTCAGAACCACCAACTGCTCCAAGATTTCCAACCCAACAGGTGCCACCAAGAAGCTCACTTCCCCCTATGCGGGCCACTCAAATGCCTTCTCCCACAAAGAACCACACAGCAGCAGATGCAGCAGCCAGGGTCACCAGACCAAAGACAGGAAATCCATTGCCCTCCTCCTCCTTGCTGGCTATGCCCATAAGCCCTACAAACCTCTCCACTTCTTGGAGCCCAGAAGCAAACACCACTTGCCAGATGGAGAGTAGAATCCAGATCTACCCCGAAAGTGGGCATTTCTATTCCAGCCCATTCCAGAATTGCGTACCAGGGCGCTTAAGCACTTCCTGCTGTTGTCTCCTTCTAATCATTGTTGTCATTGTCACAATGATGATGGTAAAAAATACTTTCTGAACCTCAAAAACCTGACACTAAGTGAAAAAAGAAATTAAAATCTGGACATGAAATGTCACATATTAGTATGATCCCTGTGAAATGAAATGTCCAAAAAATCCACAGACAGGAAGTAGATGGGTGTCTACTGGGCCCTGCAGGAAGGAGGAAACAAGAAGCGAGTTCTTAATCCATATGGGGGCTTTGTTTGAGATAGGGTGATGAATCTGTTTGGGAATGAGATGGAGCTGAGGGTTGCACCATAGTACTAATAAACTAAAAGCCATTGAATTGGTCATTTCAAAAAGTTTAATTGTGTGATGTGACCCTCACCTCGATATTTTAAAAAGCACTATAGTTTTGTTCATTCTTGAGAGAACTGAATCTTAAATGGTTAGAACTCAGAAATTTGGAGATCTTATGAAACCTGTGAACCTTCTTACCAGTAAATTTTGCACAAACCCTCTGATATCAGTCTGTGGAGGCATTTGCAGTAAAGGATTTAGGCTGAAAACCTGGGTACTCAAAAGACAGTGGTTGGGGCTGGGGTTGTGGCTCTGTGGTAGAGCACTTGCCGGGCATGTGTGAGGCCCTGGGTTCTCAGCATCGCATATAAATAAATAAACAAATAAAGTAAAAGATCAATTTACAACTGAAAAATACATATAAAAAAAAGACAGTGGACTCCACAGGGGTGCATACAGCTGAGGGGAAAGGCAGGATGAGACACTGGGGAGGGAGATATATCCTTAAAAGTCCATTTAAGGGGCCGGAGTTGTGGCTCAGTGGTAGAGTGCTTGCGTAGCAGGCATGAGGCACTGGGTTCAATTTTCAGGACCACATAAAAATAAAACGATGATATTGTGTCCACCTAAAAATAAAAATAAAAGTTTATTTGTTTCATTTAAAATGTACTTCTTGTGGCATGTTTATAGTATGCTAATATATTAAAATTATATTGTAAATATTCATGTATGCATGAATTATACATATGCACACATTTGGAATGTACACTCAATGTCTTTTATTGACTGTATTATGCAATAAAAAATGTTGAGGGGAAACTGGGTTCATGTCTGCAATCCCAGTTACTTAAGAGGCTGAAGGATTGCAAGTTTGAGGCTAGCCTCAGTGACTTAGACTTATATTCTGTCTCAAATTAAAGTAAAAAATAAATTTTTTAAAAAGTTGGGGATAGGGCAGCTAAGCACAGTGGCACATACCTATAATCCCAGAGGCTTGGGAGGCTGAGGCAGGAGGATCACAAATTCAAAGTCAGCCTCAGCAACTTAGTAAGACCCTGTCTCAAAATAAAAAATAAAAAAGGGCTGGGGATGTAGCTCAGTGGTTAAGTGCCCCTGGTACGAAAAAACAAAAAGGGGGTGGGCCATAGGGATGCAGCTCTGCGGCAGGCAGTCCTGGGTTCAATCCTCAATACCACACTTGCAAAGTGGTGTGTTTAATTCACATGGAACAATAATGACCAAGACTTGATTAGCAAGTTATGAAGAAATAGCCACAGATAGGTCTTGCCTAGCAGACATCACCGCTGTGATTAGAACATAGGATGCTAGCACAGAGACAGTGGCCTGGCTTGCAGAGCAGGAATGCAGTGGGCTGGACAGGACCTTGTTGGGGCTTGAGTTCAGATGTAGTCAGGACCTCCCAGGTCTGTTCCACTTTTGCTCAGCCCATACTCTGTGGCATTGTTAATTCCAAGGTGAGGTTTTCTGGTGGTCTCTCCTGGAAGCCCATATCTGTACCAAAGTCACCCAGCCCCACCTTACTGAGCTTTCATTTGGGTTTCTGACCTCCTAGCACTGCATAACTACCAAAATTCCAGCTCTAGCCTTTAACCTCCAGCTGCTGTGTTCATTTTTTCTTGGAACAGCACCCTGTGAGTGCACATCTTGGGCATCAGCCAACTGATGTCAGGGGGAAATGCAATGCAGACTTTGGGGCCTCTTCTCTGGAGTTCCCTTCTCCCTGGGATTTCACCTTCAAATTCCAGGGGCTGACATAGGCTCAAATTCTGACTTCTATCTTCTTCTGTCAAACAAAACTCCCTCTTTCTGCTTTGCTTTATTCCTTGGTTGAAATTTAGAAAGTCTCAAGCAAAACCAAGGTGTCTAGGACTTACCTCATGTGTGTTCCCCTTCTGAGAACTGCTCCATGGAGCCCACCCATACTAAGCACTCTCCAATGCTCTCTAACGTTTTTCTTGGTTTTGCCCAGATTTTGATGGCTCTTTTTAGTGGAATTGATCCAATCCTAGTCACAGCCAAAATCTGAAAGGTTTTGGAATTGTTAGTATAAAATCTCCATAGAGTTCCCCAACTCCTCACCTGCAGGGTGCCCTCTACTCCAGGAGTAGAGATGGACTCTAAGCCAGCTCAGATCATTGCCCCTTAAACATTACCTTCATCTAGGACAGTTGCATCAAGATGGAGACTCTCAGCCCCAGATGCAATTTAACATTTTCCAGTGACCAAATTTTTAAAAGGAAAAAAAAAAGCAGGTGCAACTTATTTTTTAACCATTTTATTAACCCACTGTATGAAAATACCATCATTTGAACATGCAATTAAGATGGAGATTCTTTATTTTATTTTATTTTATTGTGGTAGTAGAGATTTAATGTGGGGGTGTTTAACAACCGAGCAACTTCCCAGCCCTTTTATTTTTATTTTTTATTTGGAGTCAGGGTCTCACTAAGTTGCTTAGGGCCTCACTAAGTGCTGAGGCTGGCCTCCAACTTGCCATCCTCCTGCCTCAGCCTTCTAATCACTGGGATTATGGGCATGCACCACCATGCCCGGCTCAAGAGCAAATTCTTAGTGAGATATTTTAAAGATATTCTTTTTCATACTAATCTTTGAAATTGAATGTACATTTTATATTTACAGCACAATTTTTTTCCCCATAGGAAATACTGATCTGTTTAGACTTCATAAAATTTATAGCTAAAGACAGATTTGCCTGCCATGTTGTTCTAAACATAATGACAGTTGTTCAATAGAACAGAGAACCCATTTAAATTTAAATATAAAGTAATATTTTTATAATCTATTAAATTTAAATGTAAAGTAATATAATAAAATCAAATTAAATAGCCTTTCCTCAGTCACACTAGCCACATTTCAAGTGCTTACCAGGCATGTGAAGCTGATAACCACTATAACAAGTGGCACAGATCTGGGACATTTGAATGAAAGGAGACTTCACATTATTATTATTATCACCTGTCATAAGCCATCACCTGTCAGAGAAGCACATGGACAGCAAAGCCACTCCCCTGATGCCCAGGAAGATAATGAGAGCGAGGGGAAAATCTGGGTCCCACAATATCCTTCAAGAACACATTCCCAGTGACCCAAAGACCTCTCAATGGGACCCACTGCCAGGCATGGAAACTCAAGGAAACTGCAGGAAGTTTCAAATATTTCTTTTTTTTTTTAATGTTTATTTTTTAGTTGTAGTTGGACACAACACCTTTATTTTATTTTTTAAAGAGAGAGTGTGAGAGAGAGAGAGAATTTTTTAATATTTATTTATTTTTTTAGTTTTCGGCGGACACAACATCTTTGTTTGTATGTGGTGCTCAGGATCGAACCCGGGCCACATGCATGCCAGGCGAGCGCGCTACCGCTTGAGCCACATCCCCAGCCCAGTTTCAAATATTTCTGATGGGGGCAATAATTGATTACCATACATGATATTAGAAATGGCTCTTTGTGGATGAAATAAGTGGCGTTCTCTGAGTGCGGTTGTACAGGTACCTCCCCCTCCCCCATGAATGGGGTACAAGAATCTCAAGAGCCCAGGGACCCCCACTTTGAGAAGAGTGCTTGTGCTTAAAATCCTGGCCCTGTGTTCCCCACTAAGCAGAAGATCTCATGGCCTGCTAAGTTTCTGCCATCAGAGTATAGTCAGTCGGCCTCGGTGGCAAACTGAACCCAAAGACTCTCGGACCAGATGACATGACTGGGGACACGATCACCAATGAATGTTCATTCCTTTGGCAGAATACACTCCCTACTGCTTGGCATCCAGTGTTGTAGAGAGCAGCCTTCTGCTGAGAAACACAGGGAGAGCCTGGTTACATGGGATGGTCAGACAGGCGCCGGTGAGTCCAACACTGTTTACTGGGATATGTTTTCTTGAACTTGAGGAAGTTACAAAATAGTTTAATAGAAACACAGGGCTAGGAAGAGTTCAAGTTTAATGTAACAAGTGGTCTTTCCTTAAAAATAATTTGGTTATTATTCCTCAAAGAAATCCCCAAGGAATTTCTCTCTCAATGTCAGTCTTTTATTTGTAGTCACTCCCCTCTTCCTCTTTTTACAAGCTCAGATATCACTCGTCAAATTCATGTCATACAGAGCTCAGAACAGCCTTCTGAAGTAACCAGGGTTCTCCAGAAAAACAGAGTCAACAGGATGTATAGAAATCCATGAGGGAATTGATTATGGAAGTGGGCTCACGTGATTACAGAGGCTGAGGAGTCCCATGAAAAACCAGGAAAACGGGTTTAATCCAGTTCAAGTACAAAGGCCTAAGAATCAAGCAATAGAGTTCAAAGGGCCATCCCTAAGTCCAAAGGTCTGAAAATCCAAAGCTCTAATGTCCAGAGCAGGAGAGCAGGAGCAGATTGGAGTCCCAGCTCCAGAAGACCGTGAATTCGCCCTTCCCCCTCTGGTTCACGCTACCTGGGCCCTCTATGGGTCAGATGATGCTCTACCGCCACACTGGTGAAGACAGTCTTCTTTAGCCAGTCCATTGAGTCAAATGCCATCTCTTCACAGAAATGATGTTTTCCCAGCTAGCTGGGCATTGGGGCACCCAACTTGACCATGCCATCATGCCTTCCTTGTTGAGAGCCACAGCCGAAGGGGCCCCAGCAAACTTTTAGACTGCCAGCTGATGAGCTGAAGGGGCCCCAGCAAACTTTCAGACTGCCAGCTGATGATTGGCTCACAGCGGCCCCAGCAACATCTAGCTGATTGGCTCCTCTGCGGTGATGTTCATTGGGCTGTTTCCCTGCCCTTTCAGACCATGGAGCTGCTCATTGGGGGACTTTTTTGGCTCCGCCCATGCGACCCAGCCAATCGGCCTCAAGAGCAGGAGGATTGTGGGAGGAAGAGGTTGTTGGGGTGTGTGGCTTGTGGGAAGCCGGTGGTGGCAGTTGGGCTCTGAGGGTTTTTTCCTGAGGAGCTGTTTTGTTTATCTTGTGTGGTTCTAAAAATAAAGTTAGTTCCTTTTGACAAGTGGCTCCTGAATTGTGCCCAGCCAGACTGCGGCATTTGGTGGCTCGCACGAGGAGCGACTGAGGGTAAGTAAACCGCTCGCCCCTGAGGGCAGGGTGAGAGGATGGGGAGCCATTTTAAGATTCCTCTTTTGTTTTGCTTCATTTTTGTTTTAAGTTGCCTGTCCCTGGAGATGAGTGAGACGGAAGAAAAACCGCTCACTTCTGAGGAAAAACTATTTACGTCTGAGGAACAGATAGGGAGAAAGGACGGATGCACATGTCAGGAGGATAGAAAGGCTATAATGAATTTTTGTTGTTCCATTTTTATTTCATTCTGTCTCGGTTTTGTTTGGCGTCATCTTGTTGGGTTGTATTATAGTAGAAATACGGGATCAGAAATTAGTAAAAAACAAACTGAAAGAGTGTTAAGTAAATTGTTAGAGGAAGAAGGCATCCCAGTAAAATCAAGAGCAGTCAGGGCATACGTTGATACAATGCAAAAATGTAGCCCATGGCTTTTTAAGGAGGAGTTGTTAAATATATCACAATGGAACCATCATGGTGAAGATTTAAAAAGAATAGAAAAGAACAGCCCAGGAACTCTGTCAGCTGGCACATTGGCATTGTGGGCATTGGTATCTGGTTTTCTTAGTCCAAAACCTTCAATTCAGACAAAGGTAGAGGAAGGAGAAGACATATTGATTCAAGTAAATGAGGAGGTCTCTCAAGTTAGTCAGAAAGAGGAAAAGATTCAAGTAAAAGAGAAGGTCTTTCGAGCTAATCAGACAGAGAAAGAAAGTTTAGAGCAGAAAAAGCCATCAGGGGGAAAGTTACAAAAGGAGACTGCTACTAAAACCTTTCTATCACCAGAGGGCTTAAGTGTCCAACCAACAGCACCACCTCTACAGGAGACTGCTACTAACACCTTTCTATCACCAGAGGACGTAAGTGTCCAACTGACAAGGCCACCTTCATATGCTGAGAGGCCCCCAACCCCCGCAGTGGATAGTTCAGATCCTGCGACAGGATCTCAAGTATTAACATGCCCTGTATTTGAGGTAGGAGGGCAGCGAATTTACCATACTTTAAATTTCAAAACAGTGAAGCAGCTAAAAGAGGCTGTAACAACCTATGGTCCTCAAGCACCCTTCACTGTAAGCTTGGTCGAATCCATTACCAACTTGAACATGACACCAGCAGATTGGGCTAATATGTGTAAAGCTGTGCTAAATGGAGGACAATACCTGTTATGGAAGGTTGCCAATGAGGAATTTTGCAAGGAGACAGCTAGGCGAAATGCAGCAGCTGGTTATCCTCAGAGAAATCTAGATATGTTGTTAGGAAAGGGACCTTATGAGGATCAGCAGCAACAAATTGCATATGATCCTGGTGTATATTTACAAATTGCTGTAGATGCAGTTAAGGCATGGAAGACTTTACAAGGACATGGAGGTTTACAAGGTCAATTATCTAAGATAATACAAGGAACTAATGAATCTTATGCTGAATTTGTAGATAGGCTTATTCAAACAGCTACCAGAGTTTTTGGGAATACAGAACAAGCAATGCCATTAATAAAACAACTGGCTTATGACCAAGCGAATCGTTGGTGCAGAGATATCATTAGACCATGGAAACATGAAGATTTAAACACATATATTAAATTATGTAGAGACATTAATGAACAAGAGCAAGTCATGGCAGCTGCAGTAAAACAGGCTTTAGATGCCAGAGACATTAATGAACAAGGGAAAATTGTGGCAGCTGCAGTAAAACAGGCTTTAGATGCCAGAGACATTAATGAACAAGGGCAAATTGTGGCAGCTGCAGTAAAACAGGCTTTAGATTCCAGGCCAAGAACATGCTACAATTGTGAACTATCTGTTGGTGCAGCAACTTCTGGTAGTGTTGGGGTATACATGTTGATGGTGTCATCGGTGGTACAATTTTTCCAAAAGGAGCCGTCAACTGGCTTGGTGTATCTTCCTCCCTTCTGTTTGTCATGATCGTTCAGCTAAAATTTGGGGGCCAACAGAGGTGAGGCAAAGAACCTCACCCCCCCGCTGGTACGAAGACCTCTACACAGGTGTGGCTGTATACTGGACTGGTAGTCAATGACAGGTAAGATCTAATTACTATGGTACCAACCTAAGACAAGAGGCTGACGCCTTGAGGTCAGCTCATCCAATAACGGGTAAGGACCATATGTACTATTGGACAACCTAAGGCAGACACGGTCCCTAAGCCACATGCTTCTTGTTTAAACAGAGAGGGGGAGATGTTGAGAGCCACAGCCGAAGGGGCCCCAGCAAACTTTTAGACTGCCAGCTGATGAGCTGAAGGGGCCCCAGCAAACTTTCAGACTGCCAGCTGATGATTGGCTCACAGCGGCCCCAGCAACATCTAGCTGATTGGCTCCTCTGCGGTGATGCTCATTGGGCTGTTTCCCTGCCCTTTCAGACCACGGAGCTGCTCATTGGGGGACTTTTTTGGCTCCGCCCATACGACCCAGCCAATCGGCCTCAAGAGCAGGAGGATTGTGGGAGGAAGAGGTTGTTGGGGTGTGTGGCTTGTGGGAAGCCGGTGGTGGCAGTTGGGCTCTGAGGGTTTTTTCCTGAGGAGCTGTTTTGTTTACCTTGTGTGGTTCTAAAAATAAAGTTAGTTTCTTTTGACAAGTGGCTCCTGAATTGTGCCCAGCCAGACTGCGGCACTTCCTGGTCTAAACCTTTCCAGCTCATGTCTAACTAGGTCCTGAGTCTGTATTCCATCTCCTCAAACTTAGTAAGAGGTAAGAAATGAGCAAGTATTTTCACAATTTTTACTTTTTTTTTTTTCAGTTTTTCAAGCTATTTTGCTTGTATATTTTCCTGTATATATTATAGAATCAACTCATCTAGGTTTAGGCAAAAACGTTTATTGGTATGTTACTGTGTTTACATTAAGCTTACAGATTAATTTAGGGAAAATTGAAATAGGTAGCCAGTAAAGCATTCCTATCCAGGGATATGGTATATATTTCCAATTAGCTAAAGGGTTTTGTGTCCATATTTATATGTGATTTTTTGTTTGGTTGGTTTTTGGGGGGTTTGTTTTTTGTTTTTGTTTTTGTTTTTTTTTTGTACCAGGGATTAAATTCAGGGACACTCAACCACTGAACCACATCCCCAATCCCTTTTTTGTATATTATTTAGAGACAGAGTCTCACTGAGTTTCTTGGGGCCTCACTAAGTTGCTGCAACTGGCTTTGAACTTGCAATCCTCCTGCCTCAGCCTCCTAGCCTGCTAGGATGACAGGCTTGCACCACCGCACACAACTCATTGTGTTTTAAAATCTTCCACATATAGGTTTTTATATACATATTATCAGATATTTTTATTATAAATTTATTTTTCTTTCCCATTGAATCTTCTAGCTGTTATTGCTATATATGAAGGCCTTTGCTCTCTGTTATTTTAAATCTCACTATTCTGCTGACTTCTTTTAATTTTTATAGCAATGCTTTAGCTGATTCTCTTGAGTTTCCCAGGTAAACAATAACATCATCTGCAAAATGTACTCATTTTACCTCCTCCTTTCCAATCCAACATTGATATCCCTATTTTCTTTCTCTTCTCTACTTATATAATAGTAGCAAGGAGTTTAGAAGAAATGTCTCTACTTTTTCCTCATTAACAGCATTGGCCTGGAAACTCATCATCAGTGTCTATATCATTGAGTATTTTATAATCAAAACTGGATATTCAATACCATAAAAACAAAATGTAAAATCCATAAGTAGACTCATATGCAAATTTGGCATTCAGAGAAGGCATAACCTCAAATCTGTGCAGATAGTCTTTTTTTTTTTTTTTTTTTTTGGTACGTAATTGAACTCAGGGGCACTCAATCACTGAACCATATTCCACAGTCCTATTTTGTATTTTATTTGGAGACAGGGTCTCACTGAGTTGCTTAGCACCTCGATTTTGCTGAGCTGACTTTAAACTCATAATCTTCCTATCTCAGCCTCCGGAGCCACTGGGATAACAGGTGTGCACCACCACACCCAGCTAAGAGTAGGCTTTTTAATAAGTGTTGTTGTTTTTTTTTTTAATATTTGTTTTTTAGTTGTAGGTGGACACAATACCTTTATTTTATGTATTTATTTTTATGTGGTGCTGAGGATCGGACCCAGGGCCTTGCATGTGCTAGGCGAATACTCTACCACTTTGAGCCACAACCCCAACCCTTAATAAGTGCTTTTAGAATAACTGGATAACCTAGCCAAAGGATAAAAGATAAAATTAGAGCTAGTCTTCAAACCATATATCAGAATAAACTCCAAATAGATTAGAGATCTAAATGTAAATGAAACCTTACAAGTATTAGAAGAAATCATGGGTGAATTCCTCCACGATATGACCTCAAAAATGTCCACATCCAATCCCCAGCATCTGTGACTATGTACCCTATATGGCATATATAGATATGGTTAAAGTTAAGGATCTTGAGGTGGTGAGATTATCCTTGATTATCTTGGATCTCAGCTGGGTCTAATTTAATCACGTGAGTCCCTACAAATGGACAATCTTCCCTGTTTTTTTTTTTTTTTTTTTTTTTTTTTTTAGTTGTTCAAAACATTGCAAAGCTCTTGACATATCTTCCCTGGTTCTTATCAGAGAGACATGACTACAGAAAGGGGTCAGAGATGCATCACATCACTGCTGGCTTTGAAGATGGAGGAAAGAGGTTGGGAGCCTAAAAGAACAGGGATGCTTCCAGAAGCTGGAAAACTCGAGGAAACAGATTTCCTCCTAAAACCTGCAGGAAGAAGCACAGGGTTGCTGAAACCAGTTTCTCCACTTCTGCTGGAAGGTGGGGTCTGCATAAGCTGCTGCCCTCTGCAGCCAAGAAAAACCCCATTTTAGTGTTAGCAGCTAATCAAGGCAAGAGATGCCTGATGGCATCAGCTCCCAGGATTGAAACCAGCAAAGCCAGATTCTTCTCCACATATTACTGAGTGGCATGTTGCAGCTCTTAATGGTGAGCTATGCCCTCCAGTGAGTGTCACAGCAGACCCCAGAAGCTCGCTACCAACTTCTTTCCAGGTTATCTCAAGCAAAAGTGAAAAAAGTAGGATTTATTCAAGTGGGAAAAAGAGACAGAACTCTGACAGGGTGAGAGGGGACCCAATAGCAGTTTGCTGCTTGAGTGTGCTAGTGTGCATGCACTTGGATCAATGCTATTGATCCAGATTTATATTAATCAGGTCTTGAAAGTCTTAATGCTATTGGTTGGCCCTGCCATTTCCATTTGGGTCTGCCCCATTTGTTTTCCTGCAGTGCCTTAGGACATGGGATAAGGATGGTGGATTGTGGCTGCTTGGGGTGCTGGACTGAGGTGATGTGTGGAGGGACATCCACACCAGGTTGGATCAGCTGCCTTGGGTGCGACAGGTTGGTGCACCTGGCTTGCCTTGACCCTCGCTCACCATGCCTCAGACCTGCACTGGCATGGTGAGCTCCATGCCTGTGCTTCAGGCCACCCGGCTGCATCTCCTGGGACTAGGGATTGGATTCCCTGTCAGTGACCTGATTTTAGCCCAGTGAGAACTATATTGGACTTCTGGCGTACAGGATTGTAATATAATACCTTTTTATTTTAAGCCAACAAATTTGTTGTTATTTGTTAGAACAACAATAGCAATGAATACATCCTGCCCGTGAAACTAATGGACAATCTCTTGGCCCCCTCTTGGTCACAATCTAAGCTTCTGACTGCTCTTTCCTAAAGGTTTATTCAGTAGAAATGTTGAAAATAGTGGCACAAGTGGGAAATGTCATAGGAAAGCCCCCCTAGGAGGGGGAATGGCAAGCTGGACTGATGACCTTGAATCCAGCAAATTGTTCCTAAACAAATAAGAAACATCTGGTTACGAGGAACTTCAGATATAGAAGTGGGAGCTGTGCACTAACAGAAGTCTCCTGTGAGGAGTGTTATTTTAATTTGTCAGATTAAATTACTACATCCAGAGCTTCCCCGATGTCATTTCTCAGCCCCAGAGAATTTGGCTTCTGCAAGACTCTAATTACCTAAATTATGATGTCACCTTAATTTCAGTGTTAGCTAATGATCATTCTGTCCTCTGTTCTATAATGAGAGTGTTTTTAGAGTAAAACTGGCAAAGGTGACGATAACAAGAAGTTAACTGGAAAGGATTATTGAAGAACAGAAACTCAGCACAAGACTTCAGAGAGCTTTGATTCACAGAAGATGTGACTGTAAGCCAGACTTGACATTGGAGTTTACAAAACAAAATGTAATTATTTTTAATTGTGGTGATACACACACACACACACACACACACACACACACACACAAAATTGACTATGTTAACCACTTTAAAGTATAGAATCACATAGTTACTTTCACATTGTTGTGAAACAGATCTTCAGAACTCTACACCCATTTAAAAAATAACTTTTGGGCTATGGCTATAGCTCAGTTGGTAAAGTGCTTGTCTCTCATGCACAAGGCCCTGGGTTCAATCCCCAGCACCATAAAAAAAATAATGATTTTCTCTTTCTCCCTCCCCTCCAGCCCCTGAAAATCACCATTCTACTCTCTTTCCATGAACTTTATTATTTTAAATACCTCATAGAAGCATACAGTATTTGTCTTTTTGTGACTGACTTATTTCAATTAGCATAATTGTCCTTAAGGTCCATCCATGAGGGCTGAGCATGGATCTCAGTGGTAGAACATTCAGGCCTTGGGTTCAATGTCCACACCACACCCAATAAAGTTCATCCAGGTTGTATCACATGTCAGGATCTTCTTCCTTCCCAAGGCTCAATGCTATTCTATTGTATGTATATACCACATTTTGTTTATTCATCTATCAATGGATATTTTATTGGTCATTGTAAATTGTGCTGCTGTGAACATAAAAGTGTGCACATCTCCTTAAGACCCTGCTTTCCCTTATTTTGATACACCTACAAGTGTGATTGCTGGATCCTGTGGAAATTCTATTTCTAAGTTTTTAAGGAACCACCATATTGTCTACACCATTTGACAATCCCACTAGCAGTTCATAAGGGTTCCAATTCCTCCCCATCCTTACTAATATTTTCTTTCTTGATTTTTGTTTATCATGGCCATACTAACAGGTGTGAAGTGATATCTCATTGTGGTTTTGATTTGCATTTCTAGAAAATGCAATTTTTTGGTGTACTTTCATACTTTTGAGGCAATATCATAAATAATATTTATATATCTATTGGAAGTAACTGTTGGGAAAATAGCAAAAATGCAGGTGCAAATTCTCTGCAGACTCACTATTTGTCATCAAACTTTTGAGCACAGTATAAATGTATTAGCCAAACTTCAGAAACTTAAAATCTTATATGAGACAAGACAGATACTGAAGGGATCCAGTTCAACCCAACTGCAGAATATCTTGACTCATAAACTCTATGATTGCCCCCAAGTAACCCTGGTCTGTTCCCCCTGCATAGTTTCCAGTATGCTATAAATAAACAAAACCATTAGAGTGGCATGTGGAGCTTTGGACTGGACACTGTCACCATCAGCACCGGGAATGCTTCTGATGTCCTTGGTGTTCAAACCAGGTACATTCTGATTTAGACATGAGTCACTTTTGTCCTGACCACTATATCTCCTACAGCAACACGCTGGCTGAGGAATCCCAGGAGAGATGCCCTAAAGAATCAGAAGTCTCTTCCAGCTCACTCCATGAGGTTAATATGTCCCTTTTACAGGATGGACATTGTTCTTAGCCTCATGAATATTGGAAAAAGCAGCTTGAAGAGAAGTGTTTGCTCTGTACAATTTTATTTTTTTCAACTTTAAATACCAAGTGCTTCTCACTGGCAATTTTGAAATAACTCCTCTAACAAATAATAAGAATTATTTGGGGCTCTAATTACATTGCCACCCAAACATACTAAGCCTGGGCTGCAAGGAATACCATTTGGCAAGGACCTGGAGGATTCTGCACAGGACTTGGCAGAACAGAGGGCTCTGTGTTGTGCCTTCAGTTCCAACATTCTTGATTGCACACAAATCCAGCAAAGGCTAATTCATAAGAGCCGCAAAGGACTCTCCACAGACATGGCATGTATTTTAGGAAGACTAGGCCCCCTGCAAGGGATGAGTTAATTAAACTAAAATGAATAAATAAACTTCTGGAACCTCCACTCTACTTCAACTCTTATAGAGCATAATTTCTCTCCTGATTTATGCAGTGGTCACCTTTCTAGCACCATAAGAAATACCTGAGATGAGCAATTTGTTGGCAGAAAGGGTTATTTGGGGTCAGTTGTGGAGGTTTCAGTCCATAGCTGGTTGGCCTGTCGCTTTAGGATCTGTGGCAAGGCAGCACATCATCAGAGAAGCACATGGACAGCAAAGCCACTCCCCTGATGCCCAGGAAGAGAATGAGAGCGAGGGGAAAATCTGGGTCCCACAATATCCTTCAAGAACACATTCCCAGTGACCCAAAGACCTCTCAATGGGACCCACTGCCAGGCATGGTGACACTGGCCTGTATTCCCTGTGACTCAAGAAGCTGAGGCAGGAGGATTGCAAGTTAGAGGCCAGCCTCAGCAACTCAGCGAGGCCCTAAAAAACTCAATGAGACCCTGTCTCAAAATTTAAAAGGAAAAAAAAAAAAAGAGCTGCAGATGTAGCTCAGTGGGAAAGCACCCCAGGGTTCAATCCCCAGTTAAAAAAAAAAAAAAGTTTTCATCACCTCTCAATAGTGCCAAGATGGGGACCAAGCCTCGTAACACATGAACCTTTGGGGACTCTTCTGCAGCAGGCCAGGAAAGAATCTTTTCCTTTCTGAAGTAGTATATAACATCCTTATCCCAGAGTATCTCCACCATACGCAAAAAAAAAAAAAAAAAAATGAAAACTCTTCTTCACAAAATAGAGATGCCAAGAAGCTTCTGAACAGTCCTTGCTAAATTCCCCAAGTCTATCACCACTAGTCATTCCCTTTGGTCCTCCAATCATGTCTCTAACTACCTACTTCTTTATCAAACTTACCAAAAAAAAAAAAAAAAAAAAAAAGCTTACCTGTTTCTTTGGATCTTCATTTTTTGGGGGGTGGGGCACTGGGGATTCAACCTAGGGGCACTTAACCACTAAGCCACATCCCCAGTCCTTTTTTCATATTTTATTTAGAGACAGGGTCTCAGTGAGTTACTTAGGGTCTTGCTAAATTGCTGAGGCTGGCTTTGAACTCATGATCCTCCTGCCTTAGCCTCCTGAGCCACTGGGATTACAGGCATGCACCGCACCCCGCTGGATCTTCATTTCTGAAGGCTCCCGTATCATGTAAAACTTACATTAAATGTGTTTTTCTTGTTAATTTGTCTTTTGTTATCAAAGTCTCAGCCATGAACCTAGCAATGGATGAGAAAGGAAATCTTTTCTCTCCTACATTTCCCTCATAGAAAAAAATGGATGTTGTTGTCCATTTTGAAACCAGAAGACCTTTCTTCTAATAAATATGTTATTCTTCTCTCATTCCTTTAATGTTCCTACAAATATTCTATTATGTAAATAACTTTTCCAAATTAGGCATCAGAAGCCAGGCATGATGGTGCATACCTATAATCCCAGCTGTCTCTGGAAGCTGAAGCAGGAGGATAGCAAGTTACAGGCCAGCCTTAGCAACTTAGTAAGACTCTATCTCAAAATTAAATTTTTTAAAAGGCCTGGGGCTGGAGCTCAATGGCAGAGCACTTGCCAAGCATGTGTGAGGCCCTGGGTTCAATCATCAGCCCCAAAAATAATAATAATAATTAATAATAATAATAATAATATTAATAATAATACATGGGTCCATATGGATCATGTAAAATTTTTTATTTTAAATCTCTAGGATATTTCTACTAAGAAGCATTTTCTACCTTTGGAACTTTCTGTATTTTTATACCTATATAAATAAATTTAAGTAGTATTTTAATAAACATATTCAAATAACATGCTTCTTTTCAGAGTATTATATAACATGAAATATATATAAATGCAGTTTTTTTCACTTATTTATATGTGACACTGAGACAACTGGTTTTAGCGAATGAAATAAAATTATATAAATTATAGACAGCCTCTCTGTGAAAACCCACTCCTCTTTTTCACTTATAGTTTCCATTTGGCTATAGATGGCATGAGATAAAACTTCAAAATCATTCAAGTAGTGCAACCAATAATCTTGATTATATTTTTAAAGTGTTAATGAAAGTGATTTTTCATCTTTCTACTCTTTTTATCTTTGAAACTTCTCAAGAGTTTGTTTTCAAGTTGGAACAACCCTTTATTGAAGCATTACCAGGTGGTTTTGGAATGGTCTGCTTATTTTCTATCTGATGAGGATTAAATATTTGAACTCGTCCAAAATATTGACTTGAACAAAAACCTGGGGTGTTAAAAGTAACCTTTTTGAACTGAATGCCTCTGAGAACAGATTAGCTCTTCGGATAAGAAAAATAAAAATCACCTTTCAGAAATGAAAGGTGATTAACTTCCAAAACCTCCAACTGGCTATACCTTGTTGTCACATAGGGCAATTACTTGTGGCTATTTGAATTAAATTCCACTTAAAATACAGTCCTTGAATCACATCAACCACTGTTCAAGTGTTCAAGAACCCTGTGTCTGGCAGTTACTGTGCTGGATGTCAAAGATACAGAACATTTCTTTCACTGCTGAAAGCTACTATTGGACATCACCAGGCTAGACCATGAAAGTGAATGTGTGCACATTTTCCTTCTTAATCACAAAAGCTAGGTAAGCATTTCTTCAAGACAATCAGTCACATCTTGTTTATCTTAATCTAAGACAATTGCATAAAAATAGGAACTTTGTAAGATTTATCCAAATCATGTGATGTGACCTAAGATCACAAAGCCCTGAAGTGAATCCCACCTTTTATGCTATAACATACAGTCCCATGGGCCTGCTGGGCCATTGTCACTGTGGGTGGAGTTTTCCTGCAGTACCCACAGGGAAGCCTTGCCCAGGATGAACTCAGCGGTGTATGCAGTTGGTCTCCAAGACTCTAAGTGGACCCCTGGGAGGAAAGACCCCCCTGAGGGAATTGCTTCTGCTTTCTGTACTCAGGTAGCTCCTAGGACCCCCAAGGTAGCCACTCAAGAAAGGATGGTTGCTGTCCAGGGAGGCCATTCAAAACTTTCCACCCCAGCAGGGCTCACACTTCTTCCTTGAGGGACAGCCACACCCCATCTGAGTGTCTGGAACCCCATGCATGGGCAGCCTTCCCACCCCCAAGGCCCAAGTCACACCCTGGGTCTCTTCTGAGAGCCAAAATAGAGCTCCAAATATTCTTGCCAAAATATAATTTAAAACATCACAGAAGTAACAGTTCATTTAAATCCAAGGAACGTTAGTTACTCTCAGTAAAAGAAAGAATGTATTAAACATTTTCAAATAACAAAACTCTGAACTGACTCATCCAATATGAAGGCACTTTTCACGATCCTTTAGCCCTTAATTTCTGAAAACAGTGCATTCAGTGTCAGAATTTGGTCATTAAGTTATAATTTAAAAAAAAAAAAAAACTTCTATAATATTAAATGTGCATTACTTGGAGACAATTGTATGCAAATGAACCTATATATACCAATATATAAACTAATTTATCAATTCTTGAGCCCATAGAGGAAGGTATTCATATATTTGAAATTTGAAAATTATTTTTCTTAATGACTATGTCAGTGGTTAATAGACTTTGTCCTAAAACACAAGCCATGATTCCTATATGATATGACCTATTCACAAAGTTGTAAAGCTCCACAGGATGGTGAGATTTTGCAGTCTTCTGATGAATGATGTTAAAGTTGAAGGCTAAAAGATACCTTGGTGGTATAGCTGGGCACAGATTCTATGAGGAGAAAAAAAAAATGAATACTTCATTAGTCATTCACCCTTTTATTATTATTGCCACTTAATATTTTAAGCATAGAGATAATGTCTAAGTGGTGAATAATGAATTCATCACCGTTAAGTTAACCATCACTAATGGGTAGCCAAGCTTAGGAATGTTTACATGTAAGATGGAATCATTAAATCTTGTCCTTGGCCATCTTTCCAAACAACTAACACAGCTGTGTCAAGGATTTAGAAAGTATACAGCCCTATAATAATAAAAGTTGAAATAATAAAAATCGAAATAGATGGGCAAAGACCAGGGACTATAGGTATCAGGTGGAAGGAAGGCTGGTTTATGAGAGAAATTTAAGCCAAGCATGACCTTAATAAGTGCACCTTCTCTCTGCCTTGCTCTTTCCACTAGTTACTGTCCCATCCCTCGGCCTTCACAGTGAAATTTTGTCCAAGGATGTTCTATACCAATGGTACTGAGAAATGTGGGTTGTCTCAGACTGAAGGCACCAACATGACCCAGGAGTTGTTAGAAATGCTCCTGTGCAGACCCCATCCCAGACCCAGAGTCCAAAGTTCAAGGAACAGTGAGGGCTTCAAGCTCTTCATCAACCTCAGACCACAGGAGGTTGTAAGTCCAGGTGGTCTGGCAGACTCTAGTGTTTTCTGCTGATAGACATGGATTCTATGACTGATGGGGAAGGAGAGAAAAAGGGAAGACTGTGATAAAGAAAAGCAAGCAGGTGGGGTGCAGTGGCACATGCCTGTAATCCCAGCAGCTCTGGAGGCTGAGGCAGAAAGATTTCAAGTTCAAAGCCAGCACTAGCAACTTAGCGAGGCTCAAAGTAACTCAGGGAGACCCTATCTCTAAATAAAATATTAAAAAGGGCAGAGGATGTGGCTCAGTGGTTAAGTACCCCTAGGTCAAATCCCTGGTACCAAAAATAAACGAAAGAATGAATGAATAAATGCAAAAGAATTTTTAAAAATTCAAAGCACACATATGACCATATCTAACTTGGACTTTAAGAAATTGCCATTTCTTGGGTTGGGGGGATATAACTCAGTCAATAGAATGCTTGCCTCACATGCACAAGGCCTTGGGTTCAATCCCCAGCACCACCAAAAAAAAAAAAGAAAAAGAAAAAGAAATTGCCATTTCTGTAGGTCAAAGCTAGCTGAATATTAGCAATATCATTTGATTCAACCTAATATGAATATATTTACGAAGGATCAAATTATTACAATAGTTCAGAAATAAGTGAATGGATCAAAACTCATCATCACTAAAGGTAATTTTAAAAAACAAGTATCTTTCATAAATAAAGTATTTCATTTAAGTAAATACATTTCTATATTTTTGTCACTATTAATAACTACTGAATAATAAATAAGTTTTAACTGATTGACTTTAAAGTGATTTATTATTTCTATTCTCATAGATTCAAAACTTCATATCTATATCCTCTAGTTTTTTCTTGTATTTTTACATAATAGCACTAAAATATAAAATATGAATAAAGTAACAATAAAGATAACAAAGTTTTTTTGTTTTTGTTTTAGTTTTGGTACCAGGGATTGAACCCACAGGCCCTTAACCACTGAGCCACATCCCCAGCATCACCATCCCCACACCCCCTTTTTTTCCAGCTGTAGATACAATACCTTTATTTTATTTATTTTAATGTGGTGCTGAGGATTGAACCCACTGACTCACATGTGCACTTAGATACAACCCCAGCCCCATAGATATATAGAGATTTTTTTTTTAAATATTTAATTTTTAGTTTTCGGCGGACACAACATCTTTGTTTTTTTTGTATGTGATACTGAGGTTTAAACCCGGGCCGCACGCATGCCAGGCGAACGCGCTACCGCTTGAGCCACATCCCTAGCCCAGATTTTTTTTTTTTTTTTTTTTTAATTTAGAGACAGGCTCACCAGCAGAAGCTGGCCTCAAATTTGGAATCGTCCTTCCCCAGTCTCCTGAATCACTGGGATTACTGGTGTGCACCACTGTGCTCAGCTTAGGTTTCATATTTTGCATAAATTTCTACTTTATTTCAGAATAATTCAGCATTTGAGATTAGGGAGAACCAAATGGATTAGAGGTAGCAATAGAAATTATCTTCATTTTGTTAAAATTTTTTAGTTTGCCAAATAAATGGCATTTTTCATTAATGCCATTGAAATCTCTGAGTGTCTGAATGACTAATTCTTCAGACACCTGCTAATGAGGGGGAAGAGTGCTCACATTTATGGTGTCTCCCTCCTGAGGGGGGCTGAGGCAACCTGCCCACAGTGCCCATCCCCAAAGGCAGTGGAGTCCGCCCAAACTCCTCCCTAAATTCTGTGAGGCTTGCACCTGGACTATTAAAGAACTGGAAAATTAAGCAGTGATTCTTAGGCATCTTGCATTTTTCCTTGTGTGAGTTTGTTTTGTTGTTGTTGTTTGGTGGGGGGTGGGCAGTGAGGATTGAACTCAGGGACACTCAACCACTGAGCCACATCCCCAGCCCTATTTTGTATTTTTATTTAGAGACAAGAGTTTCACTGAGTTGCTTAGCTCCTCACCATTGCTGAGGCTGGCTTTGAACTCACCATCCTCCTACTTCAATCTCCTGAGCCACTGGGATTACAGGCGTGCACCACCGTGCCTGGCTCTTTTTGTGATCTTTACACAGGTATTTTTTTATTTAGATGATATAACTTTTTCCAAAAATGTAAGCAGACTTTTGAAATGGAATCATTTATTTTCCCATTAGCATAGAATGTTGTTTTGCAAATATGATTTAGTTTAAAACCCACATACAGTTAATAATAGAGCCCCCGCATCTCGAGTGTATGTTTCTCAGCCTCTCTGCCCAGTACTTGATGATGTGTCCATCATTCAAGGATGATTTTTAAGGAAATTTATCATTTGGGTTCTTTGGTGAGGAGTAAATGGTTACAGAGTAACCTGACCCCTAATCAATGAACTTTTTGTCAATATGATTTATGTTAATAAATATATTGTAAGATCAGTGGAATTCTTCATATTTGTTTTAGATAAGTTTAAATATAAGCAACTCACCTCTTTCTTTAAGATCCTCAATATAGGCTTTCATAAATTCTTTATCAAAATGTTGCCGTTCCTGTTCACTTTCCATTATCTCATCACCATCTTGACCCTGGGCCTTATCAATAGGATTATCCATCAGACTTATGAATCTATTCAAGAAAGCATCGAAAATACCACATTTCCAACTGTTCATGTTTAAGCAAAAAATTCTTAATGTTAGAAGCCAACCTTTGCAGAGAGCAGTGATTCACACCTATAATCCCAGCAGCTTGGGAGGCTGAGACAGGAGGATCACAAGTTCAAAGCCAGCCTCAGCAATGCTCCTTTATCAACCTCCCAAATTGTTGGGATTATAGGTGTGTGCCACCATGCCCAGCCTGTATCTAATCTTTTTATTGAACATTCGTCAGCTCAAAGAGCTTTCATCCGTTACTCTGAGATTGCCAAATTCTACAGCTGCACCATTGTAAGTTATTTCAGTGATGTGATGGCTTTACCCTGACTTCTCTCAGATGTTCCCTGGTGCCCAAATGGGTTGGATCCTCCTACCTGTCTCACCAGTGATCTTCTCCCCAAACAACATTCCTAACATAGCGGAGGAGAACCCTGGAAGACCCATTCCAGGGGAAGGAGTAGAGTAGAACAGGTGGGGAATGTCTTGTACCTCTACTAATCTTGCATTTACACAGACATGAAACGGGTCTCTCTCTTCCCCATAGTTAAACCTCTGTATTTGTTTGCCACATGTCTTACTGCAGTGACAGAGAGATAAGGAAGACTTAACTCTACGTTGATAGTGAGCGTTTACCAGTGAGAGAGAACCTGTGGCCTTCACAGAACATGGGTCTCTGGACACAGAGAGAAGGTGGTTCTCGCCAGAGCTTCCCCTGGTGAAGGTTCTGGAAAGGCTCCAAGCTGCTAAGGCTCCAAAATGGTCTCAGGATAGAAGTGACGGGGAAACCCCAAGGCTCCAAATTTTGGCAGGATGTGCTCCAGGGAGTCACACCAGCTGTCTCAGAGTCATTTGAGGGAATGATGGAGCTGGGGCTTCCACGTCCAGGGTAAGAAAGACTATGTCTCTCCCAGATCCCAGTCTGTTTGAATCACATTTGCATGGATGATTTGTCTTAGCTTGGGGTGGTTTATGGGTTCATTTAGGGAATCAAAAGGACAAGGCACCCAGGGAGGGTTTCGTGAACAGTGGCTGACCCCGCAGGGACAAGAGCCGTGTCTGTGCTGAGCAACAGGGGGCTCCTGGCATCCGTCTCCCAATGCCTTCAATCAGCAAGTAGCATTTGTCCAGAAATCCTGTTCCCTGGTTCCCTGAGCTCTATCTTCTCATGCCTTGTGCACCAAACTTCCAAATCCAGTGAAAAGCAAACTGGATCAGTTTCTCCAAGGTAGGAGAACCATCTAATCTGGTTCTGGAGACAGGCTCCCAGGCTCTGGAGGCTCTTTGCTCTCTCCCTGTGTCTGACTGTGTCTACCAGGACCTCTGGTCTACTCACTTCAATGGCGTGGAGGAGTCACAAAGGGCAGTTGGGAGCTCCACCAAATGGTCCCCACTGACCACCAGCAAGGTGAGCTTCTTGAGGTTCAGCATGCAGTATGGGAGGTAGGTCAACTTGTTCTTATACAAGAGAAAGCTCTGCAGTTCTTCCAGCCTGAGGAGAAGTAGAGAGGATCAGAACACAAGGACTTGGCCTCCTAGCCAATTACAGATTCCAGAAGGCAACCCCTACTGAGCGGATTCCATCTATGTGATGGATATGAGAACAAGCTAAACTTTACATTTTAAATAAATAAATAAAACCACACCGGATAACATGATTTTTTTTTTTTTTTAAGTTTTTGCTGACTTAATCACCAGTGGAAGACACAGATAAAGCAGCAAGGTAGCTGGACATGGTGGTGCACCCCTGTAATCCCAGCTGCTTGGGAGGCTAAGGCAGGAGGATCACAAGTTCAAAGCCAACCTCAGCAACTTAGCAAGGCCTAAGCCACTCAGTGAGACCCTGTGTCTAAATAAAATATGAAAAAGGACTGGAGATGTGGCTCAGTGGTAAAGCACCCCTGGGTTCAATCCCTGGTACCCCCCAAAAAATAAACAAATAAAAAGCAGGATAAATACATTGTACAATTCACAGTAGGTCACCCCAGGGCCTCAAAAACCAGTATATCCCTTCCTCTCCGTGTCTCCTGTATTTCCAAGGGGCCAACAGAGCACAGGAAAGAAATCACACCAGTGTTAGAATGAGAACAAACAGATTTTGGAAACAGATTTCCTTTCGCACAGTTTAGAAGCATGGTGACTCTTCTTCCACCATTATATTCTCACACTAAAATGGGAAGAAAACCGCAGAGTGAAAAGGAAATGAGCAAAATATTTTCCAAATCTATTTAACTGTTTTCCATTTTATTCTAACTCGCTGACCCTCCCTCCATTTGTCCAGAAATCCTGTTCCCTGGATTCTTCTTTCATTCATTTGCAAAGTCGTGACTAATCCCACAAATATTTCACAGAGTTCCTCCCATGTTTCAAACTTGGACAGTCCCCAGTTATTCTCATCAAAAATCCTCTGAGCTCTGTCTTCTCATGCCATAGAGAGCATTCTAGGCACTGTATGTACAGGAGTAGGAAATGTCATCTAGGGTGGCACTCAGGCCTCAGCCATTGCCGGCCTCTGTCCTAAGAGCTTACTTCTGTCTCTTGATAAATAAGATTGTAGATTCAGGAGGCCAGAGATTGTGTTCCATTCAGCACTTTAAACCCAGCCCACTCATGGGAGCCTGATAATATTGGTGAAATGAATCGATCAATCAATCAGTCTTATATATTTTACTATAATAATTATTTTTTGAACATGAAATAACTACAAGGATACAGTTTGAAAACAAGCATACTAGTTGTTTGAAAGATTGTGTATAAAAAAAATCAGTAAGTAAAAATAATAAATATTGTCCTCACTGATATTCTAAACATAGAGTGATAGGTATCTATTTTATATGTAATCATTTTCTACTTCTATGGAGTAATGGAAAGGTAATGGTGCTGTTTTATGAAAGAATGAAGCAAATTACAGTTCGCCAAGACAGTGAAGAGGTACTCAAATGCATGTATCCATATACATGTGTGATGCCAATTAAAAATTGTTTTATTCTATAATTTCCTAGGAGCCATACACTCTGAAAAATTAATTGATTGATTGATTAGATGATTAATTAATTGATTCATATTCAAGTGTCATGCATCTTAACAATGTTCACAGCGTTAGGGCGTTAGTAACTGATTCATATACCTCACCTTCGGCAGGCAAGTAGCTACCTGTCTATATCTTGTGGCAGGTCATTCAGGTTATTGTTGCTGATATCAAGCCACTGCAAATTAGACATCCTCAGGACACAGATCGGGACACTGGAAAACTTGTTTGCTGAGATATCTACGAATGTAACTTGCTTCAAATTACTTAGCTAGAAAGGAATAACAAAATATTCTAATTACCGTTATAAGAGTAGGAATTGAGTTCAATTAATAATTTTTAGATTGACATTTCTTCTTCAAAGGCATCTCTAGGAATCGATGCAAAGCAGACCAATCCAGTATGTATTTTGAAGCATCTCCTATGGATCTTTTCCTGGGTTTCCAAGATAAACGACACACTGTGGTTGCCCTCAGGGAGCTTCTACTTTCATAAATAAAAAAAGGAGGGGTGGGAACAAAACAAAATCTAGACCCTTCCCTCAATCCATATGTGCTATAACATGAATGAAGAACTTCAAAAATATCATGCTAAGGGAAAGAAGTCAGACTCAGAAAACTATAGCAAGATTTCCATTTCTAGGAAATTTCCAGAAAATATAAGCTTCACAGAGATATAAACAGATTTGTGGTTGCCTACTGCTGAGGGCAGAGCAAGGAATAACAGCAAGTAGGCAAAAGGAAAATTTGGGGATAGGTGAAGGAAATATCCTAAAACTGAATCATGGTGAACTATACACTTAGGATGGGTAAATTTTATGACATGTACATCATACCTCAATGAAGGGGGGTGGGGAGTAGAAGAAGGGGTGGAGACAGCAGCCTACCAGGGTATTGCCCCAATCCAGATGATAGACAGCTCTGGGGTGGATCAGGGTGCTAGGGGAAAGGTTATGAATGAGCAGTGGTCAGACCTGATATACTCTGAAGGACCGGCTGGATGGGATTTGTTTAGATTACACATGGCTCATGGGAGCAAGAGAGATCAAGTATGAATTGATGTACTTCCAGCCAGAACATCCAAGTGAAGACTGAGCCATTCCTGGATTGGGGAAGGCTAGAGGATAAGCAGATCTGTGCAGGGAATCCAAAACTCTGCACCCTCACAGGGAGAAGCATCAGACATTGTCTGGACTGAGATGGGTACTAACAGCAGAAGCAGCCTCGTCCTCCCACCCAGGAAAGGAAATAACACGCTTCCTGGGTGGCTGGGCTGTCAGGGCCTCGCTAGTAATAATCATTTTTAGCCCATTCCTCACTGGCAGAATTGTATGATCCTTTCTCCGTTTCAGCACAGGAAACTCATTGAGTTTTATTTGACAATGAAAACTGTATACTTTTGTCTTCTCCATTTTATCAAAAAATTATTCAAAATCATTTCTCCCTGAACACAGACCAAAACAAATAAATGAATCCTTTTTAAAATTCTGGGCATTTCTTGAATCCTATGACAATTCTAGACATCTACAAGTCGGTTAGAAGCATATGAAAAAATGTTTTACCCCTGGATTTATCTGAAGTTTAGCCATGGTAGATAAATAAAAATCAGGATCTGCATCATAGACGACAGGCATCAGACATTACATAGGCATAAAATTAAACTAGCTCATGTGAAAATAGGATGTTTTCTCTCAACGGCATTTCTAAACTTAAATGCAGGCCCTGGTCTAGTTTCATAATATTTTTAAAGATGTTATGATTATGGGCATAAAGTAATTGAAATGTCAGAAAAATGTGATGGATTTTATCTTCTAAAAATTCTTGCCCACACCATGGACCATTCCTGTGGGGAACTGAATGAAAGTAAATCACAAAGCAGAAATGTTTGCATCTTACTTCAAATGGGAGCTCCATTAATTCCAGATTTCCAGAACAGTCCAGTCTTTCTAGATTTTCACAGTCCCCTAGTTCTGGAGGAATGCTCTTCAGATGGTTGAAACTCACATTGAGTTCTTTCAGGTTCTTCAAACGACCTGGCATCAGAAAAAGTTAAGCTCCCATTAATAGGTCCTTCAGGGTCTTTAAGAACAAAAACAAGCCAGACTTGTTGGCACATGTCTATAATCCCAGAGACAGGAGGCTGAGGCAGGAGGATCCAGGGCATCCTGGGCAACTTAGTGAGACCCTGTCTCAAAATAAATCAATTAAAAAGGGGTGGGGATGTGGCTCAGTGGATAAGTGCCCTACCACCACCAAAAAACAAACAAACAAAAAAATGTATTAAGTCACTTATAAGCACTGTGAGCCTGACCCCAGATGAGCTGGAAATAGTAAAATCTGGCCTCTGGACCAGGCTTTCAAGAAGTCCTCAAGTTAAAAGCTGAGTGATGGTGGCCAAGTCATCTGACCTCCCTAGAACTTGCTTTCTCCAATCTATAAGATGAAGGGGCAGGAGATAAAACGGCCCTTTATGTCAAAGTTAGAACTTTTCAGCACTAAAACTTCTAAGCTCCTGTCTGCCTTTCCAGAAACCAGGCAAGGAATAGAGGCATTGACCTTGCCTTGTCTTGACTTTGACTTCAGACTATTTCCCTGCTTTGTGGATCACTAGTAGAAGAGACAGCACACGTACGTGGGTTCCCTTTATAATTAAGTCCATCGAGGGTGACACAAAATACCCAGGAAGATTCTGCACGCGTAACACTAAAGAACACCAAGCCCAGGAAACACGGGGCTTTTACAGCAAGCAGACAGCAAGCCTGCTCTCTGGGGGGGACGTCACCTCATCCTTCAAAGTTAGCAGCTGCATAAACAATCCTGAGATCAGGCTGGGTAAGAGGGTGTTCAGGGGCCTTGTGGTCTTGACACACCTGGTAAGGTATGTGCAAACACCAGAGGCCTGAAAAGCCACCTCTGACCCATTCTGTCTTCGTTTCCAACGAATTTTCAGGTGACCATGTCACTTCACTGGGCCTACAGTGTGGATTGTGAGAGTGCAGCCCCAGGACCTTTGCCTCTCACACGCCAGGAGAAAGATGGGCAAAAATGATCACTGCTGTCTTCATTTGAAGATAATGCAACTGAGCGATGAAATTACTGAGAATTATAAAATTCTAACCTATCAAAAAGACATAATAATGCCGGACACGTGGCACATGCCTGTAATCCCAGTGACAATGGAGGCTGAGGCAGGAGGATTGCAAGTTGGAGGCCAGTCACAGCAACTTAGTGAGACCCTCAATAACTTAGCAAGATTTCTGTCTCAAAAGAAAAAAATAAAATAAAAGCGCCCAGGGATGTAGCTCAGTGGTAAAGCACCCCTGGGTTCAATTCCCAGAATCATCATCATCATCATCATCTAAACTAAACTTATATCGAAAAAATATATTTTATTCTTTATACAATAACCTCAATTCTGCACATTTGTATTTCTAAAACTAAAAGAAGAGAAACAAAAGGTTCCTAAGCAAATCTCTGTTCACTTATGAGACCTCTACCTTCTGAGCAATTGGCCAACGTCTCTATGAGCTGAGTGGTGCAGGTGAGGTCACAGCCCGGAAGCCCGTGGGGACACTGTGAACACAAAGCTCTGAGACCCCTGAAATAGCCCAGTGACATACTTAAGTGACATACTTAAGCACTTGGAGGAGGAAACCCAGTATTGGCACAGTGTCACCTGCCCAATAGCTTCCTGCTTACCACAGACAAGAGCGCTGGAGTTTCCTGCTACACATACCAATTTCAGCCGGAAGACATGAGATTTGGTTTTTTGGCAGATCCAGAATCCTCATTGCTTGAAACAGCTCAATGTATGTAGGAATGATTTGAATCAGGGTATTGCAAATGTGCCATTCTTTCAGGTGTGTCTGCTCCTTCAACGAGTCGGGCAGCTCCTAAGAGAATGAATGATGTGGATCAGAACCAGTCCTCGGTGTGCACAAAGCCCCTGAAACCCGTTCTTATTTAAAGAACAAAAAGCGATGCTGGGCATGGTGGCACAAGGCCTGTAATCCCAGCCACCCAGGAGGCTGAGGCTGGAGGATCGCAAAGTCAAAGTCAAAGTCTCAGCAACTTAGCAAGGTCCTAAGCAACACAGAGAGACCCTTGTCTAAATAAAAAGTGCTGGGGACAATTATGAAGAATACAAGCAATAATAAGTGTTGGTGAGGATGCGGGGGAAAAGGTACATTCACACATTGTTAGTGGGACTGCAAATTTGTACAACCACTGTGGAAAGCACTATGGAGATACCTCAGAAAACTTGGAATGGAACCACCATTTGACCCAGCTATCCCACTCCTCGGTTTATACCCAAAGGACTTAAAATCAACATACTACAATGACACAGTCACATCAATATTTATAGCAGCTCAATTCACAACAGCGAAACTATGGAACCAAACTAGATGTCCTTCAATGGATGAATGGATAAAGAAAATGTGGTATCTATACACAATGGAATATTACTCAGTCTTAAAGAAAAATGAAATTATGGCATTTACAGGTAAATGGACGGAACTAGAGAATATCATGCTAAGTGAAATAAGCCAATTCCAAAAAACCAAAAACCAAATGTTTTCTGATAAACTGATGCTGATCCACAGTGGAGGTAGGGGGACAAGGGGGGTGAGGGTAAGGGAAGAATGAAGGAACTTTAGATTGTGCAGAGGGGAGTCAGGGGATGGGAAGGACAGTAGAAGGAGACAGACATTATTTCCCTATACACATGTATATATGATTACATAAACCAAATGAACCTGAACCATGTACAACCAGAGGAATGAGAAACTGTGCTCCTTTTGTGTACAGTATGTCAAAATGTACTCTACTGTAAAATAAATATATAAATAATTTTTTAAAACTGGGGGAGCTGGGGATATGGAACCACAGTGGTTAAGCACCATGAGGTTCAATCTCTAGTACTTAAAAAAAAAAAAAAAAAAGAAAGAAATTTTTTAAAATATAGACTATGCTGTCCTAGGGAGGCCACAAGGTCCCAGCTGCCCAGCCTTAGAGGGGTCCAAGAGGATCCCGCTGTTCTTTTCTATGCTGCCATTTCTCAGAGGAAAAGATGGGCAAACCCAGTCCACAGCAGGTAATGGGCTCCTGTTCACCCACTGGAAAGCTGTCTAAAGGCCAAGGCCTGGGGCTCAGGTTACTCCCACTTCCTGCAGACAGTGGGCTGCACTCACCTTCCAGTGCTCCCCCGAAAGTTCAAACACAAATGGGTTGCTCTGCTTGCCTCTGTCCTTGGCAAGTGAGCTCGGCCTGGAGAGCGAGTTCCTCTCGATCTTCTCCAGCAGCCTCACGCTGGTGTCTATGAAGCCATTCTTACAGTACTGAGCCTGGGGGATGCCCTTCCTCCTGCACTCGGCAACGAAGTTCCACTCCTCCTTTATCCTGAAACAGGAGCAGAGGCCACAGTCACTCTCTGGGGGAATGGCCACCACGGTCTTGAGTAGCAATTTGGGCCTGGAGCAGTGGTTCATGCCTGTAATCCCAACAGTTTAGGAGGCTGAGGCAGGAGGATCACAAGTTCAAAGCCAGCCTCAGCAATTCAGCAAGGCCCTCAGCAACACCCTGCTTCTAAATATTATACAAAAAATGGCTGGTGGGCTGGGGATAGAGCCTAGTTGGTAGAGTGCTTGCCTTGCATGCACAAAGTTGAGTTCAATTCCCAGCACCACCAAAAAAAAAAAAAAAATGGCTGGGAATGTGGTCAATGGTTAAGCACTGGGTTCAATTCCCAATATAAAAAAAAAGAAAAAATTATTCCTCCAAAATGTTAATGACCAATAGCACCACCACTGTAAATTGTTGTATTCACAGAACTCTTCTTGATTCATGTCTCTAACTTTTCTTGCCTTGTTTCTTAAACCGAACTTGAAGGTAAATTTTGGCAATGGAATGAGATGGCGGCTGTTAAGCCCTATATAATACATCTTTCCTAGGTCACTAATTGCAAATTGATATAAATATTTCACAGATTTTGTATAGCCAATGCAAATGGAGAAAGGGAAATTAGACAAACCCCATTCAGAATGGATTATACACCAAATACACTTTGTGTTTCTTTTTTGAAATGTTTTGTCTTATTGCTTCTGAAACCTAATGAGAGAAAAGTCATGATGAGAATATATAGCTATTTCTTAAATTTCCATTCTCTTCCTTGAGAGGAATTAAAATAAATAAATGAAAAAAATAAAATAAAATAAATAAAATGTCATTAAGTTTATGCTTTATCACCCATATAATTGAATCTGAAATCTTCTCCAGAATTAATTTTCATAGAACTTCAAATATGAGATAAATATACAAAACAAATGCCATTAGAGTGTTCTACTAATTTTTATTTATTTGTTTATTTTTAAATTTTTGATACTGGAGATTGAACCCAGGGGTGCTCTACCACTGAGCACCAACAATCTAAATAAAATAAAATGTAAAATAGGGCTGGGGATGTGGTTCTTTTAATTTTTTATGTTGTGGCAAGGCCTTGCCAAGTTGCTGAGGTTTACCTTGAATTTTCAATCCTCCTGCCTCAGCCAGCCAAGGATTATGGCCCCTGCATCCAGCAAGCTCTACTCATTAAATCAATAAATGTGTATTGAAATATTTTTTTCCTTAGGAAATGAGCCCACGATCCAAGCCCCACTGGCAAATGCCCTCATTGGCTAAAAAATTCTTCACTCAGAACCTGGCAATAGCTCTTTTATTTCTCCCTCTAAATGATCAAGTTTCATTTAGATGGACTGGTTTTCTGTATTTTATCTCTACAACTTTTAACAGTTGATACGTAATTCATGAGACAAATACAGCAGTATAAAATGAAATAAATACTCTGAAGAGAAGTAGCAGAACAAGTTGGAGGATTTTACATATTTTAGTAAATTTAAGCTAACAAGTTAATTGCCTTTTACGATCAGGCATTCATTAGTTTATTGTTGTGTTTTGGGGGTTTTTGTTTGTTTTTGTTTTTTGATACTGGGGACTGAACTCAGGGGCACTAACCACTGAACTACATCCCCAGCCCTATTTTGAATTTTATTTAGGGACAGGGTCTCACTGAGTTGCAAAGCACCATTGCTGAGGCTGGCTTTGAACTCGAGATCCTCCTGCCTTAGCCTCCAGAGCCACTGGGATTACAGGTGTGCACCCCCGCACCCTGTTTATCAGTGTTTTTAATATACTAATTTATGTACAGGAAACATACTCTAAGAAAAAACTAAGTTAACTTTCAAATAGTACTAATAATCATGAATTATATTATAGAAACACAAACACAACTATAAAGAAGAGAAATTTATTTCCACCGTTGCTAAAGGTTCTGTGAAACTAAAAATTTCTTTCTTGAACATCCCATTTCCATCCACACTCCTATACCATGTTCCTCTTCACCTGCCCCACCAACTTTGGGGCTGCTCTTCTTACCTTGAGCTGGAAAAGCCTAAAAATCCCCAAGAAGGTTTTTGTCTTAGATTGAAATGAGGCACAGCACAAACCAAATGACACTGAGCCTAATTCAGCGTCAATCCTACCTGTGTGAACTGTGTAGAGGTGTTTATACCTTTTGTCAATTACTTAAGGAGGACAAATATACCACCATTTGCCAACTAGATGTGAGTCTGGACTTCTTTGAGAACTAGTCAACCAATCAGAATCTCATTTCACCTTTACCACGCCCACAGTGCCTCATCCGAGAGTTCTGGTTTGAATTTCTTCACAGAATAAAAGTTATACACATATGCAAAGCCACCTTTTGCCTTCTCATACATTTATCAATCTTGTACACTGCTAATTGGCACTATATAATTTACCATTGTAGTGGCACCCCCTTCCTTCACAGAAAAGTCTTAAATGGGATTCTCCAGAAATCTTCACCATGGCTGATTTGGGGACTGTCAGCAAAAGAGTCTCTGCAAAAGAGTTCAACGTAGATAAACTTCCTATTTTCATGTCGCCCTGTTTTGGCCACCGGCGGGAAGAAATCAGCACTCCAGGTGCTGGACACCCCCTTACTAGTTTTTTACAAACTCGTATCCAATATAATAGTTTGTAGAAGTGTGTAAACAAGGCCTCTGGCCTTGAGCTGGGCTTCACAGAGATGTCTACATTTTTAAGATAAGATACAAATTGGGCTCCCTGGTAACAGCTGGCAGGGGGAGGAGAGAGAGGGGACAAGAAGCTCTCCCCTTCTCAGGTGTTGTCCTTGAATGGTTAACTTGCCCAAAACAGTGACAAAAAAAAAGCTGCTTTTATGTGAACTTCTACAGATTGTGAACTTCTGAGCCCCTCCCCTTACATGCTGGGTATAAAATTCTGAAACTACTTGAACTTGGAGTTCAGGGGATTGAATGATTGATTACAGCAGAAGCTGTGCCCTCTGAAGCTGGTTGCAGCCAACTAAAACTGTTTCCTGCTATCTTGGGTGCCTTGCCTCATCTGTCCCTAAAACACCATAAATTCATATCTTCCATGAACGCACTTTTTCCAAAACACTAACTCAACTTAGTTTTTGTGTCCATAACTTTCTTTGACTCATACTTTAGGAGTTTATATGAGAGTTCATCATTTCAATTTAAGTAAATGTGCCAAATGAATCTTACCTAGATCCAGCTCAACAGGTGAGGCATGACAGAGAGCTAGCTGCCCCAGGGGCACCAGTAGACATAGCCAGAGCCGAGAGCATCAGAGAGCTACTGAGTGAGCTCAGTGAAGGCCAGCTAAGCACCATCTATGGCATTTGGCAGTAGAGGAATGGCCAGGGCATCCCTGTCTCCCCTGGTCTAACATGGTGCTTGGATTATATGTAGGTTCTTGCAATTATGGGTGTTTCTGTTAAGAAGCTGAGTGTGCATGTGTTCAGCAGCAGCGTCAGGGTTCTGAAGTCCAACGAGGAAAGTACTGCAGACAGGGAGAAATCCCAGAGGAAAAGCATCTTCCTCCAAGGCGACAGTGGCCTGCCTGAATTTCATTCACTAAACAAGCAAGAACAACAGGCACAAAAACACATACTTTTCCAAGGCGCTTTTCTCGAGCCTTTCCTCCTCTTTCTTCTGCCAAGCTTTGTGCTTCTTGACACGAGTTTCCCACAAGGCTCTGACAACAGAAATGTCAAACACCACCACTTTATGTCCCATTGTGGCAGCATGAAATTACCTATTTGGAAAAAAAAAAATACATATGTCAGGCACACAGAAGAAAATAATTTTAATGTGAACTTTAAAAATGAAATATGAATGAAATTGCCTGCCTTAAATAATGATGGCATGCCCTTAGGGTTTCCAGAATGGCAGTTTCTTATGGTCAGGTAATACTCTTTGTACACAAGTCGTAATTCAACACTCACCCTAAGCCAGCTCCTCTAGGGCATCACATCTGTCCCCTACACCTCAGCTGGTTTCCCAAAGCCCCTCGGGCATTCTCCAAGCCCTGTGGCTCCACACTCTATGGAACTTTATGGTATATACATCTAATCTTTCTATTAGATTGTCATATACTCTACGATAAGTTAAATGAATTAATCACAGCACACACAAACACATGCGCACACACAGACAAAGTCTCTTCAGTAGAATAGTAGATGTAACTTCTTAGTTACATTAAACCTCCATAAGAAAAAAGGCTTTTGGGAAGCCGAAGCAGGAGGATCCCAAGTTCAAAGCCAACCACAGCAATTTAGTGAAGGCCTAAAGAACTTAGCAAGACCCTGTCTTAAAACAAAAAGGGTTGGGACGTGACTCAGTGGTTAAGCATCCCTGGGTTCAATCTCTGGTACCAAATAAATGAATATACTTGAGTGAAGACACAATTCCAATCTGCCTCCTGTGATTCCCATGTCCCTTCACTTTCAGTCTTGGCAATGCACTCCGCTAAATTCCATGTGCACCATCCAGTGACCAGTCTGGAATGTGGGTGGTGACCTGCTTCCCGTTCAGGTTCATGAGCAGCCCAGGAGTTCATAAACAACCTTACAAAATTGCTTTTTCCTGGCTCCGTTTTCTCTCTGATGCCTTCCAGATTCCTGGACCTCCCTTTTTCAGTCCTCCAGCCAGAAAACCTGTTCTGAGGAGAAGCATCAAAAGGGCTGCGGGGGGGGGAAACAGCAATGATGGTTTGTTCCACACTCTCAGGACTCCAGTTCTAGACATGTGACCACCAGTTGCCACCTGCTAGAGACATGGTCAGGACAGGGGCAGTGAGCCCTGTGGGGAAAGCCTTGGCAGACCGGGTGGGCAGAGAGGTGGGGTGGGGGTTGGAGGATGTCTGCTGCTGTCAGCTCCCACCCTCTGCCCCATTGACCTCCAGGTAGGTGACCCTGTGTTCTCTCCTCCAGTCATCTCAATCAAGGTGGACAGCTGGCTGGAGGCAAGGTCACCTCCTAAGTCCCAACTCCTGAGCTGAGATTTCATTGTTTGTTGCCTGGCAGTTGCCAACAACAGTCTCCAGGGTATAGATGGCAACCAGCACGGGGCTCAGTCTGCACAAGGCTCAGCTGGCAGGTAGACGGGCGCTGGAAGTGCTGGTCCTCCCCACACTTCCTCCATTCCTCCCTCAGCTTCAGATGCCCTTCCCCACACCCTTCCCTACACACATGGCTTCCTCCACACACACCCTGTAAACTTTGGTGTTCTCTCCTCAGTCTGGCCTTCCCGGCCTCCCCATTTCAAGGAGAGAGTCTCCTCTTATTTTCTCCATCTGTTACTTATTTACTTCACAGAACTTAATGCAAATTATTTGATTTTTGTGGGTGTTGTTACGTTTTATCTGTCCATGAACCAAACCATAGAAAAACCATAGCTCACTGTCAGGAGTCCCCCTTCAACACCAAGCAGGTCACCCAGCAGCAGATAGGAAGACCCGAAGGGGAGGGAGGCTTGAGCCCTACAAGGGCTGCAGATGCCAGGCTCCTGTTTCTGAACCTCAGTACAGAGACACATGCGCTGAGCCAGTGACTTGGTGTGTGTTTCTGTCCTTCCATTCCTGGGAACCCTCAGTAACTGACACGTATGTCAATGCAGAAAGACGAGCGCAGGTCCATCCACAGGACCAAGTTCCCAATCTAGGGGGGAGAATATGTGCACTAGGGAATATTTCAGCTCCAAATGCTGATTAGTTCAGCAGAGGCTGAAACAACTGCTGCAGGAGCCAGAAGAGCAATGCCCTGTGGTGGGGGACAGGAGAGGTCCAGAGAGACCCAGCAGGAAGGGGAAAGGGCCATCCATACAAGTTTGGTTGAAGGACTTTCCTGCCCACCTCCCCAACTGAGTTATATCAGAATTGCCATACAGAGCCATCCACACTCTGGAGCCAGAGGGCATGACTGGAAAAATATGTCCCCTGGCACCAGATCTCTGGTCTTCACTCAGAGGTCATATGCTAGGGGGAAGGGGCAGGCTTTCTGTCCAAAGAAAAAGTGAAACAGTGGAGTAAGTGACAGGCAGGGCGAAGGGGGCGGGGGACGGGACAGGACACCCAAGTGAGGTCAGCAGAGTCAAAACAATGCAGCCACATTCTGAATTGAATGACCTTTTATGCTACAGGATCCAAATTTCCCCAAAAAACACCAGATTATTTTGATGGTAATTTGTTAAACTAGAGTTTCAAGCCAGGGGAAGCCAGGGAACAGATGGGATTAAGAAGACCAAGTCTAAGTCAGACTTGCCTGGGCTGGAATTCTGCCTCTGGCTTATTGGTCGCCTGTCCCTGAGGACTTGTCCTCCCCGTTCTGATGTGGACACAATGGAACAACAGCATCAGCTCACAGAATTAGTGAGAGAGCTAACTGTGATCATTTGAGTCCAATGCTTTAGATGGTGTCTAGCACCAGGAAGGTCAATTATTTAAAGAAAAGAAATTATAACAGACCTTTAGTAATCAAAGCCCAAAGGTCCATGTGCAGCCAAGGCTTTCTCACCCTGCGTGGTTAGTGAGTTTCGAGACGAGATTGGTAGATAGACCCCGGCAGAACAGCGGGCGCCTCCGGGCTGCTTAAATCTCCCCGGGATCACTTTTCAGGCTCGCCCCACCCCTTCCGCGCCCCCTGCCAGAGGGCGGGAGAAGCTTTCCGGAAGGAAAGACTGCCCTGCCTCCCCACCCCCGCTCCCATCAGGTGTCAATCATACTTCTGAAAGCCCCGAAAAGGGCACAAACAAATTTGATTTATCACTCCTGGACAGAACTTTGGAGCAGATTGAGCTCAGCCTTGGACACCGGGGCAGTGCGCTCAGAGTAACCCATCATCCAGGAGCAGGGTTCGTGGGGACCCTGCCACGGGAGCAGCCCCACCGATGGCACCTACGAGCCCCATTCGCTCTCCCAGTGCCCCACTCTATAGTAGTTTTTGAACTAAAATAGACATGGATGACTACCTCCCCAGTGTTTCTGGGGATGATATCCCGTCAGCAATCTGGCTGAGCTCACCGTGCACCGGGGAGACCGGAGCTACCAAGCGCGCGGCCACCGGCAACCATCCAGCAGGGTACACGCCTCTCCCCTCGCAGCAGGTCAGGCCACCCACCTGCTCCTCTAACATCCCTCCGCCACCGCCACAGAGACCGCCGCCACTCACCTCCCTGGTGCGGGTGGCGCAGACAGTCCGCGGGCTGGCCGCAGGGCCGATCCGGCTTCAGGGCTGTTTACACCCGCGAGCAACACCCGGAGTGGAAGGGCCGCGCTGCCCGGAGCCTCCCGGGCCTGTGCGCTAACAGGCTATATTTGTAAGCAGATAATATGATCTGGAGGACATGTGCTGATAAACTATCTATCTATTCTATGTGACTCAGCCCAGCAGGAGACAAAACAGATTTGGTAGGGGAGGGCTTGGCAAAGGGCACAAGCCCGCCAGTTTGAGCCCCAAAGCAGGATTGTCGGCACGCCTCCGAAAGCACCAGACCTTTTCACGTTAGAAATCCCGAAGTGGAACAAGCAAAATAAGGTCAGAAAAGAGAAAGGGTCGCATGTTCTTGGCACTCTAATCTAGGAACCAAACAAGAAGCAGGATTAAAACACATGGCAATGTAGAAGTTTTTTCAGTGTTTGAGGCCAAGTGGAAGGTCTTGATTTCATCCTTTCATATATTTCTTTTTAATTTCCTAACACAGCAATGGTCCACTTTATGCTTTGAATATAGAACTTGCTGCTCTGTTACTACAATTTATTTTTTAAATGGACAAGTTTCTTTCTCTCTCTCTCCTTCCCCCCCCCCACTCCCCTTGCTCCTCCCTGATCTCTCCCCCTCCCTAATCTCAGGGGAAACAAGATAACATTTCTTCCCCATCCTAAACGGAATTATCTGTCCTTGAGCAGTCACCCACCATAGGAATGTAGTAATCCAGACTTTGGGGAAGGCACCAGAAGATCCAGAGATGACTATCTCCCAAATTAACAAGTTAATTACAATTCCAACAGAGAACACATGGAATGTAGCTTTTGAATCACCTCTTTAACCACCCCTCCAACACACACACATACCCGGGTTCCTGCTAATGGGCAGAACCACAGCCTCTGGGATAGGAGTCCCCTGTGTTTCTCCTTTGCTAGCAAAGCAATAAATCTTTTTCCTTTTTCTCAAAAACCATGTGTTGGTTATTGGATTGGCATCGAGGACAAGGACAGAGCTTTAGATCTTCATGAATTTAGGTTCTCTTTAGAGAATTTATTAATTGGGCAAATTTGTCTTGTCTAATATGACATGCAACAATAAGGTGATAATTAGTCATGGAACTCCTTGCTGCTCCCAAGAATTCAACACCTTCCTGCCTGTAACAGCAATGGTTCCTAATATACTTTTGCCTTAAAACTGAAAACCACAGCTTTTATGTCATGTATACATCATAATTCTAATTCCAAAGTTGTTTTATTTTTAAATTATTTTCTATATGGAATATATCCTATTTGCTGAATGTATAATTTTTGACATTAATAAAAATTATTTTTAATTGTATACTAAGTTGTTGATAGGGCTCAAATAAATCTTTGCAACTATATTAAATCTCACCACTAATGTGTTGGATGTACTTTTTTTTTTTGGGGGGGTGCTGGGGATTGAACCCATAGTCTTGTGCCTCACATGCACAAGGCAAGCACTCTACCAACCGAACTATATCCCCAGCTGGGATGTGCTTTTTTATTACTTAGAATAGAATATTAAAGATATTTTTCTCTCTTGCTAAATAATGTACTAAAGAATTAAAGTCAGCTTACTATAATGGTACATGCATACTATTATGGTTAGATTTTAGGTGTCCCCCAAAAGTTCATGTATAAGACAATGCAAGAAATTTCAGAGGCAAACCAATTGGATTATAAGAGCTGTAACCAAATCAGTGCATTAATCCACTTGAATGAATTAACTGAGTGCCAACTATAGGCAGATAGAGTGTGGCTGGAGGAAGTGAATCATTGGGAGTCTGCCTTCACATTTATATGCTTTGTCCATGTTGAGTAAAGCGCTGCTATGCAATCTCTTTCCCTCTCTCTCTCTGCTTCCTGGTGCCATGTTCCCAGCTGCTTTCCCCCACCACACTCTTCTGCCATGATGTTCTGCCTCCCCTTGAGCCCAGAGGAATGGAGCCGGCTGTCTATGAACTGAGACCTCTGAAACCATGAGCCCACAGTTGACTAAAACACATACCCATGTATGTGTGTGTATACATATGTCACAATTCACAACAGCCAAACTATGGAAGCCTAGGTGACCATCAATGGATGAATGGATAAGGAAAATATTCAGCCATAAAGAAGAATAAATTATGTCATTTTCAAGAAAATGGATGAGAACATTGTTAAGCAAAATAAGCCACACTCAGAAAGTCAAGGGTCATATGTTTTCTCTCCTATGTGAAAGCTAGAGAGGAAAAAGGAAAAGAGGGGTGGTGAGAGTTTCCTGAAAATCAAAGAAAGATCATTAGAGGAAAGGGGGGAGAGGAAAACTGGGAGATTATTTTGGCTAAATTACATTATTATATTGTGTACATGTAGAAATATGGTTTTTGTAGCCAGGTGCGGTGGCACATGCCTGTAATCCCAACAGCTAGGGAGGTTGAGGCAAGAGGATCGCAAGTTCAAAGCCAGCCTTAGCAATTTAGCGAGGAGCAAGCAACTCAGTGAGACACTGTCTCTAAATAAAATACAAAACAGGGCTGGGGAGGTGACTTGGTGGTTAAGTGTTCCTCAGTTCAATTCCCGGTACCAATAAATAAATAAATAAATAAATCCTGGTTCAGAACTGAACGCTCTGTCATTTGTTGTAAGATTCATATTTTATTTAGTTTTTCTCTGGAGGAAAAAAAAAAAAAAAGCCAAACTTCTTAACCAACACAATTTTATTCAACTGGCAGAGGCCAGAATTCAGAGCTGAGTCAGTTGCATCCCTGTGAGCTGGGATAATAAATGGATGTGTCTCTCTGAAAGCTGACCTCATATCCACCTGGTACACCAACAATAGGAACATAATGCTCAGTGTCACCCCCTGCAGGAGGACTTTGCCAAGGCCCAGATCTATGAGAAAACCCAATGGCACTTTGTTCACTCCCATTCAGCCAAACAAATGATCAAGAGCAGCTGGTCCCATCATACTACAGTGACACCTGCATACCCAGGTTTACAGCAGCACAATTCACAGCAGCCAAACTATGGAACCAGCCTAGGTGTCCACCAACAATGGAGGAATGGGAAAAGAAAATGTGGTATATCCACAATGGAGTTTTATTCGGCCATAAAGAAAAATGAAATTGTGTCATTTGCAAGAAAATAAATGGAACGAGAGACTGTCATGTTTAAGTGAAATAAGTCATCTGTTTTCTCTCATATGTGGAAGCTAGAAAGGAGAAAGGAAAAGAAAAGTTGTGGAGGGGTTTCATGAAAATCAAAGGGAGATCAGGAGAGGAAAGAGATCAAGGGGTGGGAGGTGGGATGGAGACAGGAAGTGCTGGGGAGTGATACTGGCCACATTGTACTGTGATATTGTGTGCTTGTAGGAATATGCAACAAAAAACACCTCATCATTATGTACAACTACAATGCACCAAGTTTTCTTTCAAAATGATAGAAAGAGAGAGAGGACTTATTAGGCCAAATGTCAGAACTATTAAAAAGCATTGGTCTGGCATTGGTATAAGAGACAAACAGACCAATGGAACATCTAAGTAAGTATGACAGAAAAACAGGAACAATTTGTTCCTTATGAAAATAGTATCACACTGGGCTGAGGATGTAGCTTAGTGATAAAGCACTTGTTTAGTATTCCAAGGGCCTGGGTTCAAACCCCAGCACCTAAAAAAAAAAAAAAAAACAAAAAAAAACAAAAAAAAAACTTAAAAGTATTTATATTCATTATATTTCTGCGGAACAAATTCTTACAAACTTAATGGCTTATTCAATACCCACTTACCACCTCGGTTTCCATGGGTCAGAAATCCCATCAGTGGGTACATTACAAAGTACCCAGGTCATTTGTACACAGGACATCTCTTCACTAGAGATGAAACTGAAAGCAGTTTGGGCATTGTGCCTCAGCCTCCCATCCTCTACTTCCATTTAATCCATTTCAAAACCATTAAGAGCTGTGAAGAATGCCCGAATGTAATGAAATACAAAATCCACTTAAGAAACACTTTTAAATGAGATGGGCCAGGTCTTGTGAAAACCAAATGGACCTCAGCTTGCCCTCCTAGTGTAACTCTTAGCAGCTTGTCTGCCCATCTGTCTGCTGGGGCCAGTTGGCCTTGACCTGGTCAGTGGGGAATCAGGAAGTGACCACACCTTCTCTATCAGCAGTGTTTGGATCACACTAAAACAGGCACTCGGTTTAGATTATTGGCCTTGTCCAAGAGGAGGGCTGGAGCCCAACTTTGGAAATCTCTGGCTCTTTCATTGCTCAGCACAGAATAGCTAGTCAGTATGACATAGGGAATTAGGATAAAGAGATATACTGAGTCCTAAAGGAAATGTCTATGAGCTCTTGAGATGCACAGAGCACAGTTGTAAATCTTGAACAACAGGCCCTTGGCTCATGCCCTTGTATAATGAAGGGAATTCACAAGCCCAGGAAAAATGGACATGAAATTGTGCAGCTCCACCCTGGCTCCACCTCCAGTTAGGTCCCCAATATAGCCCTTCTATAAAGGCTAGATAGCCCGGTTCTCCCTCGAATCTACCTTCCTAAATAAGCCTCTGTCTATGCCTCTGTCTGGCTCAGGCTGAAATTCTTTTCCATCACTTCTTATGCCAAGAACCCCACTGGCCCTGAGTTCAAGTCTCCCTCCCCTCTGGGAACTCCTTGGATCCTTCTCCAGAGACATCTCTTCTGTGACACCTCGACTGTTGGGTTTGTTGGTTGTTGGTTTGGGGTTTTTTGTTTGTTTTGTTGGTGCATTTTAGTATAGGGATTAAACCTAGGGCACTCTATCATTGAGCTACATCCCCAGCCTTTTTTAATTTATATTATTTTATTTTTTGGTCCTGGGGATTGAACCCAGGGGTGCTTAAACATTGAACTAAATCCCCAGTCCTTTTTATTTTATTTTATTTTTATTTTGAGACAGGATCTGAAAAATTGCTCAGGGTCTCACAAAGTTGCTGAGGCTGGCTCTGAACTTGCCATCTTCCTGCCTCAGCTGCCTAAGTCGCTGGGATTACAGATGTATACCATTGCACCTTGTTTATATTTTATTCTGAGACAGGTTCTGGTTAAGTTGCCCAGACTGACCTCAAACTTGCTATCCTTAACCCTCCTGCTGGGATTACAGGAGTGTGCCACCATGCCCATTTTAGTTGTTGAATTTGATGGGAAAGAAAAAGATTTTAAATCATATTCTAAATTCCAAGTCATATTTATTCCTAAAGCCTAACTCAGACTTTCCCTCATCAACCAGGGTTCCCAGTAAATGCATCAAAATTATCTTGTCCAGCGGGGCATGATCATACACTCCTGTAATCCTAGCATCTGGGAAGGCTGAAGTAAGAGGATCGAAAATTTTAGTCCAGTCTGGGTAATTAGGTGAGCCCCTGTCTTAAAATAAAAAGTGCTAGGAATATAGCTCAGTGCCCTGGATTCAATTCCTGGTTTAAAAAAAAAAAAAAAACTTATATATGGTGAATAAATCACCCAAAATTCTGCATATGAATAATGGCTTGAAGCATTTAGGATTTGCCTTTCTTTCCTTCCTAGTTGGAGAAGGCAGCATGCATTGTTCTATCTCCCATTTGGAGAAACAAGTTGCTTTCCTGTGGCACTTCTTAAAAACCTTACCCTGGTCCCATCCCCATTTCAGAAAATAGGGCTGAGACTTCCAGTCCTGTCTGCCAGAGATGTGGCAGATGGACTAAGATTTAGCCAAAAGTTTATCAGCACAGGCAGATGCTGCAGAGTTTGGGAAGCTGAGATTTCTGAAAGTCCATGTTTCTGGACCTCCTGGGGGGGGGGGGGGGTTTAAGAGATGGGGGAGGGTTCGTGAAAGACAGAAAAACAAGCCTTTTACAACACAATGTTGAGAGATAAGGTAAATTCCAGGGCTGGGCTATGGGTGCCAGAACAGGCTCTCAGCTCCACATTTGGAAGCCCACATAGGGAGGACAGTATCACCAAGTGCTTCCCAGGGCAATGGCATATAGCCTGAGAATCAAAGAAGTCAGTCCAAGTGATGAGCTCTGAGAGAGAGAGAAAAAGAGCCCCTCACTAGATGGAGACCTGGATCTATGAGCATGACCATCCTGCTTGTCTCTCTAGTTTGATGAACAAAACCTCCAGTGCATGCTTATATGAGATCAACTAAGAACAAACACACCATCAATTTTAAATATTACCAGATTCAAAGACCTACACCATGTGGCAGCTTCCTTGGACCCCTGCCCAGTGACACAGTTACCAGCCAAGGCTGTGCATTGGCACTCATTGGTAATTCCAGCTACTTGGGAGGCTAAGGCCAGAGGATCACAAGTTCAAGGCCACCCTCAGCAACTTTGCAAGGTCCTAAGCAACTTAACAAGAGACTCTGTTTCCAAATAAATAAATAAATAAATAGAGCTGGGGATGTAGCTTGAACCCACCCCCGGGTTCAAGCCCCAGTTCCGGAGTTGAGGGACAGTGAAAATTACCAGCAAGTCACAGAAAACGAAATACAAACATCAAGTAAACACAGGGAACCAGGCAAGTCCAAATGAAAACAAAATACTATTTTTCACATACGGAAATAGGAAGGGAAAAATGGAGTCCTCACTAGGAGCAGTGGTGTACTCCTGTAATTCCAGCAACTAGGGAGCCTGAAGCAGGAGGATCCCACATCAGCCTGGGGAACATAAGTGAGACCCTATCTCAAAATAAAAAAAGGACTGGGGGTGACGCTCAATGGTAAAGCCCAGCCCCAATACCACCCCCCCCGCCCCCCAAAAAAGTGTCCTCTTCTAAATCCTTCCCCATTCCTTCTTTACCATTTATTGTTTGAGTTTGCAGATTTATGTATGCAGGAATCTATCCTCTTAAAGCCGGCACAGAAACTTGTGGCAAATGTTGAATAGTTTCCCAGTTGTTATTTGTTAAATTCTCCAGTGAAAACAGAAAGTATTAACTTGTTAATGAGTTGGCCAGGGCCTGCTGGGTGGATAGCAGCCACAGTGCTTCTCAGGGGCTAGCAGAAGCTGTTGGATCTGGCCTTGATGGGATTAGAGGGGCCCCAGAATTCCCTGAGCCACCTCCCCCCACCCCTTCTGTACATCTAGTGGCCTGGCGAAATGGAATATTCCGAGGACTGCATCAGAAAGTGCTCCTTGTAACTTTCCTTTTCCTATCCTGTGACTGTGCAGCAGAAATGGTGTTCTTTTCATGAACCCTTTAGTTGGGATTTAATTCAATGTGTGTTCAATGAAACTAGGTCAAGCTGATTTTTTAAAGCTAAAAATCTATCCCATACTCTAGATTTGTTTTCCTCCTTGAATGTTATTTAATTGCTTATCATTCATTTTTATTGGTGTATTATAATTATACAGAATAGTGGGATTTACTGAGACATATTTGTACGTACATACACGTAACAAAATCTGGCCAATTTCATTCCTTAGTATCTTCCCCGAATTTTAGAAGGACACTGAAAGTATGTCCGTTGATTAGGATGCTTTTCGTTGGTTTTAGGTCAAATGCTGATTTGTATACTTTAAACACAGCACTCACTGTCCTTGGGGCCAGCCTTGTGGCCTCAGTTCAGCTCTAAAAGTCCCACAATAGCGCCTTCAGATAAAGAAGCACCAGCCAGGTATGTTCTGTTGTTACCTGTTTTAACACAAACCGGCCCAGTCTCTGGGGAGAAAAGACATTTAAGCTCCCAAATGCGATTACTTGTCTTATTCATAATCTGACATTAATAACGTCCATGTAGTTTACCTACTTAGCACACTGGACCGCGGAGGACCCTGATGCACACACAGGTGCCCTACAAACTTTGCTGCAGGAAGAGCCTCCCGGCAGCTCCAAGGCCTTTCTTTCTGCGGAGTTGGCCCCACCTCCGACCTCCTAGAATTCAGGGCCAAGTTCCCCGGTTGGTGGTTGGTCCTCCACCAATCGCAGCCTGTGACCCGAAGCACTGGAGACCTGAGGAGTTGAAGCAGCAACTGGAATTGAATTGCTAACTGTGGTTGAGGTGGAAATGTAGCTGTGTCCTGCCATTGCTGAGAAGGATCTCCACTTCCCCCAATGAAAGTAATTTCAGTTTTAATTCTACCAAGGTCAAGTGTAAAAGTAAAAAAACGGCTCTTAGCTTCTATAGAATCCTGGTATTCACCCACCGAGGCCCTGATGCTGACGTGGCCTCAGGTGCAGCCTCGGGTACAAAAGTTGGGCAAGGGCACCGGGAGATCAAGATTAAAATGCAGAGAAAACCTAGGGGGAAGGCCCAAGTGCTTCTAAAGATTTTTCTGGAGCTGGCCCGGCGCCCGGCTCTGGAGCTCTCTGCCTGGGTCCGGGCTGCACCCGCTGGCCTCCACCCGCAGTGGGGTACCCCTGGAAGGCAGACTCCTCTCCCAAGCCCAGCACCTGCAGATTCCCCTCCCGACCTTGGTCTTACCCTCACCCACCTAACTCCTGAAGGCAGGGGACACAACTTTGCTAGACCACCCGAGCTTCCCTAGGGTGGAGCACGGGTCTCAACAACCTTTTTTTGGAAAAACAAAGATGAAATCTAGTTTCTAGAAATAAAATTTGAGAATAAAATGCAAAGGTCTTGAGACACCCCCATACGTGGTGTTTGGGTTTTTCTTAATAAAACAATGGTTCTCCATCACTTCAAGTTGGAATCAACAACTTGATAGAATAATCCAGTTGCACCCACCCCCACCCCCCGGGGGGGGGGGGGAGGGGAGAGTAAATCTGGTATTTTTCACCGGTAACTGAGGATAATCGACATCAGGGATGGTCACTTTCTTTTCCTTTCCTTTCTTTTCAGGAGTCTTGCAGTTCACTTCCCAGCCCTGCAACATTAGGGCATTCTAAGGGGGCTGAGCCTCCTGCCTTCCCGCCCACCTGAGGGTCCTTTTTGCCACCTGAAGGAAGGAGGATCCCCCGGAAGTTCCTTGCTCAAGGTCAAAACATTCATTAGATTGTATTCACTAGAATACCCCAGCTTCCAGGACATCCTGGCTCCTGCTTCTCCTAAGACCTGGGGCAGGCTTCTTTGTCATCCGGGATACTTTTTAAATTGTCATTTTTCACTTCTGAAAATTAATGTTTTTCCTTCAAGTATTTTGGCAATGACTTTATGAATTAAAGCCACTGCTTACATCCCCCGCCCCCTAAATTTTTAAGAGCTGTGGACTGCAGGAAGATGGAGCACTTCTCTTCCAGGTATGAGCTAATCTTGAACTGTGGACTTGATGGCTAGAGATTGCCAGTTTAGGAAATCATTTTTCTATACCTCTCTGATTTTGTCTTAATCAAACCTTAAAAACTTTCCAACAGCCCTGCTGTTTTTCCTGAAAAACCTGTACTTCAGACTTACAGTCTACTTTGCTATGGGCTTTTAACATTTCTAATCATGCTGCTGATGAAATGTTTTCCTACTCTTTTATGAGGAATATCAATATTATAGCCAAATTAAAAATCTACTTCTGAAAAGGTCAAATATATAGAGAGACTGATTTTATACTTGCAAAATTGTTAAGAACGACAGCAAAATATATATATGCTTTTTTAACCTGAAAAATTTTCCAATTACAGGTTTAATTGAAATAATTTGTGAAATGTAATTTGATAACACAGAATGTCATTTTCAAATTTGTGTGTGTGTGTGTGAGGATTGAACCTGGGGTGCTTTACCACTGAGCAACATTACATCCCCAGCCCTTTTTATTTATTTGTTTATTTTTTGTTTTGAGACAAGGTCTCACTAAGTTGCTGGTCTTTCTTACTATGTTGCTGAAGTTGGCCTTGAACTTGTGATCCTCCTGTCTCAGCGTCCTGAATTGCTGGGATTACATGTGTGTGCGCCACTATAACCAACCATTTTAAAAATTTTATATGAAAACTCTGCAAGAGAAAAAAAATGTAGGTTTTGTGAAATAGATAAGATTTATATCCTCTTTAACTCATGTGCTTGTGAGGTTAGGCCCTAAGAAATAATGAAGAGTTGGATATTGTTGATATTTTTAACATTTTCTTTGTTAGCCTGAGTTAGCTATAAATAAATAAAGAAGAAAGGTGAGATTCTGCAATTCCTCTTTAGTGGTCTGTGGTCTTGGCTCTGTGTTGAGAGAACCCAAGTGTTAATTCCAAGGGTTTTATTTGCTTTGATTTGCTAACGGGATATCCCTATTTCCTCTTCCTAGGGTGATTTTCATCGTGGCCATTTCCAACATGTTTGAACTGGGATTAGTTGCTGGTGAGAAAGCTTTTGTTCTTTTAATCACCAAACATTTTTCCCCCTTTTTTGTAGTCCTAGGGATGGAACCCAAGTTCTTGTGCATGCTAGGCAAGTGCTGTATCTCCAAGCACACTCCATCCTTCACTGTTTTGTTCTTTTGATCACCAACTATTTCTATGTGGCCTAAAATACAGACTCCTGGATTATTTTTATCGTTAAGGGTTGGGCCACCATGAATTTGCACATGCATCTCTGGGAGACCCAGGCTTTAGAGATGGAAGCATTCTGTCCCAGGAGAAACCTGCAGTTCGTTCCCGGTCTTTCCAGTTTGTGCCATCCATAGGAATACAGGACAGTAAGAGCTACCTGCCTTAGATCACCCCTGACCTGGTCCATCTTGTGGACTTTTACCTAAGAGGGTGGGCACATGAAGCTGGGTGGGGGGGCACGTGATGCTGGGTGGATGGGTGGATGGGTTGGGTTGGTGAGACTGGCATGGCATATTTCACTTCCCTGGTATGCAGTTTCCCTCCCCTGATTCCACTTCACACTGGGGTCCCTGAGAACCAGCACTGTCAAGTACCTGAAAGTGATTTCCCAGCTCAAAAGAAGAGCTAGCAAAAGGAATTGTGGAAAGCAGAGTCCCACTTGTGAGGCTGACGGTTTTCACGCATCTGTAAACATTTGGGGGAGATGAAACACTGGGTTTGCAGGAAATGTCCTCAGGTTTTTCAGTCCCTCCTCTTACATTTCAGGTAAGGAGCAAAACAAAACTTGCTGTCTGAATGGGGGCACCTGCATCCTGGGGTCCTTTTGTGCCTGCCCTGCTTCCTTCTATGGACGGAATTGTGAGCATGATGTGCGAAAAGAGTAAGCTGTGAAAGGGGCAGGAAGCGGGTGTAGAGGAGAGAGAAGGAGTGAGACTTTAAAGTAGGCATCATCTGTTTCTTCCTAGGAACTGTGGATCTGTGTCTCATGGTGCTTGGCTGCCCAAGAAGTGTTCCCTGTGCAAATGCTGGCACGGCCAGCTCCGCTGCTTTCCTCAGGCCTTTATCTCTGGTTGTGGTAAGGGTGTTCTCTCTTTCGCCCTTTCAGGGTGCTCAGTTGCTCATGGGGTGCTTAGTTTACCTGGTGTCTTCTCCTACATCCTGGTCTGCTAGAGGCTGACAGCCAAAGTTATGCTGATCAAAGCGTCCAATGCAGTTGTAGGCATCCAGGGCTCCAGGTGGGAGCTGCTCCAGCATCCTTGAGAGGTGCTCCCTGGGATGGCGGTCCTGCTGCCTTTCAGGAGCAGAATTCTTTCAAGTCTGTGAACTTCTATAAAGGGCATTCAATAAATAGAACAAGGCTGTGCCTTAAACACCAGGAGGTACTACTCTCTGGTGTCCTGTTCTTTGGGAAGGGACCCAACAATCTCCAGGAAGGCCACAGTTAGAACCCACCTTGATGGTGAATTCCTGACCGCACTTTGACTCTGTTCTTGTCCATTAGGAACTTTTCCTAGGTCCTTAAAGTCCCCTGGTGATTGCTCTCAGTAGCCTTCACCTTACTGATTTGAAGAAGACAATAGAAAGAAAGACAGGACCAAGAGAAAGACAGGAAGAGTGGGTAGTTTCCCACCTCTGCCTGAGCTGGGTTTTTAGGGCCAACCAAGTTCAGAGGACTCTCCTAATTCTAACCTCTAATTTTTTCTTTAAATGGTGCTAGGAATGGAACATGGCCTTGCACATGCTAGACAAGTGTTCTACCAGTGAGACTACACCCCCAGCATCTTGTTCTGACCTATAGATGTCAGGAATTTAATATTTTGAAGTCCTGAAAGCAAGTAAAATGTGGGGACCACCCGCACAGGGATCCTGTCTTTGTCATTTGCATTCTGGGTGTCAGGCCTGGGGTAGGTGTTCTGCAAGTGTGGGTTTATAATTGGATGAACCAGGACCATGTTTTCTTTCTAGAATCTGGGGCCCAAAATGTGCTCCCTTATCAGCGCTTAACCAAATTCTATCCCATCCCTGCAAATGAAGCTGTCTCCCCTGCAGTAGGGACCAGGGGTGAGAAGTATCCAGGGAAGAGCAAATTAACAGTCGGCCTGGGGCAACTTAAAAGTTTTTCAAGGAGTGTGAATTTCATGTAGTCTGCGCTGCTGATCCTATAAACACATTGTCCTCATCAAATTTTGGGCCCTGACTAATTTGTGGCTGGTGCAGGTATGCCTTATGTGTGGGCAGCAGGATGAACTGCCAGAGGGCTTTTCTTTAATGACCAAGTGTCTCTTCCTTTCAGAGAGCCGCGTGATGGAAGAGCACCTTGCAGTTTCCAGGACTCCAGAATTAGCCCCATCTGCATGGACTACTCTCGTGCTGGCTGGCCTCTGTCTTTCTATACAAAGTTTTTGTTGATTGACATTTGCCTTTTTCTGGAAATATAAGTTCAGTTGCATGTGAATTTCATGATTAGTAGAGACTATAGTGCTCCGATGTCCTAACTAAATGTCCGATCATTTATTATTTGCCTAAAAATAATGTACATGTTTCTGTTCCGATTCCTAATACATCTTTAAAGCACCAAGTACTTTTTACCTTTGCTCTGCTGTCTCCGCAAAAGCTACTTTAAAAAAATAATAATTGTTATCCTTATTGACCTTGTGCCCAAGTCCTGTGTTTCTCAATTTGTGTTATTCTATAAAGTCTTATTAAAACATACTTGATTTTAAATAGCTGGATTCTACAGATTATTAAAAGCAATTCTAATGTGAAAGTAAGGGCAAAGTTTTTAATAAATTAAAGTCAATTAAGACAGTAATGTTACCTTTTTTCTTGTTGGGTACCAGGGATTGAACCCAGGGGCACTTAACCACTGAGCTACATCTCCAGCCCTTTTTATTTTTTTATTTTGATACAGGGCTTTGCTAAGTTGCCTAGGGCCTCACTAAGTTGCTGAGGCTGGCTTTGAACTTGCAACTCTCTTGCCTCAGCCTCCAGAGCCACTGGGATTACAGGCCTGTGCCACCATGCCCAGCAAGACAGTAATTGTAAATGAAAGAAAAGAAAGCCTCTCTGAGCATAATGGTGCCTGCCTATAATCCCAGCAGTTTGGGGGGCTGAGGCAGAAGGATAACGAGTTCAAAGCTAGCCTCAGCAAAATCAAGGCGCTAAGCAACTGAGTGTGACCCTGTTTCTAAATAAAATACAAAATAAGGCTGGAAATGTTGCTCAGTGGCTGAGTTCAATCCCCAGTGCCCACCACTAAAGAAAAGAAAACAAAGCCTCTTTAAGGAAAGGCAAAATGGAGGTCAAGAGAGGCAAGCACTGGAGAGATAGAAATGGTGTGTGTGCCAAGGAGAAAGAGGAAGTAAAGGGGAGCAATGGACTGGAATAAAGAAAATGGATTATTTGATGGATGTTTAGATGGTTGTAGAGAAGCAAGTTAAAAAGCTCAGGTTGTAGCTCAGTGGTAGAGCACTTGCCTGGCACATATGAGGCTCTGAGTTCAATCCTCAGTACCTCATATAAATAAATTTTAAAGTAAAGGTATTATGTCCATCTACAACGAAAAATATTAAAAAAGAGAAAAAAAGAAAAAAAAAAGCTCAATTGCAGGGCCAGTTCCCATCATCTATAGAAAGCTATATAAGACAAGGATCCTCTATTATGTCAAGGCATTAAAAAAAAGAGAATGAAGTCTCTTCGGAGGGTAAAAATTGTATCTAAATTTTCCCAACAAGATTGCTTAAGCCGGGTGCAGTGGTGCGCACCTGTAATCTCAGTGGCTTGGGAGGCTAAGGCAGGAAGATCTCGAGTTCAAAACCAGCTTCAGCAAAAGCGAGGCACTAAGCAACTCAGAGAGACCCTGTCTCTAAATAAAATATGAAAAAGGGCTTGAGATGGGGCTCAGTGGCTGAATGCCCCTGAGTTCATTCCCTGGTAACAAAAAGAAAAAGATTGCTTAATTTTGTTTTCTCCAAACTATGCAATTATTTTAACATTTGCAGAAGAAAATGTTCATAATATATTTAGACATAAACCAAGTGATAAAACAAACCCATTTTGGTAATACAGTTTATAAATATGCACAGTAAAAAATGGGAACACTATTGACCAAAATGGGAACCTTAGTTATTTCTAGGTGTTGAGATGAATGGTGCTTTGTCGGGGGTGGATTTTTTTCCTTTGTGCACTTTTGTATTTTCCAACGTGAGGATGCATTCTATCTGTTTTCATATGGAATGTGCGGGCTTGAAACTGAGGAAGCCATAAGAGCCACAAGCTCCAAGCAGATGCCCACTTTTGTTTCCCTCTATGGTGGAATGTTTCCCTCTAGTGTGCGCTGCTCTGGGGGACAAAATTTGCTTTCATCATTTAGGTACTGCTTGATCCACAAATTGTGTTTTTCCAAAATAATCCTCTACTGTTGCAAAATTGCAAACGGGTGGAATTTTTCTCAGTGCCCAGTGGAAAGCAAGTAAAATGGGATGAGCATGGAGGGAGAGTGAGTGGCTTGGAGGCTGGTGACAGGGGGACCATGTCCCACTGTGGATTTGGGTAATGACTACATCACAATATTGGAATTAAATGAAGTAAAGCAAATGTAACAACTGCACAAAATAGGGCCTCAGCAAATCTCATATTTTCAATCTGAAAAAAAATTTATTATTTGCCTAAAAATAATTATTTATTGGGGCCATAAATGGAATTTTGTTTGTTTGTTTGTTTTTTAAAGAGTATTGGAGAGTAAGCCTGGTGAGGTGGTACACACTGAGGCAGGAGGATAGGAAGTACAAGGCCATCATTAAGTGTCCCCTTGGACGACTTAGACAGAACCCGTGTCAAAATAAATAAAAGGGACTGGGGATATAGCTTGGTAGCTCAGTAGTAAGAGCTTCCCTGGGATCTCAATACCCAGTACCAAAAAAAAAAAAAAAAAAAGAAAAAGAAAAAAAAATGGTTTTCTTATCTGTCATTTGCATGGAAATAATAGCTGCATGGTAGGTGAGGATGAAGAGTGTTTTCAAACTTGAACATTCACATGACACCTTGATGATTTGGGGCCACATCATTGTACTTTTTTTTTTTTTTTTTTACATCAACTTGTCTTTTTATTATGATAATGAGTACTTACCCTTTTGGTCATTTTTAAATGTACAGTTCAGTGGCATTAAGAATAGTCACCACCATCATCTCCAGAACTTTCTTATCACCTCAAACTGTAACTCTATACCCCTTAAACTCCCCAGTCATCTTCTCCCAGCCACCTCTATTGTGCCTGGATTTGACTATTTTAGAAACCACAAGTAGAGTCACATGAATTTGTGACTTTCTATGTGGCTTATTTCACATAGCATATCTGTAAGGTTTGTGTTGCAGCATGTGCCCGACACATTCCACAGCGATCATACTGCTACAGACATTGGTGGGCAAATATCTGTTCTGATTCCTGCTTTCAATCCTGGGTCATGTGCTGGGTCATATGGCAACGTATCCTTAATCCAAAAATTCGAGTTCCAAAATCTGACATTTTTGAGTGTCAACATGGCACAAGTGGAAAACCCGGGCTCTTTCAGGAATGTGTGTACAAAATAGTCTATGTTTGCACTTGGCTTCCATCCCCGAGAGAACTAGTTACACATACACACATCTCTGGAACTTGCCTTGTTTAATTCAAAACACTGACTGCCAACTGTTCCTTTCTGGCTAGGGGAATTTAGATAACTTTCTAAGATGTCTGTAATCACATGTAATTAACCTTATACTCGGGAAATCAAAATGGGGGTGGGTACCAGGAATTGAACCTAGAGACACTTAACCACTGAGCCACATTTAAAAAAATTTTTTTTTTAAATTTAGAGACAGGGTCTCACTGAGTTGTTTTGGGGTTTTCTAAGTTGCTGAGGCTGGCTTTGAACGCGTGATCCTCCTGCCTCAGCCTCCCAAGCTGCTGGGATTACAGGCGTGCATCACCGCACCCAGCTGGAAATTGAGTTTTTACAAGTAAAGACAAGAATTATGAGGACAATCCTTGTGAAATTCATGGAAGCTTTCATGGGAAAAGGATGAATTAGCCTGGACCAACTATGGAATTACAAAAAGAAGGAAAAAAGTAAGATGAGTGGCTAGAAGTAGGTATTTCTACTTCACTGAAAATTCTAACAATTTATACTATGATGATATCAATAAATACAAGAAAAGCAAGAGGGAACACTGTAGCAGGGTAAATGATCGCTGTGGAATGTATCGCAGAGGAGGTTCCTGGGAGCCGCCTGGAGACTGCAAGGTGATCTCCTGAGTGCTCTGGGGAAAGAGCAGTAGCTGGCAAGGGACAAATTGCAATGCAATTTTAAAAGTAAAAATGCCAGGAAGCAACAGTAACCTCTGCTGATGCCTCGGGAAGCTAGGGTGGCCCTTCAGATTTTTCTCCAGTTCAGTCAAAGGACCTGACCTTTGCGCTCCCACTTGCACCGTCATTTCACCCACTGCCTAGGGAGAGTGTGTCCTTGGTGGCAGGCTCCCTTACAATCAAAGCAACCAACAGCCCCAGCCTCTGGAGTAAGTCCCTCAGTCTGGAGGGGAAACCCGCAACCCCATCATAGCCTCCTCTTTGCTGTTGATTCCACCTCCTTCAAGATCCTGATTGATTGACTTTCCTGGCAAACACAAGATTTGTGGGACAGACTAAGTTCCCTTCAACTGCTGCCAGTCTCAGGGCACAACCCATCTGATCTCCACATCCCTCCTCCCATTTGACAGTCCCTCACTTGGAACCAGCAGCCCCTCTGCTGCTATATATGGCTTAGCTGGCAGGTTGACCAGACCCTCATCCCTCCAGGGTCTCAGCCCCTGATCCCCATGCTCTTTTCAGGCTGTTTTCCCATTGACCATCAAGTTGGAACCTGGGCTGACCCCTTGCACTCCTATAGCAGCAACTAGTCACTAGGGGTCCTTCCCTGGGGAAGATGTATCTCTTTGGCCACATCAATTCCCTTCAGCCAATGGCAGTTCCCAAAGAGATAACAGAAGCCATCAGCAGCCAACCCTGCTCCATCCCCAGGGGACCATCCCTGCCTGGGCACCCTCATGCTCCAGACCCACTGCCTTCCACATGCACTGCCCAGCTCATGCTGCTTGATTGGCATCCTTACAACTCCCCTGGTGCATAATTACTGATCCTTCTAGATTACTTTTTTTTTTTTTTTAAATGAAACCGGATGTGTCATTCACAGATCACATAGCTTAGCACATAGTTGGCGGTGTTCCAGGAACCATGAGCTATTCCCATTTATTTGTCACTATTCTTCTTCTGGACCCACAAGCCCCTGCCAGAACACCTCCTACCCACAAAGCCCTGAAGCTTGTGAGTGGAGAGTCCAGATCTGGCTCCTCCCCTCTGGAAATGGGGCAAGAGGAAGAAGTGGCTCAGGACCTCAGACCTCCAGGCAGTGGGGGCTGAAGATGGCTTTCCTTAATTTAATTTTTGTATTTTTAAGATGTTTTGTGGTACTGGGAACTGAACCCAGAGGTGCTTTACCCCTGAGGTACACCCCCAAGCCTTTTTTAAATTTTTCTTTTTTTTTTTTTTTGGTACCAAGGATTGAACATAGGGGTGCTTAGCCACTGAGCCATATCACCAGCCCTTTTTATTTTTTAAATTTTGATACAGGGTCTTGCTAAGTTACTTAGGGCCTCACTAAGATTCTGAGGCTGGCTTTGAACTCACAATCCTCCTGTCTCCGCCTCTTGAGCCACTGGGATTACAGGCATGTGCCAATGTACCCAGCATTAATTTTTTTTTTTTTTTTTTTTCAGACAGGTTCTCCCTAAATTGCCCAGGCTGGACTTCATGTTGTGATTCTCCTGACTCAGCCTCCTGGGTTGCTAGGATTATAGCTATGTGCCATCGTGCCCAGTTTGCACTCCCTAATTTAAAAAAAAAAGGAATGAGAGAAAGAAAAGAATAAAAGACTCATTGCTCATTAAAGAGAAGACAGAAGGAACAGGGACAGAGATGGAGCCTTGGTGCCTTGGTGCCTTGATAGGGCAGCACAGAGGTAAGGGCCAGGCAAAGCAGCTCAGAGATCCGGTCCCCATAAACTCTGCTAAGGAAAGGACAGGGACAAGATCAGAACTACGGAACAATCTTGAAGGTGGAAGAAGCTTCCAGAAGAATACTACCCACAGTTAATACATCTGAGAGGTCAGGAGGAAATTGTTTTGAACCCCAATTTAATCAGTCAGTTCATGATGTTCAATGGGAAAGTATCCTGGTCCCCGCTGGTCACACACTGGTCACTCCAGGCCTTGCCCACATTTCAAAAGCTGTCACAGCTGTCAGTAGGCCTTAAGTGGTCATGAACTTTAGAAATGTAATGCCTAAAACACCATATATGTTGCCTACATCTAAAGAACTAGGTAGTCATCTGCCACAGACTTTAAAGACCTTGTAGTTTCCAGAATAAATGCATTAAAGCATAAAGTTGAGAGAGGCCATCAAGCCTCACTATAATGAAATGATTTTTCTATATTGACTGTTCTACAGAAAAATGTTTTACAAGTAATGTCGTCTTTTTATGTCTCCCTTATCTTTATGTTTTTTTTGTTTTTTTTTTTTTTTAATGGATACATGTTTGGGTAACCCCAGACCATAAGCTAATGTACTGTTACAGCAAAATAACTAATTTTCCCTTGCAAGCACTGGGTATATCTTTAATCATCTTTGTGAAGAATAACAAGATGGATTTTACAGAGATCTGCAAAAATAGTGATTAGCTGAGATCCGTCGCCTACTGTAAAACTTATGAATACATAGCCATTAATAAGGTTTTATTATTCATGATTTAAATCATTATTATTGATTTATCACAATTGATTTACTACATAGTTTATTCTTTTCCTTTTTTTTTTTTTTTTTTTTTTGGTACCAGGGATTGAACTCAGGAGCACGTGACCACTGAGCCACATCCTCAAGCCTATTTTGTATTTTATTTAGAGACAGGGTTTCACTGACTTGCTTATGGCCTCACTAAGTTGCTGAGGCTGATTTTAAACTCATGATCCTCCTGTATCAGCCTCCCAAGCTGCTGGGATTACAGATATGCACCATCATAGCATAGAATTTATTCTTTTTTTTTTTTAATATTTATTTTTAGTTATCGGCAGGCACAACATCTTTGTATGTGGTGCTGAGGATCGAACCCGGGCCGCACGCATGCCAGGCGAGGGCGCTACCGCTTGAGCCACATCCCCAGCCCTAGAATTTATTCTTAATGAAAAAAAAATCAGTCCTAACGATTTAATCGTAAAATGGTTTAAATTAGAAGAGAAATTCAACCTTAAAGCACCTTGTTAACCTTGATAGCATTGCCTCAGTAGAAATGAGATTTGGGGTTTTTAATTTTGTTTTATTTTATTTTGTTTTCACATACTTTTAGGAAAGGTCATTCCTTATCCACATGTAATGTAGTGATCAAGACCTTGGGCCAAAGCATCCAAATGCCTACTATGTGGCATTGGGCAAATTACTTATCCTCTCCGTACCTCTGAAGGCTGATATGAGGATTAGATATAAGTTAATTCATTTAAAGACTAAGAATGATGCTTCCCACCCAGTGCAGTGGCACATACTTGTAATTCCAACCACTTGAGAGGCTGAGGCAGAAGGATTGCAAATTGGAGGGCAGCCTGGGTAACTAAGTGATATCCTGTCTCAAAATAAAAAACAAAATAAAGAAGAGCTTGAGGTGCAGCTTAGGGGCAGAGCGCTTGCTTAGCACTAGCAAGCCCCAGTCCAGCAAAAAAAAAAAAAAAAAAGAATAACTCTTCTTTCACAGGGCATGGTCTATAAGTATTGCTATTGCTGAGCCCTTTGAGGACTAAGGAAGTTACGAACTCTCTTTTCAGGAAGAAATGCACAAATAAGTAAACAAACAAAGGCACACGTGACACTCAGAGGGGTCCATGGATCTCTTAAAACCTACTCATGGTCTTAAGTTTATGAAACCAGTGTATACTGGGGACTGGAGATGACTTTTAAATCCCTCATTTCACAAGTGTATCCAAGGAGACTTTAGGATGGCTTTCCAAGGCCAAGCTCTGACACCGCCCAGTCTTACTAGTCTTAGCTGGGCCTCTGAACTCTTCCAGTCCCCCTGGCTGTGCCTGGCAACACCTTGATTGGCACTTAACACCATCAGAGCCCTCCACCGACAGGAGAAGGCCTGGGCCTCTGGGGGCCCTCAAACCCATTGTCCAGCGGCAGTCCTGGCCAGGTGCTGTGGTCACACATAGGCGCCAGTCACACCAGGACCTGTACAAGTATTTGCTTACCACCCTTGGTGACAGCAAGGGGAGGGCCCCATCCCTGGTGACAGCAAGGGGAGGGCCCCATCCCACTGTCCCTTCAGCCAACCTGTCTCCTTGAGCCGGCCTCGGGGCTGGCCAGAGAGCTGCTCTGTGGCAGCGATGCCCTCCAAAGCCACGTCCCTTGGAACCCACAGGCGTGCCTGGGCAGATGTGACTGGACTCCACAGCCTCATGTGGAGTGTCAGGAAACACCCCCAAAAAGTCCCTCACCCAAAATAATCTTCCCAGAAGTACTGCCAGAGGATCTTTTTCTTCAGAGAATGACATGGAACATTGTCTGATGACAACGCTGGTGTAATCCAGGACGGCTTGCTAAGGTGTCCCCGCCCCCCTCCCCCGTACAGCCCAGCAGGGACCATGATCTGAAGGTAATGGAATACAGATCAGATTTGTAAATCAGGCCAAGAGACATGGGCTCAGGTCCTGTCAAGTTGTCAATTCTTGTCCTTGGCTATGGCCAATTTTAAATAAGGTCCTTAAAGAGAAATCACCAGGAGGATGGACCTCCAACTCCCTACAATGCCCCTACCACAGGGGCTTCCGTGTTCTAGACCACTAAGGCCCCCAGCAGCCTCAGAGGGAGGCGTCTGCCAGAGTGCAGGGGCTGCTCCCTACAGAAGCTCCAGGTCCTGGCGCTGTGTCAGTGGGGTCTGTAGCAGGCACCATCATTTGGGGGGCTTCCCTCACTTGTCTTATGTCTTTGATTATATTTGTTGAATCGTTTAACATTTTTCCTTATCCTCATTGATAACTCATTAAATTAGATAATGTAACTGAAAAGCACTTTGCCAACTAAAAAGTGTCCTAAGAGATCTGTATTCAGTTTTTGTTGTTTTTGTTTTTGGTACTGGGGATGGAACCCAGGGAGTCTTAACCACTGAGCCACATCCCCAGCCAATTTTTTTTTTTTTTTTTTTTTGTATTTTATTTACAGACAGGGTCTTGCTGAGTTGCTTAGGTTTCCAGAACCCTCAGTCTTGAACCTTCTCACTAAGTTGCTAAGGCTGGCTTTGAAATCACGATCCTCCTGCCCCAGCCTCCCGAGCCGCAGGGATTACAGGCGTGCACCACCACACCCTGCTGTATTCAGTTTTTATCATAGCAGGATCACAATCATGACCCGTGAGCGAGAGGAGCTGAGAGTCAGCAGAAGGCCTGGGACTGGACTTGCTGAGAGACACAAGAGGAGATGGAAGACACTGCTTCCTGTTTAACAGCTCCCTTGGTCCTGGTGAAGGGGCCCAGGTTTGTCCAAAGTTATAGTCACCAGAGACAGTGGCGTAAGGGATACCACCACTCAGTAGGCTCCTGGTACAACTCCTAGACTTCCCTTGGATTTGGCCCAGCCATACAGAGACCTCTTTATTTATGGTGGCCAAGTTAAAACAAAACAAAACTAAACTAAAAGATGTCATGACTGTCAAGGACTAGCATTTCTCAGGGAAAATAGGTTGGAATATTTGTAGCCGGGTCCCCACACCTTTGTGACCTTGGCCCTGTACACCTTCTCCCTGCCTGTGCTTGGTGATGTGGTTCCTTGGGCTGTACATTCATGAGGGTTTCCTGTTTTCCAGTTGGTCCATAGTCACTTCAGGACAGCTAAGGGAGCTCTCAGGGGTCCCATGGGGTCAATGGGTTTCTAGAACCCACAGCCTGACTCCAAGCCTCTCTCTCCATTGAGCAAACCCTTACAGCTCCATCCTAACTGGACATTATGTGGTCATCTGTTCTTTAATTGACTACATTGGCAAATAGTTGCTTTCTATTTAAGTATAAAGGATTTAACTTTGATGTTCCTACCTCCTCCCTGTTAAACGGTGACTCCACTCACGGACACGCTTTAGACAAGCGTGGCTTGAATTACGCCATGGTAAGCATGTTTTATGTGGACGTTTACCACTTACATTTAATATGCCCAGTATATGGGCCAATTTCAACCAGACACAAAGCAGCTTTAAGAGCGCTTTCATGCTTTGAGATTAAGCAGATGTGAGTCCCACCCGTACTGCTGACAGCGGCGGGATTGTGGGCATGCTACTCGGTCTTTCTCAGCCTCGGTCTTTTTTGAGGGAAGATAATTTTATGCAAGGACTTTCAGTGAAGAACCACAAAACAACATAAAATGCTTCACAATATAACATCCACAAATACTAGTTTCATCTTCTCCTTCCTCCCTCTAATAGAAAAATCTGCCTCCTCCGCTTAAATTGAAACACTCCATCTTTTCTTACTGTTTCCACATTCCTTCTGACCATGAGGTATGGGCATAACGAACGTGTCCTTGGAAAAGCAATGGTGTGGTCCTGGCAGGAATGAAGCCTGCCCTGTGGAGCTTCAGGAGGGAAGACGGTTGATAGCAAATAGAAAAGTCTGTCTACCAGCCCTGGAGAGGTCCTTCCTGGCCTGGAGAACCCAACCCAGAAAAGCAGTCAAGTCTGGAAATGTCATGTGACCCATATGAATATTTCATGTGTCCCAAAGCCCAAACGATTAAGAGGTGGGGATCAGCTGAAGAAATGTGTTGGCTCCCCCTACCCCACGGTTTCTGTGTTATTGACTTTGAACTTGCCTTTGAAGGTCTAAGCACCGCTGAGGGCAGTCCTTGCAACTCAGTAGTAAAAAAAAGCATCTTCCTCCAATGAGGGGTATTATGGTGTGGATAAGAGGTGTCACCCCACAAGAGCTCATGATAGGCAATGCAGCAATATTCAGAGGTGAAATGATTAGAATTCTGAGAGCTGTAAACCTAACTGGAGGACTAGGTCATTGGATGGATTAATAATTTGAATGGATTACTAGGTGGTGACTGTAGGCAGGTGGGGCATGGCTGGAGGAGGTAGGTAGGGAACCTGCCCTTGGGGATTATATATCTTGTCCCTGACTCTTTTCTCTCTCTGCTTCCTGGCTGCCATGAGCTGGGCAACTTTTCTCCACCACGATGTTCTGCCCCAACCCAGAGCAATGGAGTCGGCTGATCATGGACCAAGACCTCTGGAACAGTGAGCTCAAAATAAACTTTTTCTCCTCTAAGTTGCTCTTTTTTTTTTTTTGGTACTAGAGATTGAGCCCTGGGGCACTTGACCACTGAGCCACATCCCCAGCCCCCTTTTTATATTTTATTAGAGACATAGTCTCCCTGAATTGCTCAAGGCCTCACTAAGTTGCAGAGGCTGGCTTTGAACTTGCGATCCTCTTGCCTTAGCCTCCCAAGTTCCTGGGATTACAGGTGTGTGCCATCCACCTGGCCTAAATTGTTCTTGACAGATATTTTGGTCACAGTGACAACAAAACTGATTAACACAAGGGGCTCCAGCACAAGGGCCAGCAACAGTCTTCCCCAGGGCTCTGCCATGTCCACACCCTGGGATATAAGTGGGTCTCCTGCTAGCCCTCTCTGACAGAGCTATTAACTTCTTCAGCTTCCACTCATCCCCCCCCAAACTCAATAAAGCAACCCCCTGCCTCACAACATCTTCTCTGTGAAGTGGCTGGCTGGGTCAGGTTCCCTCTTTGCTGGAACCAAATCAACTCTTGGTGGTTAGGATTCCTGGTTTTTTAAACCTAGTTGTTATCTTCCATAGATAAGTCCTCTCCTCATGCTATTGATTTCAGTTTCTCCCCGCCTTTCCCACCACCACATCTAAAAACCCAGCTCCACCGAGAGCCAGGAACACATGGTGTACCAAATACAAATGTTCCCAAATCCAGCTGGGCCCTTGGCAACCCCTGTAATTTTCCTTCACTTATTTTTGGGACAACCGATGGTCAAAAACCGAAGCAGCATAAATCCCCTATTTCTTAGAAGGGAGAGGGAGGAAAGGTTTATTGTTGCTGTGAAAACACCAGTAATAACAGAAGCAACCTCTCCATTTACCAGGCTGTGCTCTGGGACAGGAGCCACACTGAGGGGCAAAGCAGCTTCATTTCCAAATGCCCTGCCTAGTGGGCATTTCCCGAGACTTCAAGAACTGTGGCCCCTGCTTCTGTCCTGCTTCCAAAAACCACTTCAGTCACATAGCTTTTGTACAACTCTGTCTTGCCAGGCAGAGTCCAAGAAGCTAGTCATTGGAACTCTCAGCCCAGAAAATGCTCTGTGTCCACCATATTGGGTTGACTCAGGAGTAAGTGTGACTAGAAATCAACGAGGCTCTGCACTGTCCCCATGACTCTCACAGGAGCTGGAGACACATTGCCCACTTCCACTCCACAGGGACACCCAGTGCCAGGAGGTGGCTTATTAGTGCCTTTCTCCTTAGAGAAAAGTGCTAAGGCTGGGGAGGCTGGGTGAAGGGTGCTCAGACTTCCCTGTACATTCCTTTTCAACTTCCTGTGAATCTTTAATTATTCCAAAACACAAAGTTCAAACAAAGCAAAACAGAAAATCAAGCCCAACTCGAGAGTCTTTATGCCCTCCACTACTGTGACTGTCCTGTGGAACACAGGTAAGTCCTGTGGGACTCTGACCTGCGTGTGATTGCTCTTCTTATTTTATATCTGCTAACCCTCAACACTCTTCATGTAGTCTCAACTTCCTTCTCTAAGTAGCTCATCAGTAGGAAACAGCGGGCAGAGACTCGGGAAAGTCTGGGTGTGGTCTCTAAGTAAGGGGTCACCTGTAAGGGGCTGGAGCTCACATTGGATTAAGGATTTGAAATTAGGCTACTGGATTCCAAAACCAATCTGTCACTTATTACAGTTTATTCATTAATTTATTTTGCAAGACTGGGGATCGAAAGTCCTCTACCACTGATCTATACTCCCAGCGGCTTTTATTTTTCATTTTGAGACAATTATCTCATCAAATTGCTCAGGCTGCCTCAGTGTCTCAAGTAGCTGGTATTACAGGTGTGTGCCACCATGCACGGCTGTCACTTGCTATTAACAAGATCTCAAGTAAGGTATTTGCTCTTGTGCCTCAATTTTCTTTTTTTCTTTCTTTTTTTTGAGACAGAGTCTCTCTAAGTTGCTGAGGTTGGCTTTGAACTTGCAATCCTCCTGCCTCAGCCTCTGGAGCAGCTGGGAATATAGGCGTGTGCCACCATGCCCTGCACATTTTTGTCTTATTAAGAAAAGGAAATTTTAGCCAGAGTCTCCGTCCTAGGAGACATCATCTCCCAAACCAGCACCTCTCTCTCTCTCTCTCTCTCTCTCTCTCTCTCTCTCTCTCACACACACACACACACTCTCTCACACACACATACATACACACACACACACACACACACACACACACCTTCAGATTCTCTGGAGTCTTAACCTTCTTAGAGAAAGTCTGTAGATAACATGGGTTCAGGGCCATCCTCATTCTGAGTAAGATGCTCAGCTTCATTCCCATTGAGAAGACCTTCATTAAGAGTCAAATCCATTGAATAAATTAAAAACAAAGAACGAAATTCTGGAAATTCAGAAGGTGGATCATTCAAAATTTAGTGGAACTGGGAAAATCAGAAATGCTTGTTCTTTGAAGTTAAAAAAAAAAAAAATGAGAAAGGCTATGAATGCTGTGTTAGTGGGCCAGGTGGGGTTTCCATATCACTTGTAAGCCCAAGAGGGGTTGCAAGTTACACTTGACTTTATAAGCTATTTCTTAGAGGACTTACTCATGGATTCAATGAAGTTGAATGTAGGCTTCAGTGAACTTAATGTAATCAAAAAGCCTTCCCAGGACTGGGCATGTAGTTTAGTTGGTAGAGTGCTTGCCTCAAATGCACAAAGCCCTGGGTTTGATCCCCAGGACCACACACACACACACACACACACAATCAAAAAGCTTTCCCAGAGTTTAGTGTCAGTCTAACAATAACAGTAACACCAATCCTACAAGATAATCTTCTGCCTAGTAAATCCTCAGTATGCTGTGGATTTTTAAAAAGAGAAAATAAATATTTAAAATCTTGGGCTGAGGTTGTGGCTCAGCGGTAGAGCACTCGCCTAGCATGTGCGCAGCCTGGGTTCGATCCTCAGCACCACATAAAAATAAATAAATAAAATAAAGATATTGTGTTCAACTACAACTAAAAAATAAATATTAAAAAAATATATTTAAAATCTTAGCTGGGCACCGTGGTACATGCCCACAGTCCCAACCACTCAGCCAAGAGGCTGAGGCTAGGAGGATCACTTAAGCCCAGGATCCTGGCAACATAGGAGGACCCCACCTCAAAAACAAATAAAAAGTTGTGGCTCAGTGGTGGAGCACTTGCCTAGCATATGTGATTTTGAGCACCACATATTAAAAAATGAATAAAATAAAAGTCCATCAACATCTAAAAATAATTTTAAAAAACAACAAGAAAAAAATAAAAAACAAAAACCTCTCGATCTTACAATAGAAATGTTTTACTGCCATTTTATCATATTCTCTCTGTTTTGTATATAACATGTTATTAGCAGAAAAACATTAGGTCAAAATGGATTTGGGGGGGGGAACAATGGGGACAGAACCTAGAGCCTGGAACATGCTAAGCATTCACTCTACCACTGAGCAATACCCCATCCCATGGGAATATTCTTCACCTCCAGTGATATCAGTGTCACCCTTGGCATGGATTCTGTGACTCTTGGAACCTGTCATAAGCATGCCCATCAGAGTGCAAAAGGGTTTGATTACAACTTGACCCGTGTCTACTCTCAGGAGCAGAGACCACCCCACATGTTCCATTCAAGAATACAGCTTGGGGGCTGGGGTCGTAGCCCCGTGGTAGAGCACATGCCTAGCACATGTGAGGCACTGGGTTCAATCCTCAGCTCCACATAAAATAAAGGTATTGTGTTCACCTATAACTTAAAAAAAAAAAAATTAAAGAATACAGCATGTTCACTGAAAGGGTGTGAAGGGCACTTTGGACGGAGAAGCCCTTCTTGGTTTGATGCCTTTTGCTGGAAACCAGTCTGTCACCACCCAGCTCTATCCATGGATTAACAGCTCCAAAGAACAACACGCTTCTCTAAGTCGTCCTGCAAGGTGACCCCAAAGTGTGACTTATCACATCAACCAGGGCTCCTTAGCCTCCAAAGTTGGAGGGCAGCTTTGCCTGCTGCTCTAAGGATTCCTGCTCACACATAATCCTGAGCATGCTCTAAACTTGAGCTCTGCCTCTGGCCAAGTCATGGCCCCCGCAGAGCTTGCCAGACCCGAGGCTTGCCTGTCCTGGGGTGGGCAGTGGGAGCAGGGATGGGGACTATTTTCCACCTGGAAGGAGATCTCTGTGATTCTGCTACTAATTCGGGGCCTGTAACCTTGACGGGCTTGGGCGTTCCTGTAACTCCCCACGCCTGGTATAAAAGGTAGAGACCCTGAGGTTTCAGGACCAGGCTGTGACCCCTGTGAGCCCCGGAGCTGAGGAGACAGAGCAGATTCATCTCAAAGGTAAAGCTGTGGAACCTGCGTGTGCCTGGGATGAGGTTCATTTTACATTTCTACAGGGAAAGGAAATGGACCTACTCCTTGTAAACCTGGCTTTTTTCAGCTGCTGGGATTCATCTTTCCCTTTGAAACTCCTTCCTTGTGTCTTCTTAGAAATGACTTAGAGATCTTAATAAGGCTTTTTCCATATTTAACTTACGCAATTAAATGATGCAATCAAAACAACTTAAACTTCGAGAAAGCCAGAAGTGAGTACCAGCATTCACATGAGACTCAGATGAGATATGGTAAACAAAAACAGAACATAGTGACTGAGAGATGCCAAAACCACAGAGAAGGGACCCCTCTCCCAAATGCTCCCATGGAGCCACTCCACAGCCTTCTCCCAAGACCAGTGCTTGGGAGGGTGCACTTCAGGTTTGGTCTTAATAACTCTGAAGCTGAACTTCCTAAACTGTAACACGCACATGAATCATCTGGGGATCAGGCTGAAATGCTCTGTGTGTGTGTGTGTGTGTGTGTGTGTGTGTGTTGCCTTGAGCATCCAGGCAAGCCCTCTAGCTACATCCCAACCCAAAATGTATATTTTTATTCAGACTTTGAGCTTGGTAAATTCCACACTCATACCTACTCCTGGGTGATCCTGTTGCTGCTGGTTCATGGGACAGTAAGTAATAAGGTTTGGTGGTTTTCGATGACAGTAAATCATCTTTGAGACTTCAGTGACTCAATCTCATTGAATCGGTAAAAAGTCAAAATAAATACATTTGACTAAAAGCTTTTTCTGTTCTATGTTTTAAAATTTTTGTTTTTATATTAACACATAGTTTTTAAAAAATGGCCTGTGTGTCCTCATTTCAGTGGATTTTAACACACATGCAGCTTGTGGGCTTAACTACAAACTCAATCAGAATACAGAATGGTTGATTTCCTCATCTCTCCTGCCCCAGGCTGCATGCCAGTACTGCACCACTGAGTCACATCCCAGCCCCAATACTGTGTTTAAAGGTCAGTTTCTGAGTGCTCCTTGCTACCACATGTTATGTTTTTGTGTCTTTATTTCATATTCTGCACCCTTGCTAAATTAGCTCACTAGCTCCAGGAAAGTTTTGTATGGTTTGAACAGTGTGCACTTGAATCCAAATGGTGCTTTCATTGGGTGAGCATTCTGTACATCACACTTGGCTCTAGGTAGTTAATGGTGGTTTGGGGTTTTGTTTTTTCCAGTACAGGGAATTGAACCCAGGGCACTTTACCACTGAGCCACATCCCCAGCCCCCCTCCCCGTTTTTTTTTTTTTCATGTTTTATGTAGATACAGGGTCTCGCTGAGTTGCTTAGGGACTCACTAAGTTGCTGAGGCTGGCTTTGAACTCATGATCTTCCTGCCTCAGCCTCCCAAGCAGCTGGGATTAAAGTGCCACAATGTCCAGATGTTCAGTTTTTTGTTTGTTTGTTTGTTTTAATCTGTGATTTCCCCTCGACTATGTTCTCTCTACTAGTTCTTTTGATTATCAAGAGAGGAGAAAAGAAGTCTCCAACAGTACCTGTGGATTTGTATTTCTCCTCCTTCCAGTTCCATTCATTTTTGTTCATGCATTTTGAAGGTTGAGCTGTTTTCAATACTCCGTTATTTTTTCTCAATTTTCAGGAGTTTGACTATGATATGTCTGGATATGGATTTTCTTTCTATTGATTCTATTTGGAATTGGCTCAACTTATTGACTCTACAGATCAATGATTTTTGTTTTTTTGCCAAATTTGGGAAGTTTTGACTATTATTTCTTCAAACGTAATTTCCTACACCCCTCAATCCTTCTCCTTTCCAATTTTCTGCACGCCCCTTTTTCAGTCCTTTGGCTGGAAATCTGGGATTCTGGTGACCCAGTTCCAGCGTGTGCTTGCTGTGGCCGCCACACTCACTTGGGACCCTTGAAGCTTCTAAGGTGAGGAGAGTCGGCAGGTTCGCTGTCCTCGCTTAGGACGCAGCGCCCCCTAGCGGAGAACAAGTGTTTCTGCCCTCAGGCTTTGGTCTGCGGGTCTAACTCGTATTCAGTTCTTTTCACTGTTGCAACAAATGATTTCCCCCATTCTCTAAGCATTAGAAGTCTACTCTCCCCAGAATCAGACAGCTGCTCGAAGCTCTCTTTGCCCACGTTCCATTTCTGGGTTTCGGGTTGCCTTGAGTCTTTTAAAAAAATATCTTATTTTTAAAATTTTTATTGGTGCATTACAGTTAGATAAAATAGCTCAATTGTTCCATATTCATACATGCACATGATATAATTTGGTTAATTTAATTCCAAATTATCTTCCCTTTCCCTTCCTTCCTCCCTCTCCCCCCTCCCCCCCCCCACCCCATTCCCCTTCCTCTACTGGTCTTCCTTCTATTTGCATGTGACCCCCCCGCCCCATTTTATTTATTTTTTCTTGATAGCTTCCACATAGAGAAAACACACTACCCTTGACCTTCTCAGTTTGGCTTATTTTGCTTAATGATCTTAAGTTCCTTCCATTTTCTGGCAAATAACATCATTTCATTCTTCTTTATGGCTGAATAAAACTCCATGTGTATATATTCCATATTTTCTTTATCTATGTTGACAGACACTTAGGCTGGTTTTGTAGTTTGGCTATTGTGAATTGTGCTGCTGTAAACTTGGGTATGCATGTCTGACTATAAAAACCAAGGAGTGGAATAACTGGGTCATAAGGTGGTTCCATTCCCAATATTTTGAGGAACCTCCATACTGATTTCCAGAGTGTTCTAATTTAAAATCCCACCAACAATGCATAAGTGTTTCTTTCCCCCATATTCTCATCAGCACTTACTATTTATTTTTGAAAATATTTTTTAGTCATTAAATGGACCTTTATTTTATTTATTTATATGCGGTGCTGAGAATCAAACCTAGTGCTTCATCCACTGCACTACAACCCCAGCCCTTGCTATGTATATTCTTTTTTTTTTTTTTTTTTTGCACCAGGGATTGAATTCAGGGGCATTTAACCACTGAGCCACATCCCAAACCCTATTTTGTATTTTATTTAGAGACAGGGTCTCACTGAGTTGCTTAGCACCTCACTTTTGCTGAGGCTGGCTTTGAATTCGTGATCCTCTTGCCTCAGCCTTGGGAGCCATTGGGATTACAGTCATGTTCCGCTGTGCTAGGCCCTTACTATTTATATTCTTGATGCTGTCATTAAATTTCATCATTCACTGGAGTGAGATGAAATAAGTGTAGGTTTTTGTTGTTATTGTTAGTTTTTTTGGAGGGGTTACCAGGGACTGAACTCGGGGGCACTGGACCACTGAGCCACACCCCCAGCCCAATTTTGTATTTTATTAGAGACAGGGTCTCACTGAGTTGCTTAGCGCCTTGCTATTGCTGAAGCTGGCTTTGAACTTCAGATCCTCCTGCCTCAGCCTCCCCAGCCGCTGGGATTACAGGCGTGGGCCACCACGCCCAGGCTTCAGGGTAGTTTTGATTCGTGTTCCCCTGAGTGCTAAGGACATTGACAATATTTTCATGTATTTGTTGGCCATTTTGAGAATCCTCTGTTTAGTTCATGAGCCTGTTTATTGATCAGGGTACCAGGTTGCCTTGAGACTCAGCTAGGGATAACAGAGAAAAAAATGGAAAGCTCAGCATCACTCAATAGTGACCAAGACTCTGATCCTCTTCCCCAGTCCACCTCCTACTGTCCCTATTAGTGCCCTCACCGGGCTGCAGCACGTGCTCTGTGCAGACTCGGGAGCTGCGGTATGTGTTCCTTCCACCTAACCCAGAAATGGAACGCTTCCCTTCAACTTAAGTTATGATCCTGAAGAAAAATTCAAAGAGTGATTAAACATACTTTTTAAAATGTGAAAAATAGCTGGGCCCAATGGAACATGCCTGTAATCCCAGCGGCTTAGGAGGCTGAGGCAGGAGGATCCCGAGTTCAAGGAGAGCCTCAGCAACTTAACCGGGTCCTAAGCAACTAATGAGACCCTGTCTCAAAATAAAAAATAAAAAAAGGGCTGAGGATGCGACTCAATGGTTAAGTGCCCCTGGGTTCAATCCCCAGTACCAAAAAACAAATAAATAAATAAAAGTGGGGAAAATAATCACAAAATAGTTGCTTTCATGAGGTGCTGTCTATGCATGAAGTACTTTGGCAGTTATGCACCTTTTGCTCGTCTCAAAGGAGCCACTCTGGCCAAAAGTCTGAGAATGATCAGTGTAAGCCAAAACTCTTAAAAAAATATATATATATATATCCAATTCCTTAATTTGACTTTAATGCTCTATGTAACCTGAGACTTGGGAAATTAAATTGCTGGCACAGCATTGGGCCTCAAGAGGGACAAACGTTCCTTTGTCTTGTTTGGCTCACTAAACTTTAGTGGGACCCTCATGCGTCATAGATGCCTCATAGATGGTTAAAGTCCAACAAGTTTTGTTGAGCTGAATTAATGTGACTGTTTAATCATTAATTGATTTTGGGACATGAAGTTCATAATTGTCATTGAGGTTAACACTGATTCTCCTGATACAGCTGCCGTCTGTAGATGGTGTTCTTGGCTAAAGAGGTCCAAGGGGTTAGAACCGTTTCTCTAGGATAATCCCCTGTTTCCAAAGGGCTTTTCAGTGACAGTCTCCTCATCACTTCTGCAAGGTGGAGCAGTGGTCCCCATCCTAGAGATCACTCTCACAGAAACACACGTTCCCTGTGGAGGAATGAACGGGCTGAACCCTCATGAGGAGATGCTGATAGAATCTCCCAGGACGTGAGATAGAGTCGGGGATCTTGGATAAATCTCTAGTCCAAAGACAGAAGAATTTTTTTTTTCTATCTTTATGGAGGCATAGTTTAAGGGTAATAAAACTCCCTCTTTTTAAGTGCACAATCTGAGAATTTTTAGAGAACGCAGACATGTATGTAATCATCATTACAAACAAGATCCAGGACATGTCCATCATCTTAAGAAGTGCCCCAGGCCGCTCTGCGGTCAGTCTCTTCCCCCATCCCTACCCCAAATGAGCCCATGTCTGCTTCTGTGTCTGGCCCAGCAGGTCCCTCAGGCCTCGCCCAGGCCATTCCGGCTCCTGGTTACTCTACTCCCTGGGTCCACTTGTCCTTCCCCTAAAAAGTCCTAAAACCTCTCAGACCAAGTCAGGGACTCTCCTCATGCTCCCCGACCCCAGCAGCTATCCCACGAAGTTCCATTGCCTGTGACAAGTCTGTATCTACTTCGTTCTCCATTATACCTGAAGTCACTGGAGGGGAGACCCTGCCTAATCCCAGAGTCAGCCCTTGAGGATGCGGAGGAGAGGGGCTCTAGGTATCTTTAGTGTTTTCTTTCTGCCTTCTTTTTTATGATTTTCCAAAAGTGAATCTCTAAAGTTGACATTACTTTTGTTTCCTGGAAGCTACAAAATTGATAACAGCAGCTGCTACAGTTCTGCTCATAATGAGGACCATGGGGGGTGCGGGGGTGGGGGGAGAAAGGAAGACAAGGTATTTGTCTAAAAATGAAATGTGTGTTTTCTTGGAGAAGATCTCACTTATTTTCACCATCGTGTCACCAGAATTTTCTAGCAAAACAACTGGTTAGGTGGTAACGTGACCTAGTAGAGGGAGGTAGAGAGGGATGTCAACCTTCAGCCCAGGGAGAACCCTGCTATTCCTTGGAAAGACACACTTCTTCCTTCTTCTACACATGGGACACATCCCAATGTCCTGGCATAGTGGGGCTCACCTTGTAAAGGACACAGGGATAAAAGCTCTTACCAAATGCTCTTTCTGGGCATGGACCCGTTGGCAGGATTGTTAAACCTAGATTTCTGCCCTGTCATCTAAGGATTACTAAGTGGTGACCAACAGGCCAGGGATAAAGATAAATGACTCTTGGTCACGTACCCAAGAAGATGAACACTCACTATTATGGATGAATAGAGAAAATTGATGCTAATTTGCGGTGTCAGTGTTTTCAGTTCACTTTGGCTGGTGATGTCCCTAAGCCAGACATTGGTCTGAAATAATCCAAGGGCCAAGACCAAGTTCTTTAGTCATAGATTGAGCATCCCTGATTTAAAAATCCCAGCTCCAAAATGTGCCAAATTCTAAAGCTTTATGAGTGCTTACAGGATACCACAAGTGGAAGATTCCATACCTTGAAATTTTGTTTCATGCACAAATTTATTTAAAATATTATATAAAATTACCTTCAAGCTATGTGTATAAGGTATATATGAAACATAAATGAACGTCACGTTTAGACTCAGATCTTAGCACCCCAAATATTCTATTATGTATTTGCAAAGATTCCCAAATTCCCTGCCCCCCCCCCCCAAAAAAAAAAAACAAATCCCAAATCCAAAACACTTCTGCTTCCAAACATTTTGGATGAGGGATAGTCAACCTCTCTATTTATTCAGAATTTTATAAATTGCAAGCTTTTCACATTTGTGATCAAATATGAATTTGAGAGAAATTTTAAAGATGAGTAACTTGGTGCCCAAAGAATTTTTGTAATGAGTACAAGGTACAAGGTCAGTGGGGACACAGGACTGGAGAAGACATCTAGCTTCAAACCCTTCTCTCCTTCTCCCCTGTTCCACTGTCCTGGTAACTCAGAAAACCATGGTTCACCACTGAGCTACATTCCCAGGTCTTTTATCTTGTTTATTTATTTATTTATTTATCTGTTTATTTACTTTTGAGACCAGGCTTGCCAAGATGCCAAGGCCGACCTTGAACTTGCAACCTTCCTGCCTCCGCCCCTTGAATCATTGGTATTACATGCATGCACCACCATGCCTGGCTTCACTCCCTGGTTTTTGATCTGTCTGCTGAACTCACTGAGTCCTGGTACTTGGGCAAAGTTTCTTCATGTCAAATAGAGAGCATTTTGATCATCTGACATATATAATTCCACATGCAAGCCCTGGCATGTGTACAAACGGGCACACGTGTGTGCCTGCAGGTGCAGCTCAAAGCAGCTTGCTCTGGGTGTGTTAGATATCGGGGCCCCTGTAGTAAAGGGCTTGAAAACTTTCAGAAGTATACAGCCTGCACTTGCCAGTTCTCATTGGGACCCCCAAGAAGTTTCTGTAATTCTTCAAATGTCCCCCATGGTGAGGAAGGTCCTGCCCATCTCACCAGGATGCTGCCATGGCTGAGGGGTCCAAGGTGCACAAATTAGTGGTTCACACACCTGCCAGTAAACAGCTGAGGAATGATTCTTCCTAAAGGAGGAAGGAAGGACAGAGGGGTTTGCCAATGACCGTTCCTGGCCCACCTGTTCAGGTATGTGCCACCTTCCACTTGCACCGACGTCTCAGGTATCCTGACAAGGAGAACAGGGAGTGGTGAGCCGAGCCTTGTCATCCCCCTCATAGAGGTCCTGTGGCTGGCCAGGGTCTCCCTGGTGGAAATCTATGGGTCTGAATTATCACGGACTCTGTACCCAGGAGAGCCGAGGGCTCCTGTTTTACAGGGTTTGGCTGCTCTTTTCTTTTCCAGGGGATGAACAATCAGTACGCCCGCCGCCGGGAGGTCTTCTGTGGGAACACCTGCCACGATCTCAAGCGCTTTTGGGAAAGAGAGATTGGCAAACAGACCTACTACAGGGAGTCGGAGGAATACCGGCTGGGAAGGAGCGCACTGAGAAAGTAGGTGGCCTGGTTGTCTTTTTTCTTTTTGGTACAAGGGAGTGAATCCAGGGGTGTTTAACCACTCAGCCACATCCCCAGCCCTATTTTTTATTTTTTTATTTTTTTGTATTTTATTTAGAGACAGAGTCTCACTGAGTTGCCTAGGGCCTCACTAAGTTGCTGAGAGTGGCTTTGAACTCCCGTTCCTCTTGCCTCAGCCTCCCGATCTGCTGGGATTACAGGCGAATGCCACCACACCTGACTGTTTGTCTATTTTTTAAAAACTAATTTGTCTTTCTTAAAATAGGCTTTCTTTTTAGATGAATTTTACACTCTCAGCCAAATTAGGCAAAAAAATACAAAGGGTTTCCATGTAGCCCTTGCTGCCCCCAACACACAACTGCCCTACTATCAACATCTACAGCATCTGCAAGGGACCACCCGAGTGACAATCTTCAACTCTTCGTTGACTCCTCATTATCACCATATTAGTTTGTAAAAGCAAAAATTGATTTCTCCAGAATGCCAGATGGGCATTCCAGAGAATGTAATTATTTACGTTTTCCATACATGTGGTCCTTTGGTACTGAAAATTAAAGAAACTCTCTCCTTTGTCGCCATTACGCTGTGGGAGCTGAGATGACACATGTGTCTATGAAAAACAGTCCCACAAAGGAAATGGATCCTGATTCCCAGCGTTCATCTGAGTGGTGACACTGGAGGGTGCAGTTCCTAGAATACGGCTGGCAGGGGCTAGGGGTCCCCTGTGACATGCAGTCCAGGGCAGATCACCGTGAATCTGCATGCTCACTGCCCTCAGGCATGTTATGGGAAGCCCCCCAGGCTGCAGAGGGGGACCAGGTTCCCTGTCTCCTCAAAGGGAACAGCTCCACCAACTTTATTTGCTGAGGCTCTTGCTTGCTGGTAGTATAGGTGGTGGGACCGTGTGCTGGCCATGTGGCCGGGCCCTTGACTGCACAGTTGCTAGGCTGGGAACATGCACGAATTCACGTGTTAACCTCACTATTGCTCTCCAGCCCCAGCCCTCCAGGGGAATCCACCTTCTCCTCAGAGACACCTGCTCAGCCTTAACCCCCGACACCATCCTATCTGCTCTAGTGCAGGTCAGGGCATCTCACCCCCAGACTCTTGGAGAAACTGAGTTGGTGTCAATCATTCCTCCATCTCTGTCATCTTTTCCCCAGGCCAGGCCACTCAGTGAGGCTGCAATGAGCCCTACAGCTTGAGAGTGCCCTCAAATGAAGTAAGACTGGCCAGAGGACAATGCAGAAACCAAAGGCTCCCAGCCAGGCACGAACTTGGGGTGAACAAAATTGGCAGTTTGTTTAAACAAATTGTACAGTTTGTTACAGCATTAAAAATAATGCAGCAGCCGGGCACCATGGCACACGCCTATAATCCCAGCAACTCAGGAGGCTGAGGCAGGAGAATCATGAGTTCAAAGCCAGCCTCAGCAATTTAGCGAAGCACCTAGCAACTCAGCGAGACCCTGTCTCTAAATAAAATCAAAAAAGGTCTGAGGATGTGGCCCAGTGATTAAGCGCCCCTGGGTTTGATCCCTGGTACCAAAAAGAAAACAAAAACAAAAAATAATGCAGCATCTCTCTATGCATGTAGGAAATAACTGTAAGGTAATTGGGTGATAGAAAACTAACCTATTTATCCTCCACTCTTCCAATTTGAATCCTGTAGCTTGGCTCCACAGGGGTCCCAGCTCTACCTCCGCTCTATGTTGTCCCTTCTCAAAATGACAAGATGGTCCCAGATCATTAGGCTCTGGGAGGCTCCACTATGAAAAGGTTCATAAGGGACAGAGCATGGGGCTGGTCTAGGTCAGGACTCAGGAGTGTTAGTTCTCCTCTCTCCACTGCACTCCTGCTTAATGCAGGGTCAAATCTAGCAGCAGCGGGACATGAAAAGATGACATCCTTGGAGGAGAAAATTACAATGAAAGTGAAAAGAGCGAGTGAGGGCGAGAGCAGGTGCAGAACAGCGGTTAAGAGCAGGACCCTCTGCAACAGGCTGCCTGGGTCACCCCCAAGGTCTCTACCAGATCTCCCTGTGTCCCTGTTTCCCTGCTTTTTTTTTTTTTTTTTTTTTTTGGTACTGGGGATTGAACTTAGGGGCACTCAACCACTGAGCCACATCCCCAGCCCTATTTTGTATTTTATTTAGAGACAAAGTCTCACTGGATTGCTTAGCGCCTCACTTTTGCTGAGGCTGGCTTTGAACTCTCGATCCTCCTGCCTCAGCCTCCAGAGCTCCTGGGATTACAGGCGTGTGCCACTGTGCCCGGCTCCTCACTATTTTTCATAGAGAAACAGTCACTGGGAGAGGAGGAACGTTGAGGAGTTACTTTCTTTCATTACTGTGGGGTAAAGGAGTATGCCCTGGAGCTTCTTTCCTTAGTAGATGAAGCATCCCAGCTACTCACATGCCCAGGTGTGTGCACAAACAGTCCCCATTTTGGAACTGGTCTGGGAGCCAACACAGATGCCACCAATGCAGAATCTGAGTGTTCTTTCTGCAGTTCCAGAAAGAAACTGGTTCTGCTATCCTCAGGGTACAGCTGCTTGTAGAGCTGGCACGCAGATGTGTAGACTTGCTGGAATTGCCAGCCTGTACTCTGAAATCTGGCTCTATAGGTATGTAGCAATGTACCCACCACCTGACATCTTTCAGGCTAAGGAGAACTGGGCAAAGAGAGAGGAATGGAGAAGAGCATCCTAGGCTGAAGACACGGCATGTGAAAATGGCCCGAGGCAGTGAAGGAGTTTGCTGCATATGTGGAACAGAGAAACAGTCATTTTAATAATTTTCTCTGTATTCACCAAAGTCTCTGCTGCAATGCTAAACATATAGTAATGTGTTCAAGAATTATGTGATTGATTGGATTCAAGAGTACTACAAAATCATCTCTCTTATGGGTCTTTGCTGCTCACTCTGTGCCCAGGACTCTTTACCCCAACCTTGACCTTCCCTGTAGGACTGGAGACTAGCTACCACCCCCATCAGTTCTCCCTCAACTGACCCCTCCTCCTAGGGTGATCCTTGATCCCTTTGTCCTGTGTCCTCTGGCTAGATTCTGTCAACAGGAAGTGGGAGGACTGGAGGGAAATTCCACCCAATTCCTCCCAATGTCCTTCCTGCTCTGGGTCCTGTTTCCTGGAGGTGACTTCATCCCTTCTGTAACACAGCTCCTGCCAGAGGGCCCTACCTCCATGGCTCCAGGCTCCAGAGCATAAATGACAAAGGATTGAGAAATAAATGATTAGCACTTGGCAACATCTAGTGAACGTAAATCACATATAAGTCATGATCAAAGTCTGCTAACATCAAAAAAGAGATAAAATAAGATGGTTGTCCATCATATCACCCATGAACTAGTCTTGCCAAAAAGGAGGGGGAGGAGGAGGAGGAGGAGGAGGAGGAGGAGGAGGAGGAGGAGGAAAAGAACCTGTATCTAACCAAGCCTCTAGTTCTACCACCAATTGACAGGATATGCAGGAGATAAATGGTTCTGTCACCACAGGTATACAGTCAACTAGATCCAGCCTCTGCAAGCTCTGAAGAACAATTTGATTTCAGAACAATTGGCAGGGAAGAGGAAGAAGGATGAGGGAGAACCGACATATTAAAAGAAACTTAACAGATAGAGCAACAACCAGGAATATATGTTCTTTATTTGGATCTTGATGGAACCAATCAAACTTGTAAGAAGCTGGGCTCAGTGGCACATGCCTATAATCTCAGCGGCTGGGGAAGCTGAGGCAGGAAGATCACAAGTTCAAAGCCAGCTTCAGCAATGGCGAGGCACTGAGCAACTCAGTGAGACCCTGACTTTAAATAAGATACAAAATAGGGCTGGGGATGTGGCTCAGTGATTGAGTGCCCCTGAATTCAATCCCAAGTACCAAAAAATAAATAAAAATAAAATTATAATATAATTAGGGGTTTTAACTGACTTGATACTTTATGAAATCAAGTACTTCTGATTAATTTTGCACGTGTGATAATGGCAAAGTAGTTTCCTTTTTAAGGAGTTCTTATAAGGACAAACTAGTGAATATAGTTACCATACCAAATTATTTACAGTATGTGTGTGTGTGTGTGTGTGCGTGTGTGTGTATGTGTGTGCACATGTGCAGATGAGTATTTCATACTGAGTTATTTCCAGATGAAATTAAATGATGTCTGGGTTTGTGTTTAAAATGCAAGGTAAGGAAGATGTGGGAAATAAGATCATCCATGAGCTGTTAAAGCTGGGAGTGGGAGTGGGGGTGGATACAAAGGAATTCACAATTGCTAGCCTCTACTTTTTTATGTGCTTGAAATATTGTGTAATAAAGGATATTTTTTAAATGTTATCTTGGGAGAAAAAGGAGTACCATTTCCCTTCCTCCTCACTACCTCTATACAATCCAAGTTCCATCCATTTCTGCTTCATATATTTTAAGGCTATGTTATGAGGTATATGAGGTTTAGAATGGTAATATCTTTTTGCTGAAGCAAACCTTTTCATTAGGCAATGAGTCTCTTTATCTCTGACAATGTTCTTTTGATCAAAAGCCTTTTTACCAACTATTAATATTATCACATTTACTTTATTTTTATGAATATTTTCCTTACATATCTTTTTTTTAAGTCTTCTTTGTTCTTGCAACTTAGATGTATCTTGTTTTTTTTTTTTTGTTGTTGTTGTTTATTTGTTTGTTTTTTTGTATCAGAACTTGAACCGAGGGGCACTTAACCCCTGAACAACATCCCCATCTCTTTTAATTTCTTTCTCTTTCTCTCTCTCTCTCTCTCTTTCTCTCTCTCTCTCTCTCTCTCTTTCTCTCTTTCTTTCGTCAGGGTTTTGCTAAGTTGCTTAGGGCCTTCCTAAGTTGCTGAGGCTGGCCTTGAACTTGCCATCCTAGTGCCTTAACCTCCTGAGTCGCTGGGATGACCTACGTGCGCCATCAGCATTTTAAACAGCATGCATTTGCATTGGAGTTTTTCCAATTGGACATTTTTAGACATTAATTGCCAGATTTATTCCTTTTATATTTATTTTAAATGATGTGTTTCTACCACCTAAGAGTATTTAATTTCATTTCCTTCTTTCTCTATTTTTTTTCTTATTTTTTTCCATCAATATCCATGTCTCCCTAATAAGATGAGAACTATTCCAGAACTTCTTCTCTTATGTTTATTATTTTATCTTTTCTATTTTCTTTGGGTTTATTATTTTACAGAGAAGCTCCCAATTTTGATCAAGTCTGATTTATCCAAAAAATTATTTTTATTTTATGGATTTTGATTTTGGTGTTGTATCTAAGAAGTCTTTGTCTATCTTAAGGTCACAAAGATTATCTTCTATGTTGTATTTCTAGAATATTTAAGGTTGTTAAGTCTTACATTTAGGTTAATAATTCATTTTTCTTTTTTTCTCCTTTGCTGGAGATCAAATCCAGGCCTTGCAAGCACTCTACCCCTGAGCTACACCCCAGCCTCTTGACTTTTTAATATAACATGAGGTGTGGATTGAAGTTCACTTTTTGTATATGGATATCCAGTGGTTCCAACACCATTCATTGAAAAAATTATCCTTTCTCCACTGCGTTTTCCTTGCACATTTTTTGAAAATCAATTACTCATAACATACGGGTCTATTTATATTCCATTGCTCATTTGTGTGATCATTATCTTAAATTATTTAACTTTACAATAATAGTCAGGTAATATAAGTCTTAACACTTTTTCTTTTTAAAGTTGTTTTTGCTATTCTAAGTACTTTGCACATCCATATTAATTTTAGAAGCAGCCTGTCAATTTCTATTATTTAAAGACGTCTGCTAGGTTTAATTTGGATGGAGTTGAACCTATAGATCAACTTGAGAAAAATTGATGTTTTAATAATATATAGTTTTTGAGAGATGAACATGATATATTTTTCCCTTTATTCTGGTCTACTGTAATTGGTTTACAGTTTTCAGAATAAAGGTCTTATACATCTTTTGTCAAATTTATCCCTATTTCATATTTTGTCATTATTTGATTTACTAAAATTTCAACTTTTGATTTCTTTGAATGGTAGGCTATTAGAGTTGTGTTCTTTAGTTTCAAATATCTAGGGGATTTTCCAGATGGCTTTGTCTTACTGATTCTAACTAACTTACATACAATGTATGTTCTTTGTGGTCAAAATTATTAAATTATTTTAACTTTATTAAGACTTGTTATATGGCCCAGAATATTTTATACTCATAAATATTCCACGTCCATTTAAAGAGAAAAAGTGTATTCTGCTGCTGTTGGGGGACTCTTCTATAAGTGTCAATCATATCAAGTTGGTTGATAACAGTGTTTGAATGTTCTATATCCTTATTGGGTTCTTTGCTATTTTTTTATTGACTATTGAAACATGAGTATTCAAATCTCTGACTATAATTGTGGACGGGTTTATTCTTGAAGTTCTGTCACATTTTGCTTCATTTATTTTGAATCCCTGTTATTGGGTACTCTCGCCCACGACCAACGCAGACTGGGTTTAAAAGAGCTGGTTGCAACATTAAACTAGGAAAGCGGTGAAAAATCACACAACACAGACATAAGTTTTTCAGATGGAGGGAGGGATGGCTCTGCGACCTTAGGGGTCAGCTTCCACACTGGAAAGAGCGCTGGAAATAAAGAGTGTGAGCCCGGAATCCTTTTATTTTATAGCTGGGTGCATCAGAGGGGGATATGGCTTTAAGGGTGGAGTCTTGCTTCGTGATGTCTGGTGGGCAGCAGACTGATTGACATCTTGGTGAGTCACACCCATCTCAGGTGCTGTATGGATCTTAGGCAGAGCTGGAGGGGGAGGCGCACCCACATCATGCCATCCATCAGTCCCTTGACAGGGAGTTGGCAGTGCCAGGCCTGTCCCCTCCAGAGGCTACTATGTGCAACACAATCCACACACAGCCCACGGATGGCTCGTGACAGGGCACATAAATGTTGAGGACATTTATGTTCTCTTGGCAAATTAACACCTTTATTAGGAAACAAACTTCTCTCTGATATTATTCTTTGCTTAAAATCTACTCTGTCTGATATTAATATAACCACTACAGATTTCTTGCATTAGGGTTGACATGATATTTTTCCATCCTTTATCTTAAAACTTACTATTCTTTAAAGTGGATGTCTTTGTTTTTCAGTATGATTAATTTTTATTTTATTTTTTATTTGTTCTAATTAATTATACATGATAGCAGAATGCATTTCCATCATTGTACACAAATGGAGCACAACTTTTCATTTCTCTGGTTGTACATGATGTAGAGTCGCACCACATGTGCAGCCACATATGTACCTAGGGTACATTACCCAGGGTAATGATGTTCATCTCATTCCACCATTGTTCCTGTCCCCATGTCCCCTGCCCTTCCCTCTCTCCCCTTTGCCCAATCAAAGTTCCTCCATTCACACCCTCCATCCCCTATGGATCTGCATCCACTTATCAGAGAGAACATTCCGCCTTTGGTTTTTTGGGATTGGCTAACTTCACTTAGCATGATATTCTCCAAGTCCATCCATTTACCTGTAAATGCCATAATTCTATTCTCTTTTAATGCTGAGTAATATTCCATTGTGTATATGTACCACGGTTTCTTTATCCATTCATCTGTTGAAGAGCCTCTAGGTTGGTTCCACAGTTTAGCTATTGTGAACTGAGCTGCTATGAACATTGTTATGGCAGTGTCACTACAGTATGCTGATTTTCAGTCCTTTGGGTAAAGACAGAGGAGTGGGATAGCTGGGTCAAATGGTGGTTCCATTCCAAATTTTCTGGGGAATCTCCATAGTGCTTTCCGTAGTGGTTGCACCAATTTGCAGTGCCACCAGCAATGTATGAGTGTATCTTTTTCTCCACATCCTTGCCAACACTTATTATTGCTTGTATTCCTTGATAATTGTCATTCTGACTGGAGTAAGATAAAATCTTAGGGTAGTTTTGGTTTGCATTTCTCTAATTACTAGAGAAGTTGAACATTTGAAGTGGGTTTCTTGTAGGCAACACAGATTTGGATATGACTTTTTTTATATTCACTTAGGCAATCTTTACATTTTAATTGGATTGTTTACACCATTAACATTAATTGGAATTATTATTTTTTATTTTTTAAAGAGAGAGTGAGAGGAGAGAGAGAGAGAGAGAGAGAGAGAGAGAGAGAGAGAATTTTTTGATATTTATTTTTTAGTTATCGGCGGACACAACATCTTTGTTTGTACGTGGTGCTGAGAATCGAACCTGGGCCGCACGCATGCCAGGCGAGTGCGCTACCACTTGAGTCACATCCCCAGCCCTAATTGGAATGATTTGGTTTAAATCTACCATCTTGCTATTTGTCTTCTATTGTCTTCTATTTTATTTCTCTCATCTGTTCTTTATCTCGTTTCTCTCTCTTTAGGCCTTCTTTTGTATGAACTGGATACGTTTTGTGATTTTATTTTAGCAACGCCCCCCCCCCAACACACACACACACACACACACACACACACACACACACACACAGGGTCTCACTGTGCTGCCAAGCTGGTTTCAAATACCTGGCTCAAGTGGTCCTCCAACCTCAGCCTCCTAAGTGCTGGAACAACAGAAGTGTGCCATCACACTCAGTTAATCTGTTAAGCTTTTTAGCTACAGCTATTTGTTATTTTGGTGGTTGCTTTAGGATTTACAGTATCTACCTTTCCCTTATCACAGTCTACCTTCAGGAGATACTTCATTGGGCCCCAGGTAGTATATAAAACCTTACTCTGGAAAATTCCCATTTCTCCCCTCCTGGTCTTTGTGCTATTGTACAAAGTACAGTTTTGCCTTCATAAATATTATAAGCCCCACATTACATCACTAACAGTTTTGTTCTCAACAGTCAATGAGCTTTTCAAGAGATTTAAACAGTAAGGAAAGGGTCACTGGCCTGTCCTAGGGAGCTGCTTTTCAGGTGCTCATCGTTCCACTGTGTAGCCCCAGATTTCTGTTTGGTGGCATTTTCCTTTTGCTTGAAGGACCTTCCTTTCCTTCTGCCCAAAGGACTTCACTGCATGACCACCGTGGCATGTAGACAGTCTACTGCCAAAGTTGTCTTCAGTGGTATGGCCTCTCTCAGTTGCCAGGACTTGGCCTCAAACTTTTGATCCTCCTTTCTCAGCCTCCCAAGTCACTGGGATTACAGGTGTGTGCCACCACACCGGGCTCTCAGTCTGTTTTTGAAGAAGAGCTTTGCTGTGCCAAGAATTCCAGATGGACAGAGTTTCTTGCTCCTGCACGTTGTGTTTTCAAAGGAAAATTTCAGAGGATTTAGATTAAAATCCTGGGAACAGAAAGTCGGTTCACTTTCACTTGTGTAATAAATGTTTCCAAGCACATATTTAAATCTTTAGTCTGAGTTCATTGCGGTGGTGCACACCTGTCATCCCAGCAACTCGGCAGGTTGAGGCAGGAGGATGGCAAGTTCAAGGCCAGTCTCAGCAACTCAGTAAGGCCCTAAGCAACTTAGCAAGATCCTGTCTCAAAAGATAAAAAGGACTGGGGAGGTAGTTCAGTGGTAAAGTGCCTCTAGGTTCAAACCCGAGTGCCTAATAAATAAATAAATCTGCAGGTCCTTTGAATAAATAAATAAATCTGCATGCCCTTTGAACCCCCAACCACACACACCATTGCAGGGGGTAAAGGGAAGGCAGCAACCCATAATCGACAGCCATGGAGATGAATGCCGGGCTGTGTGTGTTTTGTTTCTATTTTCAGGCTTAGAGAAGAATGGAAGCAGAGGCTGGAAACAAAGCTGAGGCTAAGGAACAATCCAGAGGAGACTGAAAGGCGGGCAAATGTTGGCTGAGAGCTTCCTGCTCCACTGACCACAGAGGACACGAAGCACTGAGGTCACGCTGCTGGAAGTCAACTCAAATCCCCAAGTCCCTTTGCCTTGCCGGTTGGATCCCCGCAAGGGGGTTCCCTGCCAATCCTCTCCCAATGCGCATGCGCCTCATTTGCCGAGTCAGTCTTCTTCGTGTCGGGGGCAGGTTTTTATTCCATGTGGCTCTGAAGATGAGCTTATTTATAATCAAGGCTCCAGGCAGCATTCTTAACTTTTACATAATTATCTTCTAATTTTTTTTAAAAAACCACCTATTTCAACTTCTTAGCACCCCAGAAGGGCTTCCCAACCTTCATGGTCATAGTATAAATGGTCCAGGGGCTGGGGAGATAGCTCAGTTGGTAGAGTGCTTGCCTCACACACCCTAAATAAATAAATAAATAAATAGAAATGGCACAGGAGTTTCACTCCACCGTCTCGCCTAGGAAACAATTGTTTCATGTAATCCTTTCTCTTGTTCTCTTTCGATGCAAAGAGAAATCGCACCTCTCTGCAGAAATAAAGATAATTTCAATAGTCATAAATAAGGTTTGAAAATACATTGATCTTTGTATGAATTTGTTTTCAAAAAAAAATATGTCTCTCAATACTGCCAGGATCGTTTCAATACAATTCAGTGTCTTGGTGTCCCCAGTGTATGCGTTTCATCCACAGCTTTAATTAAATGCATGTGTTTGCAGCGGTGAGCTCTCTAGCTGCTCAGACAAACAAATGTCTAGCTATCCCAATAGAGGGCTTACCACACAGCTTCTGGACTGCCACTCCCTAGCCATCTCTCAGGTCTAGAAGCATCAGTGCCAATGGCAGCTGGGTCTGGGAAACAATCTCTACCCAAGGGAAGGGGACAGAGAGACGCATGGTGGACATTTCTGGATATTGCCAGTTGCCTGTGGTCCCTCAGGCCTTATGAACACAGGGGCAATGTGACTAGGGCTACCAGGAGCTCCTCTGGTTTGCTTTACATAGAAATTCCAACTTAATCCTCACCGAAACACATAGGCAAGCATTGTTATCATTACACATTTTTTTTTAGTAGGTGAGTATAAGGATGCTTTAAAAAGTTTTGTAAGATAACACACAGAATGAATTAGTGAAAGAGCCAGGATTCAAAGTCAATTCTAACTACAAAGCCAGTTTCCATCAAATCATGATACCACCCATAAGTCCTTGTTTCAAAAGATTTGTGCTCAGCAGTAGTGTTTTCTCATTGAATATAAAAATCTACATGAGCTGGGTGAGGGTGGCCCACACCTATAGTCTCAACGGCTCACAAGGCTGAGACAGGAGGATTGTGAATTTAAAGCCAGCCTCAGCAACTTAGTGAGGCCCTAAGCAACTCAGTGAGATTCTGTCTCTAAATAAAATATAACAAAGGGCTGGGGATGTGGCTCAGTGGTTAAGAGAACATGGGTTCAACCCCCAGTACCAAAAAAAAAAAAAAAAAATCTTCATACAAGATTCATATTTATACACTGAGAACATACTAATTCCTGTAAATTTTGAGCTGAAGAGTCGCAGAATTGCTAGTTGCTCATTCTGAAGGTCTATATCAGTGCTATAGATGTCATTAGGTCTCAACTGAACAAAGAATGGGGCACAGTAAGATTTTAGCAAGTATAAGTCCTTTTTCAGAGCAAAGAATCCTGGCTCCCTACTCATCTCCCTCATGTCCCGCCTCTCACTTTCTATTTCTCACTTACACTGGATTAATTGTAGAAGGTGGTGTACCTAGATGGTGTAAATGAGGGTTGAAAATAACTGAATAGATTGCTAAGCTTCTAAGAATGACAAATTTTTGGAGTTAAACAAAGGGAATGCAAATAAGGACACTTGGAAAGCTAATCCTGCACTTCATCAAGATCAGAGTGTTGTTGTTTTTTTTTCCCCTCTAAAAATGCTTTACCAGAAGTTTCTACGCCCAGCCCCAACTTCTTCCAACCCCTAATCTCATTATCTCAATAAAAAAAAGTACACTCATCGAGTTACTCAGGTGAAAATCTGGTCGCCCCAAACTCTTCTCTCTCTCTCCTGAACCTCTCACAAATACTCACAAATACTTCTGCCAGTTTCAAAATGTCAACGACGCCTTCTCAACATTGTAAGGTTTACAATCTAAACCTCCGTGCCCTGGTTCAAGGGTGACAGTGATTTGAACACAGTTAAATTCATCATCTTTAGTATAAATACTGTTTATAACTCAGTGTCTGGCATCTTCTGGAAGGTGACTTCCTCCGCCCCCAGGAGTTAGGTAGCTTACTCAGAAGAGGTCTAAGAACCGGGGACTAGGAAGGGCCACTCAGGAGACCTCATGGAAGTGGTGCTTTTTAAGTGGAAAGCATTATGGAGAAGGAATTCTATTCCCAGGTCATTGCATGAACATTCTAGAACTATACTTCCACAGGACACTGTTTAGATATTATGGAAATGCATGGTCAGCACCTGTCTGATAGGTGGGGAGAGACACTTGGCAGAACCCTTCTGGTTTCCAGAGCAAAGTACATGACTCCACCAGGTCAGCCTCAGAGAGAAAGATGACTGCATGGCCAAGGGCCTGGGGAGTCGGGAGGAGAGGCTTTGGATTCAAGAGCCCATTTCCATGGGGGAAGGTTTTATTATGGATGTGCTGACAGGTGAGACAATTTGTTAGTGTAAAGGGCAGCTATCTTTTGAAATATTGAAGCAGGCTCTATTCTGCTTCCAGGCAGAATCTGCATTGAAAATACTTTTATTTGTTGGTATATTTGGTAACAAATGTTTTAGATGTTTCTATTTTATTTCAATTCCCTTTTTGTGTGTGTGGCATTGTGGATTGAAACCAGTTGTATTCTACCACTGAGCCACATTCCCCTCCCTTTTGTAGTTTTGTTTTGAGACAAGGCCTCGCTAAGTTGCTGAGGCTGGCCTTGAACTTGTGATCCTCCTGCCTCAGCCTCCCAAGTACCTGGGATTACAGGCGGGCATCACCATACTCAGTCATTTTAGGTGTTTTTGTATTGTGCATAATCAGTAGAACGGTGAAATTACTCTTCGGGACTGATAACCTCAAGTTAAATTTTCACATCCACCTAGGTTCGTGCATCACTATAAACCTCCAGTTCTATTCTTTTCTAGGAATTTCGCAGGTACATAATGGAGGATTGGCTTGTTCAGGTTTAAAAAGAACCTTAGAGGATGAATGAGGCCTGGAAGCCCAGCTCTCCATCCATCGTGTCTCATTGACTTGGTGTCCTCTTGGGGATCTGAGTCGTCCCAGCTGTTGCCCCAGGAAACCTGGCTGCCCTGGAGAGGAACCGACACTGCTTCCTTTTGTCTCATCAGATAAAGCACCTAGTGGGGGTAGCAGTCAGCTTCGGGAGATCTTGTACGATGCACTGGCCATGAAATAAGGGCTTCAGCTACATGGTGAGGCCGAGGGAAAGGGCAGACAACTTAGGGCAAGGCTGCCAGGGCCAGGAAGCCGCATCTCAGGGGCTCAGAGGATGAAAGTGAGAGCGAGAAACAATGGCCGCCTTGGCATGTGGTCCAGCCCTAGGGACTGGAACAACACTCATGTGCCAGAACACAAAACTTCTCTGTTGGGCAGATGAATAGAGAGAGGGCTTGCCTACAGCACACAGCCCACTGCTTCCTGAGCAGTTCCCAGGAACCCCATTCAAAGCAGGCCAAGGAGACAGAGCCACACGGCTCTAGGCATGTTTCCTCCTCCCTGAGCAGAGAGCCAGCTTCGCTTTCTGAATTAGTCAACATGAAACAGGGGGGCCAGTGGCTGAGCTTTAGAGGCCCTTTTACAAGGCCACATCCCAAGAGGAAACTCCCACCATATCATAACAGCCTGAATGAAGGGCGTTACAGGGCCGGGTGCTTCTAGACCCTAAACAAGACTGCCCATCCTGCTGTGCCTTGAGCTGCAGACGCACTGCCACATCTCTGCCTGTGGTTGCCCCCTGACAAATATAACTTATGCCCTGAGGTGGCTGGGATGATGGCTGGTCCATGCCCCATCTTCACAGTTGGCTTCATTCAAACCTTCCCTGGACCCAGAAGCTATTTTGAGGACAGCTCCTGAGGCCACAGGGAACGTAAAGCAGGAAGTCAGTTGGCTACAAAGAAGGCAGAGAAGAAACTGAGGAAAGGCGAGCCACAGAGAGGACAGATAGAGAACTTTCTGGAAAGAGCTGCACCAGGTTTAGAAGGATTCACACGTGTGTGTGTGTGTGTGTGTGTGTGTGTGTGTGGTGCTGGGGATCGAACTCAGGGCCTTACGCATACCAGATAAGCAAGCACTCTACCACTGAGGGACATCCCCAGCTAGAAGGGTTCACTCTTGATCATGATTGTCTCTGTCAGGGGCCAGTCAGGTGTAGAAGAAAGAGAAGGTAGTGCGTACCATCTTCCAAGTCTGTAAGTAAACCTGCCCTTTCTAGGAACTGAGATTCTATCTCTTTCGAGGCTGTTTCTCTCATGCTAACATCCTTGGAAACATAGTCTGGAACATAAGTAGTCAGTGTCTCTGCTCACAGGAGGCACAGAAATGCTGGAGACCCAAGAAAATGTCTCCCAACAGCATCCACCCCTTGTTTCTGCACCGTCTTGGCTTCTGGTGAATTTCCCCTGAGGCCCCTCAGATGTACCTGGCTGGCAGGCCGGGATCACATTCATTTAGTTTGACTGGTAGGTCAGCTGTGAACAGGATCTCAAGCAGAAGGATCAAGCCAACCTGCCTGTAGCTATGTTCTCCTGGGTCCTTGATCAGGGTCCCTGCTCTGACTAGCCAACGAACCCCATCCACTATCAGCATCAGCTTCAGAAAACCATCTGGATTAGTATCTGGATGACTTTTCCTCTTGGCCAGGGTCCTTAATCCAGGCTTGGCAGGGTGTACTAAAATTGCACAGGCTCCATCTTGGCCTACAAGGAGGAAGTTCAGGGAGATCCTGTCACCCATGACCATGCTGGCCAGAGAGCAGAGGCTGCACCAGCGTTCAAGTGGTGTCATTGACCACTTCTACTAAAATCAGGGGCAGATTTCATACCACTTTCTCTTTTTTAAAATTTTTTTGGGGAGGGGGGCTGTTACTGGGGATTGAGCCCAGGAACATTCTACCACTGAGCTGCATCCCCAGCCCTTTTCCTTTATTATTTTGAGACAGCATCTCACTAAGCTGCCCAGGCTGGCCTTGAACTTGCAACCCTCCTGCCTCAGCCTCCTGAGTCACTGGGATTACAGGTATGCACTACTGTGCCTGGCTAGTGTCAACTCTTGTCTGAAACATTTCCTTATTGCCTAGAAATCCCACACACGACCTTGCATGATGCTTTATCCTATTCTTGAATTGTTTTTTAGTCTTTGTATCTCATTTCAACAATATATCTCTCTTTTTAGCACTGGTAAGTGCCATTTTATTCTCTTATTACTTTTTGTAATTCAGGCATTTGCCCAGATAAAGATAAGTCCTTCCATGGTGCACATTTACAATAATTACCCAGCTATTTTAGCACATCTGTTCTCCTGCTTACTTTTGATTTATTTTAATTCCATGTTGAAAAAAAGTTCCCAGAAAAAATCTGATTGGAAAATCTTTATGTGTTATGATTGGTTTTAGGTTCACCAGACTTAGTGACCTCATGGAGTCTTTGCATCCAACATAGTGGATTGTATTTCCAGGTTTTGAGACTTATTTTATATCTATCAGAAAAAAAATAGAATTTTCTGTCCTGTATTCCTTGCACACTTTGATAAGCTTCAAATGAAGACATTTCAGATATATGGCTAGTGTACTAGCATTAGTAGGCAGTTATTTACTAGTGAAGAGTTAACTGAATGCTGTCATTAATTCTAATAATTTTTCTCATTTTTGCCTTAATATCTGCAAGAGTAATATTTATTTCTCCATCACATTTTTATTATGTCATTTCAGATTCAATCACTGTTGAAAGGTGGCATGGTGGTGCACGCCTGTCATCTCAACTGCTTGGGAGGCTGAAGCAGGAGGATTACGAGCTCAAAGCCAGTCTCAGCAATTTAGCAAGGCACTAAACAACTCAGTGAGACCCTGTCTCTAAATAAGATACAAAAAAAAAAAAAAAAAAAAAAGGACTGGGGATGTTGCTCAGTGGTTAAGTGTCCCTGAGTTCAATACTCAGTACCAAAAAAAAAAAAAAAAAAAAAATCAGTGTTGTATAATGGGAATGAAAATAGATTAGCCTGTCTCATTCCCTGTTCTGATGGACAGCCTCTAGTGCAGAGTTCTTAAACTTTGTCAGCTTTAAACATTTGGAGCGAATTAAGCAGAACTGACTTTTTATGGAATCTGAAAATAAACAGAAGGATTTTTTATCACATGAACATGAATAAAAATCTGTCACTTGTCCAATATTTATTCCAAAGCAAGGAAAGCATTGTTACACAGAGGGCCCTTGAAGGAGCTGGGGGAAAATAGAGGTCGTTTCAGTTTTACATAAATGAGTCTGTTTTATTCAATAAACTAGTCTTCAACTTTCACAGTAGAATGATATGAGTTGCCAAAAGGCTATGAGAATCACCCTGGGAAAAAGGAACTTGATTTTGAACTCTTAGCTCCTTGACCACAAGTTAAATAAACTCAGTTCTTCTAAGTGGACTCTTGTTCACACAGGGATAATATTAGGGCTCCGTGTTAGGGTGTCGTGAGGATTCAATTCAGTGAGGCAATTTCCATAAACTGCCAAGTTCAGTTCCCGACACTTGGTGAGCTTGTGCTGAAGCACTAGCCTTCTGTTTTTGTGGTCATTACTCTCCTCACTGTCATCTTTGTCATAGTAACAAGAATATGCACCTCTCAATACCACTGGGGACATCTTACATGGCAGAAGAATTGGCTGAAGTTTTTTTGTAAAACAAAACCCCTTTTGATTTGGGTAACCATTTAAATGTCTTCTTTGTCCAGGGTTTTCTAGCCTTTCTCATTGAATAATGAAATCACCAATTTATTTATTGATTTTTATGTTTTAATTTCATTTTGTGGTACTGGAGATTGAACCCAGGGTCTGGTACTTTCTAGGCAAGTGCTCTTCCACTGAGCTACACCCTCAGCCCTATCAGTACTTCTAATTCGTGACTTTCCCACTGGCTTTAGCTTACTTTTTACATACCTGCCACCAATTTCTTGCCAATATTTCAGCCATTCCACAATCTATAATCTAAAAATCAATCTTAGCAATTTTAATAAAGTAACTTAGAATGCTCTGACATGCTGAGATTTAAAGACCCCTCATTCAACCCAGACCAGCTGTGATAAACATTGCGTTTATTTTCCATCTGAACACAGCAAACAAACTTGGAGACTGGGCATGGTGGCACACACCTGTAATCCCAGCGACTCAGGAGGCTGGGCAGGAGGATCACGAGTTTAAGGCCAGCCTCAGCAACTTAGCCAGACCCTATCCCTAAATAAAAAATAAAAAGGGCTAGGATGTAGCTCAGTGGTTCAGCACCCCTGGGTTCATGGATGATGTCATCCATGTAAGGAATTTAATGTCACGATCAGCCAGATACCCAGACAGTCTAGGTTTTTTTGTACCATACCATGACAGAAGGCAGAGAGCTAGCATAGCTGTGAAACAAAACCATAAGTGAATATCGTTGGCTAGTCTATGGGCATGCAAACTGTTGGACCCTTTTTCCTAATTGGAATGGAAAAGAACAAATTCACCAGATTAATGCCACATGCCATTGTGCATGAGCCCTTATGAATCTGCTCTAGCTATGATATCACATCTGGCATGCAGCTGTGATCAAGCTACCATTTGATTGAGTTTGTAGTAGTATAAGTTTTCGGGACCCACTCAGTTTCTGCAGGATCTAGACTGGTGAGTTAAATGGAGATATGACACCATCCAGCAAGCCTCAGGTCTTTAATGATGGCAGTAATCACCATCACCCTCAATAATGTGTGTGTGAGTGTGTGTGTGTGTGTGTGTGTGTGTGTGTGAGTTTTCAGTTTCGGAGGTTTCCATTCAGCCTTTTCCACTAGGGTCTCTGTTTTAGTCAGCTTTTTCGCTGCTGTGACTAAAGGATCTGACCTGCACAACTGTAAGGGAGGAAAAGTTTATTTCATGGTTTCAGAGGTCTTAGTCCATAGAAGGGTGGGCTCCATTCCTCGGGGCTCAAGGTGAGGCTGAACATCATGGTGGGAGAGTGTGGGCAGAGGGATGCAGCTCACATCCGAAAGCAGAGAGAGATTCCAGCACCAAAATATATACCCCGTAGCCATGCCCTCGACTAACCACTTCCTCCAGCCACATCCCACCTGCCTCTAGTTACCACTCAGTTAATCTTATCAGGGAGTAATTCACTGATCCGGTTAAGACTCTCAGATCCAATCATTTCTCTCTGAACCTTCCTGCATTATCTCACATGTGAGCTTTTAGGAGATACTTCATATCCAAACCATAACAGGCTCTTATTCCACACACCAAGAACCTGGTGTAATCATTACTCCAACACTGAAGTCAACCAATTGCAATGATACACTCAGTAACTGTAGAAATGAGCACTGGCTGGGTCTCTAGTCCCAACAGACCCATTGTAAACTGGACTTCATTTACTAAAGCCAGAACTTCATTTATTATCTGGATCTCACAAGTCCCTATTCTAACAGAAAGACCATAACAATATTTTGGATGTGAAGTATTAAGATCAACTGATTTCTTGTGTCAAATAGCCCCTTTCCCCAGTTTATGGACTCCAAAGAAAATGGTCACATGTCACATTGAGAAGAACTGGGACAAACATGACAGTATAGACCTGTGGCATTACACAAGACCCTTCCTTCTAGGGACTCACCCACCTTTTCAGTCAATGGGGTCTGGATCTGAAAATTAGTGATTGTTTCTACAGGCTTCCAAAACACATTAGTTAGTCAAAGAGTTCGATGTTATCTTGGGATCTTTTCCAAGGTATTAAATCTCATGTTTCAAGAGAATGCCTCCAAATCAATTAATTCTTTCTCATTCAATTCGTATCCATTCATGGGTGAACTCTCTTGATCAGACACATTTAAAATCAAAATTGGGCTGGGGCTGTAGCTCATTGGCAAAGCACCGGCCTAACATGTGTGAGGCACTGGGTTCGATCCTCAGCACCACATAAAAATAAATAAAGATATTGTGTCCAACTACAACTAAAAAAATATTTAATAAAATTAAATTCAAAATTCTTGTTGTGAGTTTTGTTAGATTGTGTCTTTCAATAAATTGGCCCATTTCATCCAGACTATCAAATTTGTAGGTAAAGGATCTTAATGTTCACTCATACATGAGATGTCCATTCTTCCATTCCAGATTTTTAAAATTTAAATTATATATATATATATATATATATATATTTTTTTTTTTTTTTTTTTTTTTAATGTGGTGCTGAGGATCGAAACCAGTGCCTCACCTGTGCGAGGCAAGTGCTGTACCACTGTCCCAGTTCCATTCCTGATATTAATAATGTGTGTCTTCTCTTTTTCTTTGTTGGCCTGGCTTTGGCTAAGCAATCAAACACATCTGGACTTCCATGGATTCTATTAGAATCAGCTACCTGCTCAGCTCACCTGGTGTTTCCCTGCAGGAGATAAGACCTCTCTATTAGCTACTAATCATGCGCCCTAACTAAGACACTTAGCCTTTAATTTCTAGCTAAGAGCACCCATTTTCTCAATATCCCTCCATAGAGCATCAGTGTAACTCAGCAGGAACCAACTTCTTCCATCTTTGGAAGCATCATCTCTCCCTACATTTGCCCACCTGAAAGACTCTTCAGTATTTCTTGTAGGGCAGGTCTATTAGGACAAGTTCTTTAAGCTTTTGTTTCTTTAGAAATGTCTTAATTTCTCCTTTATCCCTTTGCAAGGGCAGTTTGGGCAGATATAGATTCCTGGCTGATAAGTTGTTGTTATTTTTTTTTTCATTTGGCTTGTTGATTATTTTGTTTGATGTACAGACGTGTTTTTTTTTTTTAATATTTATTTTTTAGTTTTAGGTGGACACAATATGTTTATTTGATATATGTGGTGCTGAGAATCGAACCCAGTGCCTCAGGCATGCTAGGTGAGCGCTCTACCACTGAGCCACAGCCCCAGCCCTGTACAGACGTTTTTAAGTTTGATGTACAGTAGACTCATTTGCCTGTTTTCACTATTGCTGCCTGTGCTTTTGGTGTCCCACTTAAGAAATCTTTGTGGGGCTGGGATTGTGGCTCAGTGGTGGAGTGCTCCCCTAGCATGAGCGGACCCGGGTTGATTCTCAGCACCACATAAAAATAGAGGCATTGTGTTGTGTCCGTCTACACCTAAAAATAAATAAATATTTAAAAAAAGAAATCTTTGCTAAATCTGAAGCCATTTTCTTCTAGGAGTGTCGGGAGCCATTCTCACACGTGACTGGGTGACTCCCGGTTAGGGTCTGAGGCACTTTGGCTGTGTCGGAGCTTTCCCGGCCCTCTCCTGATGAGAGAACCTGTCCGTGTGGGGGTGTAACTGACCACTGACCCCGGAGGCCCAATCACTGACCCTGACCTTGGAGTGCGGCCCCCTTTCAACCTTCATTGGATGGAATTCTCCCCTGAGTTTCTTGCTCCCCAATAAAAGGCTTCTCCCTGGCGTGCTCGCTCTCTCTCTCTCCTGCTAGCCCTGAGTAATCCTTGCTGCCCTGCCGGGCGGTTAGAGGAGGGAACCAGAGAGGGGAGCCGTCTCGGACCTGGTCATAGAAAAAGGTAACTGAGTCTGTGTGTTTATTTCGATCTCGCTAGCTAACTTTTATGCCAAGAACCTCATTAATGAAACCATTGCGCTGGCCGCGTGGTAGATAGGAGTTTTACAGCCTCAGGTCTTGCCTTTATATTTTCACTCCACCTTGAGTTAATCACATATAATAGTAAGGGTCCAACTGCATTCTTTTGCAGGTGGAGATCCAGGTTTCCTGGCACTATTGACACTATTTGTTGAAGAGACTGTCCTTTCCCCATTGTATTCTTAGCATCCCTGCCAAAAATAATTTGGCAGTTTATGCAGGGGTTTATTTGTGAGCTTTCTGTTCTGTTCCATTGGTCTATATATCCATCTTTAGCCACACAAACCATCTACTATATATATATATATATATATATATATATATATATATATATATATATATATTTTTTTTTTTTTTTTTTTTTTTGATATTTGGGATTGAACCCAGGGGGCTCAACCACTATATATCCCCAGCCCCTTTTTATTTTTTATTTTGAGACAGAGTTTCACTAAGTTGCTGATACTGGCTTTGAATCTGCAATTCCTCCTGCCTCCCGAGTTGCTGGATTATAGCTGTGCACCTCCATACCTGACTATACCACACCATCTTAAGCAAGAAAATTTTTAGAGCAGTGAAAATATTTTGGTATGATGCTTTTAATGATGACTATATGCCACTATACATTTGTCAAACCCCAGAATGTATAAGACCAAGAGTGAACCTTAAGGCAAACTATGGCCTTGAGATGATAATGGCACGTTATACAGGTTCATCAATTTTAACAAATGTCCCAGCCTGGTGCAGGATGCCAACAGTGGGGAGGACTGTGCATGTGTGGAGGCAGGGTGATATGGGAACTCTGTACTTCCTATTCAATTTTGCTGTGAACCTAAAACCACCCTAAAAAAATCAAGCCCATTTTTACAAAGTCTAATCAAAAGTTGATATGCCAAGAATACAAAAGATGCCAGTGAATCACCTTGTTGCCCACAAAAATGAATTCGGAATAACTTATCATCGTTTGTCTAAAGAGTGCATCTTGTATCAAATGCCTGTTGAGTGGCACTGCCAGGATTTGACTCTTAGAAGACATGATTCCACCTTCCCTGCTAGCTCAATGGCACTGGAATGGCAACGAGATTTCATGAAGAAAGTGAACGTGAGTAAAGGACATCCTTTCACTATGGAGCAAAAGGCTTCAGGAGAGGGATGTGGGAGGAGTCATCAAAGGACATGAACTTGACAGCGTCAGCTGGTCCTAGGGCAATTCCCAAAGGAACTGAGGGATGAGCTGAGAGTTCACCAGCAAGGAGAAACCAACTCATGGGGGAGAGCTGGAGAGCCTCAGTTTTAGCTTTTAGATCGGCCCTGCCGCCTTTTATAGCCCTGTCTGTAACTAGGCTCTGTCAATCTCTGACTCCCAGGTAGGCGCAGCCTCTGCAAGTGCAGGAGCTGTGGCATCTCCAAGAGTCAGAATCATCTGCTTCTCCACCAGAGCTTATGGCCTCTGCAGGGGCTCCTCCTTGACCCTCCTGGCCACACTTGCTTCTACCAAAGCCCTTCTGCCGAAGTGCTCAGCAAGGCTGGACTCTCCCACTATTACATCCCCAGGGTAATCTAGCTCCTTATCAGTTTCTCTAAACACAATGTACATATTAGGAAAGTGGCCCTCTGGTGAAATGTGCTTCATCCTCCTTCAAGTGTGTCCTCTTATTTCCTGCTCTAAACTTGACCACAAACCAACATTACAATCAGAAGAAAGAATACAGGTGAAAGCATCAAGGAGCAAACGAGCACTGAGAATTTGGGTGATATCCAGAAAATTCATATGACAGGATCGCAAATTATGAGGCTTGATAAATGGCGGAAATGAGGTTGGGAAACAGAAGTAAATTGCTAATGGTGCCTTTTCTTTGAAGCCAAATGGTGAGCCTTTAACTGTAATGCTGGAAAGTCACTCTGTGATTGAGCTGTGCGGACTGTCCACACCTACAACAGGGAACCGCCCAGGAAGTCATTTGTAGGAAGAAGGAAGGAGAAACTGAACAAAAGAAGGTGGTACATAGTGAGACTACATCCATGGTTGAACCAAAGGAGTTAAGGACCACTGCATTTTTATGTGCCTAAACCTTAGCGAAGTGCCTGCCCACAGTGTATGCACAATGGCTAGTGCTTGCTGAATTGACCACACCCTGAGATCTGACCCATAGGTCAGAGTACTTAACTGTACTCTAAAAAGTGCTCTGCATAGCTGGGTGTGGTGGTGCACACCTATAATCCCAGTTAGTGGGGAGGCTGAGGCAGAAGGATTGCAAATTTGAGGCCAGTGTAGGAACTTAGCAAGATCCTGTCTCAAAATTTAAAAAGTAAAATTAAAAAAAAAAAAAAAAATAGGGCTGGGATATATCTTGGTGGCACAATGCTCCTTTGTTCAATCCAAGTAGTCCAAAAAGAGTTATGTGTGTGTGTGTGTGTGTGTGTGACCCTGGATTTGGTCTCCAGCCCAGCATAAATATATCAATGTCCTGCATGACTGCCTCTAATCAGAAATGACAAATATTCATTGCTGAGTTACTTTTATTGATCAGAAATCATTCATTTGCTTGATATTGCTCTCCATAAGGGGACTTCTTTCATTTCACCTTTGCAAAAAACTGATTCCACATGGATCCTTGGGATCAAGAACCTCTTGGTCTGCTCTGCATGACCCCTGCCTCTGTCCTCTGTGCTCTGGCCACTCGTTCCACCTGTTTCAATGTTCCTGGAGCCCCTGCAGCCTCTCCCACCTCATGGCCTCTACACCGTGTTCTTCACCTGGCCCCAACTCTGCCCAGACCAGAACATTCTCATCCTGTAGGTTTCCAGCCTCCACATTGCTCCCACAAGAGGCTTCTCTGGCTACAGCCTACTGCACCTTCCTGGTCCTGCATCCTGTCATTGTGTGTGTTTTGTCCTTGTTGACACCATTTCCTTACTCAATTTCCTGCTTCTCACAAGCCTGGGAGCTCCAGGAGGACAGGGAGAGATCTGCACCTCCCCTGCTCCTTCTAGCAGGTCATCCATCTGTCTCTCTCCTCATTGAGCCACCAGCCAATGAAATGTGACGAATCAAACAGCAAGGGCCTTCAGGGCAGTGGGACTCCACAGCATGGTGCTTGCCTGGGGCCAGAGGGAGGGTTTCAGTTCCAGGCCAGGATGGGACTCAAGCAACTAAGACCACTACTGATGACCCACCTGAGGCCAGGAGTGACATCTCTTCCTCTCAAGGACCTTACTCCCAATGGAAACAGTGATGAGGCCAAATGAGAGCGGGCAGGGCAGGAACAGAGAATGACAAGGATTCCGAAGCACCTCACAGGAGAATTTCCAATGGAAACTCCTTGCTCCCCTATGTATGGGGCGGGGTGGGGGGCGGGAGGCAGATCCTCCAGAGACTCTGGGATCTGTTTTCTCGCTTTCTGCCCTAGACTCCTTATGGATCAGCTAAGTTAAAGGCCCCACTAGACAATCACAGGAAAAAAAAAAACAAACCTGTTTAAGCCTAGTGCAGTGGTACGCCTGTAATCCCAGCAGCTTGGGAGGCTGAGGGAGGAGGATTGCAAGTTCAAAGCCAGCCTCAGCAACAGTGAGACTGTAAGCAACTCAGTGAGACCTTGTCTCTAAATAAAATACAAACTAGGGATGGGGGTGTGGCTCAGTGGTTGAGTGCCCCTGAATTCAATCCCCAGTACCACCTCCCCCTCCCAAAATCTGTTTAATACTATGTATGAAGAAAAATCTCTGCTCCATGAGCAGAGGGGCAGACTGTGATATACTGTTGGAATAACTTTCGGTTTACAGCTAGCAGCTATGAGCAGCTCGGAGTGCTTGAAGAATCTACACTCATTCAAACCTGTTAGGAACACCTGCAGGATGGGGTGCTCTGCTCTAGCGAGCCGTTAGCAAAACCACATCCTTAGCACTTGTGGTAAGCGTTGCCAAGCTGTCAGGCTAGGAAACTGATAGCCAGGAGCTTCAGGCATGGAACTTCTAACTTAGAAACCCCCTCCCCTAGGGACAAAGACCCTTCCTGATGATAGCAATATTTAGAGCATCCTCATAGTGTGGTTACGTTAGGCAAAAGATGATTGGCTTATGGATACTATCTTGCTTGTGTATGATTGATGGGCACACCCCACTCAAACCCTATAACAATTGTATGCATTCCAAAAATAAACTGAGCTATTGGGCGAAGACCTGACTTCTCTCACCAGCTCCTGGAGTCTGTGTGTTGATTCCGCGTCTCTACCCCCCCCCCCCACAAGGTAGCCGAGCAACTAATTGACCAGAACCACAGCAATGTACCATGTTACATTTTTGCCTACTGGTAGCCAGTGGCCACCTAACAATAGAACAACTGGATGTTCTAGCTCCACCCCCCTGTAAGGACACACATTATGGCAGCAGGTTATACAGGTCCATGCCCTCTACCCGTGGCATATATGGATGTCCATGGAAAAGGAACCTTTGGGAATAAAACATCAGTGGAACCGTAAGCTGATCAATTCTGCAAAGCCCAGTGATTCCAACCAGTGAGGTCCAGGAAGCCCGGCAAACATGCCTGAGGGCAAGCTCCATAGTCATGTGACAAAGGGACTCCAGGATGCATAGTCCAACACATTGGGCCTGCCCAGTGCTGGCAAGAGGTTTTATAAATCCTTCCCAGCCTCCCAGGAGTGTCACTGTGTGGGGACCATGGTCCATGCGTTTTCTAGGCATTTCACAGAAGTTCCTTTTGCAGAGTGGATGTGGGCTCTGTGCACCTGTGGAGCTGAGTCAACTCCCTGAACACGGTACCCTCCCAGCCACAGTACCAGCAGGAGCAGCTACCTGGGCCTCTGTGGTACATTTCACCTCCTCTGGCCCAGTCATCAGAGAGAGGGAGACATTCTAGGATGGTACGTAGTCATCACCTGCAGGAGAATCCAGCCAACACTGAGGTGTGACTGACCTGCCTGTAGGTGACCCTTCTGCAGCAGCTCCCGAGGCACACATGCAGATGGTCACCTGGCTTCCATAACGAAGCACTCCCCTCGCCGTCAATCTCCCTTCTCTCTAATGCAAAGGCCCCTGCTGCCCTGTGGGTTTTGCTGTAAGGGTCTGCTATACCCTTGGTGGCCCTTGGAACTTTCCAGGACCCTTTTAATATGGGCTGCAAGGCCAGGTCAAGAGGCTTCGGTTCAGTTGGCTGTGGGTGAGGCCCAGAGGGAGGATGGGCAGCAGGGTCTTGTTACCTCTGAACACTGTGGCGAGGGCTCACGGATCCCAGGGGAGGCCAGAAGGGTTTGAGGTCTCTGTGGGAATTTGGGGCTGCCTTTGAGACATGGGGTCAGGAAGTTCTTACTTGTCAAAGGGCAGGAACAAACTAGTAAGAGTTGAAGACGACTGAAGTACTGGTGAGTCACAAGTTCCCAGGGGTAGGTGTCTTCCTGGGGACTTTCTTGGGGACACCACAGGTTCCCAGCAGAACCAGAACTCCAGGCCCTTTGTTCAGACTGGTGCATTCAAAGGAACCAGCCGGAGAAAGCCTCCCTTGCTCCTCTGGAGGCGGCAGTGAGAGGGCCAGCTGGGTCTCCCCACCCGCTGCCCTGTCCTATCTCTGAGGCTCCTTGGGTTCCCCTGCCCTGGGGCCCTGGGGCTCAGCCTTGCCCTCAGGGGTAAGTGGTTTTCTCGGTGGCTTCCAGCCCTTCCCTCACAGGCTGAGGTCAGTGGGAGGCACACCTGGAGTCAGGATCAGAGACCAACCCTGGTTATGACCCAGGGCTCAGCATCAGGCCCTGCTCACCCTCCTGGCCATGCTTCACCTCTTCTGGCCACTTCAGAGCACTGTCACACTGCCCACTGACACTCAACTGTTAGGGCAGCAGGAAAGCCTGCAGATCACCTGGCCCAAGCCCCTTGATGGAAGAGAAACTGAGGCCAGGAAGGGATGAGGCTGCCCCAAGTCCAGCTCCTGCACTTGGGGGTTCCGCATGAGAAACTAAGTAAAACCTAAGCTCCCCAACTCCAGAGAGTCCTGGCTCCAGGTGCTTATCAGCAGGACACAGATCGGTCTCAGGTCGTGTCCCCCCGCCCCCCGCCCCCCCACCCCACCCCCGTTGTTCCTTCCAGACATTCCAACAGAGGCCTCAGGCATGTAACTCGGGGCCACTTGGGGTCTGCTGGCAGGAAGGCAAGTCAGGTGGGTTTACTGCCCACCCTTTACCGCCATTTACACCACAGACAAGCAAGGGCAGTTCAGAGACTCCAAGTCCACACTCTCCACTGCACACTCAGAAGGGCAAGCACCTGCCAGAGGCCACCCAGCAGGCTGGCAAGGAGCTACAGCGTTTCTGCCACCCACCCTGGGAGGCCATCTAGCCCTGGGAAGAGCTGGGAAAGAGGCAGGTCACCGGAATACTTAGAGGAGTAAAAACCCAACAAACAGCCTTCGAACAGCTCCATGAACTAATGGCTGGCTTCAGAAAGGACTCCAGAATTCAGCGAGTGGCTGGAAGGACCTTTATGGGCCATCCACCCTCCCCCTACATCTGACAGGCAGCAGCGTGAGGCCCAGAGAGGCTCAGCAACTCCTCACCCCAGACTAGGAGCTGCTGCTGATTAAGGGGGTCATCGGAGGCTGGCCTAGTGACCAACGGAAACCCATGCGCTCTGGGGCCGCACTTGTCGCCCCTCACCTCACCCTGGGAGGACAGCAGCAGCATCTCTCCTTGAAAAACAAAATGCCCATCTCCTCCAAGAGCTGCCTCCGCAGGCCCATCCTGCCCTTGGCCCTGGGTGATCGGGAGAAGATGGCGCTGCCTGCTCCTGCGGGGAGTCTGCGTGGCCTTCTCAGTGCTGATGTTGTCCCGGAAAGGCGGAGCTACCAGAGCTCCCTGGAGTCCCAGTGGCCAGGCAGGTGCCGCAGCCTCATGTCTTCCTTCTGGATGTGCTCGTAGCAGGACTGGAAAGAGAGATGAGAGGCTCGGCCCGGGGCCTGCCTGCTCCTAGCCACACGCACAGGCTCTGGGGCCCAAGGCCCAGGGCACCCACCTCCCAGGTCCAGACTAAGTGTCTCCTACTCAGCCCTCGGTCACATTCTGCAAGGAAAATGGGACCTTTCCTCTCCCACCGGGCTTGGGGATGTGGCCTGGAGGTCTTAGTCCCTTTTTAACAAGGACAGAACCTGCGAGGACCCTTTCCACAGAAGCACAACACACGAGCTGTGAATCTGAGCTCATGCCCTTGAGGGTGTCCGAGGCAGGGAAGAGGTCTGTCCCTGTGGCCAACACTTTTCTACCTCAGCCTATAGTCCTGTCCCTCACCTCCAAGGCTGTGAGCAAGAAGTCATACAGGCCTCCTATGTGGACAGGGTCCATCATGTCCCGGATCAGGTGGATCTCGGCTCCCAGGTGCTGAATTCTGGAGAACACCCACCCCGAGACAGTGAGGGAGAGAAGACGGTGGCATCATGGAGAGGCACTGCACAGCTGAGCAAGGGACGGGGCCTTGGCCTAGAGGGCTGGACACCTCAGATGTGGTCCCCACTATCTCTGATGCCCACAGGACCCTCCCCTTTCCGGGCCTCTGTCTCTACCAAGAAACCTGTGTCAGTAACCATGATGTCCAGAGACTTCAGACCATCCGGGCAGGGTGCAAGGGGGCTGCTGCACCTGTACCCCCACCCCAACCATGAACCTGGCTTGGCTGGGACTCACCGGGCCCGTGACACTACGTAGACTAGCAAGGGCAGTAGGTCATCCATGGGCAGCTTGTGCTCCTGGCCGAGCACCCGCGTCACTGTGGTCTCGATTTCCCCATATGTCTTCTCTAGGACCTCCAGCTTCTCCCGAGGGTCCACTGTGGTCCTGCGGCAGGGTGGCTGGCTTCAGGTCAAGATCCCTGGGTTCAGCCCCAGCTGGGGACCCCCCACACTCCCAGGTCCCCGGCCCACCTCCCCAGAGCAGGGACTCACATGATCTTCTGCAGGCACTCAGTGGCAGACAGGAAGCACTTGTCCCTGACCAGCGAGTACCTCTGTGTGGGGAGTAGACCGAAATGAGGCTGAGGTCCTTACTCTGACCTGCCCTCATTCCCGGGGCTCAGGCTGCCCCAAGTCCCTTCCCCATCACAGACTTTAGCACAGCCCCATCCAGAGGGCTGAGTGACCCAGGGTAAGTCACAGCACCATGTGGGCCTCACTTGTGCAACTATCAAATGGGGTAACAGCTCCAGGGGGTTGGGAGGATCGATCTAATCATAGCAGCCAGTAGTCACCAGATGCCCCCAACCCCAAAGGTCCATGTCAATGGTTCCCAAACCCAATGGCCTATTGCAACACAGGTTCCTGGGTGACTCCCTCAGTTTCTAACTCAACAAATGTGGGGTGGTCCAAGAATCTGGTTCCCGATGGTCCTGCTGCTGCTGGTCAGGAACACGCTTTGGGAACAAATGTCTCACGTGTCTATCACCCTACACCCACCCTGTGAGGTGGGCATGCAAGTGGCTCCCTTTACATGGGAGCAAATTGAGACTCAGGGTTCAAGCATCTGGCTGAGGGTCACACAGGAGAAAAGGGGCAGAGCCTGTGTTGGAGCCTGGTCATCGCGGGAGGTAGAATGAGGCAGGAAGCCCGGCATGTCCTCCCTCATCTTTCTCCACCTCTCACAGCCCACAGCCATCCTGAGGCAGGCGATGGGCCCACCCTCTCACCTGATTGGTTGTCAGCTTGAGGTCCTTAAGGGGCCACAGGTGCCTGAAATTGAAAAAAAAAAAGCATGACAGGAGGCTTTGCCAGGATGAGGGGCAGGGGCTGAGCTCAGGGGGCAAGGCTGCTGTCACCCAGGAAGGCTGAGGATAGCCTGGGAGAAGGGAACCAGTCCTCAAAGCAGGCTGCAACAGGGGGATGGGAAAAGCCAGCCTCAGCAAAAATGAGGCCCTAAGCAACTCAGTGAGACCCTTCTCTAAATAAAAAATAGAAAAGTAGGCCGTGGCTGAGGCTCATGGCAGAGTGCCCCTGAGTTCAATCCCCTGTACCAAAAAAAAAAAAAAAAAAATCCCAAGGCACAGATGTGGAACTCAAGGCCAGAGGGGGACAGCAGGATTCCTGGAGGCAGAAGCCCTTGCTGTGTGACAAAGGAGACCACGTATAGGAGGAGGGACTGTAGCCAAGCACCCCAGTGGGGACTAGGGGTTAGTTACTCGTGGTGCCAATGTTTTAGAGAGGTGCTAAGAAGAAAGGACAAGGATAGGGTAGAAGGGAGGCCCCCAGGTATGGCACATACCTGTCTGACCTGCTCCCAGGAACTTCCCCTCCCTGACTCTCCAAGTGTCCAGAGCACTCAACCTTGCCCAGTCTTCATGGTGGCTATTGATGCGGGCCTGGTCATTGCTACCTGCTTTTCATGGTGGGCTCAAGACCCAAGCTAAGCCAGTGAGGGACTCCAAGTGCTCTGCTGGAGCTGTTGGGAAGGAAATGCCTATGTGGACAGTGAGGGGACTGAGCTGGGAAGGTATAACCCTCAAGAGGCTACTGCCATGTTTGTCACCACGAAGGAGAGTCAGAGAAAAAACAGAGAAAGAAAAGGGGGCTTCTCTTTGAGCACCTAGATCCAGCCACACCTGAATGCATAACCTGAGAACTCTGCAGTATGTGAGCCAATCAACCTAGCCCTGCTTTTGGTTGAGGGCCGTGTGAGTCGAGTATGAACGGTCTGTTCCACTAGAGCACTGGCTAAGGTGGCATAGGGAGGCTTACTTCTGCACATCGAGGAACTCCAGCAGCTTGGTGTCGGGAAACAGGCTCAGGTGGGTTATGCCCTGGCTGTAGAGACCATCCTCCCTCTCGTGAAGAAGCAAGTAGAGCGTGAAGAGCTCTGAGTAGAAGCTGGGCAGCACGAGGGGCAGCATCAATCCATGCACTTGGAGGTCCCTGGGAGAAACCAGAACAGGTTGGGGACAGTGGGAGGCCTGGCAGGTGGGAATATCAGTGCTTGAGCTCCTCACCCCCTCCATGGTGCCCCTGCCTCTAGCCTCGACATTCCCTAGAAAATCTCCCCAAGAATTCTCAGTCGACTCATTTGAATCTGTGAGATCCTCCTTCCCTCACTTCTTTTCCCACATTTCACTGTGATTCACAAAGAATCACGACACAATGCTAGCTTGGTCAATAGCATGGATGCCCAACATTTCCCCCTATCCCCTGAGGAAGGCCCCAGGAGCAGTGGGCCAGGGCTGGTCACCTTGTCTCTTCGTCTTCCTCCTCTAGGGCCTGGCCCTTGCGCTGTACGGCAACCTGCAGCAGACCCCTGCAAACCAACGAGAGGGCATGGCATGGCTGCCACCACCACAGAACCGAAGCTCCACCCTCTCAGCCACCAAGGTGAAAGCAGGTGGTTCTATATCCCAGAACCAGGGACACTGAGCCTGCAGTGTCACCCTCTCAAAGCCCAGCAGCCATCAGGCTGCCATTAGAGGATGTCGCCAGAGTCCTGCGCCCCAGCAGCAGAGGAACTGCAGTATCCAAGGCCTCTTTGCGAAATGTTTGATGGGGTCGCAGCTTAGCCTGCCACCAGAGATGGTGCCGAGTTCCGGGTCAGGCTGGGCCTGCAGTGGGGTTAGAGCTACCCAGGGCCACGTGGGCTTGGACTCTAGCTGAGGATTGCAGTGGGGCCCTTGTCATCTCTAACCCCTTGGCTCTTTGCTGGATCAGACCTGTGGTAAAGGCACCATGGCTATCAGGGTATCAGGAAGAGCTACTGCAGGGACGTGACGGCCCGGGGCCACAGGGGAGGCGGTGGCTGGCCCCGGGTGCCATGGAGCTCACCTACCTGTAGGCAGCCCAGAGTTCCCGGGCATGCTGCTTCACCTCCTCCTGGGCCAGAAACTGCAGGTGTTTGTTGGCCCCAACACCCGCATAGGTGGCCTGGAAGGTCAGCATCAGGGTCCGGAGCAGCTTTCCCAGGGGGTGCAGCGAATTGCTCAGAGCCTGGGCCAGTGCAGAGACAGCGGGCACTCAACACCCAGAGCAGCAGCGCCACAGGCCCAGCTGCTCCCATTTCACAGACAGAAAACTGTGGCCCTCTGAGGACAAAGGGCCCACAGGCCTGTCCCCTCTGGTCGGTACCCTGCCATGAGAAACGGAAACCTTCCCCAGCAGGACCCAGTGAGAGCAAGGCCTCCCCGTGGGCCGCCCATCCCAGGGCCCTCACCTTCCTGAGGTACTGCTGCAGGGCCTTGGGCTCCCGGTGCTGCAGTAACTCCTCTAGGATGTCTTCCACATTGCCCGCACTGTCCTTGGGGTGGCTCCTGGGCAGCACCATGCACAGCGTCCCTCACCCACGCCCAGGCCCCAGGGAGCCTTCCCCGGCCCTCTGCCCCTTGGGCACGCGCACGCGGGCACCGCGGGCCTCACCTCTCACAGCACAGGTACTCCTGGGACTTGCGCAGCTCCCTCGGGCTCTGCATGTGGAAGCCCAGCAGGGCCTCCTGCAGGTCTCCAGGGCAGTCGGCAAGCACAAAGTGCCAGAAGGGCCTGTAGACTCCCTGCCAGCGGCTCTCCACGGGGAAGGCGCCCAGACCCAGCTGCCTGTGATGTGGCGAGACAGGGGAGAGGTGGAGCTGAAGCAGGCAGGACCCTGTCCAGGCCCTGAGAGGGGCAGTGCCAACCTCCGGTGCTGCTCCAAGAGACAGACAGACAGACGGACAAGAGAATGGACTCTGCCATGGAGAAGTGACAGGATATAGAACCTGGGAGGATCGAGACCAGGATTAAGGCCAAGCTCAGAAAGGGGATGTTGACCCAGGATAGACCAGTGCTTAAAGCCCAGGATTCCCCTGCCATGACCCCTGCTCTATCCTCCTCCGCAGCCTGTTCCTTCCTGCAGTTGATCCTGCTTTGGCCAACAGGCTGAGGCCTGGCTGTGTGTGCATCTAATGGACTGTGACTAACGGAGTCCTGTCCTCTGGTATCACACAGATTATCCCCTGCCTGTACCCCAGCCAGCTGGGGCATGCCCCTAGGGGTTGCTGTCTACCCCAGCTCCTGCTGTCAGAGAGGCAGCATGCAGGGATGGTGAGTCCACGAGTCAGCTGCACCCCTCTCTACATCTCACTGCTGCTTGGGACCACGGCTCATTAAAACCTCTATCCATACCGATTCTCGCACATGCCCAAGTGTTTCTCAGCAGACTTGGCAAATCACTGCTCGGATTACAGTTTTCTAAGGAAGAACTCTATCTGCATAGGGGAAAAAAAGTCTCTTCCTCTCCAAAACATCGCTTGACAGTGACAATAAATCCATATAGCAAATCTCCTTCTTCACCTTGGCTGCCAGGGAACTCTGAGCCAGGCTAGAGCTCAACTAACTGTTGTAGTATTTATCTGTCTATCCCTGTCTTTTAAGAGCAACTCATCATTTTTCTTTCTTTTTTATCGTGTTTGGTTTGTAAACTGTCTGTACCCTTTCTAGAAAAAAAGATCAGGATCAAAGCAAAAAATTAACATTTTTCTTCTGTTTTATGGTGTATGGAGTTATCTCCACACAGCTCTTGATTCCAAGAGTTTCTGACTGGAGGGTTGTTTGCCTTTGGCTCTCTGGAGGATTAAGCTCATCCACTGAGACCTGAACCTTGGGGGTGAAAACAGACACATACAGACAGGCCCTAGTGGGCCGGGGCCAGGCGGGCCAGGCTCTTACCTCTTGCAGATATTGCTTGGGTCTGGTGGGAGGGCAGCCGTGTCCAGCACTCCCTGTGTATACAGTCCTTTCCCTGACCCGCTGCTAAATGAGCCCTCCAGGGTGAAGCCGTTGGGGAAGGTCACCTTGCCCTGGGAGGCAGGGATGTCTGTATGTCCAGCTTCTACCCCATGATGACAGGCCTCACGCCTGTCCATCTGGGTCAGACGGGCTGCAGACCGAGGGGACCTTCCCAGCACCCATTCAATCTGCTCCTTCCCTGAGGGCTTGAATGCTCTGAGGAGCCCCCACCAACAGCTGCATCCCCCTCTCAAAGCAGGAAGGGGTGAAAGGCGGAGAAGGGACCCACAGAGGAGAATAGGGAGGACCGGCACTGAGGGGCTGGGGAGGGCCAACTCCTGGCTGCATGGGGCTGTCCCACACAGCACCCCGATGTCCACCCATTATACACCAGGGGTGCCCTCCTGTCCTTGTCCTAAAGGGCCTACACTTCCACGGGCCCCAGCAGGGCACCGCTGCCTTCTGCTGAGGCAGCCTGGGCAGGAACATACAAAGGACAGTGTCTCCAGGGTCTGCAGCCCAGGGCACTGGTGATGGTAGAAGCCAGGTGTTCTGAACTAGGGGTCATTGAGGGGACACAGCCAGAGACCACCAGCATCCTCTAGACATGAGGCAAGTTCTCTAGTCCCCTCTTAGGTTGCTCCAGAATCAAACTGTGACTCCATGGCAGGGCCATTGCACCCCACCCCCACCCCCATGGAGGCAAAGGAAGGGCCCTCCACCACCCTTTGCCTGATCTCTCAGCTCTGGGCTCTAGGACAGAGGTAGGAGATGCCACTCAGGGCCTTGGCAGGGTGTGGAGCAAGGTCCCAGGGGCCCTCACCTTGCCCACGAGCGTCAGGTCCCTGGTGAAGGTGCCCTCATACAGGGAGTCATCTTCAGAGAGGAGGATGCCTGGGCCCTTGGAAGGAGGGCATGGGGAACAGGGAGGGTGAGTAGGATGGGCTGGGACACGGGAAGGGGGAGGGGGAGGGGGAAGGACCGTAAAGATGGGAGGTGGACATTGACACCAGGAGAGAGGGGCTCTAAGCCTTGTCGCCTTCTTCCAGGACTATGCCTAAGTGGGATACTGACCCTTGGCCAGCCCCATGGACTTCATCCTGGGGTTCCCCTAAACAGACCTGGCTGCTCACCCCCTCTGCAGGAAGCCCCTGGGAGCTCAGGAAGAGCAGCACATCCCTGCTTCCCTGCCACAGCAGCAGTCAGGAAGCTCAGAGCCAAACAGGACAGTCTGTGTTCAACTTGGTTGTAAATCTATTTTTTGTACCTATTCTTGCCTTTTCTTTTTATCTGTAGGTTTTCCTTAATGCTTTTCAGAACAAAGTGGAGCATAAACAAAGAAGTCATAATAACAAGGACAGTCATAGGCCACAGCCTACCATGCACAAATCACCTGCTGAGTTCAGGCAAGGCAGAGGGGAGAGCTGAGGGACCAAGCTGTGGGGACCTGGGTTTGAGCCTCAGCTCTGCTGCTTAGTAGGATGTGACACGGGCAGGTCCTCTGACTGCTCTAGCCTCATTCCTATGCTAGGATAATGACATCAACATGCAGGGTTCCCTTGGGGATCCTACAAAGCAGGGGGGCAGGTAGCCCGGAGCTAGGAGTCCAGTGAGGAGCCTGCAGATGTAGGTTACTGAGGCTACCGGGAGCTCGGGACCCAAGCAGGTCACCCCACTCACCACCATCTTGTCCGCTTGGAAGGTGCCCTGGTAGCAGACACCCGCCTGAGTGACCACAACCCCTGGGCCATGGCGCTGGTCAGCCCGCCACATGCCAATGTAGCGCTCACCCCTGGGGGAAGAGAGGGTATGGCCAGAGTTGGATCAGAATCTTACTGAGCACCTCTGTGTGCTGGGCCAGCAGAGGGCAGGGTGGGGGAACAGTCTAGGAGCAGTGACATATCTGAATCCACTCAACTCCGACTTTGGGGCAGGTGAGGTCAGAATCCCCAAGAGGAACAGAGGGTGAAAGGGGGGAGGAAGCCTGCCTGGGGAGGGCATCCTGGGGGACTTCTTGGTGGAGGTGGCAGGAAGGAAGATGGAGTGGGGGTGCAGCCTATGTGCAGACAAAACCAGGGAGGGAGGAGCGCACAACAGATCTGTGGGGACGGTCAGTGGCCCCGAGAGGCTGGGGGTGCGTGGGAGGCCTAGCAGGGGGTCAGATCAGAAGATTAGGTGTGGTCTCAATGCCAGGCCAAGGACCTGCAGCTCTGTCCCACCCAGAGAGACTGGAAGACTTTCAGTTCCTCAATGGGACCAGGTTAGAGGTTCCTCTCTAACAGAGAGGACGCCAGAACTGGCGGGCCCTGCAGTCGGGATGGTCAGTCTCCCTCGGCCTGAGCCTCAGCAGCAGCCAAGGGAATGTGGCAGAGGCGGCGGATGCCGAAGGAACGCGGGGAGCACACAGGGAGCCTGAGACCATTTGGCCTGTGAGGATCCTCTCTGCCCCTCACCCTGGGTTGGTGGCTGTGAGCACTCACCTGTCACTGTCCTCCTGGACACCATAGCCACTCCTCTGGCCTTTCTCCCAGTGGCCTGTGTACTTGAAGGGCTGGGGCGCCTGTGGTGCGCTGTCGAGCACCCCAAATCCATGCCGCAGGCCCTCCTGGAAGTAGCCCTTGTACACCTCGTCAGTGCTGTACCTGGAGAGCAGCACCAACAGCTGGCCCTGCCTCACAGCTGGGCCCAGGACTTGCCCTCCCACAGGCCCACCCCACCCCCACCAGCCGGGGCCACTTACTCACAGATGCCGTAGCCACACATGCTGCCCTCCTGCCAGTGGCACTTGTAACAGTCAAACTTGTCCTCAGCGGCCTGGGGCACCAGGTGGATGCCAAAGCTGAGGGTGTGGGGGGAGGGGAGTCAGCCCCAAGGGCCACCTCCGGGCACAGCCACACCATGCCACTCAGGGTGTCCCTGTCCCCAAGGAACCGTCTCAGATAACAGGGAGAACAGCCCCCCTCTTCTTCCAAGGCATCAGGACACCTCTCTCTCTGTCATGCCCACCATGAGGCCTGGGAAGCCTGGCCCTGAAACACTCCTCTACGAGCCCCTGCAGAGACGCCCCTGTCAGGAGCCTTGGTACCAAGGTTTCCCCTTGGTACAATGACAGGAGCTGGGCCATATGGTCCCGACACTCCTGCTGGAGGTTTGGGCACAGAGACTGAAGCCCCTTCCCTACGCATACACACACTGCAGCCTCAGTCTCCATCAGCCTTACCCCTGCTCCAGGCCCTTGAAGAAATCCCCCACGTGATTCCGTCCATCCGGCCACTTCAGGGTTCCCCTGGAACACAGTGGAGATCCACGACATCGGGGCCCACCAGATCCATCCTCAACAACCCCAGCCAGAGACTCTGTAAGAGGCCGACCCTCCCCACAGCCCCTGGATCTCCCTTGGCCTAGACTCCACCTCCTCCCAGCCCTATTGTCTCTGCTTTAAGACACCCCCCATGCCCTCCACCTTGTGGAGGTAGCTGGAAGGAAGATGGAGCGGGGGTGCAGCCTATGTGCAGACAAAACCAAGAGGGAGGATCTGTGGGATGGTCCGTAGTCCCCCATCCCCACCCCCACCGCCCAGAACACCCCTTCCGCTCTCTCCACTCCTGTTCAAGGGCACCAGCAGCCTCATGGGCACCTCCCAGGACACTCCTGGAAACATCTAGCTCCCTCTGCCCTGACCAACAGGAAGCTCTGAGCTGAACTTCAACTTCAAGCTAAACATTATTAGTCAGTGGGGCGTTGGCCCCCCTCCTCCCTTCTTTGGATAGAGTACTGATTGTGTTTTTGTTTTTTTTGGTGGGGGGTCTCTTTGTTCATAAGCCCCTCAGCTCTTGTAGGAAGGAGGTCGTGTATTAGAAACTATGGCTATGCTTGAGAGAATGATTTTACGAGTCTTTTCTCCTCTCTGGGTCCCTTCTTTAACCCCAAATGGAAAGTGTCCCCAGCTGTGGCAAAGCTGGGACCATAGGCCTGCCTGCTTATGGGGTCTTGTAGACCTGTGACTGGGCAAGTCAAGGCAGTCCCTGGGCCTCAGTTTCTGCACCTATAAAATGAGTGAAAACTCTTGCCCAGAGGGTCCTCAAAAGGACCTGTGGAGCAAGAAGGTGGTCAGGCCTCTGGGTCACCAAGAGACAGAGCTGTGTAGACAGGAGAATTATTCGCCCACCCTCCTAAGAAGCAGTGGCAACTACAGCCCCTGCAGGCCAGGCCCCTGGTGGCAGGCCCTTGCTCTCCAATGTCACCATTGAGATTTTTTTTGGCACAGACTTACTGCAGGCCAGGACCTACTCAAGAGGACTTAAGAGAAACTCTGAGGGGCAAATAGAACAGACTCATGGACACACAGCCCGGAGACTGCGAGGTCCACCAGGGTCCCGTTGGCCCTCAGGCCCCTGCCAGGTCCAGCCCAGAGTGCGGTCACTCACTTGCCGTGGGGCCTGCCCCAGCGCCACTCGCCCTCGTAGGTCGCCTGGCAGAGCCGGCCCTCAGCGCGGAAGGTGTAGGCTCCGCAGCGGCGGACAGGAGGCTCTGATGGCTCCAGGCCCGCCCCCAGCACCGGGAAGTCTTTCTTCCCACGTAGGGCCTGGCACACGGCCTGGGTCACCTTCCACTGCCAGACCACCTGGTGGGGACACGGAAGCAAGGACAGGCCACTGCTGCGGGTGTTCCCTTAAAGACAGCTTCTGGGGCAGCTCCAGGCTGCACCCCCCCACCTCCACCTGCTGCTCCTGGCTGTCGCCTGCAGCCCTCCCAGACCAAGATCCCTGTCTGCTCACTCAAGGGTGCCCAGGAGACTGGAAGAGACGAGGGTAGGGATCACCTCGGGCCCCTGTTCTAAGGGTCCTCCCTTTCCCAGCCCCCAGGTCACAGCTCTCCCCACTCACCTGGCTCTGGGGATCCCTGGCACAAAAGGAGAACTCTTCTTCTGGTGTGAGGAGGTGGAACGTGTACCTAGAGGTGATGAATAGGCCCCAGTTCCGTCCAGGAGGTCCGAAGGTGTGGACACGTGTCAGGGAGTGGAGGGAAGGAAGTTCAGGGGTGTCAGCAGAGGGGAGTGCTCACCTGTCCTGCCCAGGATTCACCCACAGCAGCTTCAGATCAAAGGTATGGACATTGTGGCCCTGGAAGAAGATGGACAGGTGCTCACCTGCCCTCTGCTCAGGTTGCCCTACGCATGAACACCTAGGTGGCTCCAGGCTGCTTAGTGCAGCATGCCCAGCACTGAATCTCTCTCTGTGCAGTCTGTTCCTCTTCTCAGGGCAGCTCCTCCATTTATTTTCCTGCCTCAGGGCCTGGCCAGATACCCAGGACCAGCCTCCCTCTCCCCTGTGGCTATCAGAGTGGTTGGTAAATACAGCCTGGACCTTGTCAGCTCCTGCTGGAAGGGTCTCTTGAGTTCTCCTGCCTGGGAGTTGGAGACCCACGGCTGAGCCTAACGTGGAAGTTCCCAGAGACCACTTCAGGTTCTTGTGGCCCTAGCCCTAGCCCTCACCCTCTTCAAACCTAGCATCATACCATGCCACCATCACACGGCCCTTAGTTGGCCTCAAACTCTCCTCACTCTTGAACTTTGCTCATGCTGTTCCTTCTACCTGGAAGGCCTTCTTGCTCTGAATTAGACAGAAAGTCCCTTCCTTTGGGAAGAGTCTGACCTGTGACCTCCCAGTTGGTCTAGGAGGGCCACTCACGGCTCCATGGCCAGAAAGAGGAGGAGCAGGAGTCTAGGGATGAGGGCTAAAAGGAGTTTGCAGACACATGCCAAGGAAAAGAGAAGGTCTAGCAGCAACAATGAATGACATATGCAAAGGCCCAGGGGAGGAAAGGGCTGGTTCAGTTAGGGGCAACATCTCTGGCACACAGAAGTCAGGGGCAACGCATACACAAACTAAGTCCGAAACCAGGCTTCAGGAGACAGGGCTGGGGTTGGGCAAGTAGCATCCCTCCCAGGCCTCGGCTTCCCTGTCTGCAAGGGGAGCTCCATGCTGACATTCTGAGGACAAAGGGGACAGTGCCATGGATATCACAAAGGCAATATGTAACAATTACCAAAACCCAGGTCTACCTCCCTCCTGACTTTTGCAATGTCGAGAGCCCCAGAGCTGCTTCTGCGGGGTTCTTCCCTGGGAGCCTCCTCACCCAGCCTTTCCCCTGGGGATCTTCTCTTGAGTATGAAGGGAACTAAGTAGACACACTTACTCTCAACAATGCCTACTTTCCCTATGGGGAGGCCAAAGTGAAAGCTTCAACCAAGGCATCAGGGGGGCGGCTGAAGCCGGACGCACCTTGACAGCGTTCCTGTGAGCCCCTCCATCAGCGATGGCTCTGGCCAAGCGCCCCTCCTCAGCCCTTGGCCTTTCCGTCTCTCCCCCCTTCCCAAGTCCATGCCCTCCGTCTCAGCTGCTTGTCCCTTTCCCACTCCTTTTTCAACCAGACTCCAGCACCCCACTGGGGTCAGCCCCACCCCAACCTGCAACAGGACGAGGGCATCATCAAAGAGCAGCACACGCTCAGCCCGCAGAGGGGTGACCACAACAGGGACGTCCTGGCTGTCTTGCAGGAGTCGGTGGGTAGGGGTGCAGAGCACATCCTGGAGAGGCGAGGAAGGAGGAGCAAGGATGAAGCACCCCTGCCCTGCTGCTGCTGCCCAGACTCCTCCCAGAGGCCTCCCGTAGTGGACTGGAGTGACCCTGGGTTCAGTGACCAGTGCTGGAGCTCTGCGATCGTGGTCATTCCTGAGCTCTCCCAGCAGTGCAGCAGGGCCTCTCTCCTGAAGCTTCACTGTGTCCTCTCCCACACCCCACCCCTGGGCCACGGGTCACTCTACCCTCAAGCCCTGACTCCCTGCAGTAGCTCTTGTCCCCTATTATAATGCTCTATACTGGGCCCCCGTCTGCCACTCTCTCAGGGCACAGGGTCTCTCCTTCTAGCAGAGGCAGCCCATGACATAGTGGCAGGGGCACAGAGGTGTGACTGGTGACACACTGGAGAGAGTCCATTCTGCTGACCACCTTTCCCCAGAGCCAGGCAGGGCCAGCCCAGGAGCTGCTTAGCAGATGGATGAAGATGGTTTACAGCACCTTGTTCCCCGACCAACCCAGCTTCTAGATTGGGAAATAGGCAAGGAGCATGCAGCAAACAGCTCAAGCCACCTAGCGGCCCTGTCCCTATGTCCAATGCAGAAACCCCTTCGCTGCCACCTCTCAGGCCCCAAACTCACCCTCAGCTGGCTACTCAGGGTGTGCCAGAGAGCCTGTGTGGCCACAGCCTGGTCCAATGCCTGACCCATGAAAGACTGTAGGTTCCCGAAGACGGTGACTGCATGCATCACCAGCTCCTGGGCAGGGTGACGCTGCAGTGGGACAGAGCAGACAATGAGGGTATAGGAGGCTTGTTGGAACCGTCCTCCACCTGTGATGCCCATATTGGCCCTGTCCTGACAGAGGCTGGTCAGAGACCTGAACCCAGGCCAAGGACTGTCCTTTTCTCTCTGACAATTCAGTTTTCTACTGGGGAGAGGGTATGAAGGTGCTTCCAGAGGAGTCAGGACCAGAGTGGCCCTGGGGCCATGAGTCCTCATACCAGCCCAGGATTCTCTCTGGTTCCCCCAGGGCAAGGTCACATGCCTCAGACACCCCAGGGCTGGCTTGTGACCCATTAAAAATCCCTACAGCAGAGCCACATCCTCAAACCCCTTCCCCAGGGCAGGGCTAAGTTCCCTCCAAACCCTAGGCTTGCCTGGGTCTTTCTTAAACTCAGGCCCCTGAGTGTCATCCGGGGTCTCCTGAGCCTGGGCCCTGCTTCTCCCCTCCCTTAGCTTCCCCACAGGCTACCCCCTGATACCCACCTCCCCGATGGTGTCCCGGAGGCTCAGCAGGAAGAGCACGTACTGCTGCACGTGCTGGGTAAGGGGCTGGCGGAGGGCCTGGGCCAGTGTGGTGCCCAAGGAGCCCTCACAGCCCATGCCTGTCAGGATCTGCCGTAGTACCTTCTGTCGCCCACGCCAGTACACACTGTGTGCAGAGAGAGTCACACACCACCTTCACCCAACCCTCCATTCCCACACCCACCTCCATCACCTCCCTGCCAGGACTACTCCCCCAGATACCAGGGCCAGCCCCAGACTCCAAACCTGTACTCTATCAGACCAACACGGTGCCTGAGGTGCCCCTCCTGGGTTTAGTAGTAGCAGCTCAGCTTGGGAAGGGATCCCGATTACAATCATCCACTCATGAGTAGGAACACCCTCCTTTCCTGTCCCAGAGCTACCCTCAAAAGTGGGTGTCTGGATTCTGCTCCTGGCCTCACCAGCCCTCTCTCTCTCTCCCATTGTACATTGGGTAGGTTTGTTAAAGCAGGAGTCCTTCAGGATGAGGGGTGGGCTGTGCTACCTGCTGCTGTGGCAATGGACACACCCCACCCACCCCAGGGTCCTCTGCAGTAGCAGCCCTGTGCTCACCTCTTGCTCTTTGCCACCTTGTGAAAGGCCTGTACCACCAAACAGCTCGTGTAGGACTCGATGTACCTGCAGACGGCACAAGGGCACACCCTGAAAGCTCAGCCTCCACCTCCAAACCCAAGCCACCACCCTGTGGGGTCCACAAATGCCACCCTTGGAGTAGCTATGCCTTGAGGGTCTGGCTCTGGGCACGGGTGACCTCCAGTCCTCAACCAACAAGACAGCTGACTCACAGTTTTGTTCCCAGTGAGGCCCCAGGACTCATTTCTGGAGTGTCCAAGCCTGTCACCATCAGGCAAACATCCAAGCCCAGGTGAGCCCCACCCCAGGTGAGCCTTAATGCCAGGGGGTACTCTGACACCAAGGCCGTCTTAGTGGTCTTACTCCATGTGGACCTGCATGACGAGGTCAGCACTGCGCAGCAGCAGCAGGGACTCCAAGCCAAAGGAGCGCGGGTGGCGCTGCCTCTCCCACAGGGAGTACAGACTCTCCTCAGTCACCTCCCCCAGTCGCTGGGAGCTCTTGTGCAGCTGTTGAAGGAGCCGCAGGCATTCTCTGTCCTGGGAATCTGAAGACTCTGGGTCTGGGGAGGGAGCACAGTCACTCTGTGAGCAGTGGACAGAGCCCTGTGCTGTAGAGGAGTACTGCATGTCTGGGGTCCTGGGACAGAATTAGTGCCCTCTAGAGCTCATCAGGGGAAGGGCAGGATGGAGCAGCCCAGAGCACCCTCAAGGAGTGGATGTGTATCTTCTCACTAATCAAGATAACCCTGAGAATCTAGGGAACTGAATATGCTAATTCTCCCTGAGTCTCTGAATTCCTCTGGATTTCTCACATCCATAATGTGGAGTCTATAGGGTCAGCAGTCATTCCTGGGCCATTTCACAAAGAGAGCCCCAAGAGGAAGGTACCTGCCCAAGGTCACTTAGCAAGTAAGACTCAAGATGGAAGTAAAACCCAGGCATCTGGAAGCTGGGGCTGGGGCTCAGTGGTAGTGCACTTCCCTGGTATGTGTGAGGCACTGAGTTCAATTCTCAGCACTACATATAAATAAATAAAGGTCCATAAACAACAACAAAAAGGCATCTGCCTTCTCATCAGGGCAGGCACCCTTGGGTGGGAAAAAGATGAAAACCGGGGCAGAGGGTCATCCCCAGGCCTATGCCCTGGGAGAAAAGGAATTTGATCTCTATGCACAGAAAGATGCAGGCTTCACCCTAGGGTCATGGTCTGGCCTCTTAGGACTCCTGAAGGAATTAGGAGCAAGGACTCCAGTTCTTTCAAAAGATACCAAGAGTCACTACTCCATTTCATACTGAGAAAGCTACGGTTGGTTCAGAGGGTGCAACAAGGTTGAATAACCAATAAAAAAAAAATTTAAAAAAAACAAAAAAAAAAAAGGTTGACCTCTTGTCCCTGGGGCCATCCTACGTCCCTTGCCCTTCCCGCAGAGTGCCTAGACTCACCGGTGGAGAGCAGAGGCTGGAGAATAAGGTTGTTGATGCGGGCAAGAGTGGCTGAGAAGACCTCCTCCAGCCGCAGCAGGGCCGCCTCCTCAGGGCCACACAAGACCAGGGTGCTGGTTTCAGGGCTTCCTAGGTAGAACACAGATAACAGTCAGATAGGATTAGCAGGACTGCCAGGAGCGCAGGTCATCTCAAGGGCTTTCTGAACTGGCCACTGATATCTGCCCTATTCTCGGACTGGGTAAGCTGAGGGGGATGGAAGGAGTGGGAGAGAGGGCTCAGCTGCCCAAGGAAGCATCCCTTTCTATCCAAAAGGGCACGTCCTCTTCAAGCTCATGGCCCTGCTCAGACACCAGCCATGGATCCCAAGTGCGTACTATGTAGTGTTGCTCTGACCTAGCCACCTTTCCACTGAGGGACACTGCCATCTCTAAAAACATGTTGTCAAAGGAGCCAAATCTTATCCTTGAGGCCATGGCTCTGGGCTCCCTGTCACCCAACAGGGTTGCATAAGCCAGGAGAGGTCTGATAGAACAGGGGAGCCATGGCAGATGGGTAAGAAATGAAGAAGATAGAACACAACACATAGAATGAAGAACGTGAGAGTGCAATCCAGCCTCTGAGGGCGGCCCAACAAGCAGCACCCTAATTGACCAACAGAGGAACCTCACTTTACCTCTGTAAACTGCAGAGAGCCACAGAGAACTCAGAACAATGTAGTGGTAGGACCAAAGTCACACTTTGGGAGATGAACTTGGTGATAGTTGCAGAGATGGTGCTCAGCAATGAGAAAGGTCAGCATGGAGAAGAGCCCAGACCCTCTTTGCCCCCCCAAACAGGTTGAGCCTCCTAGGTAGGTCCCACTCAAGAGGTGGGAGCTGCTGGAGTAGACAAATAGGTAGGCTTCAGCCTTAAGGCTCTCTGCATGGAGGGAGGGCCTCCAAGCAAGCAGAGGTCACCTGTGAATGCAGTATCTTGGCTGGAGGGAGAGGCAGGGTGAGGTCCTGGCCTTAACCAATCCCCACAGCCACACTGTGGCCTCTAAGCCTTCCCCCACCAAACATCGATGCCCTCACCCAGCAAAGAAGTTCATCTGCCCAAACAACCTGGTCCAGTACCTCAGGGTAGAAAGGGAGAGGGCCTTTTGGCTGAAGGCCTCAGACTGCCTCTCTCCCTGGTCCTGACCCTCTGAGGCTTTGGAATTGGCAGACCTGGGGTAAGAGACATCATCTGAGCAGTCACTGATGGGCAGACCCAAAAGGGCAAATGGGAAGGGGTCTTACCTTCCCCAACCAACCCCAAGGATGCTATGGGGTGTCACAGGCCCTGGCAGAGCCTAGGACTCCGGTAGATTTGGCTCTGGAGCAGAGTTGGGCGGGTGCTTCAGAACTTTGGCCCAGGGCCTGGCCCAGGCATTCCTGCCCCACCTTTCCTGCTGCTGCTGCTTTGGGAGGGAGAGGCAGGAAGAGGAAGCAACTAGACAGCCAGCTGCAGCCACTTCTGCAGGTCTCTGTGGCAGCCCCAGTCCCAGGGACATAGGGGGCTCCAGGCAGACCAGGAGAGCCCAGTCAGGGATTTCAGGATTGGCAAATGTGTCCTGGGCCCACATGACCCTCATCCATGCTCCCAGAAAAAATGGAATAGACAGTCTATCGCCCTGGCCTTGAACTACTCTGGTGCAAGACACAGATCTCAGCTGCTCCCCAGGAGAGGCTTCTCTATCCAGTCCAAACTAGTCACCCCTCAAAAATTACAAAGTGTGGAGCAAAGTTTCACTGAGTGTGGGGAACCTGTCCTCAGCTCCCCACTCCCCAAAGTAGCCAGAAACCACTATAGACTCAATAAATTGACAGCCACGAACTCTGGACGCCCCTCTAGGCCTGTGGCCACAAATGGATCCCTAACTCTGGGAAAGCGAGTCATACAGCAGAGAAAAGGGCAGAAGTTAAGCCTGGTCATGAGGTGGAGGGTGGAGGAGGGCTGAATTGGGGGCTGGGAGCCTGGTGTGATGGCTCCTAGGGGAGAGGCCCTACTCTCAGGCCAGGGAGTTTTGAGATTCTTCCTGGAAGTTATGATAAGGGTATGAGGGTAAGGGTGAGGCCAGGCATGAATGTGCATGAGTGTGTGTATCCGCAGAGGAGGAGGGGCTAAAACTTAACTTGGGGGGGGGGGGGGTGAAACAGGAGTGTTCCCCTCCCCAGCCCTAGCCCTACCACCCATTCCACACCTTTCTGCTCAAGAGCAGGACCTCCTCATCTTCTCCCTCCCTCCAGTTCAAAGGTTCTTCAGCTGCAGGCTATGCAGGATTTATAGATGGGAAAACTGAGGCCCAAGAAAAATGGGAGGGTCCAGAGATACCCTGTAGAGCACTTACAAGGCTCAGACTCAGGCCTCTGATTCCCTACCCCACGAAGCTCACCTAAGCTAAGTGGCTCAGAGAGGTTGGGTGATGCTGGGAGCCACAGCCAATTAATATGATGCATGGCATTTTTGATTGATAGGTGATGCCAGCTAGCCATTGAGATGATATGATTATGTTAAAAATTACATTCATATGGATACCGGACTCCTGCTGCGGGACTCCCAGCAGGGTGACTCACCCAAGGCACACAGTGAGTTCCTGGCAGGCCCAGCCTGGTGTTTTGTCCCCAGGAGACTTGATGGGGTGGGGTCAGGACAAAACTGGCCAGTCCTGGCATGCACAGGTGAATCAACTACTGCCCCTGTGGCTCGCTGGCTCTCTGCATTCCTGGTCTCTGTCCACACCAACCTGCTTCCAAGCAGGGTCCCTGGGGCTGCCCTGCCTTCTCCCAGGTCTGGCTCCTCAGGCCCCTCAGCCGCACCCTGTCATGGCACTCACTCTGGTATTTCCTGGTCTGGACAGGCAGGCTGTTCTGCCTGCTGTGCAGGCCTTTTCCTGGGTTGGCCTGGAGGCCCCTTAATCAACCAGCAACCCCAGTACAGAAAGTGACTGCCCAAGGAAAGTGCAGGGAACTGTCACACCTGCCACTCACAATCTCCACCCCCTCCTCTCCCAGCAGCACCTGTCCTCTGCCCTCGGTGCTCCATGCTTCTTGCTCTGGAAGTCTCTTGGCTCTGCAGTCCAGCTCTCCTTCCTCTGCCTGACCGGGCACACTCAGGTCACTGGAGTTTCACGATTCTGTTCCAGCCTTCGTGCATTTGTCCACACGGTTCCCAGGCGGGCAACATCACCATCTCAGCTTCTCTTTTAGGCCCTTCAGCCCGGGGCCAGCCAGTATCACCTCCTTCTGGCAGCCTCCTGCAAAACAGTCCTGGCCAGGGCCCTGGACACTGTGCTTGTGCTGTGCTCGGCCCCGTGGGGCTGTCCCCGCCCTGTCCCTAATCCGGAGCCGGGTGGCCACGAGGCAGGTAGGACATCTCCAGAAACCTCGCTGGGGCGGAGATTGGGGAGATCTTCAGACAAACTTGGATGGACTGCCTGGGTGTGAACGCAGCAGGAGTCAGAGTCGCGCAGGGACCGCGACTTAGCGGCCAGGGGATTCGAGGGCACCCACTCGGTCAAGCAGAGGCTCCGCAGCGGACCCCGCCCCGAGACCCGCGCCCTTACCTGGCGGGGCGGGCGCCTCGGGAGAACCCGCGCAGCTCCTCGCAGCCCGCACGCCGCACGCCGGCCCCGCCCCACCAGGGGAGGGGCTCGGGGTGGGGCTCGCGGGGAGGCGGGGCCGGTGTCCCAACCACCTGCGCCAGGGGTCTCTCGCCTGGTCTTCAGCGACTGCTGGGCTCGGAAGGCATCAGGCGGCGCCGACGGAGGTGGCGCCCGGCTCTGGCCTTGCGCCCGCTCCGCTCGCACCCCACGTCCCCACCCTGGCCCGTCTCTCCCGCCTCTCCTGGCCTCCCCCAAAGACTCCGAGGACGGCCGGCAGAGTTCCGGAGGCGGTTACGGTTTCCTCGCCCACGGATTCTGGCTCTCTGCAGCCCGGTTTACAGCTCAGTGACACTGTTGACCCGCTCTGAGTCCCCAAGGCCGCCCCAAGAGGAGCACTGGGTGGATTCGTGAAACTTTGAGCCTAGAGAGGATTCAAGCGAGCCACTGAGCTAGGCGTCCTCCAGCCACTACTCCTGTCTGGGCGACCTTGGGGGAAGTCCCCTGCCCCCACTTCCCGTACAGCGGTGAGCTAGCCCGCAGTTTTTGAAGCCAAGGCCTATGACCTTGAAAAATGTGAGGGAAGACTAGTCACGACAGATCTTCCTGGAGGAGGAGGGCTGTGGTTCAAACCTGTAACAGAAATCTTCCGTCTGCTGCCTGATTCCCCTCTGTCTGCAGTGGTTGAGCTCCACGGGCTGACCAGCCTTGTTGAGCTACCTCTGCCCTTTTGGAGGGCCATGAACACAGCAAAGAGGCCTAGAGTCTACAGGTGGGCTGTGGGAGGGCAGAAAGGATGACTCACCAGCCCCCTACTCAAGTCTGAAACAGTAAGTGGCAGGATCTCCTAGCCAGCCAGGCTGAAGAGAGACCCTACTGGAGGTAATTTGGGGCATGGAGCCTGCCAACCCCAGCTACCCTGGCTTCCTTGGGTTGTTTCTAGATGAGACCTAAAGTTCTGCCAAGCTATAATACTCTCAGGCTTGGAGGGATCCCTGCCTTGGGGGACCCACAAGCTTCCAGGGACCCTACCCTGTCCTCCCATATTGCTGTCCTGGGTCCTCATCCTCAAGAGCCCTCCCCAAACAAGGAGGCCCTGCCTAGGCTGCTCACCTATCTCAGGGAATTAGATGTGCCTCAGGGTGTTGCCAGTGGTTGGCAGGGGCCTGCCCCAGGCTCTCCCTGAGTCTATAGCATGGCCAGGTGGAACCACAGCCCAGCAAGTGGAAATAAACTGAGGCTTCGAGTTCTAAACAGGCCTCCAAAACCTTATATGTGGGCCCCCATGTGGGAGACAGGAGCGTTCTGGAAAGAGGCTTGGTGTGGGAAAACTTGCATTACTTTCTTCTTGCTGTATGGCCATGGGCTTCTCTGTTACAGGGTTATGTGGGACTCTGCCAGAAGGCATGTCAGATTCTAGATGAGTAAGATTTTTAGTGGGTCTACAAGTCCCCTAGGACATGGGTACAGGCAGGCAGGGGTCTCTGGGGCTTGTAGGAGAAGGCAAGGACTAGAGAGTGGCCATAACCTCATGAGGAGTGAGTGACCTGATGATCTGTGAAAAAGGGGTGGATGGGGCAGGGCCCTGAGCAGGACCTATCTGGTCTTGTGCCAGGTGTCTCTGGGTCAGCCCCTCCCCTCTCTGGGCCTCAGTTTCCTTGCCTATACAGGTATTGAGGGAGGGCATTGCTTCCTGGTCTCCAGTAGAAGAGCTCTCTGAGCTTCCTCCCCAGAGTGTAGACTTCCTGTTCAGCCACATAGGGAGATTGGAAGGCTGAGCCCTGGACTGGAGACCAGTCTTCATCAACTTCCTGGGCAATCTCACAGGCATTGCAAACCCACTGTTATCATCTGCCAAGAGGGGCAAGACTTAACCAGTCTCTCCAAGTTCATCCTTGGCTTGGGGCCAGACAAGGCCTGTGAGCCCCAAGACAGGCTCCACTGAGTCTACCTGCCTGTGGCCCCTTTCAGCACAGTGCCTCTGCCTATCCCCTCACAGATGTTCACACACACACAATTCCACAGTCAGGGGATGTGGTGCCATGTGGACCCATCCACTGCTAAATCCACTGGCAAACTTCTGTGCTGCCCAACTCTATAGTGGCAGCTCCATTTATGGGCACACGTGTACAAATCATGTGTTCATCTGCAATGACACAGACTGAAACTGACTGCTTTAGAGGACACACATGCATATATCAGTGGTGCCTATGATTCTGGAGATACAGAGACTAACACCCCAAAGCAGGCAGAGCTATGTGCACTATGCAGGCCTCTCCTGTATGTTAGGTTCTTGATACACAAGTATAAGCTCATGAGCATGCAGGTTTGATCCAGACCTGGCCCAGTTCAGCCTCAGAGCTATTCTGGGCCAGGCCCTGGGCCAACAAGTACAGAGGCAGCCACCTCTCAGCAGGCCCCAGCCCCTATGTCACAGGCCTAGGCCATCCATCTCCAACCCCTATCCCAGGCTGAGTCCATGATGCCCTGGATCCCAGCATGCCTCTGTGACTACCCACATCTTCCCTAGAAATCAACCTCCATCCCAGGGGTTTCAGGCTCCAGGAGAGAACTATTTACTTGGGTTCCCTGGTCACTACCCATTGTCTTGCCCAGAGCTTCCAAACCAGAGGCCCTGGAGGCTGGAATGGGTCACTGCAGGAAACCCACATGAGCTAAAAATAGTACAGGAAGGCCAGGCATATCATGCAGGCCAGTATTCATATCACCATGTATGGAGGGGACACTGTGTTCTAGGGAGGGGACACTGTCTTCTGGGAACCAGGCTGGGGAATCTGGGATCCAGAGCTTCCCCTCCCTAGACTTGATGGACTCAACTAGGGGTTGGGTTCTGGGGCATTTTTAAAAAAGAAAAAGAAAAAAAAAGAAAAAGAACAGAACAGAACAGCCCAGGGAAGTAGGCAGAGCTTTGTGTTAGAGGCAGAAGACTGAGATGGAGGCCCAATCTCCTGTTGAACTCCGACAGGGCCCAGCTCCTCTCTGGGCTTAATTCTTCATAAGAAAACAGAGGACACTAATAGTCACACCAAATGCTGAAAATCCCTCAAATACTTTAGCTTTAAACTTTAGGAAGTTTATTCAACATGATATTTAATATTGGAGACTTGGAAACAACCAAAACATCCAAGCATTGGTTAAACCAGGAATTGTTTGGTTTTTATATGGTACACCATATAAGTGCTAGCAATAATCATAACACTAGCATCCTCCAAAGGCTTATGATATGCAGGTGCCAAAGTGCTGTAATTATACCTATGTTATAGATAAGGGTTGACGCTCAGAGGGCTAAGAACAGAGGCCTCGTTCCAGGTTAGGCTTCACTGAGAGTTCACAGCTGTGTAACCTTTCCCAGAAATCTTGGTGCAGTTTTAAAGTTAATACCTTCAGAAATTGTGAAGAATAAAGCTGTGAATTTGCAAGAAACGTAATTTGGAATTAATTATTTAAATTTTCATTATGTTAATTAGATTTTGTGAACTCTGAATAACTTTCACATTTTTTTTTTTTGTCAACTTTTGCCTTCTGGGGCAAAAAGAAAAAGGAAATTTAAATAACTAAACTTTCAAATGGTTTCTTATAAATTCATAGCTTTATGTCTGAGGTTATTAAAGCTTAAAATCATAACAAGTCTTTCAGAAGTCAGTTTGACTTCAAAGCCTATGTGATAATATTATATTTGATTCTATGTGCATGCGCATGCACTGGGACAAGAGATCCAGGGTGCTTGTGTTGGGTAAAAAGCTTCAAATACAGCCAGGCACAGTAGTGCATGCCTGTAATCCCAGTGATGCAGGAAGTTGAGGCAGGAAGATCACAAGTTCAAAGCCAGACAGACTCAAGCAACTTAGCGAGGTCCTGTCTCAAAATTAAAAAAAAAAAAGAATGGGGCTGGAGTTGTGGCTCAGTGGTAGAGCACTTGCCTAGATTTGATCCTCAGCACCACATATAAATAATAATAAAAAAAATCCATTTACAACTAGAAAAATTTTTTTAAAGAAATTTAAAAAAAGAGCTGAGGATGTGACTTAATGATCGAGTGTTCCTGGGTTCAATTCCCAGTACAATCCCCGCCCCCTCCCAAAAGCTTTGGAACAAAGGCTTATGAGATAACACACTGTGATAACACAGGTCCCAGACCCTGCAGAGAAGTGGAATCTACAAGGAACAGTGACATCTCTGGGAACAGCAGGATCACACATGATTGTATTCCTGTTCAGATTTTTTTACTGGCTTGTCCTGCTTCCTGATGGACAGAGAAAACTGTTAACACCTCTCCCTGAACTGCAAATGCAAATGGGAACCCTGTAAACTGCAGAGAGCTGTGGGTCCCACCAAGGAGAATGGATTCAGGAGTTCATGTCATCCTCACATGAGTCCTGTGATGGGTCTTGCCCTCCATTTTTCACGGATGAGGAAACAGAGGCAGAGAAGAGTAATGGTTTGCCCAGTGCCATAGACAGGCTCACTTAATCCTGACCCAATTCAGCCTCTCTGAACCCATGCCCCAAGGGTGACCTCCTTGGCTGGCTTTCCCTAGCCTGGCCTGTGGCTGATGGCCTGAAGAAGTGGGGGCCAGAGAGCTGTCACCAGTAATTTGGGCTTCAGAGGAATTCCTGTTTGTTTTGGCCAGGGTTTGCCTGATTTGGGTGGAGTAGCCCAGCCCACTCTGTCCCCCAGACTTTCCACCCATTTTAAGGGTCTGTTCAATAGGTCCCCTGGGCCAGCTGTCCATTTTCCTGCCTGTCATCTCCAAGTCCTGAAACACAGATGTCTGCTGTTGACCCTCTGCTCCCTGCTGAAACTTGTCTTGGAGAATTGGAAACAACCAAAACATCCAAGCATTGGTTGAACCAGGAATTGTTGGGTTTTTATATGGTACACCATATAAGTGACTAGCATCCTCCATCTGTGGCACCCCTAGAGTGAAGCCCCAAGAGGCTCTGGGTGCACATAGTCCCTAGTTGTGAGGGCAGGCCTTGCTGAGGGGAACCAGCCCCCTCTCTCCCCTGGCCTAGGCAGGTCTGCACTGGTGTCCTTGATGATAAGAGATCTGAGCTGCTTCTCCTAGAACCAAGTAGGCAGGAGATAAATAGTAATGGAAAGAAAAAGGAGGAAGGGTGAGGAGGAGTCTCCCCACTCAGGACTCCTTACTCCTCTCCCCCAGGACTCCACAGCTCCTCAGAACCTCCCTCTACCACTGAGTTGTCAGGGCCCAGTGTGGGATCAGAACCAGAGTGCAGTGTGGGCTAACTTCAGTGGGAGGTCAGGGTCAAGGTTTAAAGTCAGAGTCAAGGATCTAGCTGGGGCAGAAGCTGTAAGTCAATCATGGTTAGCCAATGGCCCTCCAGCCCTTCCAGGGGTAGCCCACCCTAACCTGTGGGATATAAGGTACTGATTCCTTCCAGAACCTTCCATTGCACCAGCAGCTGATGGCTCTGACCATGCCATCCCCTGCTCTCCATTCTCTCCTCCAGCTCTGGTGTCCAGGGTGACCAGAGCTGCCTCTGGGCAGGAAGCCAGCCCAGAAAGCCCAGGACATCCCTGAGTGCCTGTCACCATGGCAACATGCCCACTATGCCCCCCCTAACCCAAGTCCAGTATGTTGTTTTTTTTTTTCAAATCAAGAACGTCAGAATGGGAAGGGCCTAGTAGATCAGCAGATTCCTGTCCCTCCCCCTGTCCAGATGGAGAAACTGAGGCCAAATGGGAAAGGGAGGGAACACCTGTTGATTAAGGATGGGCTCCCAGCCTGTTCTCCTCCCTCTCCCCTTCCCCTACACCCCCACTTCAGGGTCGGGTTGTGGGGTCTGGAGTCGGGTCTCCCCCTCCCTCCTCTCCCCTCCCCTTCACAATGACGGTGCGGGCTGCCGCCCAGGAACCTGACGCCGACGATGAATAAATGATGCCCGGGGTGGCCAGAGCTCTCCGCCAAGGTCCCCAAGCGCCGGCTGCCCCGGGGGCGGTCACCGGGCATCTCCGCGCTGTCACTCGCTCCCGGATCTGCAGCGGAGCACGCGCGGCGGGAGGAGATGGCGGGGCGGCGGCGGCGAGGCGCGGGGCCCCTCTGGGCGATGGGCGGCGCCGCCCTGGGCTTTTGCCTCTCCGGGGTCGCCGGGCAGCTGGTGGAGGTGAGGCACAGCATCGTGGAGGGCACGGGTGGCTGTCACCGTCCAGGGATGGGGTGCAGGGTGGTGATTTTATCCATCTCTCTTGCCCTAGGAGACCTGGCCTAATGGGTGGACAGCCCCACCCCGATGGCTGCCAGACTCGGGGGCCCTGGTCTGACGGGAGGTCACTGGCCTCTGATTTCCTGAACATCAGTCTGATGGGGGAGTCTCACCCTAATCAGACCCTGAGGGATTCCTAATCCAGCAGGGGACACAGCCCTGCCCAGTGTCACAGGGATCACAGCCCTATCTTCCCATCTGTGAACTCCTGGGGTGGGGGGTGCATGCACCTGGCCCTAGGTTTCCTTGACCTCTAGTCTGGTGGGGCAATTCAGACCCTGAATTTAGGGTATTCTAAAGGAAACAGCCTCTGCTTTAGAGATCCTCCAGGGACTCTTGGGGGAGGCATAGGCTTGGGAAGGAGATGAAGGCATTCCAAGCTGGAGGGTGGTGGCAGCAGGATGAGGAGACCTCTATGAGCAGCCATGTACAACACTAAGCTCAGGAGGGAAGGGGCAAGCAGTGCCCAGGAACTTGGGGATCAGACTGGGTCCTGGTGATAATGGGGAGCTACAGAAGGTTTCTGAGGGAGAGCAGGTCATGATGAGTTCTGGTTTGGAAATAAATTAGAAGGGGGCACATTATGGGAGAGCTGGGAGCACTTGCTGAGATAGCCCAGGAAGAGGAAAGGGGATGGCTGGGGGTGGTTGGTTCAGGAGTCTGGCTGGAGTCTGCAGCCTCTCTGGTCTCCTCTGTATCCCATTCCTGCAGACCTTGGAAGGGGAGCCAGAAAGGGAGATGGCAAAGCAGACCTAGAATTCTGGAGCTTGAGGTCAGATAGAGAAGACCCAAGATTAGGGAGAGCTAACTCACAGCCAGAGAGGAGCTAGGGATGGAGCCTGTGCACACAGGGCAGCCTGGAGGGGACAGAAAAACCAAACACCGGAGGCTGAGAGAGGCCCCCCGCCCAGGAAGGACCTGAGGGGGGTGTTAGGGGATAGGATGGGATAGGAAGGACAGGATAGGGATCTGAAAGGACCCGACCTGAACTGGATGATGGGGGTGCGCATGGGGACAGAGATATGCACCCATAGCAGCCTGTACCTGCTGCTGATTAGGAGGTATGACCAAGAAGCCTGCTAGAGTCGGGTGTCAGCTCCAGTGTCTGTAAAAGGAGCCAGGCTGGCTTGAGCCCCATGAAGCACACCATGCCCCGTATCAGCTCCCCTAAAGCCCCAGTATCGAAATTGAGCTGGCCAGGGTGCAGGCAGAAGGCTGGGGCAGGGCTCAAGTCAGTTCTGAAACAAGGACTCTTCTCCCCCACCTCTAGGAACTCTTCTTCCCGCTCATCAAAGGAAATTGCATTTGGAATCCATCTGCCTACAACCCAAGCAAAGCCTAGTCTATCCCTCCAGGGAAGCACTTGAGAGATGGGCAGGGCTGAAGTCTATGTCACCACCCACCCCAGCCCTGCAGGCCTCACCTCATCAGGCTGGGAAGTTCTGAGAGAGGCAGGGCCTTCAAGCTTCAATTCAGACCCTCAGTAGGGCTTGCCATGTGGCGATGCCTGGCTATTGCCTGCTACCCTCTGCCCAAGACCCCAGTGCAGAGAGTGTAGGCCCAGATCTACCCACATCAAGGCTGGGGTGAGGATATGTGGGAGTTGAGCTCTTCGCTGCCTTGACTCAGAATCTGGGAACTTCACTCTGGCCTTCTGGGTCCTCCAGTCATACAGCCCAGCCAAGTCAACACATCAGACCTTAGATATTGGGAACACTGCCATTGCCAAGACCCTGACCCTGATGCCACAGAGATGAGCCTGACCATACCCACATGTGCTCCAGCCACACACGTGCCCTGTACCCACACATGGTCTCCAATTCAAGCATTTGTCTGACCTCATACCTACATCCAGGGGATGATGTGGAGGAGTGGCATCTTCTTGTCATTTTTACCATCAGGTTAGGTGGAGAGAGTTCCCCCAGAGACTTCTGGAACTACCCCACACCAATTACAGGTAGAGAAACTGAGGGCCAGAGGAAAGACAGCCCCCACCCCAGTTCAACCTGGCAAGGGCAAAAAAAAAAAAAAACAGGGATCAGGTACAATCGCAGGCCCACAATCTCTGGGTTACCAGAGGATCATAGCCTGCTGATCCTCCCCAAGTGGCTCCCACCCATGCCAAAGGGTGGTGTTCATTAGGTGAGGGAGTACTTGGCTAATGGTAGATGCCCAATCCACATTTGTGGTTAGGGTTGGGGGAAGAGTCGATGGGTGGTTGAATGATAGATTTGTCTTTCCTTCCCAGAGAGCCAAAAGGGACTCCTCAAGTCTGTCTTTATTGGGTTAATCAGGGGACAATATATCACACAGATGCCCCAGAGTCCTCTCTCCCTCTAAGCCATGATATTTACTCTTGCCCTTCAGCCAAACTGTTGGCAGAGATATGGTCATATATACATATATCCCATTCTAGTCGGGACAGGTTTTGCTCAGATTGCACAGGGCAGGGCTGTGTCCCCTGGTCACTCAGGACAGAGTCCTATCCCTTCAAGATGCCCAGAGCAGGGTCATCATTAGACACACTGGACAAGGTCATGTCTCCTCAAGACACCCAGAGCAAGGTTATGTTCTCTAGACATCCAAGAGAACATCACATCCCTCAAGACACCCAGGGCAGGGTCATATCCTCTAAACACACTGGGCAAATTCATATTCCTCAAGACACCCAGGACAGGTCCATGTCCCCTAGACACAAAGGACAAGGTCACATCCCTCAAGACGTTCATGGCAGGGCCATGTCCCCCTAGACATACAGAACAATATCATACCCCTCAAGACACCCAGGGCAGGGCCATGTCTTCTAGATATCAAGGAGAAAATCATATCCCTTTAAGACACCAAGAGAGAGCCATGTCCCCTAGACACCCAGGACAAGGTCATGTATCCTCAAGACACCCAGGTGAGGGCCATATCCCCTAGACACACAGGACAAGGTCTCATCCCTTTAAGTCACCTAGGGCAGGGCCATGTCCCCTAGATACCCAGGACAAGATCATGTACCCTCAAGATACCCAGGGCAGGGTCACGTTCCTTAGACACCTGGAAAAGGGTCATGTCCACCTGTACTCTGGGATAAGACTGTGTCCTCTAGAAACCCAGGATAGGGTAGTGTCCCCTAGACCATAGGGCAGTCATGTCCTCAGACCCTCTGTGCAGGGTGCTGTCACACTGAGAAGATGGGAGGTGACTGGCTGTATTCTGCTAAGCGGTGCTTACATCTTTTGGCCTCCAGGTGTCACTACTGCATTACAGACAATTTACATATCTAGTCCTGTCTGGTGAGCCTTCTGGTTAGTGACTCCCAGTAGCACAGGCAACTGTATGGGGACACCTAGTGGAGATCCTGGTGAGGTGACAGAGCAGTAGAGCCCTGACTCAGCTCCACTGGGAAGACAGGAGAAGGAAGCCAATTCAAAGTGAAATACAGGCCTGGCCTAGGCTCTGGCCTTGGTCCTGAGACCCCAGCTGCCTGTGGGAGGCCTCCAGCTGGATGGTAGGAGGTGCCTGAAGAGGCCTTGAACCTGGCAAGGACAGGCTGGCTGCATTTGTTCCTTTAGGCCTTGGTTTCCCCAAGCATCAACCACCCTCCCACTCCAAGACCCAGGCACCATAGCCTGGGACTCTGTACGTTGTTAAGTCTGGAACTTCCCACGGTCTAAGGTATTGACGGTGAATATCTAAGACACCTGATTTTAGGGGCTTCTGATATGCATGGGCTGACACCTGGGCCTCTCTTGGCCCCATACAGTCTATGACTTCTGCCTGGCTCACTCCTCTCTCTCCTGACCCGCAGCCCAGCACGGCACCCCCCAAGCCCAAGCCACCCCCACTGACCAAGGAGACAGTGGTGTTCTGGGACATGCGCCTGTGGCACGTGGTGGGCATCTTTTCACTCTTCGTACTGTGCATCAGTGAGTAGCTGGCCCCTGCCCTCTCTACCACACCACAGTAGGAGCAAGCTTCCCCTGCCCCAGCACCCCAGCCCCTCCAGCACCACCCCTCAGACTCAGAGCAGCAATTCCGGGCAGTGCAAGCAAGCCAGGCACCCACAGGAGGCCCGCTGTGGTTTCTGGCACCTCCTGATCCACACAAAGTCCCCATGGAGGGCTGACGGGCCAGTGGTGACCCAAAGATTTCTGCTGGACCCAGGGAGGCAGCCACACAGCAATTATGATAATTACAGGGAGCTCCAGTGAATCGAGGACGTGTCATTTTCCCCTATGGCTGGCCTCCTGATGCTTTTCCTGCAGTTTGGCCAGCTTAAAGGGCCCACACCCAGGGGCCCCAGCAAGACCAACCTCCACCAGAGGTTCCCCAGACGCCTAGCAGATGTGGATCCCAAACTTCAAATCCTGCCTGGTCAAATACCATTTCCCGGAATGACTCACACCCGCCCATCTCTAGTCAAAGCAGGAGGCCCTTTCCTCTCCTGGGGTCTGGGCACTTCTTGATGCAAAGTCACAGCCAGAGAGGCTTGGCATGCTCCCTTCAGTCCTCCTCTTGGAATGAGGGTCTGGAACTTGGGAGGATGGGCAGCAAATTGCATGAAATGCAGGCCAGGTGGGAGAGTGTGCCAGGCACAAAGCAGAATCTGACGGAGGTTCCCAAAGAGCCAATGCATGGGGTAGCGGGTATTTGCAAACAGTAAAGGGAGAGGAAGCCCACTCCCCCTGCAGACTCATAGAGGAGGATCCTCTGAGCTGCAGACCAGAGGGAGGCCTGATTGGGCATTTGCCAGGTGGAACAGCTGGAAAGGCATTCCATGCAGAGGAGATGGTATGAGCAGAGGCTTGTGGAAGCATGGACCCATGCCTGGTCTCAGATAACCCCTATGGGACATCTACTGAGTGAACCCTGGGTGAAGAGGCTAAAGCTGCATTTAAGTTCTAGTCAGAGCTTTCCCCAAAGGAGGTCTCTGGAGGGCAGGAGACCATGGAGAGCCCATCCAGATGTGAGGGGCTTCGAGGAAGGCATGACATCTGATTTGCATCTGCTTCTCCTGGCACCAAAATTACCCTCCCGAGAGCAAATATTCTCTCCTCCCTGATCTGAGTAAGCGGCTGCATGTTGCTCCCAGCTGGGCTGAGGAGCTTAGTAGAGACCCCATAGACCAACAGGTGTGCCTGCAGCCTGAGCCCAGGTATCCAGAGAGGGAGACCAAGCTTAGCACAAAGAGGCATCTGCCTTGAGGAGGCCCAGGAACAGTAGGTGCAGGTGGAGGGAGCTGCTCTGGGATGCCCCAGAGGGCAGGATAAGGGAACTGTGGAGCCTGGTGGAAAGAAAGTTGTGCAACATCACACTCAAAGAGGCACTAGGACATCAACCACACAGATATCCCCTCCCCCAAGCCCAGGTCCTAGAAAGGGTGAGGGAGAGTCCCGAAGGCCCCCGAGAAGAAGATGCGCACATGTTACCCTCCGTTGTACAGCTCTCGTGAGTGGGGAGGAAATACCTTCCCTGCTTTCTAGTCTCCTTAGGCCCAGGCAGCTGTTAATGGAGCATGACTTCTAGAACCCCAGAGGGAGAGAAGTTTCTCCCTAGCCCCTAAAATTGTATCCCAGATCCCTGCCTGGGCCTTGGAACTCAACCCAAACGACTTTGTTTCTCCTCTTCTTTTAAGAGAAGCACCAGACCAAGCTGGGTGGGGCAGGCCTGGAGAGAAGAGCAGGGTGTGAGGTCCACTTGTCGGCCAGCAACTGGCTGCCAAGTTCCCTCTGAAGTCCCGGCTCCCAGAGCCTGGGACCAGCCTCCATGGAGCCAGAGTGGGGTTGGTCCTGAGGGGTGCCTGGTGGGGTGGCTAGGAAAGGTAGCCCAAGCCAGTAGAGTGAAGATGGGGAACCAACAGAGCATGCCCAGAGGGGTCTGGAGAAGACCAGAGCATGGCTCTTTGGGTAGTTTTTTGGGTAAAAACGTTCTGCTGTCTGCTCAGGTCTACCCATGGAGACCCACTGCGGAAGCCCTCACCCCCAGTGTATGCCTGGATATTATCGAGCCCCCAATCCATTCATTCAGGAGCCCAGTCCTGTCCCCAGAAACAGACTTTAGGACCATCCCATTTGTTCATCCATTTTGTTTTTTTTCCTCTCTCATTCTGTGAGGCTGGATGAGACCAGCAAGTCCACAATATTTAGCTGAAGGGACACTGCCTTGGTTGCACAAGATGACCCCAGAAGGTATTCCAGCCCAGGTTACATAGGTCTGATCCATTTCTCCAAAATGGGCCTGGCTTGTCCTGCCTGGGCCCTTCTATCCACCCCCCCCCAGGAGTCTGCCAGGAAGTTCTGTCTGGTCATCTGATTTATAATAGGAACCATTTCCATCCCCTCCCCTGGGGCTGGGGCCAAGGTGGTCAGACTGTGGGGGCCAAGGTGGTCAGACTGTGCGGGCCTTACAAAAATAAACTCAGTCCAGCTAGGTCCTGGCAGCGCTCGCCTGCCCTGCCCATCACTAGACAGGCCAGCTCCATGCCCTGACCCAACTGGCGTGGGTGCAGCTGCCCTCAGCCGGAAAACCACTCCTGGAATAACTTGGTCTAAGGTGAACGCCCTGGGCAGGGTCTGGGCCCTCTTACCAGTTCCCTTTCCAGCCAGCAGGGGCCCCACTTCTCCTCAGCGAGGCTGAGCAGGATGCAGCCATGTCCTCGGTGTCTGAGGGAATTCTGGCTCTGCTCTCAGAAGCCTGGGGAGGAAAACCTAGTAGGCACAGGAGGCAGCCCCAAGGCCTGGGATGCAGAGGCAGGATGGGCCATGGCTTGAGTCTCCGTGTAGCCCTAACTTCTCTTCAGCACTCTGTCTAGCCAGAAAGACCCCCAGAACAGACCAACTACGTAATTTATGGGATCAGTACAAAATGAAGTACCCAAAGCTCCTTGTTCAAAAGTTAAGAATTTGCCGATAGAGCATTAAGCCAAGCATGGGCATTTCTAAGCATGGGCCTCATGTAACTGCATGAAGTCGGCTCTGCTCAGGAGGCCACCTGGGAACCCTGGGCTCCACTGGGCTTTTATCATGATGCTGAGCCTCCTGCTGGAGTCTCCTGGGTTAAGACACGCAAAGGTAGATGGAGGCTGGCCAAAGTTTGGGTACCCCTCCTTGGACGTCTGAGGCTCCGCCCCCACCAGGCCTGTTCTCTCCTCCCTACAGTTATCACCTTGTGCTGTGTCTTCAATTGCCGCGTACCTCGGACCCGGAAGGAGATTGAAGCCAGGTACCTGCAGCGAAAGGCAGCCAAGATGTACACGGACAAGCTGGAGACGGTGCCGCCCCTCAATGAGCTCACAGAAATCCCTGGAGGTGAGTAGGCCCCAGCCCAGGCCCAGTTGCTACCCCATCTCCTCAGTGCTCCTGCCGGGTGTCACCCTGACTTCCCTCCACCCACAGTAGGCTCAGGGAGGGGGACCTGCCCTCTCCCAGAGCATAGAAATTGTTCAGATTGACATGACGAAAACAAAGAGACCATTCCACAGCAGGAGAGGTTCCAAAGGAAGAAGGAAGGACAGGGTGGGGGGAAGGAAGCCCTGGGCCCTTCTTCTCAAAGGTGCCCCGGGCCTGGCCACCCACTGCCACCCCACCTGTTCCCACCTACAGAGGAGAAGAAAAAGAAGAAGAAGGACAGTGTGGACACGGTGGCCATCAAGGTTGAGGAGGATGAGAAGAAAGAGGCCAAGAAGAAGAAAGGAGAGAAATGAGTCCTGGCAGGCCCTGGAGCGCATGCCCAAGTCAGGACCATGCATCTTAAAACATGGAGCTCATACATGGACCACAGAGTCGGTGATCAGATGGGGAAGCTGAGGTCATGGCCATATTCTCATGGCCCAACAGGAGCAGGGACGAGACTACACAGGTGTGGGGACTCCCACCCTGCAGTCCACTCCTTTTCCCCCATCCACATGGGCACTCTCAGTGGGCTACTGTCCTGCAGATGCAGAGTGGCCTCACTGCTCTCTTTACCTAGATTGGCCTTTGTCCCACCCTTTCTGCCAGGGGTAGCGGTGGCTATGAAGAAGTAAAGGGACATGAGGTATATTTCCAGGAGGGGATAGCTGAGCTGAATGGGTTAAAGAGTGGCTGACTGAGGGGGGTGGGGGGGGGCGGGGGTGGCACTAATGGGGGAGGTGCAGAGCCAGGCAGCAGCCTCTGGGCAAGCAAACTGCCCTAAGCCCGGTAGGGTTCTGACCTGGGGGACTTAGGTGGCCCAGAAGCAGAACCACCCCAGCCCAGCAGATACCAAGCTCAGGACCATGGGATCCACTGGTTTTCCACGTGATAGAAATGAGGCTGTTAAGAGGCTCCGTGAAGCCCAGGGGTTCAGCTCCCTCCAGGCCGGGGACTGCAGAGTGGGACAGAGGTGCAGGGGGCTGAGGCCAGTGGGCCAGAGAGCAGGGAAGAAAGCTGGGGCCTCAGCCTAGGGAACCAGGGAACATGTGAGAAGACAAAGTGGATACTAAGCTATTGTGGGACCTCTTCTTTGCCTATCCATGGTAAGAGGTTTTGGGGCCCCAGGCAATCACAAGAGGGTTACAACCAGTCTTCCACCTGCTGAGTAGAGCAGCACCCAGCCTCTTCTTTGACCTCGCCCCACTAGAGGAAACATCTCTGACCAGAACACAAGGACCCAAACACCACCTGAGGACTAACTCCTTGGGAAGAGGAGGCACAGATGGCAGCAAACATCAGACTGAGGCTCTCAGAGCTGAGCCTGGAGACTAAGGAGACACCCGAGGAGGTTTTGGAGCTGGGCAGCCTGCTGAAAAAACAGACAGCAGTGATCTGTAAATAAAGCTAAGCGCCTTCTCAGGTGCAGGCATGGCACACTGCCTCCTTCCCTGGGGCACCTATGCAGAGGGTGGAAATAGTAGATGGCTCAGGCCAGGCTGAAGTTCCTCCCTAACCCTTCTCCCAGACTGAATCAAGGTGAGATAAAGATGGCCCAGAGGCCAAGGGGGAAGCTGCAGCCACCCAAGCCCAACCCCTTGGGACTGGCGAGGGGAGGTGTTTGCTTCACCAGGTGCTGGGTTGACAAGGATGCCCCAGTGCTGCTCCACTACACCCCCAGGGCTTTCAATAGGCCTCTGATGGTCTGAGCTTATGCTGGAGAGTCACAGGTCCACGCTCCTGGCCTGGACCAGGTCATCATCCTACAAGGAAGAGAGCAATCCAGGCCGATACAAGTAAGGTGCATGGGGTCTCAGGAGCAGTGAGGGGACAGAGATGGCAGAAGGCTCCCGGGAAGCTGAGCACTCTGCCCCCAGATGCTACATTTAGCTAGCCTCTGCCTTCAGGGCTCAGCCTGTGGGCTTCTCATACATAGGGCTAGCAATGGTCATTCTCCTCATATGGGCCAGGCTGCCCCTGTATGGCAAGGCAATGGAAATCCAGAGGCAGGCATCACTCAAAGTCCCACAGAGCAGCAGCTGGTGAAGCCTGGAGGTCGTGCATTAGCCCTCTCTCTGACCTGGGCCTTCTGCCAATCCTTTATAAAAAGGCATGGCATGCTGAAGAGGATAACATCTGATCCCAAGGGCACTGGCCCCTGTCTCGAGGCAGGGGACAGGGCTGGAGGGTCAATGCACTATGGGTCTTTAGAGCAATGTAAGGGTGTGTTTGGCCAGAAAACAGCCAAAGCCAAGGAGAGCCTGACTCCCACTGATGTGTCACAGGATGAACACCTTCACCTCCAGCCCAGGCAGAGATGCACCCTCACACTAGAGGGGGTTCGTGAAGCCCAGTTTTAGCCTGGGCAATCCACTTTTAGGCTTTCCATTGTTTAACCCCAATATCACTGCTCCTGCCCACTTTCTTCGGGGCCACCCTCAAACCTTGGAAGGCAGATCCCTGCGGGCTCTGCACTTGTCAGTACCAATTTCCCAGAGTCTTCAACCCCATACCATCCAGCCCACCTGTGTCCCACTAGAGCAGGCGCAAGATAAGGCCCTCGGAGGCCAGGGAATGTGGAGACATGGAAAAGTGTTTAATAGAGCACCTGTCTCTACTCCACCTTGGGGACTGACAGCTGCACCTGTCCAGTACATTCTGGATATGGAGGGGAGGAAGGGGGCTGGGCGAGGGGGGTGCACCCAGGGGAGCCACGGAGTGTCACAGAGTGGCAAGAAGGCTGAGGGGCAGTGGCAGAACCAGCAGCAGGGCTCTGGATGGGGCGGGCAGGGCCAGGGACTTCCCCATGAGGCTGTCCCAGATCCAGGCCTGGTAGGCAGAGACTTTCAGGAAGATGGGTGGGGCCTCGCTCTTATTGCAGCCGGGGCCCCAGCTCGTCATTCCCACCAGGTACCACGTGCCCTCCAAAGAGCAGACCAAGGGTTCTCCAGTTGTCTCCTGCAGGGAGGAGTAGAAGGGGGAAGTAAAAAGGGTCAGGGAGGCCAGGCAATGATTGAGGGAGACAGGACCCAGCTCAGGGTCCCGCATACCAGGTCCTCTCCTCAGCCCCCCCAGTGCAACACAGCTGAGAAGTGTTCCAGACTGAGGAACCCTCCTCAAAGGTTTTCATCCTTCACCTCTTAAACACCTGCTATCCACCTTCCCACTCCCCACCCCCTTCTCTCATCTCCATCCCCACTCGACCAGGTCCTCCATCTCCATCCTCCACCTGTCCTCCATCCCCCTCCCCCCTACCATCTTCTCATACCCCTTCCCTTCTCCCTGCTCACCCTTCCCCTCCTCCTCTCTTCTCTGTGCCCCTCAGGTCCTGCCCCCCACCCCAAGCCTCCTGCCAGTGCCCCTGGGGAGGTTGAGCAAGGGGCAGAGGTGCTCACATAGCAGAAATTCTCTCTGCTGCCATCCTTGACACAAATCATCTGGGAGTTGATGATTTGAACCAGAGAGGGGATTCTGGAGAAGCTGTGGTAGAAGGCATCGCACTCCTTGCTGTTCAGAATGACAACTTCCTTCTCCTGAATTGTCTGGAACTGGGGCCCCGAGCCTGTGGGATGGGCCGCTTTCAGGCTGGGTTGCTTTGCTGCTGCCCACTACAACCAGCTCTGTCTCCATCCTCTCTTGGCTCCTTCCCATCCCTTCCCCCTAGTCTTTTCTGTTTGGCACACAGTAGGCACTGAGATTTCCCTGGGCACAGCCCAGCTGCCCCTCTAGCTAGCACTTCCCAAGAGTAGCCAGACCCAGAGACCCTGGAACAGGCTGCTCCCACAATCTGGCCTTGCTCCCTGCAGAGTCCAGCCCAAGTCCATTAAGAAAGTTCTGTTTACTTTCTGCAATAGAAAAGAACTGGGCCTGAGGGTTCAAAGGCAATCAGCATCTGTTGAGGCCCAAGTGGCAGTGATACATTCACTGCCTAGACTCTCAAAGGAGAAGGACACATCAGAAATGAGAACCCAAAGAAAAGTCCCTGGGGCAGTGGGCTCCTTTGAGAAGGTGCCCCAGAAATGTTCATCTGTGGTCTGTACCCAGGTCCTGTCTCACACCCCACCTAGGGAGCTAACTCACCATTAACCTGGGGAGAGCCCCAGCCCGTCACAGTGCAGAGGGAACTTTCCTCCAGCGCATAGTCCAGGCCAGGCAGGCAGACGGGCCTGACATACTTGTTGTACTTGAGCTTCTTCTGAAGCTTGAGGAGGCCGATGTTGTTAGCTTGGCCAATCCAGGACCAGTACCGCTTGGACCGGAACCTTCTGTGCACAATGACCTGGAGCACCAGGATGTTGGAGCTACTGGGCGCAATCTGGTCAATCCATGGACTCCCCACCAACACTGTATAGTTATCATGCCTATAGGAACCATGAAGGGAGCCTGCCATCAGCTCCAGGTACCAGCCCCAGCCTCTAGCCCTGCCACTCTTGCCTTCTGAGCAAATCCAGGCAGGCTGCACACCTGCTTTGAGCCCCCTGAGACCACTCCTTACAATAGATATGAGGAGGGTACTGGAATCATTTTATGGAAGAGAAAACAGGCCCAGAGAAGCCCAGTGATTTGATCAAGGCTGCCCAGCCTAGAAGTGTTAGAGCTGGGATGTGGACCCCGTTTACTCTGTTTCCAGACTCTGAACTCTTTCCAATACCTATACTGCAGCCTGGCAGGTGGCACAGACCCTGTGTAACTGGCTTGGCTTGGCTCCAGGCTGCCTTCTCTGGCACATCCCTTGGAGTCCCCATGATGGCCCTGAGACCTGGAGCACGTGTGTCCACTAGTCAGTCTTCACAGCACAGATGGTTCCCCCAGGCTGCTCTCCTGGTCCCAGGACCCCAACATACCCACTCTTTCGTCTCCATACCAGCCACACTCCCCTGTGAGTATCTATCCCCTTGCCTGTCTTCCCACTAACCAGGAGGAATGATTCATCGCCTCTCTGCCTCCAGTGCCTAGGCCAGGGCCTGGCTCAGAGGCGTGTCCACTGGTAGATGGAAGGGAGGATCGAACTAGTGGGAGCAAATTGTGGGGGTGAAAGACCTAGGACCTTCTTCCCATGGAGGAGAGGTAGGAAGCCAGAAAAATGGCCCCTGAGCCTCTATTCCCTGAGGAATGACTGTACAGGAATAAGGGCCCAGGTAGAAAAGATTCTGCAGGACTCAACCCTCACTTGATTGGAACCAGGGTGAGTGAGGGTGAGGCTGGAACTGTGGGTTCCACAAAGAACACTGTCCCCACTAACAAACTGACCAGGCAGATGACCAGGTCCCCAGCACTCCAGTGCCTCTCGACCCACCCGCCTGGGCCCCAACTCACTGAGTCAGGCAGTGGGCCACGGCCAGGACCCATCGGGAGGCAATGAGGGTGCCCGAACAGACATGTATACCATTGGCCCTCACACTGACCATCCACGGCCACCGCCGAGTCATGGCCTCTGGGTCCCTGAGGGTGGGGTCCTGTTCATAGGAGAAGCCACAGACTGAGGAGAAAGAGAGAGCCTGATGAGGAATAGACTTCCCAGCCCCAGCCCATGCACCTGCCCTCCCCACTACCTCCCCCAGGCTCTGACCCACAGTTCTCCTTTTCATTTCTCACCATAGAATAAATGCTGTCCATGATGGACTGGGTCTCCAGCCTCAGTACTGCCCAGTTACCCCCCTTCCTGTTCCCATAGCCAGGTCCTAGAGCACCCCAGCCAACCAGCCTGTTGTACCCCTCAGCCCCAGGCAAATCCTCCCAAACTTGTTTGTGTTTCTGTCTCCACCTTCACCCTTCCTCTACTTTGGCCAAGATGAACCCCCTTCCCTTCTCTGGGGACCCCCTGCTGTGATTCATCCAAAGAAAGGTGAGTAATCCAACAGAAAAACAGGCAGTGTGCATGAAGAGGCACAGCCTGAGGAGGAAAGCCTAGGGGTACAGGAGCACAGGAGCTGCTCAGCCTCTTGATGCCCAAGGAAATGCAGACTGAAGGCACAATGAGGTTCTGCTCTCTGCACATGCGCCTGGCAAAAATTAGATATCTGTAACGTTGAGTGTCCCTCAGGATGATTTCCCTAGAATGCTTCCCGACTGCAGGTGGGAGAGCCAATTGCTGCAGCCACTTTGGAAAAGTTGTTTTGTTTTAAATTGAAATGAACATATCCAGCATCCCAGGAGTCCCACTCCAAATAGATCAGTGGATTGTGAAATCAAGGTAAATGGGCCACGACCAGCATTTTTATTTATTTATGATTTATTTGCAGCACTGGGGATGGAACCCAGGGCTTTGCACATCTTAGGTCAAGGCTGCTCCACTGAGATCCACCCCCCTAGTCCTGAACAGCATTCCTAAAGGATAACACAGGAAAGTGACTGTGGGCATGCACTATACAGAATACTGCATAGTCTCTTTTGGGAGACTTTCTGAGGTGGTTGAAGTGAATGCTCTTAGCCCCAGTTTAAGTATTTCACACATTGTTCTCAGCTAAAGACCACTGCTCAGAGGAACATTTACACCTGTGTCCTGGGACTCCACCGGAAGGCTCACACAGTTCCCCGACCCAAGCTGTGCTTGCAGGTCACTGAGGTCCAGGCTGGGAGCCCAAGTCAGGGTCAGGCTGGGACAGGACTTGGAGCAAGGGTGGGCACCTGCCCCACAGCCAGCTGGTGGCATGGAGCCTGGGTGCCTTGCCCCACAGCACCAGCAGGGAGACCTGTGAGGACAGGACCAAAGGTTTGGCCACAGTACTTTCTCAACAAATACTTGCGGAGGAGGTCATTCTGCTCCACTCCTCCTGGTCTCTTCCTCCCCTGTCCCTTGGGCCCCGTGGGCCAAAGTTGACCAGCGGGAGCGCACAGTACTCACTCGGCGGCAGCACCTGGGGTTGGATGCTGGAAGCCGTCGTGCTCTGCGATAGAAGTTGAGACCCGTTCGTGGGGTTGGGAGTGCTGGAGGTGCTGGAGGTGCCCGGGGTGTTGGAGGTGCTGGGGGTGCCCTGGTCGCTCAAAGCACTGGAGAACGGCGCCCCTGGCGGCTCCTCTGCACGTGAGCAGCCTGCGGGGAGAGAGCGGGTGAGAGGCGGCGGGGCGGCCGGCGGCTGGCGAGCCAGGGGAGACGGAGGTCCCCTCACCTGCCAGTTGTGGCGACAGCAGCTGAAGCAGCAGGAGCAGGAGTAGCGCGCGGAGGTCCTGGGGTTCCTGCCAGCCCGCCGCCGTCCACCACCAGGGCTGCATCCCGGATGGCAGCGACGCTCCACGGGCTCCTCTTCTGATGGCGCCCCCAGTCGGCTGGGCAGACACCACCCCCGCGCCGCGACGCACCCCAGGGATCCCTGCCCTGGCTCCCAGTTTTCACCTCCGCCCTCCTCAGACCCTCGCCTGCCTTCCTTGCAGCGCTAGGTTAGAGTCGCTCCACCTGACTTCTTGGTGTCAATTGAGATTGAATGCACACCCCTGGGGGTGGCGTCCAGAAGCTCCAAAAGCCTACTTTCCCTCCTGCCTGGTAATTAATTGCAGGGGGCCTTTGCCCTAGGGCAGCACGATTAAGCAGATCCATATGGTTTAAATAGTGATTTTTAAAAGTGCATCATTTTTAGCAACTCTTACCTCCTCAGCAAGACTCCTACTTCACAGATTCACCTGTAGAGGAAAGTGACCCAGGTAAAGAGTCCTTCCACAGAAGAGTGACGTTGGCCATTAGACCACAGTGGGAGCACTGTCACTTTGTTGGAATCTGGTAAAGGTTTGGTGGTTCAGTGATGCAGATGGGTAATACCTTTAAATAATGCTGGGGATCCGAGGAGAAGCTTTGGTTCAAAGCTATTAGGAAACTCCAGACTAATAGAAGTCAAGGTGAAAGCTTAATCAAGCCAGGACTTTCTAAGTGTGTCAGGGCCTGCAGACATGGGAGGCACCTGAGCAGCCCGTACAGTGTTCCTGAGGTAGGATAGAAGACCTAAGGACAAGTAGAAAGGGAAGGAAAGAGGGACTGTAGCTTTAAATCTAAAAGCCCCATAAACACCCACCTTCACTCCCCAGGCCTATGCCTCTATTCACTTGTCCTGAAATTCCTTTCTATGCTATAAGTCAAGAACCTGTCAGGGCTGAGTGAGGTCCCCTTTTCCCTTCTGGAGACCTCCTCGGATCCCACACTGGTGACACTTCAATCTGAAAAGACAGTGAATGGCCCTCTGGTTCCCTGAGGGGAAAGGCTGTTCTGCATGTGAGGCCAGCAGGGTTTGAGGGGCCCCTGCTACCTCACAGAGCACAGGGCTCTCTCCTCTCCTGCTGGCTAGTTTGAGCCAGTTTCCTGCTATCTGGAGTCTGATGGAGGTTACTGAAGCAGCTCAGAAACTCACACAATCACTTAACATATTCATCCTACCACGCACTCTTCTGTCATCACCCACCCCTGCCAGGAGGGAGGACCTGGTCAGGTTGTGCAGACCTGTAGGGGGATATAAGGAGTGGGAGAGGCCGGTGGGTTCCAGAGCACTGCCCACAAGCACAGGTCTGTGATCTGGCCACTGTTTCTGGGGAAGCAGCCAGCTTTCATAGGAAGGCCTAAGAGAAAATTCTTCTCATTGACCCAGGGGAGGGCCTCAGGATGGAGGGGCGCTGGGGTGACTAAGCAGTGGTTCCGGCCCCTACGTGGCAGAGGAGGGGAACCATCATGCCAAAATCACACATTCCAGCATAAGACGGACACGGGATGAGGCTTTCAGGAAAGGCACAGTTTGATAGAGGACAACCAGGCCTGCTACTGGTGAGGAAGGTTCTAGAGGACTCTGGTCAAAGGCAAGAAGAGGCAAACTCAGTGGCTCCAAGTTCAAGAGCATCTTCATTGAACAGCTTTAAAGAAATAGTAGGTCTAGGGTTCTCCCCCAAAGTCACTCAATGATGATGTCTTATTCAACTTTTGGTCTCCACTTCTTCCCCAGGGCAGAGTAGAGAAGAGGGAGAGCAGCCGCAGGAGTCTTTATCCTAGAAACACCACTCACAGGAGCCACAGGGAGCCCAAGGAGACCAGCAGGATACAGCCAGTGAGGAAGGGAAAGCTCAGGATGGTTGCGCCATCTCTGATGGTGCTGGCGAACCTCAGGCCAACAACCTGCTTATTGATCCAGCTGGTAAAGTGTGGGGTGCTGGTGTAGATGCCGGGGTAGCGATGGCGCCCACCACATCGATAGCTCCAGCTCACTATCCCCATCTGGATCCAGGTGTTGTTCAATTTGCAAACAAGGGAGCTGCCGGAGTTCTCCTGCAGAGGAAAGAAAAAGAGGCCTGAGATGGTAGCAGGAGGCCCCCTGAGCATGAACTGGAGTAGGCTTGTGCTGTCCCCCAGGATGCAACTTGGCTATGAACCTGCTCTAGGACACATGAGCTCAGCACTGGCCTCTCCATTATTCTTTAGCTTTATCCTGCTAACTCTCTGATCATAACCCCCAGGAGTTTCCCCTTAAGCTCTGGTGGGCCTCCAAAGTGTCCTCATTGACCTTCTTTCCTACAATCCTGCTCACAGAATGAGCTCTTTGAAATGCAAACCCGCTCCCCTCTTTTGTGCAAAAATGGGTGCACAGATAAGGATAATGTTACACGGATGTATGTCAAAAGATAAGGCCTGTAATTTCTGGTAATGGTGAGTTTCCTAAGATTTTTTTTAAACTTTCTTTACATTCTACTATAATGTTGAAAAAAAAAAAAAAACAGCTCGTTTTTTTAATGTAATGCATACCAAGATTTACTGGACTTAATCTAAAGAAGACTGCATAAAACACTTAAGGAAAAAATAATAAAGATCTGCCTAAGAATATAACAGAAGACCTGCATTAGTGCACAGATATGCCACTCTTCACAGATGAGACAACTGAATGTAAAAAATTGTCAACTCAGAATCTGATTTCTTGTGATATAGAGGACAAGATACCCTAATGGACTTTCTTGCTGGATATCACTAAAACAGTGAGATTTTTTTTAAAATGATTATTTTATGCATGCGAGGCCAGCAGGGTTTGAAGGGCCCCTGCTACCTCACAGAGCACAGGGTTCTCTCCTCTCCTGCTGGCTAGTTTGATACATGAATGAGCTGACAAGAAAGTGAAGACTCTTCAGAGCCCAAAACCTACGAGGGAGCTGGAGCCCAGAGGGGTCAGTAGAGCCCAGAAGATGGCTTTTGCCCGGAACCCAGTGAGGCTGCACTTCAGTTTCATAGCCTTGTTCTTGGATGCAAGAAAGGCATAAAAGAGAGCCAGGAGGGGTACATAGGAGGAGAGCTCTTGCAAAAAGCTACACCTCCACAAAGGATCACAGCCTCAGAGGAAGAATGAACTGGAAACTGCTTCTCAGGTGAATGTGGAACTCGGGTTCACACTGTCTGAATGATTCAAAAAACCTGAGAGGGGATGTCACTAAAAGTCTTTCTGGGCTGGTCATACTCTCAGGCACCTGGCAGAAACAAACAGATTCTGTCAAGAGGAAACTACTTTTCAAGCCACCCCTCAAATAACAGCCTACAGAAGTTCCTGGCTCCTCCAAATACTGCCTAGCACACAAGGAAGCTGAGGCCTGGAGAGCCCTCACCAGCAAGCAGAAAAGCCCAGGCAGTGGGACCCTTCCAGTTGAGACCCAGGAACCGCCTCACAGAAGCTGCACACGTCTCTAAGCTGCTGTTTCTTAGACAATGTGGTTGGTGAATAGATGGTGGTGGTTTTATTCTTTCTTCTCCACACATATTTTAGAAATATTCTTTTGTTTATATTCTATACAGAGTAACAACAATTAAAAATGATATGTCAATTCTTACGTTAATCCCTAAAAATCAAGCAATTTCAATTGAAATAAGAGCAGGAATTTTTTAGGAACTTGACAGTCTGATTCTAAAATGATATTGAAGGCTAGTAGTCCATAAAGGACAAAATCTATTTATTTATTTATTTAAATGCGGTGCTGAGGATGGAACCCAGTGCCCCACACATACAAGGCAAGTGCTCAACCACTGAGCCACAACCCCAGCCTCAGACAAATTTTTTTCAAAGTTTCTAATTATAGAAACTGGGTAGGGTTGTTGTGTAAACATAAAAATATACCCATGGGGCAATGGAGAGCCCACGACCTGATGCGCAGGCCTGAGGGGACTTGATGTGTGTTACAGAAGGTATCATGTCTACTGGAAAGAAGGAGTCTGCCGTAAATGGCAGAGAAGTTGGCTCACCAGATAGAGAAGGAAAACGAAGTTGGATCCTCCAAAACATGCTCTGGAGGAATTAAAACTCTAAATGTGAAAAATGAAATCGATGAAGCTGAAACATGGGGCCAAGCATGGTGGTGCAGACCTGTGCTCCCAGGGACTCAGGAGGCTGAGCAGGAAGATAGAAAATTGGAGGCTAGTCTTGGTATCTTAGCCAGGCCCTCAGCAACTAGGCAAGATCCTGTCTCAAAATAAAAAATAAAAGAGCTGGCAATGTGGCTCAGTGGTAAAGCTCCCCTGGCTTCAATCCCTAGTACCAAAAAACAAAGAAAAACCATATGGGGCCTGATCTTGAGGTGAAGTATATATAGATATATAGATTTATAATTGGGTGCAGGAAAGACACTATATATATAAATGAAGGCTATCTTTGGTGAAGGACACCAAATATCATGGAAGATAGATGATGGATTAAGATGGGGTATTTGCTTTCTGACAACCAGAGGTCAATATCTAGCATATCTAAGGAACTGGTAAAAATGTCAAGTAGGGAAGAGAGCTACAGGAGAGACAGGGCTCTTGCTGCCAGGAGATACATCTCCCTGGCCTGTGGGTAAGGCAGGGTGCACATCAGAGGAAGGAGATGGGGGTACACGAAGAAGAATCATTTCTTGAATCAATTAGGACTTTTAATAGGACAGGTATTTAGTAGCTGAGAGTAACTAAAAACTATGAACTCTGCTCAAAATGATGATTGGATGAGGAAGGAAGATTTGACTGACATTGGGCATGTTGAGGGGGGACTATGATGATTTCAAAGAATAAAACCATTTTCAATGTGAATATCCTAACAAATTGAGATTCCTCAAGAAATTACAAGAGGTAATATGTAGCACAATATCATTTGTGCAAATGATATTGAGCAACAGTAGTGTTCAAAAATGCAGACGTCTTCAAGGATGTGTATTGAATATATCTGAGTAAAGAGCCTTTTGAGAGGAAGCTGAAGGAGAAAATCAAGCCTGTAATCATCAAGCCTCCAATTACAGTACGGGGGGGTCCTTGCCTGACTGTATGGTCCCCTGGACGCTAGGGGCCCAGAGAAAGAGTGAAACCCAGAGAGAATAGTAGAGAGACAGACAGATGGGTGGACATTGTATGTGAACAACCTCCTACCATAGCAAAATAAAACCAGGTCTCAGTTAACAAAATATGAACAACCCCACCAGAGGAAAATAAGTTTCAAAAGTATTAAATTACAAACAGAATTAAAATCTATAATTAGAATGTTGAAACACAAGAACACTACATATTGCAAAGCCACGGGCCTAAAGGAACAAAGTTTAGCTCTTGTCTAAAATGCATTTTTAAAATTAGAGCATTATCTTTATACAGAGTATTTAGGTTCCTTTTGACTGGAATTTGATTTCAATCCCCATTCCCCCTCCTCTTCCCTCTTCTCCTCCCTCCCCTAAAATACGTTTAACAAAACAACATATTACCCAAGAATGACTCCTCAAAGGAAGACATGTCTATGTGTTTGTTTTTTTGTTTAATTATTGCGGTGCTAGTCCTAGAACCCAGGTCCTTACATATGCTGGGCAAATGTTCTACCACTAAGTTATACCCCTATTCCTTTTCATTGCATGGTCGATAAGTTGTCCAGGTTGGCCTTGCACTTGAGATCCTCCTGCCTCAGCCTCCTGAGTTGCTGGGTCTATGCAGTTTCCCAATCAACTTCTATCCAATATCCAAGGAGATATCCAATTTATTTCATTTCAAATGTTCCAGAACATGGGCAAATATTTTTCAAGTGAAGCATACCAGAGCCCTGATACTTTAACTCAAAAAAGGGAATAATTATTTCCTTTACCCACCTTAAAGAAGAGCCAGCCTCACTGGAGGAGGGAAAGAAAAGGTTCTGTAGATCATTTGGCATGGATTGATGGACTGTGCTACTTGGGGTTGCTTGTTTGCTGAGGCCAGTACTTTCCCTGAGCCTGACATTATCTCAGGGTCCAGCACACAGTGTCCATTGGATAATTTACACAGCTGGTAAATTAAACCCAGCTATTAGGCTTTTTAGGATATCAGAAACCTTAAATGGTCTTATCAAGTCCAATATTAGCTAAGTTAAAGCTGAAAACCTATGCTGTTGTTTCACTGAGACTTCTGAGAATACTTTAAATATTGCCTTAATGTAACAAGAATGCATGTTTCTTAATGCATTTTGTCAAATATTATAAAAATCTATTTTTATAGCACATATTAGCATATAAGCTTTATTCCAGCCAGGTGAGGTGGCACAAGTCTGTAATCCCAGCAACCCAGGAGGCTGAGGCAGGAGGATCGCAAGTTTGAGATCAAACTCAGCAACTAAGCAAGGTCCTAAGCAACTTACTGAGACCCTGTCTCAAAATAAAAAGTGCTGAGTACATAGCTCAGTGATTTAGCACCCTTGAGATTAATACCCAGTACCAAAAAGAAAAAAAAAAAAAAAGCCTTTATTCCAAGAGGCATTTTTTTTTTTTACTTGTAAAAAAAAAAAGTTTCCAATAAAGAACAGTATTAGAGGACTAGAGGACTTCTGTCTTTTATGTCCAGGATAATAAGAACTTCAAAGCCAAAAAGTTTAATTCTTAAAATGCGTTCTAAAAATAACATTATGAATCTAAATTCAACAGATGAATGAAACAAAAGTACATCATGACCAAGAAGGGGCGATCTTGGAACACAAGGTCAGTGGGCGTGATGAATGTGCCCAGAACCTGGGGTTAGAGCAAACAGTCATCTTGAAGGCTGCAGAAAATGTGTTGATAGAGCAGAACACTTACTCCTGAAATAAAGCACCACAGCACAACAGAAAGGAACCGCCCTCTCCTCAACAGATTATATGTCAAATTAGACCATGAAATGCTTTTTGGTAAGGTGTGAGAACACTTCCGTGAAGGTCAGTGATGAGCAAAAGCAAATCTGTGATTCCAGGAGGTTTGGGGGAGAGGCACCCAAAGCAATGAAAAAAGTAAAAACCATAGAAACGTGAAATCACGACTAAATTGCAGGCCAGTAAAGCTCTAGAGGGTCCATTGAAAACTCAAATGTGATTAGAGTTCAGCCAGTTGGGCTCCAGAGTGTTTTTTTCTTTTTTTTTTTTTATTGGTTGTTCAAAACATTACAAAGCTCATGATAAATCATCTTTCATACATTTGACTCAATTGGATTATGAACTCCCATTTTTACCCCAAATACATATTGCAGAATCACATCGGTTACACACTCTCCTTTTTACACAATGGCATATTAGTGACTGTTGTATTCTGCTATCTTTCCTATCCCCTACTATCCCCCCTCCCCTCCCCTCCCATCTTCCCTCTCTACCTCTTGTGCTGTTGTTCAATTCTCCAGAGTGTTTTTAACAAGGAGGTGTGGGAACCAGGGTCTAGGAGATGGAAATGGCAGGATGGTTCTGGCTTCACTAAGAACCAGCTATGGATACTGATGTTAATTCACTTTTGAATGTGCGTTTATGTGTCAAAATATAAGATGACGAATTAATCAGCTTTTTGTTGCCACAATGAAATACTTGACACAGATTACACATGAAGAAAATGTGCCTTTTTTTTTTTTTTTTTTAGCTCACAGTTCTAGAGACTCAAAAGCATAGTGCCTGCATTGACTTAGTTCTGGTGAGGGCCATGGCCAATGGTAGATGGCAATGGTGGAAGTATATGTCAGGCCAGTGATTACCTCTCAAGCCAGGAAGCAGAAACAGAACCAGGGCTGGTTTGTTCCTCTTTTAACAATCTCTTCAAAGAACTCAAGGGATTGCATGAGAATTACCTTCCAAGAGAATGTGTCCAATGACCTAAGATCCTGCCTTCAGGTCTCATCTCTCAAAGTTTTCACTATCTCCCAATAGCTCCACGCTGTGAACCAAGCCCCCCCAACAGGATGGACCTTGGGGGAATACGGACTATATCTAAACCATAGTAGGTGACCAGTAGCAGAATGAAATATACATATGTAACTTCTAAACCACTAAAGAAGTAGATCAGAGGGGGAAAAAAATCAACCCAAAATTCAAGATGGGGACAAAACCATAAAACAATCTTCCTGATAAATAGATTAAAGGACAGGCCTCAGGTATTTGGGGGAAAAAATAGCACCCACTTTTATAAATGCAAGCAATCTACCTAAAATTAAATGACAATGACTCATGGAAGACACAAAGGTTCTGGAATAGAGTTCTGGACATTGTAATTAGGCAAGAAAAAGAATGAAGAGGCACACATATTGAAAAAAGGAGGTAAATTCAGCATTATTTGCAGATATGTCTCTGGGCCTACAAAATTAATGAAAATCCACTAGATCCAGGAAGGTTGTTCATTACCAAGTAAATACACAAAAAAATTAATATAAAAAATGCAATGAAAAAACATATTGCTCACAATAAGGACATAATATATAATAACTAGAAATAAACTTAAGAAGCAGTTTTCAATAAAGATATGAAAAAAGCTATAAACTCTTGCTTTTGGGACATATAGAAAAAAAGTAAAATAAAAAGATAGTTTGCCCTCAATCGATCTATTAATTTCCACAAAAAGTTTCCAAGTGATTTTCTTTTTTATGTTATTCTAAGATTGTTTAATTAGAATGAATATCCAGGTAAGTTCTTTTTTTTGTTTGTTTGTTTATCAGGGATTGAAAGCAGGGGAACTTAGCCACTGAGCCACATTCTCAGGCCTTTTTTGTATTTTATTTAGAGACAGGGTCTCATTGAGTCACTTAGAGCCTAAGTTGCTGAGCCTGGCTTTGAACTTGTGATTCTCCTGTCTCAGCCTCCTGAGCCACTGGAATTACAGACATGCAACAGGTCACCCGACCCCAGGTAAATTCTTTAAATGAAGAATAATGAGGGAATCTCTGCCATACCGCAAACAAAAATAATTATAAAGCTACAATATTTTAAAAAAATTGGTGGTGGAATATGGATGAGGCTATAAGGGAAAGAAATAACCAAAATGAGATGTGAATTTAGAATATAATAAAGGGAGCATTTCTAAATATTACCTAAAAACATTAATGTTCAATGAAAGATGTTTATATAAACTGGCTATCCATTTGGAGAAAAATAAAGCTAGATTCCGTCTCTCAATCTTCCAGATAAATAAGAATTAAAGTATTTAAAGAGATAAATTAGAACATCATAAAAAAATTATTACAAAAGGTATTTCTGAGCACAGAAAAAAATAAACTCATCAAAGGAAAAAATGATAAGTAAAAATAAAAATTTATATAATTCCATGGGGGAAAACCCACATTGAACAAAAAGAGTAAAACATTGTAGAGCATTTTACAAAGGTTGAAACTTCCATTGCCCAGAGGTTTTTGGTAGCTTTTAATTTTGAAATAATTTGAGACTTACAGAAAAGTCACAAATACACTCTTTTCCCCTGGTTCACTAATTGTCAATATTTTACTAATATTTGTTTTATAGTGTCTATTCATACGTACATATTCATATTCACATAAATATAAATGTTTATGAAGCACCTGAAATTAAGTTGAAAAAAAACACGGCTCTTTTGCCATTAATTACTATAGAAAATATAATATCCAGAGTTTATATAACCCAATAGAAACGAAAGGAGTTCAATATGAGAACAGGGGGAAAAGGCAGGTAAAAGTGAAATGGTATGTTGGACAAAGTGATTATTTTATTTGAACTATCTTTGTTCCTTTAAATTTTATTTAGAAGGAGAGTTTTTTTCCCTGATCCAAAGTGGGTAAAAACAGAAATGTTTGCTCATTATGATTAATGTGATCCTAAGAGCTATGATTATATCATCACATAAACATCTCAACTCAGAAATCAGAACTTCCATTTCCATGTAATAATCACAATGTTGGACTCGATGTAAAGTAAAACTGCTATCTGGGGCTTTGGCCAGAGGGAGGGAGAAGTAAGCACTGTGCTCTCCTTTCCCCACCTTCAGCTCCCCTCCTCCCATCCAGTCCTGCTAACCTTGTCTTCTGAACCTGCCAAGGTTAAAGCATCAGGAGAAAGACCTATCATAACCCGAGTCTAACCCTCCCACCCAACCCCCCCTCCCCCCCTGCCGAGTCCACGCCTAGAGATAATTCAATTTCATAAAATCAATACCAAAACAAGATAAAAATTTTAATCTACCAAAAGAACAAAAGTTAAAATAGGGCTGAAGTAGAGTTCATGCTTAGCATGTGTTGTGGTTTGAATATGAGGTGTCCCCCAAAAGTTTCTGTTAATGCAGGAATATCCAGAGGCAAATGATGGGATTATGAGAGCTGTAACCTCCTTAGTCCACCCTAGCTTGTTTGTTTTGTAATGGTGCTGGAGACTGAGCTCATGGTAGGCCTCCTACATGTTAGGCAAGTACTCTACCACTGAGCCACATCCCCAGCCTCAGTCCATCCTAGTTTGAATGGACTGAGTGGCAACTATAATGGCTGGAGGAGGTAGATCACTGGGTGCATGCCCCAAAAGGGTTGTTCTTCCTAGAGCCCTTCCCTGTCACTCTCTCCCTCTTCCTCCCACCATTCCTTCCTTCCTGAAACCACTATGAGCTGAGCAACTTTCCTCCACTAGGCCCTTTCCCCATGACGAGCTGCCTCACCTTGGGCCTAGAGCAATGAAGTAGGCTGTCTGTGGACTGAGATCTCTGAAACCATGAGTCCCAAATAAAATCTCCCTCCTCTAAGTTGTTCTTATCAGGCATTTGGTTATGGTGACACAAAAGTTGACTAAAACCGCATGAATGATGCACTGGGCTTGATCCTCAGAACAGATAAAAAGCTAAAGATACTGCTAAATGCTAGTGATGATATGGGAAAACGGCACTCATTTGCTGCTTGTGTTAATATAAGTGAATTAAATCTCTGGGGAAACTTATTTGTCAAGATCTACTAATAAATCTAACAGTATCTGATAACAAATGTGAAGATATGTGAATGAAGATTTTTACTCTGGAATGGTTAAAAAAAAAATTGAAATGAGCTCAAATGTCTATCAACAGGAGAATGGTTAAGTAGATTATGATGTAGCCAAATAAGAGAAATACTATTCAGTAATTAAGGAGATTAGAATATATTTGAATATATAGACATAGAAAGAAATCCAAGATATATTGCAAGTCAAAATTTAAAAGTTGGGGAATAAAAACTATATACTTAGATTTTGTTAAAAGTCAAATCCAGGGACTGGGGTTGTGGCTCAGTGGTAGAGTTCAATCCTCAGCACCACATAAAAATAAATAAATAAAATAAAGGTATTGTGTCCAACTACAACTGAAAAAAAAAAAAGTCAAAACTAGAAAAAAAAACTTATTTAGGATATTTGTGTACAGAGAGTATTATTAGGGATATAAACTAAATAATCTTAAGTTAATTAATAAGTTATTTTTATTTAAGTTAATTAATCCGAGTTAATTTTAAGTTAATTAATTTTCTAGGAAGTTTGATTATAGGAGAGTCTAATTTACATTTATGTGTTTCTTTTTTTAGAAATAAAATGTATGCATTTCTTTCCAAATCATAAAACGAATTTTAAAATAAAAGTGGAGATGATGGAATCACAACAGTACAAAAATTAAGAGATACATTCAAAGTTCAAATCAAGGGTAATTTCACAATCATAATTACATCAAACACAGAACAAGAATAATTGCACTTTTTTGTTCAAGACGGTATAAAAAGACAACCGAATCACACCCAAGAAAAGCAGACAAATTAATAGAAATGGAAAATAATGAAATGAACATTAAAAAATATAAGCCAAGAAGTTTTGGTATGTTCCACCTAACTGATACTACTATAGAAATAATTTTATGACTACTAGGAATTTATGGAAATCAAAAAAGGCTCCATATCAAGATTCATAGCACAAAGCTAAAGCAGTATTTCGAGATAAATTTATAGCCTCAGATACTTGTATTAGAAAGGAAGAAAGAAAGGCCAAAAGTAAATTATTTAGATTAACTCACAAAGTTAGCCCCTGGATCTATAAAAGATTGATGAGAGAGCTTACAGTCAATGCAGGAAATGTTTATTGTTTTTGTTTTGTTTTGTTTTAGTGACTGCCACTTGGATAATCGGTAGTCCATGTGAGGAAATAAATTAAAATAGTTCCCTACTTTCCACCATTCACAAATAATGCCACATGCATTCAAACCGTGGAAACTGAAATTTCCAAATTTTTTGGAAGAAAATATAGAATGGAACTCGGCAGGAAAAGGAAGGATTTCTTAAATAAGACACAAAACACATAAGCCAGAAAGGAATATATGAAATAGTTGACTATAATAGAATCTAAATGGCTTCTCAGCAAAGGACAGCATTAAAAGTGAAAAGACAAATGGAAAGCTAGGCAAAGGTATTTGCTATACATAGAATTAGCATCCAGAATATAAAGCTAAAAAGACAAGAAGAAACATGTACAAAGTATATGGGTAAGTAATTATTAGAAGAGGAATCATGAAGAGTGAGTACACAGAAAAATGTACAACCACCCTGGGAATTGCAGACATGCACAATTGGTGAACCATTTCTCATCCATCATAATGGAAATCACTTTACAGTCTGACGATACCCAAAGCTGGCAAAGATATGGAGCAATGTGACTCAAACACTGCTGAAAGATTATGTATCATATTCTTTTCAAAGAACCGCTTTGGAAAATAATTTGGCAATCAGAATTAAATGAAAGTTAATACAACTTATGACCTTCCATGCAAGATGGCAAGATGCATCTCGTTGAGAACTTTTGGACTAAACAAGGAGAGTTTATGATATGAAAGCATTGGAAACCCCCTCAATCTCTTTAAAAAGAAAATGAATAAATTGTGGTCTATTCACAAAAGAGAATACTCTAAAGCTGTTAATTAATGACTTAGGGCTACATTGATCAAGATGGATACATCTCAAAACAATACTGATTAGAAGATGCCACTCACCAAAGCATGACTATAGAATGAAGCCATTTATGTAAATCGAGCTCTGTAAGCACTTGGCCCAGATCTGGGCATGTGGCTAATGTTCAGAAGCATTAAAATGACCTGAGAAGTACTACCATTATTGCCATGATTGTGGTCAGGGCACCCCAATTTATGGATGGGAAACTGAGGCTTAGTGGAAGGAGGTTTCTATTGAGTCTCCCAGGGCCAGGTGGTGAGGAAGGCTTGACCCCAGAAAATCTCCTCCCTGCCCCATCCACACATTCCACACCTGGCAAGTGTCTGAGCCCAATTCTGAGCTGGCACACAGCATGTCATCCCCGATGAACTGCTTCTGGTCCTTGGAAAGGAGGAACTGGTACCGTTGATTGCAGAAATCATTGTGTATGATCCTGACAGCCACCTCCTGAAGACTATAGGGGGACTTTGGGGCCACTGAGAAGAGAGAGAGAGAGAGAGAGAGAGAGAGAGAGAGAGAGAGAGAGAGATCTTGCCTTGTCATCGCCTCAGCTTTTTGGAATATTTCCAGCTCAGAGTGAGTTGTCCATATACACTACTAAGAAGCAGACCATTTCCTGGGTTGGCAATTTACAAAGGCCTTCGCTTAGAGCCTGATTATTGAAAAGGTCCCAGCTCTTTATGAGACATCATTAATGGACATCATTACCCTAGGTACCTGTATGATTGCACAAATGGTGTCACTCTATTTTGGGTACAACCAGAAAAGTCAAAAATTGTGCTCCATTTGTGTACAGTGAATTGCAGAGTGTTCTGCTGTCATGTATAACTGGGAGAGAGGGGGGGGGGAAGGAAGGAAGAAGGAAAAAAGAAAATTAAGCAAAAAGATTCTCTAGGGGCTTGGAATGACAACCAAGCACGGACTTCCTATTCAGCTTCTGTGAGGGTGACCTCTGCTCTGTGGCCACTTGATCAGGTGGCACACCCTTGAGACGCTCCTGAAAGGCAGATATTCAACTTCATGAAGGCTCCCAGACATTCAACTTCAGATAGCACCAACAGGGGGTCAGATCTCTGGGAATTTTGGGTTCCTCAAGTTAATCAGAGCACATTTGACTAAAAAGGCCTCCTCAAGGTCTCAAGACCTCCTGAAATCAGGGATCTGGAGACCTTTAAACACAGCCAATAGTGAACTTCCTGCCATGCTGCAGGGTCAGGACATTATATTGGATTTCGACTGAGGTTCATGCAGGCCTTGTCTTTTTTGCACTAGAATACTGTGTATGTCTATGTTTCGAGAAGCCAGTGACAGTATGTGGCATAGTAGGTGCTCAGGAAATGTTAGCAGAAGGTAACTGAGTGAATAAAGAAATGAACAAATGAGCCTTTGATGGGGTTGTGCTCTGCAGGGTCAGGTGTCTTGGAACTTCTCTCACCTGCACTCACCTTCATCCTTTAGGCGTCCCCACCCAATGGTCCAGCACATGGAGCCGATGATCAGCTTGAAATTGACAGAAGGGAGGCAGACAGGCTGGACAAGGGGGGACCAGTTGACAACATCTTTGAGCTTCATGAGGGCAATATCCTGGGACATAACATTGCTGTAATTTTCATGGATCACAATGCGAGAGACCAGTAACTGGGTGGTGGCATCTGGGCGTTGCTGGACTCCTACCTTCACAGAGTACTTTGTGGGGTCCTTAGATCTGCAGGGCCGGGGTAGGAGGCAGATGGCTGCAGCAAGGCCATGCAAGGTCAGCGAGACTGGGGCTAAGCACAAGGCCACCCAGCCAGACCCCCTGCGACTGACCTCTGCAGGCAGTGTGCAGCTGTGAGGACCCACTGTTGGTGGATGAGGGAGCCACTGCAGATGTACACTCCCAGGAACAGGATGCTCACTTGCCATGGCCACTTGCCCACCTCCACCAGCCTTCCTTTCTCCACCCTGCAGGAAATGTTGGTTTGACCGCAAGTCTGGAACCAGGCCCCTAAAGAAAGAGGTGGAGAGGGGGCAGCGAAGGGCAACCCTCACACCCCTGGATGCAGCTGACTGGGGAAAAAAAAAATAGCTACTGCCATATGCACATGTAGGGAGGGACCTTTCCCATCACCTCAACCAAAGACCAAAGTGTTCCACATTATAAAGAAAACCCCTGAACAGTGGGAACTAGACAACGCTTTCAGGGCTTCTTATGAGCCATCACCCCAGGACTCATACATGCCCACATTTCATATGAACAGATGACTGGGGGACTTAAGGGGGAGAAAGACTCATCAGAGGGGTATGCTGTCAACCAGGGGGTAGGTGGTGGGGTAGCAGTGAGCAGGGTTGCCTGTCAGTTGTGGCCAAAAAGAAATGGATAGTAATGTTGTATTGTAAAACTCCAGCTCACCTTGACCTGGACTACAACCTGGAGGCATGGTCTTTGGGACCATGCAAGAGAGTGGACAGAGACTCTGGCCTTGTCGGTACCAGCAACTGAACCAAGGGTTTTGAAACTGTCCTGTGACAAAGGTGATGCCCCTCTAGAGAACTCTCTGGGCAAAGGTGCCAATAGAGATAGCCCAGTTTCTATGGTTCAGTAGGAGGCTCTGTGCCAGCCACAGAGCTATTCAGTTCTTAACCTTGAGTTTCAGACACCAGCTCCTTGGGGTGGGGGGAGGGAGGATAGAAAGGTATGGGCTCAAGCTGATCATCATAAGCTGCTCTTACTCATGACCTTGGCTCTATTTGCCTTGAAGAAACTTTTCCACAATAATCCTTTAAATAATAAAACTTATATAATAAACATGCTGAGCTTGCTTGTGGTCGGTCTTACTCCCTTCAGAGGTTGGCTGAACCACCAATCCCCAGCTTTTTCTCTATTTATGTGTCTGTTTGTCTCTTCTCCATCCCCTCACTGCCCTGTCTGGTTATCTCCCTGGAATTAACGGCCATGCCCGCAGCACTGGCCCATTCCCTTCTTGCTTCTCACTGGCCCCAAGGGCAGGGGAGGGGGAGAAGAGGCTGCACTGAACTAGAAATGAGATTGAGGTTTTAAACGGGACCTGCCTGGGCTGATGTTTTTATTTGTTCTTTTTAGGTATACATGACAGTAGAGTGTATTTTGACGTATCGAACATACATGGAGCGTAACTTCCCATTCTTGTGGTTGTACCTGATGTGGAGTTATGCTGGCCGTGTATTCATATAGGAACACAGGAAAGTTATGTCCGATTCATTAATTCATTCATTCTACTGTCTTTCCTATTCCCATCCCCCTGGACTGATTTTAAATAACTGAACTTTATAAAGGGTGAAGGGTTGGAGACCCAGATTACAGAAAAATGAAAAGGTTTCTTATTATAGGCTGCTGTCAAGTCTGGATTGGTCAACAAAATGTTACATGCCATCACGGATGTCTTATAGAGGCAGGATGGGACACACTGCATACCACAAAACTGTCATGGCTACAGAAAGTCTGTTTCTCTGGCTGCATGGTATGCAGAGCTGAGCTGAACCACAGGACCCAGCAGCCTCTGCTGAAGCTTGGTTGGCCTCACCTGGAGGAGTCCCAGGTGATGGAAGGGACAATAATAAACAGACAAGGCTAATAACAAAAGTTACCTGTGCATGTTAACGGAAACATCTACCGACCCTGCCCCACTAAAATCCCTCAGGGGGGGTCACAAACTGCTGTGCTTTGGTGTAATTTGAGTGTCCCCTCAATATGTAAAGACTTGGTCCTTGCAGTGCCACTATGGGAGGTGCTGTGGGTCTTTAAGAGGTGGGGCCTTGTGGGAGGTCCTTTGGTTATTGGGGCGTGTCCTCAAAGGAGACTGTGAGACCCTCACCTGACTCTCTTCTCTCTTTCTCTGCTTCTTGGCTTGAGATGTGAGCACTCACTACTGGGACACCAGCTCCTGGAACATCATCTGTCACCTCTGCCAGAGTACAGAGCAATTCTGCCCATCCCACCCTGACTTGGATTTTGAACCTCCAAAACTGCAAGCCAATTCAACCTTTCACTTCATAAGTAGGTCACCTCAGGTATTTCCTTGAAGTAACTCAAAGCTAACTAATACATAGACCATTGATGTTTGGGCTCCTTCATACGGTGTGTACCAGGCTCTTGCCACTGAGGTGCATAGACAGTTCCCTTGCCACAGACTTCCACAGCTGGATGCTTTTACCCTTAACCTTCCATAGGAATCTACAGGCACTCCATGAACCCCCAAGACCACTCCACAGAGTACTGTCTTATCTTACCTGCTTAATGCTCCATTCTTGTCCATGTCCCTTTCCACCGGCTGTCCTATTTTCTGTCTCCCACAGGAGAAGCCATGTTTCGGGTTCTTTTCCTACACTATGGTGGTTTATGACTATACCTTTTTGTCTCCAATTACAGCCTGCCCCAGTCAAGACTGTTTCACATTGGGAGGAAGGTGAGGGCTTCCAGAAGCTTGCCCGTTTCTTTCTCATAAAGTTAAGGCCCCAGAGAGCCAGAGTTCTGCAGGAAGAACTTCACCACTTACACAGTGACAGCTCTAGGTAGCAGGGCTGGCCTTTACCCCAATGCTCCTTGCCCTCAGTAGGCTCCTAGGTCTCAAAGAACACCCCCTCCTTAGAACTCCTGTTCAGGACTGAGCTGACCTCCACCTCCATCCCCAAATTCTTATTCAGAATTTGCAGGATATTGGGCTGGGGATGTGGCTCAAGCGGTAGTGCGCTCGCCTGGAATGCGTGCGGCCTGGGTTCGATCCTCAGCACCACATACAAAGATGTTGTGCTCGCCGATAACTAAAAATAAATATTAAAATTCTCTCTCTCTCTCTCTCTCTACCTCTCTCTCTCTTAAAAAAAAAAAAAAGAATTTGCAGGATATGGCCTGGAGATGGATGCCAGCACCAAGGACAAAAGACAAATCTGGTGGAGCCATGATGGATTACTTGGGAGTATAAGATGTCACAAATCAAGTTGGTCCCAGGCACAAAACTGCCAGTCCATACATGGCAGACAGTTACTCAAACAGATCCCATTGCAAACCTTGTCCTCCACCTCTCCTTGGAGACCCAGAGTCAGAAAGAGCACGGTCACTTTTAAGCAGGACTATGTCATTTCTCACACTCACACTGGTCAACAGAAGGCATGTATTGGCCTTGTCACCTCCATCTCCATAGAGTCAGCCAGCATACTAATGTGGTAGTCTCTTAGGATAAAGAGTCCAGAGGTCTTCTGTCATTTGTGGTTAAACTTTTCACTTCCAAAGAATCTTTTGAATTCTAGTGTCACCTGAATCCTGGTATTGAATCCTGGCTCCGCCACCCTCAAGCCACAAAGGTCTCTCTCTGGGCCTGGGTTCCCTTCTGTGGAATGGTGTCCCCAGGACACGGGTACTGCCTTATGAGCCATCTCATCAGTGCTGATCTAGAGTAAGTGGACACTCCCTTGGCACCCTGCCATTGTCACAGGTCCTGGTCCTCCCAAACAAGCTCATCTGTTCCATGGGTATTAATCTCTTCCTCCATTTTTGTTCCCTCATGTGCTCATGGTCATCCTAAAAGTAGGAACTGGCTCAACATCATATCATATGGCAGGTCCCCATGAGGTCACAGCCCACACCCATCCTCTCAGTCTGCTGAGGATGTACACCTCAGGATATAGACCTAGCGAGGCCCTCCAGGCACGAGGACAATTGACGTAGGTGCCCAGGCAGACAGACCTCTTCGGCCTCCATCCACACCCTGAAGCCCTACCTTCCACAAAGGGCAGATTCTCAAGTCGGGCAGAGAACAAGGCAGGTCTGATATAACCCCGAAGATTCCCTGGCCCACATGCCATGGCAAGCCGATGTTTGGCCCTTACTGTTTCTTTTGATGGAAAGTGGGAACAAGGAAGGCGGGGCATCTCCATTGTGTGAGGATTCTAGAATTCATGGTTTATTCAGGACAGCAGAACAGGGGTTTCTGCCCCAAGGTTGGGCTTATCCAGCTGCAGTAGCAGCGAGACTCTGAGAAGGAGACTGGATGGTCATGGCAAGGCCCTACCAGGGCCATGAGGTGATGTTGCTGTCAGGAACCTTCCTGGAATGGTACTGCTGGTGCCCAACACTGAGCCCAGACAGAGCCCCTAATGCAGCTCTCAGCATGACCCTGCTGCCCAGCCTTGGCCTTGATAATACCTGGGAAAGAGCTCTCTACTGGGGCCCAAGCTCAAGACCTTGCTGGCCTCTCCCTTATCCTTTAGCATTATCCTGCAACTCTCTGACCATTACTCTCAGTAGCTTCCCCTTAAGCCCTGATGGGCCTCCCAAGTGTCCTCATTGACCTTATTTTCTACAGTCCTGCTCACAGAGCGAGCTCTTTGAAATGCAAACCAGCTCCCATCTTTTTGTGCAAAACTGGTTGCACAGAAAAGAATAATGTTACAAGGACATATGTCAAAAGATAAGGTCTATAATTTCTGGTAATGGTTGGTTTCCTGGGATTTTTTTTTAAAAACTTTCTTTGCATTCTACTACAATGTTGGGGAAAATAGCTCATTTTTTTTAATGTCATGCAAATTTTCTGGACATAATTAATCTAAAGACGAGTTGGGCAAAGAGGTGGGAAACCAGACTAAAGCAATAAAAATAAAAGAAAATTTGAAATAGTCAAAGTCAAAGATTGGTCACCTATACGATCTGTGAGGGGGCTGGAGATATAGCTCAGTTGGTGGAGTGCTTGCCTCCCATGCACAAGGCCCTGGGTTCAATCCTCAGCACCACAAAAAAAAAAAAAAAAAAAAAAAGATTCTAAGCAAAATGGCAGCAAATTGAATGCCTAGGATTTTAGGCATTCAAATTTACCTAGGATTACCATTGACCTAGTAGTGTAATTCAATATGTGAATAAATAAGAACCATAAAATCAATAGTCCACTGTTGCATCGGCAGGACACAAGATAGTCTCTGGCACAAAGAAGATTCTTGAATAAATATCTGTGGGCTGGATGAACAAATGAAGTAAAGGCCATCCTATGTACTCCCACTATTATCACTACTATTTTGTATTGTGCTGGAGTTTCAAGGCAATAACATTACAAAAAGAAATGAATGGTTTGATTTTCAGAAAGGACAAATGGAACCTGTTACCATTTGAGGTGATTTGATTACTCCCAAATAAGTGAAGAGAACTGCTGGGAGCCATCTTCTAGCTGTGGGTAAACGGAGCAATGTTGGAGCCATTAGGTAGGAAAGCTTGGTATCAGGAGCTCCCAATAGGAAACAGCTGCCTTGAGAATGCCTGGTTCATGTGGCGTCCTACCAAGCTCACTGCTCAAGTTCTAATAGCTCCTGGAGATGGGTGTGGCTTGCCAAAATGCCAATCAACCTGTCTACTAGGAGACCACATGGAGAAGCAAGCACCGAAACAGGACTCCTTCCACTGAAACCTTACCCCTGCCTTTGATGTGCTCCCCCTTAAATAATTGGAGCCTTTTTCAGTTGTTCACTTGCAGCTCCTACCAGGACTGGAAGACCCATCAGGCACTCTGTTTTAAATCTAATTTCTACCTCTGTCTTTATTTCTTCCTGATTATTTCAGACTTTTTATTTTTCCCAGGTAGCTCACATCTCCTGGGCAGAAACCTTCTCTGTTGGGGTGCTGGTCACCTGGATAGAGAGATACCAACTAAAAAACTACTGAATTGAAAAGATAGTTTTAGGGGCTGGGATTGTGGCTCAGTGGTAGAGGGCTTGCCTAGCACCTGCAAGGCCCCGGGTTCGATCCTCAGCACCACATAAAAATAATTAAAGATATTGTGTCCAACTACAAGTAAATATATATATATATATATATATATATATATATATATATATATATATATATATAAAGAAAAGATAGTTTTAAGGATTGGGGATATATTTTTACATATATATAAAGAAAAGATAGTTTTAAGGATTGGGGATATAACTCAGCAGTAGACACATGCAGAGTTATCATGCGTGAGACCATTGCTTGCCCACCAGTACTGCAAAAAAAGATAAATAAACAAAACAGTTCTGCAAGTCAACCAGAAATCAAGATCACTATCTCTAAAAATCCACCAATAGCTTTATAATACCTGAGATGTAGAATTGTGCAAAAGGTAATGAGAACAGATATCATTTACAATACAACCAAAATACTTACCCAGACATCCATGAATAAAACTCTAAAACTGCTGAAAAGATAAAGAAGAGCTGAACTAATGGAGAAATATGTATCTGGTTAGAAATGTTATATATCTCTGTAGAAATGAGAGTTCTCCCCAAAATACTATGTATATTTAATTCCAAACAAATACCAATAGTATATTTTTAAGAAGTGTTCTGCAATTTTATTTTTCTCCACCTTTTTTAAATTGGCACATTATGATTGTACATATTGATGGGATTTGTTGTTACATATTCATGCATGCACATGCTACAATGATATAATTTGGCCAATATTATCCCCCAGCACTTCCTCTGCTATATTCCCTACCTCCCACACCTTGGTCCCTTTGATTTTCATGACATCTCCCTATCTTTCTTTTCCTTTTTCCTAAGTATGTACGTATGAGAGAAAACATGAACCTTGACCTTCTCAGTTTCATTTATTTTGCTTGTTGTAATGGTCTTTAGTTCCTGCAAATGACATAATTTCATTTTTCTTTATGATTAAATAAAGCTTCATTGTGTATATTAACACATTTTCTTTATCCATTTATCTGTCGATGAACACCTAGTCTGGTTTCATAGTTTTATAGGGTATTCTGAATTGTGCCACTATAAACATGGATATGCATGTGTCATTGTATGATGACTTGAATTCTTTAGGATAAATACTGAGGAGTGGTTTAGCTGTGTCATAGGGTAGTTCAATGCCTACTCTTTTGAGGAGACTTCATACTGATTTCCATAGAGGTTGTGCTAATTTTTATAATCCCACCTACAATGTAAAAGTGTACCTTTTTCTCCACATCCTCTTCAGCATTTATTATTCAAATTCACGGTGACTGCCATTCTGACTAGTGAGAGATGAAATGAAATCTCAAGTGTAGTTTTGATTTGCATTTGCCTAATTTGAATGATGTCAAACACTTTTTCATATTTTTGTTGACCTTTTGTATTTCTTCCTTTGAGAAGTATCTAATTCATTTGTCCATTTATTAATTGATTTTTTCATGTAAAGTTTTTTGAATTCTTTATATCATCTAGATATTAATATTCTGTCAGAAGAATAGCTAGTGAAGATTTTCTCCCATTCTGTAACAATTCTTCCCAATTGTTAACATTGCTGTGCAGAAGCTTTTTAATTTGATGCCATCCCATTTATTAACTCTTGGCATTGTTTCCTGAGGTTTACGGGTTCTTCTGAGAGAGTCGTTGCCTGTGCCTACATGCTGGAATATTGACCCTACATTTTCTTCTAGGAATTGCATAGTTTCTGACCTAATTTCTAGGTCTTTGATCCATTTCGAGTTGATTTTTTGTGCAGGGTGAGAGATAAGTTTCATTCTTCCACATATAATCAGTTTTCCCAGCCATTAGTATTTTGTTGGCAAGCTGATTCTAGAGTTTATATGGGAAAAATAGGTAATATTTTATTTAGAAGAAATAGGAGAATTGTTGCTACAATTTAAGAAAATACAACAAAGTGATGGAAACACTACAATATTAGTCCAGGGGGCATAAAGGTCAGTGGGAAAATAATGAGTTCAAAAAATAAAGCATAAATATATTGGGATTTCATCATAAGTGTGGAAATTCAAATCAGCAGGAAAAGGATGGACTATACAAAATAAATGGTGACAACAAAATCAGTTCTTGGGTTAGAAACAGAGTTAGGTCCCTACCTCACACCATATAGAAAAAGAAATTCTATGATTACTATGATTACTCCTGGGGGAAGAAAACAGGACCAGTGGGGGCCAGATGGGAAAAGAGGAATCTTTATATACAATCTCTGAATTTTAAAAATAAATCACAACAAGAATGTATTTATATATTGCTTGAATTTTTTTTTTAATAAGAAAAGAACATAGAAGGAAATACATCAAAATGAGAAGAGTGTGTATCTCTGTGTGGTGGGCCTGGGGAAGGTTTCCTTTCTCTGGGCTTCACTGTATTTCCTAGCTTTCTATAATGAACATATAATACTTTTACAATTAGTTTAAAGAAAACAGGAAGCTGTGTTCAGAGTACTCTCTGTGGATCATTCCTACTGTCAGCCTATAAGGCATGTTTTGACTCCTCCCTTACAGTAATATACCCACTATACAGATGAAAGAACGGAGGCTGCAGGTCCAGGTCCTTTTCCTATGCTCCAGCACTGGAGAGAGAGAGCTTCCCATTTGGGAGCTCCCTGGCAGAATTAATTCCAGGAGGCCCTGACCTCCCACCTACTCCCAACCCCCAGGGATGCTCCAGAGAACAGAAAAAAGAACCAGCTCACTTTGCATTAAATTTAAACCCTACTATCTTTGTCCCAGATTCCAGAACCCTCTGGATCATACTCCCCCTTTTTCTCACCCAGGGCTTAGTCATTCACCACACCCCTCCCTGCTGGGATGCCAAAGCAGGACCCGGTTTCCTAGGAGCCACTCTTTCCCTACCCTTGAATATGGACATGTGACCTTGGTCCAACCCCCCATCTGTTGCCATCCAGCAGAGGCAAAGCAGGAAGAGGAAGGGGTGAAGTCAGGGGCCCATCAGAGGCCACAGCAGCCAGGACAGGAATAGGAGCCAGGAGGAGCTGCAAGGACCAGTCAGAGTTCCATGGCTCAGTTGCTTCTTAATCCATTGGCTATATTTGGTGATGCGAGCGAACACTCCTGGATTCTGTGTTTGGGTGCAGGCCTTCTCCCAGGACAACACCCCAGCCAGCACCCATCGGCCATAGACTTCGCAAGCCAATGGTCCCCCAGAATCTCCCTGTAGAGAAGAGAGGAGTGAAGGAGGCTCCTGAACCCCAGGAAACCCAGAGTAGCCGCCCTCTGAGTTCTATTTGAGAGCTGTTCTTGCTAACTGGGGCCTCCTTGGGCTGCTCAGTTAGGGACCCAACTCAGAATAGCAGCCAATGTCAAAGTTTCAGGTGAAGGAAGGTGAGAGTAGATCCTGATAGTAACAGAGGGAGCTAAGCAAGCCCTGCCCCAGGGAACTGGCCCCCACCCAGGAGTTACTAGCAGGAGAGCTGCCAGAATCTGCACCTCCCAAACTCACAGAGCACAAGTTATCTCCATAGTTGGTGGCACAGACCAGATCTCCCTGGACAAGGCGGGTAATTCGGGGGATAACGGAGAGCTTGCGATAAATCTTGTTACATCTCTTGTTGTCCATGATGAACACCTCGGCCTCCTGCAGCTCTGAGGTCAGCGTGGAGTTGGCTGTGGAGGAGCTCAGTTGGGTGAGCAACAACCCTTCACATCACTCAACCTTGACTTCTGCCCAAGATATTGTCACCTCCAATCTTGAGGCTCAGTCAAGCCATGCCCTGTCACATTTCCATCCCCTCCTTCACTCGGTCCTTCCCCTTGCAGTGTCTACCCTAAGTATAGACCCTTTACCTTCTCAGACTTTGGTTAGGGATCCTCTTCTCTGGGGAGCTTTAGCTGCTGAACCAAGCCAGCCCTCATCAAGTTCCAGGGTGGCCACTTATATAAGTTGGGACCCCAACCATGTGCCGTTTCTCTCCAGACTGATAGTTTCGTACTGGCTATTCTCTCTGTCCCCTGACTAACACTTGCTCCTCCTTCAGACATCTCAAGCAGTCCCTCTGCCCAGAGCTCAGCCCAGATCTCCTCAGGTTTTTGTCAGCCTGCTCTCCCTGATTCCATCGCTACATGCCATGCACACCACATACTGCTGTGACTCCCTTCCGGGCAGGGCATGCATTTTCAATGGCAGGGGCTGGGTGTGTGTCAGATGCCCAAAGTGTGCCTAGTGAGTGAACGAGGGAGGGAGTGAACTTATGAACACCTGACCCTGAGTTTCTATAAGAGGCAAATGATTACACCCAGTCTAGAGAGTGTAACCTGAATGAAGTGGCCGTGGAAACCATGACAATGGTCACCACGGGAGACATGGTCCTAACCCATTTAAAGAACTAAGGACCAGAGGTGACAGTCACTTTGACCTCATGCCCCCACCCCACTCCATCCTGCTCACCTAAAAAGCGCTGTTTGACCTGGCCCCAGCCAGTCACCCAGCACTGTGTGCCAATCTTCAGGTTAAAGTTGGGTTCTGGGAGACAGATGGGCTGAACATACTTGCTGAAGGTGACGGGAGTGAGGAGTTGGAGAAGGGCGATATCACCCACGACAAATGTTCGACCCCAGAACTTGGGGTGCACAATGATGTCCCTCACAGGGATCCAGATGACCTTTTCGTATCTCATTGGGTTCAGCTTGGAAGTACCAAGTACCACTGTGTAGTTTTTGGAGCTGCAGGAGATACAGAGCCCCGCCTGGCAGATATCAGTTTCCCAAACAAGTATGCCCCTACCTCTTCCAAGGACCCTCTCCCTTATCGGAAGTCCTGCCTGATTTGCTGTGCTCACTCCACCTTGCCTAATCTATCCTGGAGGTCTCAGAGAGAGGGATCTGCCTGCCTCATCCTTCTTTATTCAAGTTGACTGAAGATGGCCTGTTCTCTGTGGCATGCTGCAGGTTTGTGGGTATAGATGCACATAAATGTATTCCTGCGGGAGGGGGTTCTGGGTTTTCCTACTTCCCAGCTTGGAATACAATCCTTGTTGCTTGAGATTCCCGCCCCAGTCAGTCCCTGGCTGCCTCTCAGATCCTGAATACGACACATTTCTGTGCTGGCCACCACTTCCCACCCTCCCCAACCCCCTCCTTCCACAAAGAAATAAGGAAACTGGGCTGGGTCCATTGTAGCTCTGAATCTCCAGGCCCTGGACCCATAGACAACACTCACCCTTTGATGCAATGGGCAGCAGTCACCACCCATTTGGAGTCAATGAGGGACCCTCCACACACATGCTCACTGTCTATCCGGAGGCTCACCTCCCAGGGCCAATGGCGGGGTTGGTCCGAATCCTGTGTCCACCAGGGCTCACCACAAAGTTCAGAAACTAGCATATCAGAGAGACACGTGACCACATAGAGGAGGATAAGAATGCCCAGAACCAAGAAGCCCTCCAAGGCCAATTTGCATAATGCTGTAAAGACAGGGGCTTCTTCCCATTTCAGAGAGGGAGATTGAGGGTGAGAGGCAAGTGGCTTGCCCAAAGGCAGTAAGCTAGACAAAGTGACAATGACAGATACCAGCATCAAGAAAGGGACATAGAGATTTCACAGCAGGAGAGAGATACTGAGATTCAACCAGCACAGGACTTCAAAACAAGGGAGAAGCAGAGAAGGGATCCTAAGCAGAGCTACAATGTTTGCTGCAGTCTTTACACCAAGCAGCCTGGAGCCCTCCGAGGTCCCCACTCACAGTTCACACACTAGTTTAATCAGCCAAGATGCACGACTGTGTGAATGAATGTTTGAATGAACACAGATGCAGAATTCTAAATAAAATATTAGCCAACATCACATTTTGAAAAACAACACTCCTTGATCACATAGGGATTGTCCCAGGAGTGCAAGGGTGGTCCCACCCTTGGAAGAGTTCCAATGCTTTCTCCACATGAACAATTCTAATGATCTGGAGGGAGAGAGATTTTGTGCTTTTCTCAAGAGATAAAAAAAAGGGGGGGGTGTTTAAACATTCAAGGTGTACTTACGACTTGAAAAAAAAAAAAGAAAAACAAAGGAAATTTGTAACTTTTGATATGTCAAATACCTATAGGAAACATCATATACTGTTGAAGAACAGACCAAAAAAAAAAAAAAAAAATCTACACTATCAGAAGCCAGGATAAGGAGACTCTGTGAAAAGGGGCAGAGGAAGTAATTTTTGAGAGCCTAAAGGGGATGTCCTGTTCTACCTTTTAACTTGGCTGGTTGAGGACACAGGTGTGTTCATGGTGATAATTCCTAGATCCAGTCACACTTTGTGCATTTTATTGTATGTACATAATACCTTGCATGAAATCATTTACTTTTGAAATCACTACTATTTCTTTACGCCAGCACCACCACCAAGAAAATACACTCAAAACACATTTTCAGTAGCAAAAAAATTACAAGTACATAGAAATTAACCTAATACCACATAAGACTTGTGCAGTGATAAATTTAAAACTCTAATAAAGGACACAGAAAATAATAAACATAAATGGAGAGACGGTCCTTTCTGTGAAAGAGAATAAGTATTTTAGATATAATTTTCCCAGGATTAATCTATAATTCATTTTCCAAGTTAGAATTGTTAAGACACTTGATAAACTTGTTCTAAAATTGACATGGAAAAACAAAGGTCTGGAAAGAGTTTGACCATTGAAAAATCCCAGTAAAGAAGGGCCTCTGTGCTGGCAGATATTAAGACCCACATGAAAGCCAAAATAACAGGAATGGTATAGTGCTGACACATGGACAGTCAGGTGGACCAACTCAGGAACTTGATGTAAATGAGCAGGTCACCATAATCAATGCACAAAGAACCATTGAGTAGGTGGTGTGAAAACTAGCTTTCATATGAATGAAAAGATTCCTCATTAATAGTTCTTGAAGACCTAAAGATAAAGGTAAAACTGTGAAGTTAACAGACTGTGTGCCATGGGTGGGAAAGAGTCCTTAAAGCCCCCAAATACAAACCATGCTGGGCTACTGGTGCACACCTGTCTCCCTGCTAACTGGGAGGCTGAGCAAGAGGACTGCAAGTTCAAAGCCAACCTGGGCAACTTAGCAATATTCCGTTTCAAAATAAAAATAAAATAAAAAGGAGTAGGGATGTAGCTTCATGGTAAAGCACCCCTGGGTTCAATCCCTGGTACCACACACACACACATACATACACACACACACACACACACACACACACACACATACACACACACACACTCCACAAACCTTAAAACATAAGACTAACTTGATTATATCAAAATCAAGAAGTTTGGGGGCTGGGGTTGTGGCTCAATGGTAGAGTGCTTACCTAGCAGGTGTGAGGCACTGGGTTTGAGCCTCAGCACCACATGAAAATAAGTAAATAAAATAAAAATATTGTGTCTATCTACAACTAAAAATATATATTTTTAAAAAGAGTGGGCAATACATTGCTTATTTCCAAATGAAGACATTTTAATGGGGCTAAATGAAAACAGGAGGAAACGTGGGGCCGTGGTTGTGGCTCAGGGGTGGAGCACTTGCCTAGCATGCCTGAGGCACTGGATTCGATCCCCGGCACCACATAAAAATAAATGAATAATAAACAAAAAATACACATGAAAGCAATATGTATTGTTATAAGAACACACAAAGAACACATGGAACGTATCAGAAAAAAAGTTGGAGAAGGTGGGGAGAAAGGGAATAGGAGTGGCGAATGGGCAGAACAATTTAATCAATTTAATTTAATCAATCCACCAAACAATCAATAATGAATCAGAGAAGAGCCTGGCAAGACCTGAGACAATGGAGGTTCGTGAATCCAAAGGACAGGAGAAACCCAAGCCTTTGCCCCTGATATATAAGGAAAAAGATAGGAAACCCAAGAGCCAGGCTCCGCAGACAATGCCCCAGGGCCCCAGGGCCCAGCAGGCTCCAGCTGCAACTGCACAGTTTAGAACCCCAAACACATGGAAAAGTGTAGCCTCCTGGACATGTCCCCAGAGAGGATGCAGCCTGGTCTGAATTCAAAGAGAGTCTGCATTCCCATGGAGTTCCCTGTAGATTTTCCCCCTGGATTTTTAAGTCCATACATCCTGGTAGTCACAGGTTGTTCTTTGAAAAGTAGCCCTCTAGAATATTCCTGGTTCCTACCAACCCAGAAATGCTATCAACTGATGCCCTTCTGAACACATCCCCCAAAGACCTGAAGCCTTTCCTATGGCAGGGGCCCACTGAACTCACCTGGTGTAGTTCTGTCATCTGTGAAACCTGAAGGAGAAAAGATGGCCAGAGATGAAGCTAAAGCTGGGGCATGATGACAGCCAAGACGTGCATGTTTTCATTAATTAGTTCTCTCATGTATTCTCCAAATATTCCCTCATCTCCTGCATGAGCCTAGCTTGGAGGTAGACGGTGGGGGAACCGATGTGTCACACAGAGCCGGCCCTCCAAGAACCCAATGCCCAGCACAGGAGGCAGACCTAAGTACACAATCACTCATGTGAAATCAGAGTGACAGACCCCAGGTGTCAGGTGAGCCCTGAAGAGGCGGTGGACAAAAGAGACTTCTGAGAGGAGGGGTTCCTGGGCTGGTCTTAAAGATGACAAGGCACAGCAGAAATGAAAAAGGGATGACATTCCTTGCAGAAGAAACATTGTGGTGTATGCTGGAGATGCCAGAGGATGAAAGCAAGACCTGTGATAGCTAGAGACAGATGATACCAGGAAAGGAGCACAGGAGCCAACCACAGAGGTCCTTAAGCACCTGGCCAAGAAGCTGGTTAAGACCCCCTGGGACGCCAATAAAGGTGTGGCAGTGCCAGGCTTGTAATATAGCCAGGAAGGTAAAGGACTGAAAGCTCTGAGATCCCACTGGAGATACTGCAGAACCAGACAAGAGAGGAGCAGCTCTGGATGAGGAAGTTGGTGTGAGACCAGACATGGAGAGCTGGATGGGAGATTTGGGACTACAGAGTAAGAGAGGCCAGTTTGTAAGGTGAGGCAGCTTTGAACCCCCAAGAGTCGAGATGTTTCTAGGTCATTTGGGTGGAGACTTCAGCAAGTGGCACATTGTTTTATGAAGCATTATCACATAAAATGTCAGCTTAGAGCCCAGGGTGAGTTAGTTCACCCAGTGAGCAGTAAACAGGAAAGGAGCAGGGAACTAGAGAGAGCCTTAGGGGATACCCCTATGTCAGGGGTGAGCAGAGCTGAAGGGGGCCTGGGGCAAAGGCTGAGGAGATAGAGGGTTAGTCCTGAGGTAGAGGAGAATCAGGAAGCCAAAATAAATAAAGAAAATGAAGGGAGCAGTAAAAGGTCAGGTCAATAAAGACAAAGGAATGGGCCAAGGATAAGGTGGGGTGGAAGCATGAAGCCTAACAGCCAGAGGGGCATGGGGATGGAGGAAGAAACACAGCAAAGAGAAGGGGAGAGGAGGATGGGCGACAGGAGGCCGATGGAGGGAGCCCAAGGCAAAGAGGGAGCCTGGAGATCTATTTTCTGAGAAAATGAAGCAGCTGCTGGTAAGGCACACTGGGTTGGAACAGGGGATCTGGGAAGAAGGTGGATTTTAGAATACTCCTTTGAGCTGTTCAGGAACATGCCTGAGTCAAACCAGCAGAATCGAGTGGGACTAGCTACTGGGGAAGAGCAGAGGATGGGGAGCAGGAGGAGAGTGTGAGGCTCCAAAGGTGCTGGGAAGAGGGTGTCCGGGAGGTCAGGACAGTAGTCACAGAGTCCAGACTGGCGGGGGGCGGGGGGGGACGGGGGGGGGGACGGGGGGGGCGGGGGGGACGGGGGGGGGCGGGGGGGCCGGAAGCGGCAGGATGCGGATGAGTCACAAGACAGAGGTGCTCCCCGCTGGCAGTCCCAGGAGGCTAGAGGGCAGGTGGGGACCCAGAGAGGACAGGGGTTTCAGATCACTGGGAGCCCCTGCAGAGATCCTGGGAGGGCTAATAGAGCACAAGTGGCCACTGGGCTGGTATGGGGACAGAGAGTCCCAGATGCCAGAATAGACAGCCACCCTGGCAGGACAGGGGCGAGAGGGGCGGAGGGGCGGAGGATGGCCCAGACGGCGTTGCCTTACCTGAGTTTGGCGGTAGCAGAAGCAGCTGCAGCAGGCAACTCAGGAGCCAGGACCTCAAGGATCCTCGCCCGGCGGCCATGAGTCCCGGGGCCACCTGACGCCTGCGGGGTTGGCTCAGGCGGGCTGGCTCAGGACAGCGTCTCTGGCGCGTGCTGTGATGCGTCTCTGACTTGTGGTGGCGCTTCAGCACGCGCGCAGCCAACGGCTCCAAAGACAACCTCGGATCCCAGGGTGGCCGGGCCCATGCAAGCATCCCAAGTGGCTCTGAGGGTATGACAGTGCCCACAGAACCTGGCTGGTGAAGGCCCCGACCAGATCCTTGGCACCTCTGCCTACACTAGAGAGTTCCACAATCACTATTGATGTGAGCATCTGGAAAGATGTTAAAAGTACAAGACGGGAGAAAAAATAGTAAGACTAGGGAATTAGGGACCATCCTTTTAAGAAAGTGATACATAAGCTGGACCTAAATCAAGGAATCCTGGGAGAAACCTGAGAAAAGAAAGACATTTTTCCTCGTTTACACACCACCAATAAGATCAGTGTCACTGAAAGAGGTGTGGTTTTGCCAGACCTTATAATAGGGCTTTTTGCAGAAATATGATGTCTGCTAGACATGGCAGGGATTGGGAGATGACCACCAAGACTGTTCTTTCCCCATAACCCAGCCTGGCATCTAAGTGTGTCCACACAGGTGAGGTGATATATGCTACTTCCATATCAAAAACCAAGAGAAAGTTGCCTTTTCTCACTCTTGTTACCCCAGAGCATTGATTCTCAAAGAAAGGTCTCCAGATCCACAGCACCTACCACTGAGAACATGTTCCAAATGTACATTCTCAGGTGTGGGCTCTACCTACAAAATTGAAAACATGCAGAGAGGAAACAGAAATCAATATTTTTTTAAAGAGATAATTTTAATATTTATTTTAGTTTTTTCGGCGGACACAACATCTTTGTTGGTGTGTGGTGCTGAGGATCGAACCCGGACCGCATGCATGCCAGGTGAGCGTGCTACCGCTTGAGCCACATCCCCAGCCCTAGAAATCAATATTTTAACAAGCCTTCGGGTTTAAAATTCACACAGATAATTACACATTGCTGAATCCATAGTGTTTTTGATAAGATTGCTTTATATAGATGTTTAGGTTTCTGCCAATATATATAGAGACAGTACATCAGTGTCATTATTTTACCAGTTCATGTGAGCTACAGAAAATTATCTCTTTATACTTCTGTTTGTAAAGTCATTATTTTAAACACTTCCTTTACATCAATGTAGAACCATGTCAAACAGTGTATGAGTTTTCTTAAACCACCAAACATAATTTAGAGAACTCAAGAGAAGGAAATGTTATTTTGATTATTCCTCCCTTTCTTTCTGATGTCTCAAATTTCCTTTTATTCTTTCCTTTCTGTTTAGTGAGCTCCTGAGTTTATGGTATTCTTTTATGGAAGAATTGTAGATGACAGGTTCCCTTGGGTTTCCTCAATCTGAGAATCTTCTGATTTCCGTTTAATTGCTACAAGCTACTTGTCACTGTGGAGGAACGTGGCTTGACCCTTGTTTCTTTGGTACTTGAAACATTGTGCCACTTAATTCTGTCTCCGTGTTTTCCGATGAGAACTCCACTGTCATCTGAATTAGTTCACCCTGTTGGTAATTTGTTATCCTTCTGTTTATCTTTGTAGGTAGTTTCTTTAATTTTTAAAAGTTGGATTGCCATGTATCTTGTCATAAAGTTCTTTAAGTTTTTTTAAATTCTGTGTTTGTCCAACATCTCAAACCTGTTTCTGTTTCTTGCCAAATTGGTCATTTATTTGTTTGGCTATTGATTCAGTGTTATCCTCTTTCTTTCTTTCACACTTTGGTAACATGAACGTTAGACCTTTTTACATTCTTTCATAGGTCCTCAGGACTCTGTGCATTATTCTCCTCCAATCTATTTTTCAGCTTTTAGATTATATAATTTCTCTTCTCCATCTTACTGTTCATGATAGTTTTTCCTTTTGAGCTATTCTGAACTTGGGACTCTTCATTAGATTTTTTTACTTTTGTTACAGTATTTTTCAATTATCAATGGTTCTTCTTTCTATCTTGTATTCCTTAGCTAAGATACCAGGGATTGAACAAGGGGCACTTAACCACCAAGTCACATCACCAGCCACTTTTTATATTTTTATTTTGAGACAGGGTCTCACTCAGTTGCTTAGGGACTCACTAAGTTGCTGAGGCTGCCTCAGCCTTCTGAGCTGCTGAGATTGTAGGCTCATGCCACTATGCTTAGCCAGTATTTCCATTTTTTAATTAGAAAAAAATCCCAGAACCCCACAGAAACCAATTCCAAGATTTTATGCTTTCAAGTAGTGTTCAAAAATATCAGTTTAGCCAGACACAGTGGCACACAGGGAGCCCAAGGCAGGAGAGAACAGCCTCAACAACCTTGTCTCAAAACAAAAAAAAATATAAAGGACTGAGGATGTAGCTCAGTGGTAGAGCACTCTTGCATACAATTTCCAGTACTGAAAACATACACAATCAGATTTATTCCATACATTGCATTAGGGAAGAAAGACTTCAGCTTGGAACCAAGTTCAATACCAAATACAGAATGATCTGCTGAAAAATTTTTAGCCAAGAGGCAGCACTAAGGAGTCAGTAGATGGGAAATTACCAAAAGAAACTTGCTTAGATATGAAGAGTAGAGAATTCTTGCTAAACAGGCTCAGCAGGATTCTTTCTACAAATTGGATTCAGCAGGATTCTTTGCTAAAACTGGAGGAGGGCTCAGAGGAAACTGATTAAAATTTGGTCTTTGTCAATTCTATATTGAAGGATCTATGAATAAATGTTGACCAACTAGATAAGAAAAGCAACTGGGCATAATGGCACACCCCTATAATCACAGAGACTTGTGAGGCTGAGGCAGGAGGATTGCAAATTTGAGGCTGGACTCATCAACATAGACCCTGTCCCAAAATTTAAAAAACACCTTGGGGGTGTGGCTAAGTGGTAGAGCACCTGTGGGTTCAATACTCAATGGGGGGTGGGGGGTGAGAGCAAAGACTATTTATTCTAATCTTGCTGTAGGAAAGGAGTCATCTAGATCACTTGCATTTTGGCAGAGAGTTGAAAACAGAAGAGCAGAAAGGCTATATTGCAGGGAAAAAAAAGAGGCTTCAAGTGTTCCCTGGTTAGAGGTTGTAAGCATGGAAGCTGTAGGCAGGCTAACTAGAAGTGGTGCATCTTACATGATTCCTTAAAGATATTTCACTTTCTCTGATTGGTCTTAAGTTGGAAGCAGATACAAAAATTGGTGAAATAGCTTAGGTTCTCCCCACAAAGTTTTTTTGGGGGTGGAGGGTTGAGTGTGTTTGTTAATCTGTTCTTCTACCAGGCAAAGATACAGCAGTTGGTCCCCCTTTGCCCCAATCATATTTGGCATGTAAGGACATCTAGATGATGTCATCTATAAGAAAAGAGCCTTTACTAGATACCAAACCTGTTTGTAACTTGATCCTGAACTGCCCAGCCTCCAGAACTGTGAAAAGTAAATTCCTGTTGTTTGTAAATTAATTCCATCTGTGGTTTTCTGTAGTATAGCAGTATTAGTCAATTTTCAGTCTTCTCTGTTCCTATGACAAAATACGTGAAATAAATCAACTTAAAGTAAAAAAAAAAATCACACAGATAAAAAATGAACCATAATACTAAGAGTGGGACCATACAATGGAGAAAAGCTACCTGCTGGCCAAGAAAACTGGATTGTTCTGGTAAAAAGGAGTTAGATTTGTTTGGCCAATCCATGAATATCCAGTGGTTTGTTGGGAGTTGGTGCTGTATTCATTAAGAGACAGTGTTTGATGTTTAAGCCTGATCTCCCAGTCCCATCCTTCCTCTGGCAACAATTGGAACTGCCACAGCTGCCCATTGAAATCTGGGGGTGAGACATGGACCCCTGGAAGGACAAAAGGCAGAAGATCAGGACAAAACTGGTCAGCAGATCAACAAAGAAAATGGGAGACACCAGCCCTTATATGAGGTCACCAAACCTGGGTACAATGTTTTGAATCTCTCACCCTACTTCATGTGGAAAGTCATTTTTCTGGAAACAAATTCGGATGAGCAGCAAGGGGAAGAACTGAAAAAGGAGGAATATTTGTTATGCTCCAACTTCACTCGGGCTCCCAGTTCCATTCTCTCCTGATCACCTGCCCCCAGCAGAATCTGTGTGACTCAATTCTAGAGGTTACTGCAGAGATGCTGGAAAATGACATAAGGGACCAGGATCTGCTTAGCAAAATCACCCATAAGATGCACTTCAGAGCAGGTACTGCCTTACGTCTTCTATGGTTAAGAAACAGAACTTCCTTAGCTACATGGGGGCACAGCTCTCCACAGAGGAGGTTATATATAACCAAACAACCCAAGTGAGTGGAGCTTCAGAACACACAGGACACTATCCAAACATTTATTCAGTTCACATTTTAAATCTCCACACTCAAAATTGTCTCAACACAATTCAGGATGCCCCTAATGCAGCCACTAGGGCACAGAGGAAGGAGTGCCGTATTAGGATACCCAATAAGACGCCAGTACCACAGGCTACTCAGTCATAGATGGATCCACATCGGAGCCGGCCAGCCACAGGCAATTGAGCCAGATGTGGAAGTCCCAGGCCTGACACCTCTTCAGGGACCAGGCAACACCTCTTGCATGCCCTCTGACAATGACCGCTCTAGCTGGTGTAGCAAGGAACGTGGGATTGGGTTCTTTGTCTCATGAATTCGAAGAATAAAACCCACAGACACAGGGTGAGAGTAAAGTAACAGGCTTTATTAGAGTAATAGAAAAAAAAAGTAGAGTTCCCAAAGAGAGAGGAATCCCAAAGAGGGATAACAAAGGGTGGCTATTGTCTAAGGGTTTATATAGATATGTAGGTTTAAGGAAGTCAGCCCCCTGCCCAATCCTGAATAAGACATTCATGTCCACAAGGTATTTATGCAGGCTTTAGTCCAATTAAAATATCAATAAGGCATTTTTCCTTCTTTGGAGGGGCATGGACCCCTGTCATGTAGGTCCTGATTTAAAAACAGCTTTTTTGTAAGTTAATTAGCAAATACATACAAGTGCTCTTTGTGCTCTGCTACTTAGGAGCATCTCCCTATCCCCCCCCAACAGTCTCTCTTCCTCCTGACATCTCTGGTGAGACACAGTCTCAAGGAGACCCTGAAACCAGGGTTTCACCGTGATGACTTCTATCCTTTGGCACATATTCTCCAAAGTGTCCCAAGTCATCATGCTACCCATGACAGGACTGCAGGCACTCGAGCCTCCCTTTCCAACAGGGAGAGCATGGCCCAGGCATGTTAAACTGTGGGTCTCTCGGGGGTCAAAGAGTCTCGCCAGATTTGAAGAAAGGACATTGAGAAGGAAAGGGAGGTTAGAGGAGAGGCCTAGTGGGAGACCCCACAAATAGGAGGGGAGTGGGCCCGGATGATCATATGGTCACCAGGATGGCCTCAGGTAGCATAAGACATATGAGCAGCATACAGACTCCCATGGAATATATACCAGAAGCCTGATTTAAAATATCATTGATCCACTTCTTAAACTGGATGATCTCTGTATAAACAGAAGGAAGGACACCGCATTTGTAACCCCAGCTCACGACACCTATCTGGATCCATGTGTTGTTGACTTCACAGGCAAGAGGGCCCCCAGAATCTCCCTGGAGAAAGAAAAACAAACAAACTGCAGGGATAGAAGAGGGTCCTCATCCGACCAGGCAGCACACCACCCAAGGTTCTGGGGAGACAGACATGCACAGGGCTTCCTTCCCCAGGATCCCCAAAGGCACTGCCAGGCTCAGGTTCTCATATTCTCAGGGGAATATGAGATTTGACAGAAGGAGGTTGATGTGGGAAGTTGAACATCCTCTGAGATGTGTTACTCTTTCCTGGTGACCAGGGAAGAGGACATGAGTCACAAAGCCAGCAGGGCCTACTACACCTGCAGTAAACTGACTCACTTTGGGTGCCCCTACTCTTCCACTGCTGCTGTCCCCTTCCTCATGACCCTTGCCAAAACCACCCAGGAGCTTGCAGCTACAGGAGAACCCCTGACAGAGAAGACAGCAGGCAGAGCCCACTACAGCTTCAGGCCAATATCGATGCCTATCAGTCAGTCCTTAAAGGAACCTTAAATATTTTGAGAATCACCTCTGCATAAAAAGGGCCAAAATTCTCATCTCTTACCCCCCCACCATTTTTCCCTGATCAAACTCACCTGTCCAACCCCCTCTGTTCATCAGCTCCACTACCTTCCAGACTGGGAAATATCCAGACCCTGCTCTTCAAGTGAAACTCGGCATGTACTTTCCCAAACCTGCTCCACTAGCCCCACCACCAGTCACCTCCAGAGAAACCCAGGGTCTTCCTTAGCCTCTTCCTCAACACCAGTACCCTATGATCTTCACCATTCCACCTCAAACACATGTCCTATGGCTCCTTGCTGCCCCATACCCTGCTTGGGATCCAATGGTGATCCCTAGATGATGAAAACTGCTCTTAGACTTCAGTCTAGGCACCGCACAACCAAGAAAGTCACTGACTTAAAAGACAAATCTGATCACACTCACCCAGGCGCCCTCCCAGTCCTGCCTGAGCCAGACTAGAATTTGGCCCTGCACCCAGACTCACTCTACCTCCCCACCCCACCCACTCACCTCTCTGGCCACATCTGCTATCCCATTGCTCTACATGTTTAAATCATCCTTCAACTGAAGATCTGCCCCCAGACCTCTGGGACACTGTACATGCTGAGCCCTCTCCCTACATGAAGACTCTGTGCCTCTCACAGAAGTGACTGATAGTGGGGACAGTGGAGCAGGTTTGGGAAAAGACATGTGAACTTCTACTTGAAGGGGTGGTTTGGGATGTTTCAGAGTCTTGAAGATAGCAGAGCTGGATGGATGGGGTTGGATACATGGGTTCACAGAAGGGAGAAGTCATCCAGTCAAGGTAAAGACTTTGGATCTCTCTCTGCACAGGTGATAATGAAATTATTCAGGGTTCTTGAAACTGCTTCTTTATTCATTCCAACAATAAAACTCTTTCCAATACATGCAAATATGCATCTGATAAGACTAGGCCCAAAAGCCCTCTCCTTAGGAACAAAGCTTGGTGGAGAGGGAAGAACATGGGCCTGGGAGTCATAGAGGTACGACCTTGAATTGATGTCCTTGGATCTCCCCTTCCCCATGTGGATAGTAGGCACTGTGTCTGTGTTGCTGGGTCGTGATGTGGGTTAACTGGGATCATTTGGGCTAGCGCTCACACTGGCAGGGTTAGTGCTGCATAGGAGAGCTCAACTAGTGAAACACAATGTGAACATCACCCAACCCACCTTCAGCACCCTAGCAGTGCCTCAGACAGTCAGGGCTGCTCCCTTTTGAAGGAACAGGCCATACCAGCTAAGAGAATCTAGGGAGTCACTTCCTGTGCACCTCCTTATCTTTCAAGGGACACTCAAAAACAGGCAGAAAGGGGCCACATACTGACCCAGCAAGGACTACGCTGCGCGTCATAATAGCCACAGATCATGCCGTGTCGCACCACGGTGATTGATGTTCTGAAATATCTCTGATACTTCTCATTACAAATCTTCTGGGAAAGAATCTTTTGTTCAGCTTCACGAAGCTTTTTTGGCTGCGCTAAAGAAACACAATATAGGAGCAAGTGGATCAGCATGACTGGGATAGGACAGGAGCCTTTGGTATACACTCTGGGTGCTCATCAGTTACCCTTCAAAAAAAAAAAAGAGCAGAAATAATGTGCCCTTGGACACAGTAGGGAATCTGGGTCCAGTTTGAGCAAGGAGAGGAAGAGGGAAGAGGCCAAATTGAGATAGAAAAGCAAAGATGAGTCAAGGAAATAGAGAGGCAAGGCTTTATCAGCCTGAGAAATGACAACCATGGCTCCATCACTCTGAGTATCAGTGGTAATGGTGACAGGTGTCCTGTACCTCTACTTTACCTTCTAGGGCAGGATCTAAGACTCTCAGACAAGCAGTTCAGAAAGATACAAGTCCAGTCTCATCCTAAAGATAGGATATCCTGTACCCTCATTGATGGGGTTGCTCTGGCTTGGCCTATCTCCCTGGGAACAAGAAGCTCAACTCACTAGGTAAAGTCCTTTAAAAACTGCTCAAATTGCCTAGGGAGCTCTTGACTCTAAACTCAAACGTACCCTGGAAAGAACCCACCATACCTGTCACCCATGCCCCCAGGTCTTGACATACCAATCAAAATTCCTAAAACAGTTGTAAAATATTCACTGTCTTATCTATTCTTCACCCTCCTCCCTAATCCACCCATAGAGAATCACTTCCCTAACCCTCCCTGGAGCTTGCATACCAACCCCAAACCACCAGGTTCTGCATCCTGGTGAAAGGCTCACCATTCCCTTCCATGCGGCCCCATCCGGTCACCCAGCACAATGTCTCAGCATTCACTGTGAAAGGCCTCTCAGGTAGGCATATAGGCTGGATGTACGAGGAATAATTCACAGGAACATCCAACAGAGCAATGGCAATGTCATTAGTCAGTAGTCGAACATTATAATATTGATGAAGAACAATGTCTTTAACTGGAATCACAACTGCGTTGTCATCAAACTCAAACAAATTATTGTGTCCCAGCATCACCGTGTATTCACTTTGTCTGTGGGGAGAGGACATTGTCTTCACAGAGATCCAGAGGGTCTGCACTCCCCATATACACATTCCAGGTAGTTCCCAGCCTGAACCCAACTCCCTCGGCAAGCCGTCAACCTCTCCCTCTCTACAAACCTTATCCCCTCCCACACCCAACCACTGTGGCCAGAGATTTTCCAAGAGTGGTTCCCCAGGCCAGTATCACCTGGAAAATTGATAAAAAAAATTAAAAGTTCATATTTATCACTAATTCTAAAACAAAATTTTAAATAAACCAGCTAATTGCTATTAGAAGACATTTCATCTAAAGTTATTTTAATATGTATCATAAAAATAATTTCAAACTGAAATATTGCTTTACCAACAGTTAACAATGGAATATGTCTTCTCTGTAATGTCTGGAAATAGGAGCAATTTATTATGAGCTTCTACAGATATTTTTTAAATAGAGCAAACATGTTAAACTTAAAACATGAACAACCCCAATACTTTTCAGTTGATTTTTGTTGTTGTTGTTATTATTTTTTTTTTTTTGGTGGAACTTGGTGTTTGTTTATCACCCATCACTTATTTCTGAGAGTGTTTATTCTATGTGAATATTGTTTCATGTTTGTATGGAAAATTATAGCTAAACATTTCATTGTCCTCAGTCTGCAAAAGAACCACAGTTCTGATTTGTCTTGCTTAGAGTCATTAAATCATTTCTTTTACATATATTGCTGTTACTTCTAATTTCCTTAAAGATTCAGTGATGTTTTATGAAGCCACGAAATACATATATTTTTATTTTGACCTAAATTTGTACAGTCCCACAGAGTGTCATTTTTAATTATAGATATAAAAAGAAATTTCATGGATAACCGGGAAAACCCCCCAAAAATATATTCATCTGGAAAATAGCTAAGATCTTTAATTAAAAATTTGATATGAAAAGCACAAGGTGCAGAAGTTTTGGAAACCCTGTAATGGATTACAACAGGTAAAAGTTAAAGAGAATACATTGATATCTTATAGTGTTGTTGCTAAGTAAGATGTACACTCTTTGTTGTATATTGTTTGACAGCCCAGATGTATCTGTTTATTTACTATACAAACTTTGAAGTAAAAGTTACCAATGTTTGAGGAAAAAATCAAATGATCAGGTCTCAGCCCAGATTAAATAAAAACCCTGAGGCTGTCATCCTCATTTTCTGATGAGGAGGAAACCTCAGAGATGGGGACAGGACACAGCCTGATTAGGGGCCAAAACCCAAAGACCCAAATACTCACCTACCAAAGACGCAGTGGGCAGCAGTGAGCACTAACCGGTTGGTGATGAGGGAGCCTCCACATATGTGTCTATTATAGGACTGCAGGCTCACCTGCCAGGGCCACTTCCTCCGTGGGGCTTCACTTCCACCAAATATTCTCATACTTCTTTGCCCACATACTGGATGATTTGGGAAAGAAGGTACTAGAAGTGAAGCCATTGGCCCCCAACCCCATGACCACCACACACAGGTTGCCTAGGTGGATCCACCTGTCACACAAGGCAGGTGGATATCCTCTCCCTCCCATTTTCTTTTCTTTTTTGGGGGTGGTGGTGGTGGTGCTGGGGATTGAACCCAGGGCCTTGTGCATGCTAGGCAAGTACTCTATTAACAGAGCTATATCCCAGCCCCCCCTCCCATTTTCAAGACAAGATCTGGCTCCATCCTCCCTAGTCTGGTTGTGTTCCCTTTCAACTCCCAGGCAGGCCTGTATAACCCTGGCACCAGAAGCTACCTGAAGGAAGCACATCTGGAAATGGATTAGAATCCCCATTGGGTTTTAAGAATGGTGACACTGTGGGCTCGGAAGCAGCCCCAGATCCTGGAGGCCCTGCTGGGGCTGGAGCTACAGCAGGATGTGGAATCTTTGGGAGTTTCAGGTGTCTGGGAGGAGCTGGGGCCTCTGAGCCTGCCAAGGTCGCTGAGGACTCTTCCTGGGGTCTGTAACCCCTACCTGAGGAAGAAGAGAGCAGTAAGACAGTGCTGGCCAGTCCTCCATCACCCAATCACCACCCGCACCCACCAGGACATCAAGGCCTGGCCGCACCCACTGAGGCCTCACTGAGCAGAGGCCCGAGGAGCTGAAGCCAAAACAGGAGGCCGGAGAGGGCGTTGCCGCTACTGCGGTTGCTCAGGAACGCCATGGACCTGTCAGCCCTCTGTTGTGCCCCCCCCGCGGTGTCGCACTCATTCTCATGCGCGGACCGCGTGCGCAGACCCCTGGGTCCCAAGGCCAGGCCAGGCTCGGCTCACTGTCCCCGCAACCCTGCAACATCCTTCACATGGGAGCGAATCTCAGCGTGTAAATCATTATTGTTTGATTAAAAACACAGCTGCAATCTTTTACATCTCTGCCCACCCACAAATGGAATTTTCTTCCCCACCCTCAATGAATCTAAGCTGGCCTTGTGACTTGCTTTGGACAACATAATGTAATAGAAGGGAAGCTGGGCACCTCCTGAACTCAGGTGCTAAACATCCTGGTAGCTTCTGCTTTCCCCTACCTGGACACTGACCTGAGGGCACCTGCTCAGCCTAGGGAAGGATGAGAGGCCTTTGGAAGAAAACTGAGGCACCCCTACCCATACACCAGGTAACCCCTCATGTTGGAAGGCCATCTGGGACATCCTGGGCCCTAAGGAAGCTGCCTCATGGATGTAGCCTTAGGAATGAGCTCAGACTAGACAGGCAGAATGGCCTAACCAACCTATGATACTGAGAGAAGTACTGTTGAATCCTGCTACTCACAGGAGTGAAGTTCTACAAAGCCATCATGACGCTGGATGAGCGAATACTGATCCGTTGCTGCCAGCAGCAACACAGGCCTTGGGTTACTCTGAGCTTCTGCTCAAAATGTTCTCATTGACCAGCCTTGTATCAAGGGTTCCTCTGTGAAGACACCCCCATTGCTCAAATGCACAATACAGAGGACAGAGATACACACACAGAGGGAGACCAGGAATGTTCTCATCCTCCCAATTCAGTTCTTTCCAATTTCTCTCTTTCCCAGGGAAGTTGCACCCAGGCATCCATCCCTTTAACTCAGTGTTCTTGTTGTGACCACCTCTGTTCCCACCTGTGATTTACATGTTATGTGTGACCCAACATCATTGCTTAATTCATATAGAGTAATCCACATTTTTGTAGGAAATGTTAATGATTGTCATCGCAAAACACAACTGAACCAATCAGGGTCACTCTAAGTGAATTTGGGGAATAAATAAACACACAGCACAGAAAGTACCTTTTCTTTGGGTTTCAGGCAAGAAAGAGTGAGGTGCACACGCTGAACCCTTTTACTGGGGAGAAGCCATTCAGATGACACCTACACGTGGGTGACACCTACACCTGGAGCCACTCTTCATTGTCTGAGCGGGTAACACCCAAGTTACCAGGACCTGGCTCTGCCATGCCAGACTGAAGGCAATAATTGGTCAGAACCCAGTGCATCAGGACTTCAAGTCTTCTGCATCCAGGGCAGCTCCTGACAAATGATAACTTCACACTTGGCATTCTGTTCATCCAAGGACCATGCCTGTCTTTTTCTTGGTAACAAATATGCTTATACAAAATTCCTGTCCCCTACATCAAGAAACCCCTTATATTTGCAGACACAGGGTACCCCACATGGAGACATAAATTTTCCAGAGTCAGGGACTTTATTCTGTGACAGGGGATATTACACTTGCCTACATACTTGTGCTTTTCCCCCTCCAGTGAAGCAACGTTGATAGGAAAAGGGGGTCAGAGCAATGAGGTGAGAGGGGAGAGAGAAAGGAGTAGGATGACAGAGGGAGGTAAGCAGGGATCATAAAATGGCAGAGTAGGGGAAAGAGGCACCTCCCACTTGCTCTGCTGTTAGGGATATGGCTTCATAACAAGGTAGGTGTCTAAACAACCCCATTTTCAACCATTATTTATCCATCAAAATTTGGAGAAGCCCAGAGACTCTGGTATAATGAATGCAGAATATAAGGAAATGCAATGGAACCTGGCAGACAAAAGGGTGCTGTGTCACCCCAAAGGGGCAACACAAAGAGAACATGGACAAATTTGGCACACAAAATGTGCTCCGTGTTCCTCAGCTTCTAAGCAAAGACCTGAGGTGGAGATTCAACTCAAAGAGTTTATGCTAAATCTTGTTCCTAGAGGAACCTTAACAAATATTTTCACTTGGTCTCAGTCGGTGCTTACTGTGTGACCTAAAGTGCATCTGGCAAATCAGGATCTCCAAATAGTTGTTTAAAAAAAAAAAAAAAAAAAGTGGATCAGGTGGATTCATTAAAGGAAGCAGAGGGGAGTGCAATCTGCTCTCCCTCTGAGCCCTGTGGTGTGCATAAATCGATAGGGGAAACTGGCCAGGTGGGTGTGAATACCCTGGAGACAGGAGAGTGCAACCAATTTCTTTTTAGCGGTAACACAAATGACCAGCTGAAAAGGATCAGGGGAAACTCATCAGGTGGGTAATTACATTCGGAGTCGGACACTTGAATATTCATATTTGGGTGGTGAGCAGGCTTCAGGAAACCTGCTGTGCACCACCCACCCAAAGAGGTCTGTCATGATGCCCTATGATTAGAACTCTGGGGAGACACTAGAAACCCAGATGCCCAGCTGAGATCAACATCTACTCAGCCCTAGGCATGCAATAATTTAATCCCTCCAGACTACATCCCCAAAGGTCCAAAATGTCATTTAGAGCTTGACCCCAGCAGCCAGAACTTCCAAATAGATCTTTGCACCACTTCTAACCAGCAAAAGCAGTGATCTAAGACATTTGCACAAAATCCCTACAAAAGGTACCTCGGACTTCCATCCCCCTGTACTTGTGAGTAGAGAAACCGACTCTTCCTAGCTACATCAGCAGGCAGAGTGGTAAAAAGAAAAATCCCAAAAGGGAGTTGGGTTTAATATCACTCAGCTCCAAGAGACATAGCCTAAGAACTAAAGGAAAAAAGAACACTTGGGGATAGGATGTAAATATTCAACTTCATCTAGATCCATGTAAAAATCTAAGTATTGTTAACACAGTTTCTTTTTAATTATTATTATTAATATGTTTTAGTTCTTTAATTAAAAATAATTGCTATATTTGATGATTGGCTCATGTACAAATATATACACATGTTTCTGAGTTTTTTCCCTCCATTTAATAATTTCTGTTAGTATTTTGTTTTTTTTCTAAGAGACAGTCACTATTTTTTTGTTTATTTGTTTCTTTTTGGTATTTTTCTCTTGATGTTTTTTTGGGGAGACTGTTTATTTTTAATTTTTTTGTTTTGTTGTTTGATGAGGGTTGGTGTAGCTGAGATGTTTAATTACTCTTATCCTCACCTATCCCCCTAATCTCTCTCTCTGTTTTCTACTTCTTCACTTCCTCCTCTGGAGGACCTTCATGCAGGATCTTGCTTCCACTTTATCTCCTCTCACCTTTTTTATTTTTAATAGTTTTTAGTTATAAATAATACCTTTATTTATTTTTATTTTTTTATTTTTATATGGTGCTAAGGATCAAACCTAGTGCCTTGCAAGTGCTGGGCAAGCTCTCTACCACTGAGCTACAACCCCATTCCCTCTCCTCACCTTTTGAATATTCCAAACTTCTTTATGCCCTCATACCCCAACTTCTTTACTATTAGTTTCCCATTTGATTGACCTTTTCTTTAGTGTAGGTCTTCCCTTTGCTGGTTTTCATTTTTTTTTTTTTTTCATTTTCCTCCTCATGGAATATTTTGCTGAGAATGTTCTGTAACGCAGGCTTTCTAATTGTGAATTATTTTAACTTGTGGTTATCATGGAAGGTTTTTATTTCATCTTGTAAAGACATTTGCCCAACCCAGCACAAAGTAAAGAAAATGCAGCCCCATTAAAAGTCCCTTATGTCAATGCAGAAGAAATAATTATCCCAGAAAATGGGTAGAAATACCAACAGTGTGAAAAATCAAGGGAATGAGCTACCCCAAATAGCTCACAACACAACTGACCCCACTGATATCAAGAGAAGGAAATGCCAGAAAAATAATTTAGAATAGTAAATTAAGATAGATAAACTGCTCACTGAAATATAAGGTGATCTAAGGAATGAACTAGAACTATATAAGAAGTAAAAGAACAATTCAATAAAGAGATGGAGATTATGAAGCAAAACCAAACAAATCCTGAAGTGATTCAATAAATCAAATTAAAAGTTCAGTTGAAAGTATCACCAATAGATTAGACCACTCTGCAGAGATATTCTCAGGCCTTGAAGACAAACTATATCATCTTGAAAATGAAGTCAGTAATATGGGAAAGATGTTTAGTGATCATGGCCAGAGGATTCAAGAAATCAAGGCTACCATTAAGAGACCAAATCTAAGAATCATTGGCATAGATGAAGGCACCCAAATACAAACTAAAGGAATACACAAGATATTCAATGAAATGATATCAGAAAATATTCTAAACCTCAGCAATAAGATGGAAATCCAAAATTTAGAACTCCAAGTGGACAAGATTTTTAAAAGATCCTCTAGAAGACCCATTATAATTAAAATGCCTAATATACAGAACAAGGATAGAATTTCAAAGCCATAAGAGAAAAATGCAGGTCACATTTAGAGGTAAGCAATTAGAATTTCTACTGATTTCTAACCCCAGACCCCCAAAGCCAGGAGGGCTTGAAATAATATATACCAAACTTAAAGACAACAGGTTCCAACCAGGGTTGTTATAACAAAAAAAAAAAAACCTATCCTTCCAAATTGAATAAGAAAATAAAAACTTTCCATGATAAGCAAAAACTAAAAGAATCATAATTACTAAACCAGCACTATCAATGTTATTCAATGAGTTATTTCACACAGAAGAAATTAAATATAAAAATCGTAGCTAGTGTATGGATGACTCTTACTAGAATAGCCAATGGAAGGATAATGAAGTCTGAATGAAGCATCAGAAACAAATCAAAATTACAGGAGATTAAAAAAAAATCTCTCTACACTAACAATGAATGTAAATGGTCTAACCCCTTCAATCAAAAGATATCAATTATAGAAGAATACCTCAGATACAGTAGAGTCAGTAAATCTTTGTTGAATGAAAATATCATTATCTGCCTAGTGTTGTTGTATTATATTGACTGACTACTGCATTTGGATGTCTGAATGTGTTTCTGAAATTTGAACTATTTATGCACAGATTTAAACACATTCTCCAATAATGATTTATTTGAACTTCATTGAATATAAGAGTCCTATTTTAAGGTATACAATATAATGCAAAAGTATTTTTTCATCTTTCATAAACAACTTTAATAAACTCAACCCTTCTTTTATACCCTGTGAAGAAAATGATAACATTTTTGCTGAAAAAGTAAAACTCAAATCAAAATAAGAATATCTAAAAAAAAAAAAAAAAAAAGATATATGTTTACAGAATGGATCCAACAAGCAAGCAGGAGTTGCTGCTCTCATAGCTGAAAAATAGATTCCAAGACAAAATTAATCTGAAGAAACAAAGAAAGTCACTTCAAACTAATTATAAATATTTATGCACCTAACAATGGTGTACTTACTACATGAAACAAATCTTACTCAATATAAAGAATTAAAATGACCCCAACACAAAAATACTCAAAGATTTCAACACATCTCTCTTACCAATACATAGATCATACAGACATAAACTAAGTGAAGCCACCTCAAAACTAAAAACTAGGGCTGTGATTGTGGCTCAGCGATAGAGTGCTCCCCTAGCACATGCGAGGCCCTGAGTTCGATCTTCAGCACCACATAAAAATAAATAAAGTTTTTGTGTCCACCTACAACTAAAAAATAAATATTTTTTAAAAGACTAAAAACTGCTATTAGTCAAATGGATCTAACAGACATCTACAGAATATTTCATCCATAAACAAGTGAATTCACCTTATTCTCAGTGGCACAAGGAACATTCTCTAAAACACACCACATTTTAGGATACAAAGCAAGTCTTAGCAAGTACCAAAAAATAGAGATAATTCCTTGAATCCTATCAGATCAGAATTGAATGAAACTAGAAATTAATAACAAGATAAAAAGCAGAATTATTTTCACACCTGGAGATTAAATAATATACTTTTGAATGAGAAATGGGTCATTGAAGAAATCAGGGAGGAATTAAAAAAATTCTGAAGAAATTAAATAAAAGAACAAATGTGAACAGGTATACAACATATTAAAATCTTTGGGAGAGTATGAAGATGATTCCAAGAGGGAAGTTTATAGCACTGAGTGCCTACATTAAAATAAATAGGAAAATCTGAAATAAATAATATAGTGTTACACTCCAAGGCCCTAGCAAAGAAAGAGTAAACTAATTCCAAAATCAGGAAAAGATGGGCAATAGTTTAGATCAGAGGTGAAATTAATAAAATTTAGGATAAGAAAAAAATAGTATGAAAGATCAGTGCAGCAAATGAAAAATTGGCTCACTGAAAAGATAAACAAGATTGAAAACCCCTTAGCCAAAGTAACCAGAAGAAAGAGAGAAAAGAACCAAATCAATAAAATTCAAGATGAAAGAGAAGATATCAGCACAAACGTTTCTGAAATCCAAAGAATCATCAGAAACTATTTTGAAAATTTATATTCCAATAAATAGGAAATCCTTGAAGATATTGACAAATTTCTAGACTGACATGCATAACCTGCCCATATTGAACCATGAGGACACAGAAAACCTTAACAGAACAATACCAAACTATGACGATTTAAACAGCAATTAAAACCTTTCAACAAAGAAAAATCTGGGCCAGATAAATTCTCAGCCCAGTTCTACCAAACTTTTAATGCCAATCATCCACAAATTGTCCCATGAAATAGAAAGGGAAGGAACACTCCCAAATTTATTCTATGAAGCCAAAATCACTCTGATACCAAAATAAGACAAAGATACATCAAGGAATCACAACCATGGACCAATATCCTCGAGGAACATAGATGTAAAAATCCTTAATGAAATATTAGCAAACCACATTAAAGAACACATCAAGAAAATAGTATACCATCACCTGGGTTTCATATCAGGAATGCAAGGTTGGTTCAACATATGCAAATCAATAGATGTAATTCATCACATAAATAAATTAAGGACAAGAATCACATGATCAGGCTGGGGTCATTGCTCAGTGGTAAAGTGCTTGTCTAGCATGGGTGAGGCCCTGGGTTCCATCCTCAGCACAACATAAAAAGAAAAAACAAATAAATAAAATAAAGGTTAAATTCTTCCAAAAAAAATCACATGGTTATCTCAATAGATGCAGAAAAAATTCTTTGACAAAATCCAGCACTCATTCATATATAAAAAAAATAAAATAAAATAAAAGGAACTTACCTGGGCTGGGGTTGTGGCTCAGAGGTAGAGCACTCACCTAGCATGTATAAGGCACTACGTTCGATCCTCAATACCACATAAAAAAATAAATAAACAAAATAAAGGTATTGGGTCCATCTACAATTTAAAAAAATTTTTTTAAATGGAACTCACCTCAACATTATTGAGGCTCTCTATGACAAACCCAAAGCCAAAATTATACTAAATGGAGAAAAATTAAAAGCTTTTTCTTTAAAACTGAAACAAGGCAAGGATATCTACTCTTACTACTCTTAGTCAATATAGATCTTGAAACCCTAGCCAGAGCAATCAGGCAAGAGAAGGAGATTAAAGTAATACAAATAGGAAATGAAGAAGTCAAATAATCTGTTTGCTGATGACATGATCCTATATCTAGATGAACCAAAAGAAAACTCCACCACTTTACAGAAGACTTTTAGACTGATAAACTTAGCAAAGTAGCAGGATACAAGACCAACAGACAAAAATCAATAGCTTTCCTATACTCCAATAATGAATCTGCTGAGAAAGAAATCAGGAAAACTATCCCTTGCACAACAACCTCAACAAACTACTTGGGAATAAATCTGAGGAGGTGAAAGACCTATATAGTGAAAACTATAGATCACTGAGGAAAGAAATTAAAGACATTAGAAAATGGAAAGAACTTCCAGGTTCTTAGATAGGCAGAATCAACATTGCCAAAATGACTACATTACCAAAAGTTTTATACAGGTTCAATGCAATCCCCATCAATATACTAATGACATTCTTCACAGAACTAGAAAATACAGTCCTAAAATTTATGTGAAAGAATAAAAGACCCAGAGTAGCCAAAGCAATATTGAGTGATGCAGGAGGTATCACAATAAGTGGTGTAAAGTTATCCTACAGTTATAATACCAAAAATAGCATGGTATTAGCATCAAAACAGACATGAATCCTGATAGAATAGAATAGAAGACAGAGAAAAACCCACATAGATACAGTCCTCTGATACTTGACAAAGGTGTACAACATATGTTAGCTCAGGGGTAAGACAGTCTTTAAACAAATGGTGCTGGGAAAGCTGGGTATCCAATATGTAGAAGAATTAAACTAGATCCTTATCTTTTAACCTGAACAAAAGTCACCTCAAAGTGGATCAGACAACTAGGACATAGACCAGAACTTTCCTACTGCTAGAAGAAAACATGAGTTAACACTTCAACATATTGGCATAGATACCAACTTCCTTAACAAAATGCCTAAAGCTCAAGAAATAAAGTGGGATGGAATAAAATTAAAAAGTTTAATTTTTAAAGAAAATCTTTGCTAGCTACTCTTCTGTCAGAGTATTAATATCTAGAATACATAAAGGGCTCAAAAATCTTTACAGCAAAGGAAACAAGTAAGACTGTGAAGAGACAGCCTACAGAATGGGAGAAAATCTTTGCCAGCTACTATTCCAATGATGTACAAAGAATTCAAAAAACCTAACTCCCATAAAACCCAAATGACCCAATCAAGAAATGAGCCAAAGAACTAAACAAAAATTTCTCAAAAGAAGAAATGCAAATAGCCAAAAAATACACAAAAATATGTTGAACATCTCTAGCTCAGAAAAATGAAGATTAAAACTATATTGAGATTCTCTCTCTCTCCATTTAGAATTGCAATCAAGAATACAAATAATATATGCAGGTGATGATGTGAGAAAAATAGTATACTCACATATTGTTGGTCAACTTCAATTAATACAACCACTTTGGAAAGCAGTATACAGATTCCTCAAAGGTCTAGGAATGGAACCACTATATGACCCAGCTATCCTACTCCTTGGTATTTATCCAAAATAACTAAAATCAGCATCCTATAGTGATACAGGCACATCAATGTTTTTAGCACTGCAATTCACAATGTCCAAGTTGTTATGGAAGCAATGCAGATGTCTATCAACTGATGAATGGATAAAGAAAATGTGGCATATATACACACTGGAGTTTTACTCAGCCATAAATAAAAATGAAATTATGGCATTTGCTGGTAAATGGATGAAACCAGAGAACATGAAGCTAAGGGAAGTAAACCTAAAAGCTAAGGGTTGAAATATCTAGGAATAAATCTAACCAAGGAGATAAAAGACTTCTACAATGAAAACTATAAAAATTGAACCAAGAAATTGAAGATCTCAGAAGATGAAAAGACCTTCCATATTCATGGATAAGCAGAATTAATACTGTCAAAAAGGCATATTATCAAATGCAATATATAAATACAGTGCAATCCCCATTGAAATAGCAATGATATTCTTTATATAACTAGGAAAAGAATCCTAAAATTCATGTGGAAGAATAAAAGACCCAGCATAGCCAATGCAATTTTAAGCCAAAAGAGGCATCAAATCATACTACAGAGATATAATAACCAAAAACTGGTTGGTATCGGCATAAAAATGGACACATAGAGCAAAAGAACAGTATAGAAAACACAGAGACAAACCCATACAAATACAGTTATCTGATCCTTGATGAAGGTGCCAAACACATACAATGGAGAAAATGACAGCCTTTAAACCAATGGAGCTGGGACAAGTGATCATGTATATTCAGAAGAATGAAACTAGACCCTTATCTCTCACCCTGCACAAAAAATCAACTCAAAGTGGATCAAAGACCTCGGAATTGGACCAGAAAGTATGCAACTCCTAGAAGAAAATATAGGGTCAACACTCCAGCTTTTAGGCACAGGCAATGACTTTCCCAATAGGACCTCCTAAAGCTCAGGAAATAATATCAAGAGTTAATAAATGGGTCAGCATTAAATTTAAAAGTTTAGAATGGGAGAAAATCTTTGCTAGCTACTCTTTTGACAGAGGATTAATATCTAGAATATATAAAGGGCTCAAAAATCTTTACATCAAATAAACAAGTAACCCAATTAATAATGGGCAAATAAAATAAAGAGACACTTCTAAAAAAAAAAAAAAGAAATTCAAAAGGTCAACAAATACATGAAAAAAATGTTCAATATCATTAGCAATTAGGGAAATGCAAATCAAAACTACACCGAGATTTCATCTCACATCAGTCACAATGGTAGCCTTCAAGAATACAAATAATAATAAATGCTGGAGAGGATGTAGAGAAAAAGGAATACTTTTACATTATTGGTAGGACTATAAATTAAGTACAACCGCTATGGAAATTAATATGGAGGCTCTTCAAAAACTAGGCATGGAACCTCTATATGACCCAGCTACAACACTTCTCAGTATTTACCCTGAAAAAATAAAATCATCTTTCTATAGTGACACATGCATACCTATGTTTATAGATGCACAATTCACAATAGACAAACTATGGGACCAACCTAGGTGTCCATCAATAGATAAGTGGATAAATAAAACTGGTATATATACACATGGAATTTTACTCAGCCATAAAGAATGAAATTATGCCATTTGCAGGAAAATGGATGGAAATAGCAACAATCATGTTATATGAAATAAGTCAAACTCAAAAAGTTTAGGATCAAAAGTTTTCTCTCATATGTGGAGCCTAGAGAGAAGAAAGGAAAACAAAGGTGGAGGTGGATTTCCTAAAAATCAAGGGAAGATCAACAGAGAAAAAGGACCAAGGAGTGGGAGGCAGCAGGGGGAGGGGAATGCTAAAGAGTGATATTGACCAAAAAATAAATAAATAAAAATAAAGAAATTTCTTTTTATTATAAATTTTTTTAAACAGTGATATTGGCAAAAATTATATTGTTATATTATGTGCATGAACAAATATGTGATAATTCTATCAATATTTCCAACTATAATGCACCCAAAAATATTGCCAAGGGTTGAATAATTTTTTATCATATGCAGAAGCTAGAACAAACTAAGGGGGTGGGGATGGAAGGGAAGGAATCATGAACATCAAAGGGAGCTAAATGGAGTAGAGGAAGAGGATACAGGGGGAAGGAAGAGGGATGGTAAAAGGCAGGAAATGAAGAGTGAAATTGACCAAAGTATGCTACAAGCACATATGAATATCCACAGTGAATTCCACATTTATGTATACCTATAAAGCACCAATTTCTAAAAAACAATAAGTGAATAGAAGGAATTCCAGTACAATACTACAGGAAGGAGACCAGGGGCGGAGAATGGTGGTGAGGGAAACAGAAATAATAGGGATGAAAATGGAGCAAATTATCTTCCATGCATGTATGATTCCCATATGTTATGTATAACTATAATGTACTAATAAAAACATTAAAACTGAAAAAATAAAGAAAAAAGAAGCTATGTAAATATTCTTGTATCCATTCATTCATCCACCCACCAAATAATTCTTGAACACACAATCTGTTCTAGGCCTGGAGCTACAGGATGGAAAGCAGAGCATGACTAGCCAGAGACCCCCGACCTTGAAATATTGGATATTTGGTGGTGGATACAGAGAAAGGAACAGGGGCCTTTCAAAGTCTGGGGAGCCCAGAAGAAAGCAAGCTTCATTACACAGCCCAGTGCAAAAGGCAATTCTTATATTGGGTCTTAACAAAGGAAGAGAAAGAAAGGAGGGAACAAGAAGCCATACTGGCATCCCCAGCACAGGGAACAACATAGAATAGACCCAAATACCTCTGACCATGACCTAAGACTTACTGGGTAGAGATGTAACCAGGTGGCATTTGCAGACAGACTTTTCCAGTTCCAGCCTGCCTAAGGTAGCAGGTGGGGCCCTTGTAGGCTGACCACTGACACCCTCTGGTAAGTGGGAGCTCTAGCAATGGACAAAGGGTGGGAGGAGGCAAAGGCTGGAGAATGATCCGCAGCCAGCCACAAAGCTCACTGGGACAGTAGCCTGGCAATTGAGAAGAGCCTGTGCATGCTCTTGCTCTTCTCTCTCTCTCTCTCTCTCTCTCTCTCTCTCTCTCTCTCACACACACACACACACACACACACACACACACACTCTCACACTCACACTCACAGGCACGTGTATACACACACGCACACACACACAGTGAGCCCCTCCTTCCTAGCCTCCTTCCTGTGGGTCCTCTACATGTAAGGCTCAGCCCAAAGGTCATCCTGTCTCTGTAGGGCACCCCTGGGACAAGCAGCAAGGAGAGGTCCCAGGGTGTGTGAATGTGCCACATGCCAGCCTCTGTCCCTCATGCTACCCTACTCCTGACTATAGATCTGCTAATTTCAATGATGAAACTCCAGCCTAAAGAAATGATGTCTTAATCAGTTTTACTGCTAGGATTAAAATACTTGATGAGAACAACTTAGAGGAAGAAAGATTTATTTTGGCTGATGGTTTTAGAGGTTTCAGTCCATGGTCAGCTGACTCCATTGCTTTGGGCCTGTGATGAGACAGAACAACACAGAGGAAGGAAAGCTGCTCAGCTTGGGGCAGCCACAAAGGAGACAGAGAGAAAGGGGCCAGGGATAAGAAATAGCTCCCAAGGGTACAACCCTAGTGAACTCCTTCCCCCAACAAGCCCCCAACTCCTCCAGTTCCCAATAATGCCTTCAAGTTATCAATACATTGATGTTGTCAGATCTCTGATGATCCAATCATTTCCCAAAATCTCCCCCTCTAAATATTGTTGCATGGAGACAAAGCCCTCCTCATCTGAGTCTTCAAGTCTTTGGGGGATAATTCAGATACAAACCATAATAGATGAATGATGTCAGAATCAGGACCACAGACCACCCTGGCTGTCACCTTCCATAAGATTTCAATGGGGGCAGACAAAATCCTCCTCACTGGCTCTTTCAGAATTTAATGGAAACCAAGAATTTCATATTTCCTAAATGGTGACCCAGTTTTCCTCAGAGATGATATATAATCAAACACCCCAAGTGAATAGAGCTTCAGAATACACAGGGCACATGTCAAACATTTATTCAGTTCACATCTGAAATCACCAAATTCAAAACTGTCTCAACACAACTTGGGGTGTCCCTGATGAGGCCACTAGGGTACAGAGGACAGGATGCAGACGGGGTGCACAATGAGGCCCACTCACAGATCTTCACTGGGGTACAGGGCAACCTACACCAGCCTCAGACAGTTGAGCCAGATGTGCAGCCTCAGGCCTCACCCTTCTGTAGGGACCTGGCAGCACCTCCTTCATTCCTTCTGACTTTTATCCTACAGGCTGGTGTGACACAGTCTCAGGAAGACTTTGAAACCAGGGCCAAGCCTGGTGTTAGTTTCACAGTGATGATGTCTCTCCTTTGGCAGATGTTCTCCCAGGTGTCCCTGAGTCATCATGCTCCTGGTGGCAGGCCTGCTGGCTCTCTAGCTGGAATCCGTTCACCTTTCTTTCCATCACACAGAACACAGCCCAGGCACAGAGGTGCCAAGGCAGGTGAGCACAGCACCAGGCTGGGACACTTTGCAGGCCACAGTCTTCCTGATAGTCTCCACTGTGGGGCAACCCAAGGGTGAAGGATCCCAACCAGAGTTTGAAGAAAGGACATTGAGAAGGAAAGAGAGGTTGGAGGAGAGGCCTAGTGGGAGATCCACAAAAAGAAGGGGAGTGGGCCCGAGGGATCACATGGTCACCAGGATGGCCTCAGGTAGCATAAGACATATGAGGAGCATATAGACCCCCATGTGATAAATATGAGAAGCCTGATTTACAGTGAGGTTCAACCACTTCTTAAAATAGATAACCTCTGTGTAAACAGCAGGTAGGAGATCATGACCGCACATGTAGCCCCAGCTCACAACACCTATCTGGATCCACGTGTTGTTAACTTCACAGGCAAGAGGGCCCCCAGAATCTCCCTGGAGAAAGAAAAACAAACAAACTGCAGGGATAGAAGAGGGTCCTCATCCGACCAGGCAGCACACCACCCGAGGTTCTGGGGAGACAGACATGCACAGGGCTTCCTTCCCCAGGATCCCCAAAGGCACTGCCAGGCTCAGGTTCTCATATTCTCAGGGGAATATGAGATTTGACAGAAGGAGGTTGATGTGGGAAGTTGAACATCCTCTGAGAAGTGCTACTCTTTCCTGGTGTCCAGGGAAGAGGACATGAGACACAAAGCCAGCAGGGCCTACTACACCTGCAGTAAACTGACTCACTTTGGGTGCCCCTACTCTTCCACTGCTGCTGACCCCTTCCTCATGACCCTTGCCAAAACCATCCAGGAGCTTGCAGCTACAGGAGAACCCCTGTCGGAGAAGACAGCAGGCAGAGCCCACTACAGCTTCAGGCCAATATCGATGCCTATCAGTCAGTCCTTAAAGGAACCTTAAATATTTTGAGGATCACCTCTGCATAAAAAGGGCCAAAATTCTCATCTCTTACCCTCCCCCCATTTTTCCCTGATCAAATTCACCTGTCCAACCCCCTCTGTTCATCAGCTCCACTACCTTCCAGACTGGGAAATATCCAGACCCTGCTCTTCAAGTGAAACTCGGCATGTACTTTCCCAAACCTGCTCCACTAGCCCCACCACCAGTCACCTCCAGAGAAACCCAGGGTCTTCCTCAGCCCCTCCCTCAACACCAGCGCCCTATGATCTTCACCATTCCACCTCAAACACATGTCCTATGGCTCCTTGCTGCCCCATACCCTGCTTGGGATCCAATGGTGATCCCTAGATGATGAAAACTGCTCTTAGATTTCAGTCTAGGCACCACACAACCAAGAAAGTCACTGACTTAAAAGGAAAATCTGATCACACTCACCCAGGCTCCATCCCAGTCCTGCCTGAGCCAGACTAGAACTTGGCCCTGCACCCAGGCTCACTCTACCTCCCCACCCCACCTACTCACCTCTCTGGCCACATCTGCTACCCCATTGCTCTACATGTTTAAATCATCTTTCAACTGAAGATCTGCCCCCAGACCTCTGGGACACTGTACATGCTGAGCCCTCTCCCTACATGAAGACTCTGTGCCTCTCACAGAAGTGACTGGTAGTGGGGACAGTGGAGCAGGTTTGGAAAAAGCCAGGCTGAGTTACTCTTGGAATGTTTCAGAGTTTTGAAGGTAGCAGAGCTGATGGATAGATGGGGTTGGGTACATGGGTTCACAGCAGGGAAAAATCATCCAGTAGAGGTAAAGACTTTGGCCCTCTCTCTGCACAGGTGATAATCAAAATATTCAGAGTTCTTGGAACTTCTTCTTTGTTCATTCCAACAATAAAATTCTTTCCAATACATGCAAATATGCATCTGATAAGACTAGGCCCAAATTCCTCCTCCCAAATTCCTTGGTGGAGAGGAAAGAACATGGGCCTGGACAACCTTGAATTGATGTCCTTGGATCTCCCCTTCCCCATGTGGATAGTAGGCACTGTGTCTGTGTTGCTGGGTCGTGATGTGGATTAACTGGGATGATTTGGGCTAGCACTCACATTGGTGGGGTGAGTGCCGCACAGGAGAGCTCAACTAGTGAAACACAATATGGACATCACCCAGCCCACCTTCAGCACCCTAGCAGTGCCCCAGACATCCAGGGCTGCTCCCTTTTGAAGGAACAGGCCATACCAGCTAAGAGAATCTAGGGGGTCACTCCCTGTGCACCTCCTTAGCTCAACTAGGAGTGAATAACTTTCTCCTAAGAATAAGAAACTTTTCAGTGGACACTCAACACACAGGCAGAAAGGGGCCACATACTGACCCAGCAAGGACTACGTCGTTGCACATCATGATAGCCACAGATCATGCCTTCTCGGACTGTGTATTTAGGTACTCCAAAATAGTCCTCATACCTTTTTCTACAAATCTTCTGGGAAAGTATCTTTTGTTCAGTTTCACGAAGAATCATTGGGTGAACTAAAGAAACACAATTTAGGAGTAAAGGGATCAGCACAACTGGGACAGGACAGGAGCCTTTGGTACACACTCTGGGTGCTCATCAGGGTGTTTACACACAGCTGCCCTTAAAAAAAAAAATGCCTTCTGGAACCAAAAGGGAACTCAGACCCAGTGTGGACACTGAGAGGAAGCAGTAAAAGCAAAATCAAGACAGAAAAAAATAAAAAATTAAAAAGAAAAAAAAGACTAAGAAATAGGAAAAGCTTTATCATCTTGAGAAATGACAACCAAGTATCAGTGGTAATGGTGAAAGATGTTCTGTACCACTAAATCGCCTTCTAGAATAAAGATTATCAGACAGCTGGTTGGTTCACCTGTACCATCATTGACAGATTTACTGTCTTGGCTTGACCTATGTCCCTGGGAATAAGAAGCTCAATCCACTAGATAAAGCCTTTAAAAACCTCTTAAATTGGCTAGCAGCTCTTGACCCCAAACTTAAACGTACCCTGGAAAGAACCCACCATACCTGTCACCCATGCCTCCAGGTCCTGACATACCAATCAAAATTCCTAAAATAGTTGTAAAGTATTCACTGTCTACCTATTCTCCACCCTCGTCCCTTACCCACCCACTAGAGAATTACTTCCCAACCCCAAACCACTAGGCTTCCCCGCCTCTGCATCCTGGTGAAAGGCTCACCATTCCTTTCCATGCGGCCCCATCCGGTCACCCAGCACAATGTCTCAGCATCCACTGTGAAAGGTCTTTCAGGCAGGCATATAGGCTGGATGTATGGGGAATAATTCACAGGAAAGGCCAGCAGAACAATGGCAATGTCATTTGTCAGGTTTTTAATTTCAAAACCTTGATGAGGATAAACATCTTTAACGGGAACCATAACGGCGTTCTCATCAAATTCATTCAACTTATTGTTTCCCAGTATCACCCTGTAATGTGTTTGGCTGTGGAGAAAGGACATGGTCTTCATAGAGATCCAGAGGGTCTACATTCCCTGTCTACACATTCCAGGTGGTTCTTAGCCTGAACCCAATTTCCACTGTGAGCCATCAACCACTCCCCTCTCTACAAACCTTATCCCCTCCCACACCAAAACCACCATGGTCAGAAATTCTCCAAGTGTGGTTTCCAGGCCAGTATCCCTTGAAAAATTATTAGAAATACAAATGCTAAAGTTTCATGCCAGACTGAATAAAAATTCTGGGGCTATTACCTGCTTCTTCTGATGAGGAGGAAACCCCAGAGATGGAGACAGAACACAGCCTGATTAGGGGCTGAAACCCAAAGACCCAAATACTCACCTAAGCACGCAGTGGGCAGCAGTAAGCACTAACCGGTTGGTGATGAGGGAGCCTCCACATATGTGTCTATTATAGGACTGCAGGCTCACCTGCCAGGGCCACTTCCTCTGTGGGGCTTGCTTTCCACCGTATATCCTCATAGTTCTATGCCCACATGCTGGATGATTTGGGAAAGAAGGTACTGGAAGTGAAGCCATTGTCCCCCAACCCCATGACCACAACACACAGGTGCCCAGGTGGATCCACCTGTCACACAAGGCAGGTGGATGTCCTCTCCCTCCCACTTTCAAGACAAGATCTGGCTCCATCCTCCCTAGCCTGGAAGGCCTGTATAACCCTGGCACCAGAAGCTACCTGAAGGAAGCACATCTGGAAATGGATTAGAATCCCCATTGGATTTCAAGAATGGTCCCACTGTGGGCTCTGAAATAGCCCCAGATCCTGGAGCCCCTGCTGGGGCTGGAGCTACAGTAGAATGTGGAATCTTTGGGATTTTCAGATGTCTGGAAAAAGCTGGGGCCTCTGAGCCTGCCAGGGTCACTGGGGACTCTTCCTGGGGTCTGTAACCCCCACCTGAAAAAGAAGAGAGCAGCAGAACAGTGCTGGCAGCTAGTCTGTGAAGCCTCCCGGCCTCCTGCCTGTGCCCCAGTACCTGACCATCACCCGCGCCCACCTGGAGAGCCAGGCCTGGTTGCAGCACCGGCTGAGGCCCCACTGAGCAGAAGCCCAAGAAGCTGAAGCCACAACAGGAGGCCCAGAAAGGGGATACCATCTTCACCGTAGCTCAGGGACGCCATGGATCTGTCAGCTCTCTGTTGCGCCCCCGTGCGGAGGCGTAGTACCTGCCCTTGCGCTTGGGAGCAAAGACTCTCCAAGCGTTGCCTGCTGGGTCCCCAGGCTGGGCGGGGCCTCACGGGCCCAGCGCTGCTGTCCTTCAGATGGGAGCGAACCTCAGTGTGTCAAAAAGCCCATCGTTTTCCAATACCACACCCCCACACCTGACAACCTCCCACCATAGCAGTTTTCCAACTTTCTTTTTAAGGTCTCCTTGCTAAAACAATACCAATATCAATGTCAACGATATAAATATGTAGTCGCAATCCATGTACACTGACCATGCATGGAACCATAGTCCGGGTCAGATAAGGAGCTATGCCAGTCCCCGTGAAACCCTTCTGTGTGCCCTCTGTGAAGCTAGTTCCTTCCATTTTCAAAGGTAACCATTCATCTGAACTTTATGGAATTCCTTGTGTTTCTTTCGAGTTCTTGCTTCCTTGGACATACACTTTGGTTTGGCTTGACTGTTCTGTATTTTATATACCTGTACACACACTTATGACTGCACTTTTACCCTCAGTCCCTCACACCTCCTCTGTTGAAGACTCCTGGGCTGTTTGTCCCCTCAAGTCTCCCACAGTCTGAACTTAGTATGTCCCTCTGCCTCCTCTAATTCCTGCAAATCAACAGTGGCACTCAATCCCTGTCAACATTATAGCAGGTGTCACATTCTGTCATTAGGAGACACCATGTCTAGGTGGCCTCCTTTTGTGACATTACAAGCTGTTGAGGATCATGCTTTCATGCACTAGTTCAATTAGGGATTGAAAATAGTGATTTCATCCTTGTGTCATACTTTGTGAAAAATTTTTAAAGATTTTGAGTGTTCACATATTTTAGAGGTTTCAATAATTGCAGTTATTATTGTTCTTGTGGAAGATTAGAGAACATGGCCATAATGTTTTACATCTCTGCCCACCTACAAATGGAATTCTCTTCCCCACTCTCAATGAATCTGAGCCGGCCTTGTGACTTGCTTTGGACAACATAATGTGATAGAAGGGAAGCTGGGTACCTCCTGAACTCAGGTGCTAAACATCCTGGTAGCTTCTGCTTTCCCCTACCTGGACACTGACCTGAGGGCACCTGCTCAGCCTAGGGAAGGATGAGAGGCCTTTGGAAGAAAACTGAGGCACCCCTACCCATACACCAGGTAACCCCTCATGTTGGAAGGCCATCTGGGACATCCTGGGCCCTAAGGAAGCTGCCTCATGGATGTAGCCTTAGGAATGAGCTCAGACTAGACAGGCAGAATGGCCTAACCAATCTTTGATACTGTGAGAAGTACAGTTGAATCCTGCTACTCACAGGAGTGAAGTTCTACAAAGCCATCATGATGCTGGATGAGCGAATACTGATCAGTTGCTACCAGTAGCAACACAGGCCTTGGCATGGGAGCTTCTGCTCAAAATGTTCTCATTGACCAGCCTTGTGTCTAGTGTTCCTCTGTGAAGACACCCTCACTGCATACACTCTAGGAATTCACCAGATTTGTGGCCATCAGCACTTCAGCTCATGCCTGATAAAGCCGCTCCAACATACCTGTTTTCTTTACAAGGCCCATTACAGTCTTCTTGCACCTAGGAACACTAAGTAGTATTTCCATAATACATGTGGGGTGCTTTCAAACAGCAAAATTGCCAACAAAAGGCATAAAAGTGTAAAGAATGTGGAAAAAAAAAGATGACAAAAAGGACACTTGTTTACAAAAGCTGAAGAAAGCAACAAAAGCATCACACTCCAATCTCAGGAGCATGTGCACCATTCAAGTGTTTCCATGGCTCGGTACACATCCACCATGACCACAAAAACACTGTATTGACTTGGGGCTTCAAAATAAACCTCAGCCAATTAGTGAATTTGAAAATAAGAATCTTTAAATAATGAGAATCAACAAGAATATATTGTGTTTCAAACCACTGAGTTTGGGGTGATCTCTCCCACAGCAGTAGATCATTGGCATACTTCCTGAAGCTTGAAATCTCCCATCTTTCATCAGGTAGTATGTGCTACACTGAGTTGCCTAGACACTGATAGAGTTGTGTGCAAGGTTGATGAGCATGTCCTTGGGAGGTACACTTGTAAGGAGCAAGTGAAACAGAACTGGGCCTTAGGAGAAGTCGAGCTATAAGGCAGTTGCAACTGAGGTCTCCATTGATCCTACAAGAAGCCTTTCCAATTCATCCTGTATGTAGGGAAGGAGTCCAGGCCTTTCAATCTCTGCATACCAATCACTTGTTACAGGCTGTATTGCAAAGGGATATCATCTTTAGAGAAAGTTTCGCAGCTGAGCACACTTCTTATGAAATTGCAGCTGTGAGTCAGTATTTGCTGCCCAAGGTAGCAATGGCCCATCACAGGCTGCCCACTGATACCCTCTGGTAAGTGGGAGCTCTAGCAGTGGACAAAGGGTGGGAGGAGGCAAAGGTCTGGAGAATGATCAGCAGCAGCCACAAAGTTCACTGGGACAGTAGCCTGGCAGTTGAGAAGAGCCTGTGCATATGCTTGCTCTTCTTTCTCTCTCTCTCTCTCTGTCTATCTCTTTCTCACACACACACACACACACACACACACACACACGCACACCACACAGGCACATACACACACACAGTGAGCCCCTCCTTTCTAGCCTCCTTCCTGTGGGTCCTCTGCTCTTAAGGCCCAGCCCAAAGGCCATCCTGTCTCTGTAGGGCACCCCTGGGATAGGCAGCAAGGAGAGGTCCCAGGGTGTGTGAGTGTGCCACACACCAGCCTTTGGCTCTCATGCTACACTGCTCCCGACTATAGATCAACCAGAATTTGAAGAAAGGACATTGAGAAGGAAAGAGAGGTCAGAAGAGAGGCCTAATGGGAGACTCAGAAATAGGAGGGGAGTGGGCCAGGGTAATCAATGAAACTAGGGCCAGTTTCAATGATGAAACTCCAGCCTAAAAAAAATGGTGTCTTAATCAGTTTTACTGCTAGGATTAAAATATCTGACGAAAACAACTTAGAGGAAGAAAGATTTATTTTGGCTGATGGTTTTAGAGGTTTCAGTCCATGGTCAGCTGACTCCATTGCTTGGGCCTGTGATGAGACAGAACAACACAGAGGAAGGAAAGCTGCTCAGCTTGGGGCAGCCACAAAGGAGACAGAGAGAAAGGGGCCAGGGATAAGAAATAGCTCCCAAGGGCACAACCCTAGTGAACTCCTTCCCCCAACAAGCTCCCAACTCCTCCAGTTCCTGATAATGCCTTCAAGTTATCAATACATTGATGTTGTCAGATCGCTGATGATCCAATCATTTCCCAAAATCTCCCCCTCTAAATATTGTTGCATGGAGACAAAACCCTCCTCATCTGAGTCTTCAAGTCTTTGGGGGATAATTCAGATACAAACCATAATAGATGATGATGTCAGAATCAGGAACAGAGACCATGGGCCACTGGCTGTAATCACTCATCATTTCAAAGGGGGCAGACAAAATCCTCATTTTGGCTCTTTCAGGATTTAATGGAGACTGAGAATATCATCCTTAGTTAAATAGGGACCCAGTTCTCTACAGAGGAAGTTATATGGAAGCAAACATCCCAAGTAAGCAGAGCTTCAGAACACAAAGGAAACTCTCCAACAAACATTTATTCAGTTCACATCTGAAATCTCCACACTCAAAACTGCCTCAACACAACTTGGAGTGTCCCTAATGCAGCCACTAGGGCCCTGAGGAAGAGGTGCCAGTCTGGGGTGCCCCATGAGGCCTGTGTGCCACAGGTACCCACTCACAGAGCCACACTGGGTACAGGGAAACCTGTGCCAACTCCAGGCACCAAGCCAGATGCTAAAGTCCCAGGCCTCACACCTCTGCAGGGACCTGCTAGGGCCTCCTTCACTGCCTCTGCAATCACCTTGCAGGTTGGTGTGACAAAGTCTCAGGGAGACCCTGAAACTAGGGCCAGGTTCTGCCTTCCTTCACCGTGATGAATTCTCTCCTTTGGCAGATGTTCTGCAAGGTGTCCCTAAGTCACCACGCTCCCAATGGCAGGTCTGCTGGCCCTCTAGCTAGAATCAGTTCACCCATATTCCCAGCAGGCACAGGTTGGCTGAGGCAGATGAGCAGAGCACCAGCTGGGACACTTGACAGGCCCCAGTCTCCCTGCTGTGCTCCATGTGGATCTCCTCAGGGGCGATGAATCCCAACCAGAATTTGAAGAAAGGGCATTGAGAAGGAAAGAGAGGTCAGAGGAGAGGCCTAGTGGGAGACTCAGAAACAGGAGGGGAGTGGGCCAGGGTAATCACGGGGTCACCGGGATGACTACACACAGGCTTAACATGAGGAAGTTTGCTGAGTCCAGACAGGAAGCCCGGTTCATTAGAGAAACTATCCAGTCCCTGTAGAAACTAACTTCTGTATATATACCAGGATAGCCAAGGCGACCACAGCCAAGGCCCCAGCTCACAATTCCCACCTGGATCCATGTTGTATTATATTCACAGACTAGGGGGCCCCCAGAGTCTCCCTGGAGAAAGAGAAAAGAAACAAATGGCAGAAATGGATTCGATCTACATCAGAGCAAGCTGATGGTACTTCAAGTTACTGGCAAACGGGGCACACCTGTGGTGTCCCCAGGCACCTGCCAGCTCCTAGTTTCTGTGAGCATGAGATTTCAGAACTGAATATTTTAACAAATAAAAATTATCTATCTACTGAAAAATTTGTGCTCCAAAAAAACTATATAAACAAAGATAATGCACCAACTCTGGGACAGAAATGAATAAACTGCTCACCCAAGTGCATTGCATGTCACATAAAAGTGGTTCAAAACATGGAACTTCATATTATAACCTGCTTGATTCACCACCACTATACCCCCCCACCCCACCCCCCCCACCCCCTGCCAGGCAGAATCCACTACTCTCTCCTGAAGGATTATGTCAGGCTAACTCAGGAGAGTCCTGGTGGCTTGTCCTCGCACACCATTAACTTGAATAAGGGTTAATGGAGGAATTAGGGGACCACCCAGGCTCTTTTGCCTGGGGGGAAGAAAACTGTAATGCAGAGCAGCAAGGGCCCCATGAAACTCACCTGGCAGGAGTCCTTTCCTTCATCATTATAGCCACAGACCGTCCCTTCCTTGGTAAACTGAACTTTAGTTTTTGTCCTTTTCTGAAGCAACTCATTACATTTCTGGTGACGAATAATGTTTAGCTCAGCCTCCTGAAGCTCTTCTGATGCCCTTTCTGAATCTACAGAAAGATAATTTAGGAGTGGATCTGCATGAGTGAGACTAGACAGACACAGTGGTACTTACTCTGAGTCTCAATTCAGTGTGTTCACACACAGGCATCCTCTTAGGAACTGGCTATTGTCCCCAGCTGACCCTGGAGGAAATGAGGTCTAACACTGACATGAGTGTAGGATGATGTTAAGATCCAAACCAAAGCAAAAGTAAAAACAGCCCAGGAGAGGGAAGCCAAAGTCTTGTCAGTCTGAGAAATAACAACCAAACTCTGTCACTCTAAGTATCACCAGGGTGTCCTGTGTATCTATAAAGCAACTTTACTTTCTAGAACAATATCACAGACTCTCAGACACATGGTGCCCCAAAGGTACCAAAATCCCAAATGTCAAGGAATAGGAGGTCCTAAAGCCCACTGAGAGTTTCTGGCCTCTTCTCACAAACAGGAAGCTCCTTAGCTATCAAAGCAGATACTTTTGTGGAGGAACAACTAAAATTCAGTCCCTTACCTAAAATCTACCCTTGAAAGAACCCACCATGCTTGACACCCAAGCCCCCAACTCTTGACAAACCAACAGAAATTCACAAACAGTTGTTAAATTACTCCCTGGCAGCATCTTGTCCCCCCTCCTCCCTTACCCACCTAGTACAAAATCTACCTCCCTGTCCCTCCCTTTAGCTTGCAGACCAACACCAAGCTGCCAGGTATCCTCCTCCTGGGCCTAAGGTTGTTGTAGTCCTGCTTTACAATCTCACCTAGCTCACTTAGCTTGCCCCATCCGGTGACCCAGCACAAGGTATCAGTTTCTACCAAGAAAGACTTTTCAGGGATGCATACAGGCTGAATGTGTGTGGAGTAATTCACAGGGAAGGCCAGCATAGCAAGTGCAATGTCATGTTCGATGACTCCAAGAGGAGAGTAATACTGGTGGATGACAATGTCTTTGACTGGGATCTCGACTGACGTTGGGGCTCGATGTTTCAGGTCTTTGTCCCCCAGCTTCACTGTGTATTCCAGATGGCTACGGAGAGATCCTGAAGGGTCTACACACACATTTCCCTTCCACACAGTCCAGGTACTTCCCAGCCTGACCCCATCCTTGCGGGCCAGCCATCTGCCACTCCCTCCCTCCAAACCACATTCCCTCCCCAACCCTTGACCACTCTAGCCAGCAGTACTCCAAGTGTGGTCACCAGACTAGTATCACCTGTCCACGTGTCAGAATTGCAAATCCTCAGGTCTCATCCAGAATAAATAAAAACTATGGAGGCTCTCACCCCATCCCCCTTTTCAGATGAGGAAGAGGAAACTCTTGGTGGAGGACAAGACTAGCTCCAGGTCACACAGCCCGATCAGGAGCCCACGCCTCTGGGCCCCACTCACTCACCCAAATATGCAGTGGGCTGCAGTAAGCACGAACTGATTGGAGATGAGGGAGCCTCCGCATATGTGTCGATTATTGATCTGCAGGCTCACCTGCCAGGGCCACCTTGTCCGCACGGCTGGCCTTCCACCAACTATCCTCATAGACCTGTGGCCACATGCTGGAGCAGATCAGTGAAGGGAGGGCTGAGAGTAAAACCTGAGCCAGAACCTCAAACCCGGAGGAGCAAGCCACGTCCCTCAGACCCCAGGGCAGGTCCGCATCCCTGAGACTCCTTGGGGAATGGCTGTGTCCCCTCAGATCTCAAGGGCAGGCTGGGTAGCTCAGAGCCCGCACCCAGCACCCGGGGACCGCAGTTCCTGCATCCTCCTCCTGGACCGCAGGGGTCCTGATCACTCAGGCCAGGCAGTCTCTGCGTCAGGGTGTGGCCGAGAAGTCACCTGATGGGAATTCAGTCGTCCTGGAGGAATCACGGTCACCTGAACTAAACACCATAACTGTGGGCCCCGTGGCCACCGGCGGGGTCAGCAGCATCTTGTCGGTGGGCGTAGGGGACTCCGAGGGGTCGGAGGGATCGGAAATGTCGGAGGGCGCGGAGGGCGCGGAGGGCGCGGAGGCCGAGCGGGCCTCGCCAAGCCGTGGCTGCAGGAGCAGGAGCCAGGCCAACAGGCCCAGGAAGCCGCCCCTGAGCGCCATGGTGCGCCGGCCCTGACGCGCCCCCTCGCGGCCGCACCGACCGCCGGTGGCGGGAAACGGCCCCGTGCTCGCGAGGCGAGGCGGTGGCGGCGACGACGGGCTAGGACCCCGCCAAGGGAGTGTGGCTTCCTGGGTTTCCCCTGCCCTCCTTCCCGCCAGGACCGAGGGGCCGGCGCTGCTAGAGTGGTCGTCCTCGAGGGAGACCGCGGACTAAGGCCGCGCTCCCGACGCCCCGCCCCGCCCACGGGGGCAACGCCGGTCGCAGGGGCGACGCCGCGCACTCGCGTCGGGCCTCGCGCTGCGGACTCCGGTGCTGCTGGCCTGGGTCCAGGCCCCCGGGAGCGCGGCTCGGGAGCCCACACCCGCGTCCTTACCCTGGGTTCCCGCAGAGATCGCCACGGCCGCCCCAGCAGAGCCGCAGGCTGGGGTCCGGCTAGGGCCTCCCGCGATCGCCCGCCCCGACTCGGTGAACCCCTCCACAGAAAGGCTGCGCTTCCCACCCCCAGCCGCCCGGCTAGCCAGCCCCCGCCACCTTCTCCGTCGTGGAGATCCACAAGGAAAAACGGCTCGGGATCGTTAGCAGATGGCACTGCCCGCCTTTCCGATTGGCAAAACTGAGGAACAGGAACGGTAACAACCCCAGACACTGACAGGGATGCAGAGAGGCTGGGTCACTCGTACGTGGTGGTACAAATGTGAAATATTCCAGCCAGTCTGGGAAACACATGGACGGTTCCTCGTAAAACAAAATATGCAATTATATACGACCCAGTCATTATACTCCCGGGTCTCTGTTCCCGGAGACATAAGGATTTCTGCTCACACGCACAAACCCACTAAGCTGTACAAATGTTTATAGTCTTTTTCGCAATAGCCGACCTCTGGAATCACCCTGTACTAGTCACCCTTGCCTCCCAAGGATGTATGCATTCTAATCCCTGGGATCTGTGAATGTCACCCCACGTGGACAGCAGAATGTGGTTCGATTAAAACTCTTTGAGATGGAAGGACTATCTGGATTATCCAGGTGGGCCCACCGTAATCAGAGGCTTTCTTGGGTGAGGGAAGCCAGAGAATCCAGGTCAGAGAAAGGTGCGATGCCAGAAGCAGAGGAGAAAGAGATTTGAGGATGTTTCACTGCTGGCTTTGAAAATAGAAGGGACCACAAGCTCACTTGAGTTTATTCATGCTGAGGGGGAAAAAAAAAAACTTTCACACATGATTAGCATATTCATGGGACATATATCTAGACACCAGCACAGTTAGAAAGACAAAAATCATTTGGGTACAGAAGTTTATAAAGATATTGACCTTTCTATTATTTTAGAATCAGGACTAGATAGGGTACCCCTGTTATTTTTTGTTTTATTTCTTGAGTCAGTTTTTCCTCCTGACTATGCTATATAAAAACAATCAGCCACTAGAAGCAAGGCAGAATGTTGGGTTTTGTTTTTGCAATCCTTCCTTGTGGCTAAGATCTTCCATTAAGGCAGATTTGACCAATTGAGTTGCTTAGCATTTCTCTGATTCAGTATCATTAATGCAATATGTTCTGTTATTCCAAATAACACAGGAATTTATAGTTTATTCACATAGGATAACAAGAGGGGCCATTTAATACATCAAGAATTCCATGGTAGAATGCAAAACTTGGCCATGATGCTTTATAGCTCCTCCTATCAAGAGATGGAGTCAGGTACCAATTGTAGTGACACACACCTGTAATCCCAGTGACTTTGGAGGCTGAGGCAAGAAGATCACAAGTTCAAAGCCATCAACAATGAGGTCCTAAGCAACTTAGCAAGACCCTGTCTCAATAAAACAGAAAAGGGCTGGGCATGTAGCTCCGTGGTAAAGTGCCCCTGGGTTCAATCCCCAGTAACAAAAGGGGTTACTGGAGGGGTCAGGTTGTGGTAGAAGCAGCCTTGTCAATTGGGCTATAATGCCCTGGCAAGTCCCATAGTGCTAGAGTTTGTTGTGGTGAATCAAATTGCTGTAAGGAGTTTCTGATATGTCCCAACTCAGGCCCATGGTAATAGATCTCTGCAGTTCTAGAGCAAGACCATACTCTCTGCAGTAAAGGAACCGTACACTCTGAAAAACAACTCCTGGCACTCTACTGAACCATCAAAGAAGCTATGTGCCAGATTATAGGACATTAAGTGACTAAGAGATGGATACTTCCTATCATAAGGTCAATATTAAGTCAGACTTGCAAAGTCATAAATTCAATTGGACAAAACAGCCATCTGTCATTCAATGGAAGTGATATATTTGGAATTGGAGCATGACAGGTCTTGAAAACACAAGTAAGTTACATAAAAATATAGGCTAGCTGGGTGAAGTGGCACATGCCTGTAATTCCAGTGGCTCAGGAGGCTGAGGCAGGAGGATCAAGAGTTCAAAGCCAGCCTCAGCAAAAGTGACGCACTAAGCAACTCAGTGAGACCCTGTCTCTAAATAAAATACAAAATAGATCTGGGGATGTGGCTCAGTGATTGAGTGCCCCTGAGTTCAATCCCTGGTACCAAAAAAAAAAAAAAAAAAAAAACAAAGATATCAGCTAGACTCTCCCCTACATCACCTATTTTGTTGCACTGAAATATATACATGTAGATATTTCTCATAAAGTGATCCTTGTAAAAATTGTGAATTTTATTAATGTTCCTTTAATCTACTTCTATTCAGTATTTCATGTGAGGAACTAGTAAATAGGCATAAACACTCTCCTATAGTATGATGTTGACTTAAGAAAACACATTGTGATTGAGTCTCAAGATCAACTATCAGGGGATATCATTTTATCCAGAATATCATTTTTACTTAAAAGGAATGGCTAATAATCAAACTAGTCATTTACACTCGAGTATTTGGCAGACATTTTCTCAAAAATAAACAAGGTTAGAATCTGAAACTTTAAGAGAAATAATTGACAATATTTGTTGTCAATTATACAATTCAATCTTTCAAGAGAAAATTTGAATTTTAGAAAGTTTGTATTTGCTACCATGAACTCAACAACTTTCCAACAATTAAAGGCTTCTGAAAGTAGTTGCCTGGACCTCATGTTCTTGTTCAGACACCAGTTGCAGCAACCTGCACAACTGTTATTCGGAAACCAGATGAGGGGCTGTGGGGGATGAAGAAAAGAGACATAGAAAAAGCTGAGTTCAGGTGGGCACTAACCTCTGATGGAGGAGCAGTGACCCAGAGGTGGCTCAGCACGTTTATTATATCAGTTTCATCAAAAGGTTATCTGTGGGAAAGTTTCTACAAAGCAGGCAGTCTGAAGGACGCAGGACTGGTGAGACATCGGGGTTATTTTGTTATGCTCAGAATTCTCTATCCCCGAGAGCTCTGCCTGAGCGCAAGGTCTGAACTTGACAGCTCTGTGCTTTTGCAAGGAGCCTCCTCAGGTCAGCCTCACCATACCAACTGGGCCATCTTGACCTGCACCTTTGTACAGGATGTTCCAGCCCAACACAACCACAAGGCAATTAGAGGCCATGATTCAAATTACCACTCTCCACAAACAATGGTGGTCATATTAACGAGTGTGATTCCTTTTTATATTGTATAATGAAATGTCAAAATACAGAAAAATCTGCATAACTATGTGAACCAATATTTTCCAGTGGTTTTACAAAGTGGGTAAAAGATCCATTGAGAATGGAAGATGGACCAATGGGTTTCAATGTAATAAGTACAAAAAGTGGGGCTGTGGTTGTGGCTCAGCTGTAGAGCACTTGTCTAGCATGTGTGAGGCGCTGGGTTCGATCCTCAGCACCTAATAAAAAATAAATAAATAAAATAAAGGTATTGTGTCCAACTACAACTAATAATAAGTACAAAAAGATTTGGTACAGGGCTGGGGATGTGGCTCAAGCGGTAGCGCGCTCGATCCTAAACACCACATACAAAGATGTTGTGTCCGCCGAAAACTAAAAAATAAATATTTAAAAAATTCTCTCTCTCTCTCTCTAAAAAAAAAAAAAATGACAAAAATATTTGGTACAGTGTAAGTAATAAAAGGGCACAGTGGTGCACGCCTGTAATCCCAGCCTCAGTAACTTAGCAAGGCCTTATGCAACTCAGTGAGACCCAGTCTCTAAATAAAAATATAAAAGAGGGCTGGGGTTGTGGCTCAGTGGTTAAACCCCTCTGGGTTCAATCTCTGGTACATAACAAAAAAAAAGGACATCTACAATTACTGTTAAAAGCTTTTAAAATACTAACCTTCCTAGCTGTATGTCTATGTGAAGCTGAGTTTTCTTCACATACTTCAACCAAAATAATAATTAAATGCAGAAGAGAATGATATTCCAGCTGTCCTCTATTAAGCCTGACATTACAGAAATTTGAGAAACTGTAAAACAATACTATTCTGCACAACAAAGTTTTCTTTTGGAAAAATACAGCTTTTTTAATAAAAAGTTATGTTGTTTGTCTGAGTGGACTTATTTTTATTTTAAGTAAGTAATAAAATATATTTTAATATGTTTTAATTTCTAATGCAGTAAATACTGGGAGGTATAAACACATAAACCAGACTCTAGGATCCTCAGTCATTTTTGAGAGTATAAGATAATCCTGAAATCAAAAAGTTTGAGAACTTCTTTTCTGTTGTGCTTTTTATCTCTTTACTGTGATTTTTCACACCTATCTTTATTTCCTTCCTCTGTTTTATTTGGGAATAATTTTCTTTTTCTAGCTTTTTCAAGTAGAAGGTTGGATAATGAACTTAAAATCATTGTTTTTCCAAATATACCTTTAAAGTTATAAATTTCCATCTTGAGCACTGTGTTAGCTACATCCCACAAAATTTAATGTTATAATTTCTTTATAATTTGATGCAAATATTTTCTAATTTCCCTTTGATTGAAAGGGTTCTTTCAAAATATATTAATTTCCACCAGGTACAGTGGCCCATGCCTGTAATCCCAGTTTGCTAAGGCAAGAGAATCCCAAGTTCAAAGCCAGCCTCAGCAATGGCAAGGCACTAAGCCACTCAGTGAGACCCTGTCTCTAATACAAAATAGGGCTGGGGATGTGGCTCAGTGGTCAAGTGCCCCTGAGTTCAATTCCTGGTACTCCCCTCTCACAAAAAAGAAATATATTAATTTTCTTATATTTTGAGATATCTCTGTTATTTATTTCATTCCATTGTTGTTGGAAAACATACTCAATGATTTCAATCACTTCACCTTTATTAATACATGTTTTATGGCTCAAGATATGATCTTCCTTGGTGAATTTCCACATGAGCTTGAAAGGATAGTGCTGCTCAGGTCTTCAATATCCTTTCCCATTTTAAAAAAATTTTTCTAGTTGTTGATGGACCTTTATTTTATTTATTTATTTATTTACTTACTTATTTATTTATTTATTTATGTGGTGCTGAGGATTGAACCCAGTGCTCACACATGCCAGGCAAGCACTCTACCACTGAGCCACAACCCCAGACCTCTTTTTTTTTTTTTTTTTTTTTTTTTGTCTACTTATTCTACCAATGATTGAGACAGGTGTGTTGAAATCTCCCATTGTGATTATGAATTTGTATCTTTTTACTTTCAATGCTTCAGAGATGTTAAAACTATGTCATTAGGATTATGTCTTCTTGAGAAATTATACCTTTCATAATTATGAAACATTCCACTTTACCTATGGCTATCTTCCTTTTCCTGAGTTCTACTTTTAAATACATGTTATAGCTTTCTTATCATTTACATGTGTATGTTTTTCCTCTTATTTTTAACTTCGTCATGCTTTATACTTCAAGTACATTCCTGGTCTTTCTTTTTGCAGTCTAAAAATCTTTGAATTAAGCCATTCAGACCCTTTATAGTTAATGTAATTATGTGGTTGAATTTAAATCTACCATCTTGCCATTTGTCCTCTGATTGGTTCTATATTCCATCTTTTCACTTTTCCTTCCATAGCTTGGATTAACTACTAGAATTCCATATTCACCACCACTGGCTTAATAGATACATCTCATTATTTTTTAGTGGTTGCTGTAGTGTTTTTAATAGATCTTTAACTTATCATAATTTACCTTTAAATAATATTACATCATTTCACTTATGATGTGATTTAAAATTTTTTTAAAAAACAGCCTTTAATGTTTTAATGAAGTTACCATCTCTGAAGCACATCATTTCTTTGTAATGGTCTAAGATTCCCTCTGGTATCTTTTACTTCAACCTGAAAAACTTCCTTTAATGTTGCTTGAAGTCCGGGAAGGGATTTGCTGAGCTTTTGTTAATAAAAGTCTTCCTTCACTTTCATTTTTGGAAGATATTTTAACTTGATAATGGAATTCTACATTGACTTTTTTCCTTTCAATATTTGAAGATGATGCTCTAGTATCTTCTGACTTGCCCAACTCATGAAGAGAGGTCTATAGCATTTAATATGTCCTTTTTCTAGTTAATTTTAACTCATCACTGAGTTTTGAATAGTAATTCAATTATTAATGTTCAGTGGTGTGGTTTTCTTTGTGTTTAGTTTGCTTGGGATTCATTCATTCAGTGCTTCTTGAATGCTGACTTAGTTTTTATCAAATTTGTAAAATTCTCATTGTTTCTTCAATTTTGTTTTGTGTTTTGTTTGTTTGTTTTGCTCCCCCTATCTTCTTCTTTATTCTGAACTCTAATTGTTCATGGGTCAGATCATTTCATATTGGCCTACAGATCAAATTACCAGACCAAATTGCTTTGTCTGTGCTTCAGAATGGTTTCTATCACTGTGCCTTCAATTCTACTAATACTTTATTCTTTGGTGTCTAATCTGTGGTTAAACTAATCCAGTTTACTTTTCACTTCAGATGTTGTAGCTTTTAGTTCTAACAATTCCATTTGGATCTCTTTTTTAAACTTCTCTCCTAATTATGTTCATTTAAAAAAAAAATTCTTAAGCAAATTTAGTGACAGGTATTTTTAAATCTTTGTCTACTAATTTTATCATAACTGTCATTTTGTATCTGTTTCTACTGACTTTTCTGTTACAGGTCATAATTTTCTGCTTTTTCACATTTCTAAAAATACTTAATGAATGCTCAACACTGTAAATGTTACATTATTGTCTATTTGAATTATATCATCTGTCTTTAAAATTTGGTATCCATGTTAGTTACTTGTAGTTTACCTTCATCCATCTGAGATTTTTTTGGTTTGGGTTTTGTCTTTGCAGTGCTGGGGATCAAACCCAGGGCTCCTGAGCATGCCAGAAAAGCTCTTTACCACTGAACCACACCCCAGTCCCAATTGAGGCTATTTTTCAAGTTTGTTAGGATGAGCCCAAAGCAGCCTTTACATTAGGACTATCTATATTAAGGCTTGAGCTTTGCCAGGTCTCTACTGATGGCCCAAGTACTCAGTGAGGGTCCTCCTCTCTGGTCAGATTAAACTTGAGTGTCTCCCAGTACCATATGAGTGCCGAGAATCATTCAGCTTACAGCTCTCTGACCTTGGTTTTTTCCCAACCTTCTGGAAATTTCTCTTTCACTGTTATCTCTATCCCAGGCAGCAGGGAATGGCAAACATTCTCCACACAGTACCAGAAAGTAAATATTTTAGGCTTGCAGGCCACATATGGTGTCAGGGAAAGCTAGTGGAGACAAATGTCTGCATCACACATATTCTTTTTTTCTTTAATAATCCTTTTTAAAATGTGTAATTCATTTTTATTGAAGGCCTGATTCAAAAATAGACTAGGTCATGAATTGGCCCCAAAACCATAGTTTGCGAATCCCTGCTCTACAGTATTCTGACCTGCCTCATCCTTCTGGAACTCCAATCTCTGTCTCCTTAACTCAGTGACATTACTCAGTCTGGTTGGGTTTCCCTCCCTGTGCCATCTGAAAATTGCCCCCCACATGGGAAGCCAATATCATTACAGGTCTCGCCTCACCTGCTTCCCTGCTTTCTGGGATCACAGTCCTAGACTATCTATTGTCCTGATGCCTGAAAAGTTATTTATTTTGTCTAGTTTTCTAATTGTTTATAATAGGAAAGCAAATTCTATACTGGATGTTCCTTCATGGCCCTACCACCATTTTGAATTTTTAAAAAATTAAATAACAGAATAACACTTATACTGATTTCTACATCTCCTGGTGTCCTGAAAATGCTCACATTATCTCCTTTTTTGTTTAAAGAACTGTCTAACCCAAAGACTGGAGTTAGCCCTACTTTTTTGAAAATTCCTAATCTAATCTGGTGATAAAGCTGGAAATCAGCATCCTTGGCAACTTCCTTCTCTTCCTCTCCCATCCCTTGACACCCCCTCCCCTATCCTACTGTGGACAGTCACTTAGAAATGTAGGAAAGCAAAGAGAGTGGGGAGTTGGGAGTTGGACCTTTCCTTCTTTCTCATTTCTTTTTTGGCTACTCAAGACATAGGTGCTTGGTAGTTTGCAAATCACATTTTTACTTTGCAACTGGTAAGCCACAGAGAACTTAAATGTGCCTGAAAGGTAAAGGCAGATTTTAAAGCTCCTGCTGCTGACCTCTGGGAGAAGCCTGAAAGGCTACTGAGTGAAGACAGTACAGTGCCTGCATCAAAGAAGTCATGAAGAACCAATGTGTGGTGAGGGTCAGTCCCTCAAAATCATTAAGTCCTCCACTCTTCTCCTAACAGAGACAATCTAAATGGAGAGGATTTGGCTTCTTTCTCTCAACATAATGTTTTTGAATTTCATCCATGTAATTGTGTATATCAGGAGTTTCTTATTCTTTTTGTTTGTTTGTTTTTAAAAATGAAGAAAAAATTTTATCCTTTTTTATTGTTGAGTAGTATTTCATTGTTTACCATTCAATTATTGAAAGACATTGGAGTTATTTCTAAGATTCTGGTTATTATGAATATTTATATGTAAGTTTTTCAGTGAACATTGTTGCCCCATTTTTCCAGTCTGTGACTTTTATTCCCATTTTCTTAACAGTAGCTTTTGAAGAGCAGATTTTAATTTTGGTGAAATCCAAAACACACTTTTTTTTTTTAACCTCGCATTGTCCACAATTCTTGTGACCTATGTTAAGTTTCTTTGACTCCACGAGGACCATAGATATTTTTCTTCTAGAAATTTGATAGATTAAGGTTTTACATTTAGTTCTACAATTAATTTTGAGTTAGTTTTTCTAAACAATGCAAGGTAAAGACAAAGGCTCATTTTCTAGAACCATTTATTTTTTTATTTTCCATGATGCTAGTGACCATACCCAGGGCCTTGCTGGCAAGTGCTCTACCTCTGGCCTATACCCCCAGCCCTTAGCACTATTTATTAAAAAGATCATCAGTCCCCTCACTGAGTTACCTCAGGTTGAAATTCATTGGTCATATCGTGTACCTCTATCTGGTCTCCTCCTGTGCCATTGATCTGTATTTCTGCTTTTATGCCAATACAAACTTGTCTCATTATATCTCTATAATAAGTCTTGAAATCCACTATTCTTCATGTTGGTTATTGTAGGTCCTTTGATTTCCATACTCATTTTAGAATCAGCTTATCCATTTCTATTTAAAAAAAAAAAAAACTCCAGCCTGAAAAACATAAAGAAACTTGGAGGCATAACACTACCAAATTTCAAGACTAACTTTAAAGCTTTAGTGGCTGGGACAGTGACGAATTGGTAGAAGAGTATAAAATTGGGTTGGGAACTGAATAGAGTCCGGAAATAGGTGCTAATATACATTGTCAATTGGTAGTAAAAATAAAGGCACTTTGAACAAACATAAAAGACATGGGAAAAATATACCTGGATCCTCTTCTCATGACAAACAAAAATTAATCTGTTGATCAGAAACCTAAAACTATAAAGCTTATAAGAGACAAACAGAAGAAAAATCTTTGCTATCACCAGTTCAGAAAGTGCACAAATTAGCTGGGCACAGTGGCACATGCTGCAGTCCCAGCAATTTAGGAGGCTGAGGCAGGAGGATGAGAAGTCCAAAGCCAATCTCAGCAACTTAGTGAGGCCCTAAGCAACTTAGCAAGACCCTGTCCCTAAATAAAAAATTTAAAAAGGGCTGGGGATGTGGCTCAGAGATTAAGAGCCCTGGGTTCAATCCCTGGGAATGAAAGAAAGAAAAAGAGAGAGGAGGGAAAGGAAGAAAGGAAAGAAAGAAGAGGGGAGGGGAGAGAAGGAGAGGAGAGGAAAGAAAGAAAAGAAAGTGAACAAATTAGACTTAAGACTTTTTTAAAAACAGATACAACATTCTTTCATACCTTTATTTTATTTATTCATTTTTATGTGGTGCCAAGGATCTAACCCAGTGCCTTACACGTGCTAGGCAAGTGCTCTACCACTGAGCCACCAACCCAGCCCTGGACTTAGGATTTTAATCTGAAGAATACTTATGAATTGGCAATAAAAAGATAAGCAACCCAATTAAAATGGGCAAAAGAAAAGACACTTCACAAAAGAAGATACAAGGGGCTGGGTTTGTGGTTTAGTGATAGAGCACCTGCCTAGTGTGTGTGAGGCACTGGGTTTGATTCTTAGCACCGCATGTCCACTGACAAGTAAAAAATATTTAAAAAAGAGAAGAAGAAGAAGAAGAAGATGCGAAAGTAATCAATGGCACATGAAAAGGTGCCCAATGTCATAAATGATAGGGAAATGCAAATTAAAACCTCAGTGAGCTACCACTTCCTCTTATTAAAATTGAGCAAAAAAAAAAGTACTAATGAGGACATGGGTCAACTGGAGCTCTCATTTATCGCTGACAGGAGTATAAAATGGTCCAACCAATTTGGAAAACTCTTTGGAAATTTCTAAACAAGTTAAACATGTTATCTACCCTATGAACAAGTTCCACCATCAGGTTTCTTCCCAAAAGAAGTGAAAACATGTACACCAAAAGTCTAGTGCTGGGGGCTGGGGCTGGGGCTGGGGCTCAGGGGTAGAGCGCTTGCCTTGCATGCCTGAGGCACTGGGTTCGATCCTCAGCACTTTGTAAAAAATAAATAAAATAAAGGCATGCTGTCCATGGACAACTACAAAAATAAATTTTTTTAAAGGAATGAACTAATGGTACATGTAACAATAGGGATGAATCTCAAAATACACAGAAGGTAAGAAGACAGACCCAAGAGAGCACTTACTCTCCGATTCCATTTGTATGAGATGTACAACATGGGAATCTAGTCTGAGAATCATCAGAACAGTGGCTCTTTCTGGGAGGAGATGACAAAAGGGCACATCCTGAAGCGATGGAAATATTCTCTATCCTGATCTGGAGGATATGGGGTGGGGTACTGTGCATTTGACTCTGTAAAAACTACCTTGGTAAAGAAAATAAAAATATAGAAATACATTGAGTTAATATGATCATTTATCAACTTAAGATTTTAACCTTACTTAAGATTTTAACCTTATCAATTTTTTAAAAAATATATAGACAAGGAAACAATGAAATGGGGAAATAGAAAAAAGAATCGAGTCTAAATAATAACTGGAAAAATCTATATTCACAACAATCCAGAAATAAAGCTCCAGATAACCAACTGAGTAGCTGTAATGAGATTTTTCTATGAGTAACTGAGACTCATGACAGTGACTTAATGAAAAGTGAAGCTTATTTCTCTATTGGATAAGGGCTGCAGGGTCATCCCTACAAATAACAGGAAGCCAAATTCTTTCTGAATTGCTGTCTCATACACATAGCATGTACCTCCTGTCCCAAGACAGCTGCTCAAGCTCCAGGTACCACATATACAATCAAGCCAGAAAAGAAGGGATAAATAACAAGCAATTTGGCCTCCTTTCAAAAATATATCCCAGAATTCATAACAACACTTCTGTTTATATGTACTTAGACGTAACATGTACCATGCATGAACGTGAGGAAGATATAGAAATGTGTCTTTATTTTGATCATCTATATGCCCAGGGAGGAGAGGAAGGAAAAGAAGAGAGGAGGAGAGGAAGGAAAAATATCAGAGGAAATGATCATCAGTCTCTTGAGAAGCACCCTGATCTATCACTTCCTTCAGCCTCAGCCCTTTGTTTTCCCTAAGGCCTGACCAACCCTACTGGGGGCTCAAGGCTTTAAACATATGGGGGAGGAGCAGAAATCAGGTACAGTTTGGGTTGTAACTCCCTGATCTCCCTCTGGCTTACGATCTCTCACTTCCTGCTTCCCAGAGCCAACAACAACTAGCAAACTTCGCTTCAAAGCTCCATGCAGAAATGCTGATGGCTACGAGCAGCACCACAGCAGAACTCAACTGGCTAAAACCATCTGTCCAACACACATGGGCGCAGGCAGGGCCTCTCCTCTCACTCTATGATCTAAGAAGAATAACAACATCTTCCTAAGTTTCACATGAGAAATGTTCTTTGCAGGGTCCCCACACCCCAGGCCAGTACAGCAGCAGAACACACGCAGCAGTCTTCAAACATTTATTGAGTTCACATCTGAAATCTCCACACTCAAAACTGCCTCAACACAACTTGGAGCGTCCCCAGTGCAGCCACTAGGGCCCTGAGGAAGAGATGGGGTGCCCCGTGGGGCCTGTGTGCCACAGGCTACCCACTCACAGAGCCACACTGGGTACAGGGAAACCTGTGCCAGCTCCAGGCACCAAGCCAGATGCTAAAGTCCCAGGCCTCACACCTCTGCAGGGACCTGCTAGGGCCTCCTTCACTGCCTCTGCAATCACCTTGCAGGTTGGTGTGATAAAGTCTCAGGGAGACCCTGAAACTAGGACCAGGTTCGGCACTTCCTTCACGGTGATGAATTCTCTCCTTTGGTAGATGTTCTCCAAGGTGTCCCTGAGTCACCACGCTCCGAGTGGCAGGCCTGCTGGCCCTCTAGCTAGAATCAGTTCATCCATATTCCCAGCAGGTAGAGCATGGGCCAGGTATAGGTTGGCTGAGGCAGGTGAGTAGAGCACCAGGCTGGAACACCTTGCAGGCCCCAGTTCTCTGCCAGGCTCCACTTGAGGCTCCCCAGGGGCAATCGATTCCAACCAGAATTTGAAGAAAAGGCATTGAGCTTGGCATGGGGCTCATGCCTGAAATCCCAGCAAATCAGGAGGCTAAGGTAGGAGGATCTCCAGTTCAAAGCCAACCTCGGCAAAAGTGGGGTGCTAAGCAACTCAGTGAGACTAAATGAAATACAAAATAGGGCTGGGGATGTGGCTCAGTGGTCAAGTGCCCCTGAGTTCAATCCCGGTACCAAAAATAAATAAATAAAATAAAGGGCATTGAAAAGGCAAAGGAGATTGGAGGCCTAGTAGGAGACCCAGCAACAGAAGGGAAATGGGCCAGGGTGATCACAGAGTCACTAGGATGCCCACAGGCAGCGTAAGACTCTCCAGTAGAATGAGGAACAACACCGAATACCAAGGAACAGCCTGGTTCACCGTTGCAACCACCCACTTGCTGTAGAAGCTGAGATAAGTATAAACTCCAGGAAAGTCTGAGTGACCACAGGCAACGCCCCAGCTCACAATCCCCACCTGGATCCATGTCTCATTAAATTCACAGCTCATGGGGCCCCCAGAGTCTCCCTAGGGAAAGATAAAGAAACAAACTGCTGGAATGGAATTGACGTCAGAGTAGATGATTGGCACGGCAAGGTGCCAGGGAGACAGACACATAGGGCTTCCTTGGTCACCCCACAGGCCCTGCCCAGGCCAGGCTTCTGTGAACATGAGAACTGTATATGTAAATATGGAAATTGAAAAGTTATTATGGCTATTTCCCAAACCTCAGTGGTCGTTAAACATTTTGAATATTACCTCTGCACCACAGCCCCCAAATCCTTATACTGAACTTGGAGTTTCTTTGAAACTCTTGACCTATGTAGCAAACTCCCCCTAGTCCACTCATACACATCCCATACATATTCCAACTCCAGCACAAGTCAACATCCCTGTCCCAAACCTGCTCCACTAGCCCCACTACCAGTCACCTCTAGGAGAAACCCAGGGTCTTCTCAGCCCCTCCCTCAACACCAGTACCCTATGATCTTCACCATTCCACCTCAAACACATGTCCTATGGCTCCTTGCTGCCCCATGCCCTGCTTGGGATCCAATGGTGATCCCTAGATGATGAAAACTGCTCTTAAATTTCAGTCTAGGCACCACACAACCAAGAAAGTCACTGACTTAAAAGGCAAATCTGATCACACTCACCCAGGCTCCATCCCAGTCCTGCCTGAGCCAGACTAAAACTTGGCCCTGCACCCAGGCTCACTCTACCTCCCCACCCCACCCACTCACCTCTCTGGCCACATCTGCTATCCCATTGCTCTACATGTTTAAATCAACCTTCAACTGAAGATCTGCCCCCAGACCTCTGGGACACTGTACATGCTGAGCCCTTTCCCTACATGAAGACTCTGCCTCTCACAGAAGTGACTGGTAGTGGGGACAGTGGAGCAGGTTTGGAAAAAAGACAGGCTGAGTTTCTCTTGGAATGTTTTAAAGTCTTGAAGGTAGCAGAGCTGATGGATAGATGGGGTTGGGTACTTGGGTTCACAGAAGGGAGAAATCATTCAGTAGAGGTAAGGACTTTGGCCCTCTCTCTGCACAGGTGAAAATCAAAATATTCAGGGTTCTTGGAACTTCTTCTTTATTCATTCCAACAATAAAGTTCTTTCCAATACATGCAAATATGCATCTGATAAGACTAGGCCCAAATTCCTCTTCCTCAGGGACAAAGCTTGGTGGAGAGGGAAGAACATAGGCCTGGGAGAGGTACTCCCAGGATAACCTTGAATTGATGTCCTTGGACCTCCCCTTCCCCATATGGATAGTAGGCACTGTGTCTGTGTTGCTGGGTCGTGATGTGGGTTAACTGGGATCATTTGGGCTAGCACTCACACTGGCGGGGTGAGTGCTGCACAGGAGAGCTCAACTAGTGAAACACAATGTGGACATCACCCAGCCCACCTTCAGCACCCTAGCAGTGCCCCAGATAGCGAGGGCTGCTCCCTTTTGAAGAAACAGGCCAGACCAGCTAAGGGAATCTAGGGGGTCACTCCTTGTGCACCTCCTTAGCTCAACTAGGGGTAAATGGAGGAGGCACAAATAACTCAGGACTTGCACTTGAGAATGAGGAAAGGGCATGCAAACTTACCTGACAAGAATCCTTTCCTTTTTTGGTATCACCACATATCATCCCTTTCAAGACCAGATCCCTTTTAGATGACAAGGCTGTCTGTATCTTCTTATTACATTCTTGATAAAGGATGATTTGTTGGTCCACTTCCTGTAGAATCTCTGTTGAATTCATGTCCGCTAATGAAGAAAATAAGCAGCGTGTGAATCTGTACAAGTCAATAGTAAGCCCCCTGCATCCAGTCTGACCCTGAAAGACAGTAGGACAGTTTGTATTGTCCCCATTTGACATAGGAGGGATCTGAGGCCCAAAGGTGACACAGAGAAAGGCAGGGTAAAAGGCAAAACCAAGTCAGGAAAAGGAAGAATATTTCAGAAGGGGGAGAGGCAAGTCCTTAGTATCCTGAGAAATGACAACCAAGCATTTGTCACTCGTGAGTTTTGATAGTAATGGTAACGGGGTGTCCTTAGCATCAGTAAATCAACTTCACATTTTAGGGAAGGATCACAGGCTCTTGGACAGGTAGCATGTCACAGGTACCAAATCCAGCCTCTTCCCAAGGATAGGAAGTTGTACAGCCTCAGGTCCAGAACAGGAATCTCAGACTCTGCATACACTTCAAGAGACAAGAAGCTCCCTGTCCTAAAGACAGCTACTCTCAATGAGAAGCAGCTCTGACTGGCAGACAGTTCATCACCCCCTGAGCAGAAATCCTCTCTGGAGAGAACTCCATGTATCTGGATATCTCCTTGTTGAGGGGAACACACACACACACACACACACACACACACACACAAATCCCTCAAACCAGCTCACCATGTGCCCCCAAAATCTGCATAAGGAGCATACATTTCAACTCCTGGCTGAGCAACTCCAATTCCCAGGCAAAAGTGACTTTCCTAAATTTCTTGGTCACCCAAGCCATTCAGGACCCATTACCTCGACTGCTCTTAATCTGCAATCCCTTTACCTCCCGGTCTTTCCCTCTCTTTGGCCTTCATTTCTGTTTCAAGGATAAGGCTGCTTCTCCTCTCTCCCCAGTTTGCTTCTGATCTGGAAGTCTTACCTTCTTGTTTTGTTTTGCCCCACCCAGTCACCCAGCACTTGGTCCCAGTTTGCACATGGAAAAGCTCAGAAGGGACGCAGATAGGGTGGATAGTAGAGGTAAAATTCACAGGGTAGAGGAGGCGAAGAAGGGCAATGTCATTTATAACCGTTGCAGCTGTTCGGAACTTAGGATGGACAATGATGTTCCGGATGGGGATCACCAGACTTGTCTTTTGTGTACTGAGACGCCGATCTCCCATCTTCACGCTGTACTGCAAAGGACTGTGGGAGAGAGGACATGCTCCTCACCCTGGGAAGCGTCCCTCCTGCCCTTCCCATCCGAGATGGTTCCCAGCATGACCCCAACCTTCCTCGCCACTCTCCCCAACACCCAGATCTCTAGCACCAAATCGTCTCATTTTGGGTCTCCCTCCAAATCCTCTTAAGTACCTTTAGTAAAGAGAGAACAGTACAGAAACTTTCCCCTTTCCACCGAATGTGTTTTTGTTTTACCAGTTGGCCAGGGTGGTGGGCCAAGGGGTGTTGGAGGAGAGCAGGGCCGCCTGCAGGACCCCGCATCTCCATCTGCCCCTCACCTTATGATGCAGTGCGCGGCGGTCAGCACCCACTGCGGCGTGATGAGGGAGCCTCCGCACACGTGCTCCTCCTTGATGCGCACGCTCACCTGCCAGGGCCACTTCCCCTCCTCGGCGTTAAAGCCTCCAGTAATCTTCAGGAAGGGCCGGCCACACACTAGACCAGGATATGCAGGGAGAAGGACTGGAAGAGTCAGGTCCCGCCTGCGAGCCCGTGCCCGGCGACCCCTGCGTCCCAGTGCTCCGCAGCCGGCTCACCTGGGGCGTGCTCACCCGAGGAGAACGCCAGCAGGTGCGGCAGCACCCCGATCGGGCCGTGCGTGGGAGCCACCTGGGTGCGCGTCTGCATGGACGGGGCGTCTGTGTGCGCCACCGACTCCCCTGTAGGAACCTCCTGCCCGCTCGCCCCCGAAACCTCGCCGCCCGTGGGCCCAGAGGACGTGAGGGGCGCGGCGGATGCGTAGGCCTCGCCGAGCTGCGGCTGCAGAAGCAGGAGCCAGGCCAGCAGGTCCAGGCAGCCGCCCCGGGACGCCATGGTGCGAGGGCCCTGCGGCGCCCCCTCGCGGCTAGGTTGCCTGCCGATGGCGACCACGAGGCGCACGAGGCGGCAGCCGGCAGGGTAGGACCAGGACATGGGGGTGTGGCTTCCTGAGTTTCCCTCGACCTCACTCCGTCTGGACCCAGGGGCAGGCGCTGCTGCGGTGGCAGTCCTCGATGGAGACCGCTGCCTAGGGTCGCGCTCCAGACGTCCAGCCTGGATCCTTGTAGTTGACATATGGTCCCCAGTGTTGAGATGGTGGAACCTCGAAGAGGTGGGGCCTAGAGGACGTGCTTAACTCATTGAGGGTGCTTCTCTTGGAAAGGATTAGTGTAGCTCTCATAGGACCCCAGTTAGTTCACATGAGAATCATTTTAAAAATAACCTGGCCCTGAAGTTTCTCTGGTTTCCTGTCACCATATGATTCCACCCTCTTGCACATGTTTCCCACCATGATGCAATCTGCTGGGTTGTGATATAATAGCATCAGAGCTGAGCAGATACTAGCACTATGATCTTGAACCTCCATATCTGTGAGATAAATATCCTTCCTTTACAAAGTACCCAGCCCCGGGTATTTTGTTATAGTAATAGAAAATAGACTAATACAGCAAGTGAAAACACAAATGGATACCATCCCCCTTCCCTGTGACCACTTATAAGCTACTCATTTCACTCCAATTGTAGCAGGCTGCCATCCTCATACCCAGATCTAGTGCAGTGGCACAAATATTGTGCCCAGAATGATAGGCAAGCTGAAAAGATAAGTGCTCTGCAGCAGCTCTGTCTGAGGTGACTGAATTTATTTGAAAGAAGAGGGTTAGGATTAGTACACACTAAAAGTATTGCTTAAAACAATAGAGGTCTTATTGGTCAGCAATACAGAGCTCTGTGATACTAGCAGAAAAAAAAAAAAAAAAAAAGTGAAATAGCAACCCGCCATTAGCTTAACAACGTGGAAGAAACCACCAAGAAAATTTCTCCTATGCTCACACTTGGGCCTAAAACACTGTGCATGCATTAGGTTGCACCAAATCAGGAACAGAAAGTGGAGTCTATTTAAATGTATTTCCCAAGCCACACAGATATCTGCAAAAGGCAGAAACTTTCCTGGTTCAATGGACTGAAGTACAACCTTTCACCAAAAAGTTACTCTGACCCAAGGGTAACTCCTAGTAAGCCAGGATTAAAAATAAAATCACACTCATCCCTAATGTACTGAAAGGCTGTGCACAAGCCCAAGGCTATGTCTTCCCAGGAGCAAATGCATGGGGACTATCTAAGCCACTAGTTCCTAGCTGAACCTGTGGGGAAATAGTAAATTCCCAAGGCTGTGAAAGCAGAATTCATGCTGCACATATATCCAATGACAAATAGTGAAAATAAAACTGACTAGAGGCAAGCATCCACCAATGAGTGGCTTACACTCACCCATAAATTAACTCCGGAATGCCAGGGTAGAACATTAAAATAAGCACAAGGAGGGGTCGGATCTGAGCAGGGATATTAGAGACTGAAAATTGACAGGAAAATAGATAACACAGAAATATCTCACCCAAGACACTAAACAAATAAGCAAATGACCAAACAAACAACAACACAAGTCAGCAGGGAGGAGGGCAGAAATCTCTGTCTGAATTTGCTACAATATATTATCTAAGATACCTTCTTTTCATATATATATTTAAAACAGGTAAAGAAATAGGAAATTTTACCAATTCACAAGGGAAATATTGCTGGTAAAGAATCTGTCTTTGAGAGGTCCAGTACATTGGGCATAGTAGATAAAGACTTCAAAACAGCTATTTCAAGTACATTAAAAAAGCAGGGTGTGGTGGCACATGCCTGCAAACCCAGCAGCTCAGCTCAGGATGCTGAGGCAGGAGGATTCTGAGTTCAAAGCCAGCCTCAGTCACTTAGCAAGACCCTAGAGCAACTTACAGAGATCCTGTCTCAAAAATATAAAAAAGGACTGGGGATGTGGTTCAATGGTTAATCATACCTGGATTCAATCCTTGGTGTAAAATATATATATATATATATATATATATATATATATATATATATATATATATATATAATGTGTGTGTGTGTTAAAAGAACTAAATAAAAGGATATTTAAATGATTAATAGAAGGTATGCTAACAACAAAATCAAAGAATACATAAAGAGAGAAAATTTTAAAAGAACCAATTTAAAAACCTTTATAAAACCAAGTGGATGCCAGGCACAGTGGCACCTCCCTGTAATTCCAGCTGCTCTGGAGGCTGAGGCAGAATTGCAAATTCAAGGTCAGCCTCAGAAATTTAGCAAAACTCCATCTAAAGGAAAGAAGGTCAATCTGGGGATATAGCTCAATGGTAGAGCACTTGCCTAGCATGTACGAGACCTGGATTCAGTCCCCAGTACTGGGGATGGAAATGGTGACCAGAAGGCAGTGGACAACTTATTCAAAATGCTGAAAGAAAAAACTGCCAATCCAGAAAGTTATATCCAGTAAAGTTGTTTTTCAAAAATGAAGATGATGGAAGTGGAATCATTACTCCCATCTCTACAAAAATACAAAGGATTAACAGAAAACATAATGAACAAATAATATCAATACATGGACAACCTAGATGAGATGGAAAAATTCCTAGATTATATGCCAAACCTGAATAAAAAAAAAAAAAATAGAAGCCAGGCTCTTGGCACATGCCTGTAATTCCAGTGGCTCCGAGGATGAGGCAGGAGGATCAAGAGTTCAAAGCCAGAGCTGGGGTTATAGCTCAGCAGTAGAGTGCTTACCTCATACATGTGAGGCACTGGGTTTGATCCTCAGCACCATATAAAAATAAAGTAAATAATTTTAAAAAAGAGAGAGAGATCAACACCAGCCTCAGCAAAAGCGAGGCGCTAAGCAACTCAGTGAGACTCTGTCTCTAAATAAAATACAAAATAGGGCTGGGGATGTTGCTCAGTGGTTGAGTGCCCCTGAGTTCAATTCCTAGTACCCCCCCCCCCCCAAAAAAAAACATAGAAACTCAATCTTGGTAGGTTGTTTATGTCAACGAATTTATCTGTTTCTTCTGGATTATTCCATTTAGGGTCTTTTAACTGTTCATAATAATCTGGTAGGGATGTAAAATGGGACAGCAACTGTGGAAAAGTGTGGTGGCTGCTCAAGAAGAATTCCCATGTGATCCAGGAGTCCCACTGCAAGGCATATACCCAGAAGAATCGAAAACCAGGATTCAATCAGCCACCAGACACCTGTGTTCACCTCCCTAAAACCTGTGAATCTATTACCTTACATTGTAAAGTGCAGGTGTGATTAAGGATCTTGAGATGGGGATAGCACTCTGGATTATCTAGCCACTTGAGCCCTGCAAAAGGGAGATTCTTTCCTGACTCTAAGCAGAGGGAGATGTAGCTACAGAAGAAGGATCATAGAGATGCAATGTTGCTGCCTTTGAAGCTGGAAGAAGGGGCCATGAGCCGAGGAATGCAGGTGACCTCTAGAAACTGTGAAAAGCCAGGAAATATTCTCCTTTGGACCGCTAAGAGACTCATTTTGGACCTGTGACCAAAAGAACTGTAGGAGACTGTGTTGTTTTGAGCCGCTAAGTAGTAATTTCTTACAGATATTGTCATACTGAAGAAAATGCTGAAGCAATTAAAATAATACAATAGAGTAACCTGTCCTGAAATGGAATGATCTGGAAGACACATAATTAAGTAAAAAATGAAAAATGATAAACGATGTGCAAAGTGTGATCCCATTTGGATAGCAGCAAACTCATGTTATATTCACAAATATGTATCTATACGCGGGACCCAGTGATTGGCAGGTGTCCTAGGTGGTTGCTGCCCAAGCAGAGATTCCTCCTTCTATAACTACTTGCCTCCCTTAGGTGCTCACAGATCTCTGAGAGGCCCAGGGTATTTCCAGATGCCACCCCACCATTGCCTAACTGTAGAGATACTGTTGGGTCAGGAAGAGCAGGTGACCCAGTGTCAGCTGGGAGATTCAGAAGACATTTATGGGGACCTCAGAAGAAGAGACTTCCTCATTCTTCTCAAGAAGCTTCTAGCAGAAATATCCCATCCTCCATTCTCCTGAGAGCAAATGGAAATAGATGGGCTCACTCGGGTGGTGCAGATTTTCCTGCAAGCTCACAGGGGTCAGACTATAACCACATTGATCCCCAGGAAGACACAGCACAGAGGGGTGGAATAGACATCCTGGGTTACCCACCTGCCCCCCTGGACAGCCCTGGAACAATCATCCACCTGTCTCCTTTACTCTCAGAGCCACCTGACATCAGCATTTTGTTCCTTGTGACAGAACATCTTCTGATGGACACAGACATCCACTCCATTTCCCCTTGTTGGAGCCTATGTGTGGCCCTCTGAGTCCCCACACCCACATCAAGGCTCAGTCAGGCAGTCAGGGGCCTAAGCCTCTGCCCCTGATCCTGGGGAAGCCTTTAGGCTCTTTTGAAAACTGAAACTCTCACTTTATGCGAGAAGGGAAGGAAAGGGAAGAGAAGAGATGGGAAGGGAAGAAAAAAGGAGTGAGAAGGGAAGGAAGATAATCAGAAAGGGAAAGGATTTGCTGAGTAGAAAGGAGGGGATAGGAGGAGGAGAGCAGGGGAAGGGAGAGTGGGGAAAGGAGGGGAGAAACAGCTGATGAAGAGAGAGTGGGGAGGCAAGGAGGGGGAGTACCGAGGGAAAGAAAGGAAGAGGCTGAGTTATATATGAGCAGGAAGACACAAAATACATCACTTGCAGAAGATACAACCTCCTTCTAAATCAAATGCAAATGAACCTCCCCCAAATTATTAATAAACCGAGAGGGCTGGGGGGAAAGATGGATGTACAAAATCAAACTTAATACTTGAATGCAATAACAATTTAGAAAAAAAAAATCCAGTATCAGTACGAGGTCTTGTGCCATCTAGCTGGGTTTCTCTGACTGCTCTCCTTGTTTGCAGGACTCCAGCCACACTGACCTCCTTGATAGGCCTCACCAGTTCCTGCCCCCAGGACTTTGCACTGGCTCTTTCCTTTGGTCCCAGATATTCAAGCAAATAATTTCCTCACCTCCTTGGTCTGTACCAGAATTTGTAAACTTTGTGTCTGTAAAAAGCCAGATAGTAAAAAAGGCTTTGTGAGTCAAGAGACGAAATTACAACTGTCATGGAGGTACTTATATACCAAAAGAGAAAACAAATTTCCACAAAACTTTTACTGATGGGATTCAAAATATAATAAGAACCGAGTTTTGTTGTTGTTGTTATTGTTGTTGCTGCTGTTTTTGAAATACAAGCCTACTAAGGAGAAAATGGAATTCTTTTAGGGTAAAGAATTTTTTTTTTTGTCTGTTTTGCTCATAACTGTATTCCCAGCTCCTAGAACGTGTCTGGCACATAATAGGCACTCAACAAACATCTGCTGGCTGAATGAATGAGTGGAGGGGTGAATGTTTGGAGATGGAGCCTTAATGCTTATAAGTGCTTAGACCACTGCCTGGCACACACCAGTGCTCCCTGTTAGCCACCGTTATTGTTGTGGTTGCTACACAGGCTTCTGGAAGGAGAAGGCACCCAGAGTGCATAATCTTTCAGCCACAGGCCTCCCTGCCTGTTGCCTCCCTTCCCCTGCCCTTCTGCTCCTCCCCTGGCTCCTGGCTCCTGGTCTCCACCCTTCCCCCTGGACCCTGAGCTCCCCTCTGGCGGTCTCAGTCTTTGTCCCTACTATTGAGCCAGCCCTTGGCCTCTCACTCCCCGCAGTACTTCCCCAGAGTCTCCCCTGGACACCCAAGATACCTCGGATCTGACTGCCTTTGTCCGCTCTGTTCCAGTCTATCCCCAACCCCACCCCTTAGCTCGTTCTAAGGACGCTAGTCGCGTGTGCTCCGCCTAAGTATCCCTCTTCTGGGAAGCCTTCCCTCACACCTCCCAGCCTCGGGGTGCCCCCACGTGGATCCCCGACTGAGCACCGTTATTCTCCTGGGACATCCCGTTCTCGCTATCCGCTCCCAACAGGGAACAAGTCCCCTTCCCCTATTCTCCCTCCCTGCCCTATCCCTGAAGCCGGGGACTGATCTCTGGCTCCTCGGCTCCCGGGAGCCCTCTTCTGCTGCTTCCTGGAAATGTTTCTGGGGTCGGTTTACTCTCCTCACACTGGTCTCTCCCTCATCTGCAGTCTCCCCATCCTACAGTGCAGGGAATAGTGACAGGGTGAAGCAGCTCGCCAGGACCACAGGAGGCAGGAGCAGGACCTGAATCCCCGAGGAGCTGGCGCAGGGTACGCACAGCAGGCAGAGGGACCCAGTTTGGGACGAGGAAGCCGCTGAGCTGGGACTGGAAACCGGAGCCCTCCTCCCTGCCATCGGCTCAGCGAGGCCGGGCGCCAGGGGCTCCCACGGAGCCTCCCGCCCCCTGGCGTGGCCAGCCGCGTCCCCATGAGGTCAGCACGGCCGGCGATTTCGGGAAAATACCAGCTTCTTATTGAAAACAGGCGGCGGTCAGGCCACGCTGCTTGCCCGGTGAAGCTGGGATGTTTGTTCCAAGAGAGTCTAGAGCGGGCACTGCCGGAGCCCATGGCTGAAGCTGGGGCCATCATTCCGGGCCAAGCGTCCCGCGACCTGCGAGAGGACTCCCGAGGCTCGGGGACCGACCTCACTCGCACTACCGGGAGGCAGGCGTAGTGACTGCGACATCCACAGCTGCCCCCGCCAGGACAGAACTCAGGCAGCGGGCAGGTCCAGGCACACACCCGCGACACCGTTGGGCGCCCCTCCCCAGGGTGCACAGCCCCAACCGGCCCACCCCGAGCGCCCAGCTCGCCCCCACCCGAGACTCGGGAAGCCCCAGGGCGCGAGCACTGCTGCCGCCTGCATCTGGAGCGAGTTAGGGCGAGGCCCGGGGCGGCGCTGAGCTCACCCGCCTGCCCCGCTGCGGTTTCCACGCGGCGGCAAAGGCGACAGAACCCAGAAGCGCCCAAACTAGGGCGCGGCAGCTGCCCTGCCTTGTGGCGTGAGCGGGAAGACGGAGGTGTGTGTCGCTGGCCCGGGCCCAGTCAAGCTGAGCCCTTCGAACCAGTCGCCAGCATATCACTGGTGTCACGTGGGTTGTAGCTTGCAAAGGTGTGTGTGTGTCCCAGGGGGAAAGCACTGTGCGTGTGCTAAATGGCAAGTGCACCTCCTCCAGCACCTTCTTCCACCTTCCAGCAGAGAAGGGGCTGGTCAGGTGCACAAGGCTGTGCTTAGGCCCTGTGCCTCTGCCTGGATGCAGAAATTCTGGGTCAGCCCAGGTGTCCAGCAATACCCAGGACCTACCTCTGCTGACACACATAGACTCTTCCTGGTACTGCCCCCATATGACCCTGCACCCCCAACTCAAGGACTCACACCTTGAGATCACACTGAGTTCATGGACAACAGTGAGATATGGAGACATATCTGGATTCAAATTCACACATGGAGGCATACCCACAAGCGAAGCATTTCTATTCTAGTAATCTGAGTTGGCAGAAAGATTGCAAAGTGGTGGCAAGGCTTGGGAAGTCCTCTTGGTAAGATGCCTCCTACCCTTGCCAGGGCCAGGGAAGGACAGGAGCTGGATGTCACTGAACCTCACATATTAGGTCCCAGCTTCTTGCAAAAGGTCCAAAGGGTGCTGCCCAGAGTATGAAAGGCCTAAAAGGCCCCAGGACCCCCACAGCCAAGAGGGGGGGTGTAATATGCACAAAGTGTGGGGAGCTGGGCAGTGCCTCTGGGTATCCTGCCCACCTGGCCCATAGGTCAGTCTTTACCTTGGGCCCTCACTTCAGGGTCCTATTGTCCAAACTTTGGGTAGATGTGACCCAGCTGCACTAGAGACCCTGGGGAGGCAGCCATGCCATGACCATCCAGCACCCAGCCTTTCTGCTTAAGCTCAAAGACTTGAGCTCTCCACCTCCACAGCCAATCCATGGATCTGAGACAACGATCTTGCTTGCAGGATGGAGTCCACCGCCATTTCTCACCTGCCCCTGGGGCCCAAAGCACACAATAGCAGAAGGTTAGTGGTGCTGATCTTGCTAGGAACTCTGGTCCTTTTGTGAGCCCTTGTCTTCCACCTGCCCTAACCAGGCCACCACAGGGTACATAAACTGTGAAAGGGTGTTCATTCACAGTAGCCACAGGAGTCCTCAGCCCCCAAGATACTGGGGCAAGCTGGGTGAGGAATTTTTTTTAAAAACTGTAATGGCTATGGTTTGCATAACCAGAGCTTCCAAATTACTTAGCAAAACATGTTTGCTTTTTAATTAACATGTGCTTGAAAAACAATGGTTTTAATTAAAGTGGGTGGGGAGAGAAGGGATGATGCGGGGGTAGAATATTTCAAACAGTTCCAAGTCCTGGGCCAGACTTCTTAAAAATAAAGTGGGAGTCTTGCTCCAAGCCTGCTAGGAAATGAGAATCCTTGGGGGACCCCCGAGGAATAGCCCCACCTGCCTCTGCCTCCTCAAGCTCCCTTACTGAGACTTTGCTCTTTTGCTGACCGCTCCACCAATCACTCATTCACTGTCCCCCAGCTGCTCTGGGGAGGCTGATCTTTTAGAAAGCTTTCCTAGGGGCAGGTGAATAGGGTCCCACAGGCAGATAAGGGAAAGTGAAAACCTGAGCCCAGGGGGCTTGCTGGGGAAATATTGTTTCCTTGGAAGAGAGAGAAGATATCCCATAAAACAACGGAAAAGTCAGGGACTGGTGGACAGAAGGGCAGAGCTGGACCTGGGATCCACTGGTGCCCCAGGGAGACTGGGGCAGGGGGGCTGAGCTGAGACCAGAGATATAAGGGTGGAATGGAGGGTGATCCCACAGAGGAAGAGGGGTTTGTGAAGAATTGACCAAAGGAAGGGGAAGGTGCTCCAGGCCTCAGGGTTGCCCCTGAGAGGCTTGGGCATGGCTGCAGGCTCCCTCCCTCCAGCAGGGGGCAGTGTTGGCCCCATCATCCTATACAGAGGAGGCACCAGTTATACTCATTAAGAACTTAATGGAAAGTGAGGATGAGAGGGTTCCTCACAGTTGGTCACCCTTCTCCTCTTTCTGGCCTCTTGGGGCCAGGGTCAGATGTCTACGCAGGTTTGAGACAGCATGGACTCCTTCACCAGTGCAGATGGAGAGCTGAAAGGGGGTCTTTGGTGATGGAGGGCAGCCCCTGGGGTCGGGTCAGATGGCCCAGAACCCCCAGCTCCCAGCAGTTCAACTGAGGACCCTGTTTCTCATTAGGAGCCTCTCTGCTTCCCCCATCCCACACCCCCACATGAAACGTGCCTCCCTGTACTTAATTCATTACACCAGCCGAGTGGGAGGCCCAGAGGGCGGGGGTTATTTTTTCCCCTGAGCTCAGACATTCCTTGCTTTATTATTCTCCACATTTCAAAGCAGCTGTTGCCTCCCCTGACCGCCCCCAGCCCAAAGCTCAGAGTCCAGAAGGGGCCTCTCCAGGGCCCACAACACCAGAATCTCCAACACCTCCGGTCCAGCCCAGCAGGGAAACTGAGGCCCAGAAATGGAGGGGGTGGCAACCCACAGGGACCTCCCCCCACAGTCTTCACCTGAATTTATCCCCACCCTGATATGGCCTCACTCACCCTCCTATCACATGCCTCCCTTGCTTCTATTCACCCCGCTCTGCTCCACTTTCCACACAGGGGAACTCAGTGGCCCTGTATGATACACAGCCAACCCTTGCTTCCCTCTTCTGGAGTGGATACTAGGGCAATTCTCAGGGTCTGTGTACTGCTCTGGGCCCTAGTACACTGAGCCCCCAATGAGTCAGTGGTCTTACAAAGGGCAAGGTCCATTCTGGAGCAAAGGATCACCCTAAAAATGGCAGGGCTGGAGAAAGCTAGTGGACCATCAAAAGCCAGGTGAATGAAAAACAGTTCTAGGGTCTCGGTGTCAGAGAACTGGGGAGGCCCTAGCTGGGATGTTTCAACTCTGCCAGAGAATTGTCTGTATACAGCTGCCTCAACAGGGGATGAGATCCCTGTTGCTAGGGGCATTCAAGCAAGCAGCAACTTGGTCAAACTGGCCCTGGAAAAGAGGCTGGTACAGGTGTCTGAGGCCCCTTCCTGCCCAACTTTTAGGTCAAAGTCTGGGGCTGGCAGACACCATACCCCCTCCAGATACACAGAATTGGGGTTCCTTCTCACTCATTCAGGGGCATCTGGATACCTCTGGAAACACAGACCAAGGCATACAGAAGACCTAGGAGTTCCAGCCAAGGTATTTTCCCACTGGCTCACAGTATCCTGACACCTGGCAGAGGACCAGGAATGTAATAAATGTGTGACCATCATGTCCTAATAAATTTAGTGGGTCTGACCGGGGGCCTATTTAGAGATTTGGAAGTAGAGGCAGCCTTCAGGGGAAGCTAGGAGAGGGACTGTGACCCAAAGGGCCACAGAAACAGGAGCCCAAATGGGGCAGGCAGACTGAGGATGCTAAATCTAGTGGTCACTCTTGACGCAACACTCTGAGACCATCTTGCCCCAGCAACCCTATAGCCAGCCATCTCAGCCTAGGAATGGGGCTTAATGACAGCATTACCATGTGCCCAGGAAAGTAAGGGTCACTCTATGATGTGGCCCTGGAGGGTTCTTGGGACCCAGGGCCTGCCCACACCTCTACTCTCCAGAAAGATCCCCAGGAACTCCTTTATCATGAGGAAGTCACCCTCTAGGGGATGTCCTCCACAGAGCCTGAGGTCCTAAGAGGGAGCAGCCACCAGCTGACCCTCAGCTGACCCTGGGAATAGAGCTGTCCCAGCCTAGAGCCGTGGTAACTGGCCATGTCACCCTCTTGGAGGCTCCCAGCCCCTCCACTCAGCTGGGCCATGTAGCATGTTGGAGCATCCTCCTCCTCTCCCTGGTCTAGAAAACACCAAACATTTGCCTTCCTGTCACTGCAGCCACCAACCCGTCCCCTGTCTTACAACTAGGGATAAGAGGTCACTGCTGTGTCTTCCCCACCTCCAGCTATAGTCCCAGAGGTGGGAATAGGCATGGGCAACCATAAGTTCAAGGACACTCAGAATCTCAGGGTCCCAAATACTCTATTGAAGGAAGCTGAGGCATCTTTTCCTGTGTGCCATGCCCCACACATCCCTGACAACCTGCAGGAGCTCACCTGCATTGCCCTGCCCAGTCCCTGCTTCCAACTGACAGGTCCAGGCCCCTGATGGCTACATTATCAATGGAAGATGGATGGATGGATGGATGGATGGATGGTGGGTGAGTGGATTGATTCCACTTTGGCCCTAAAATGGATCTGCCCCAGTTGAGGGTCTCTATCCAATTTCCTCAAAATGTAAAGACTGACTTGTAAGGTTTTGTTTTGCCAAGTAAAGACTTAGAAAATAGTAGCTACCAGCTACCATCACCATTGTTTTGTTAACAAAAGGATATTCTTGAGACAAAAAAAAAAAAAGTGTTGGGGGTAAGATATGATCTTGGAAGAAAGACAGACCTTGATACATAAAACTGAGCTTCCTGGAAAACACACAGCATAGGACTTCCTTCTCTCATGAAAACTTTCTCAGGTATTGCAATAGGTTGGACCCTGAAGCTGGGGGACACCAAGTGCTTCCAGTCTCCACCAGAGCCAAGAACCCCTTCTGCAGCCTTTCTGGACGGGAGTGATCTCTCTCCTTGCACAACCCCTCTCCAGACAAGGTGCTCACAACTTCTTCCCGCTGGCTCAGGACAGGGGTGGGGATGTCATTCTGGAGCACTGTTAAAGGCTTTCTGAGCCTTTCATGGGACAGAGGGAAAGAGACAAGGATTGAGGTGATATGGCAGAGGAACCAAAGGGAAGAGAGACAGAGGCTTTCAGAGCCAGGGCACAGGAGTGGCGAGCAAAGGCAGACACCTGTATTCAGCTGCACAAAGGTATGAAGATCAAGAAGTTGACCAGAGTTGAACTTTCCCAGGAGACACCATCTCTGCCTTCTCTGGATTCCCAGTTTCCAGCTGCCCCCCCAGCCCCACCCGCCCTCCAGAAAGGGTCCAACTCACCCATTCTCACAGAGGTCTAAGTGGATATGTGAGGTACCTGGACCTGTAGACCAGAAAAGGAGAGAGTTTGAAAGACAAGGTGGAACCTCAGACTCCCCCAGCCAGGCAGGGGGCCTGTGTGACATTCCAGGCCCTTCTCTGTCCAAGAGGGAGGCCCTGGGCCTTGGATGCTAAGACTGGAGGGGGGCCTGCTGGGCGGTCAGGCCTGGGGGAACCCTGTGTGCACAGACACACACACTCCACATTCCAGTAGTGCTCCGTCAGCGTTTGGGCAAACCAGGATTGTGTGGCTTTGGGAGGGCGGAGAACAAATAACCCCCAAATTTGGGAGAGGGCGGAACTGGGGCTGGTTGGAAGGGACTTAGGAGAAGCCTAGGGAGCCACTTCTGTGCCGGGTCATGGGTTCAAGGCCTGGTTCTCCTGCTACTCTCTGAGGTGACTGGGTCAGCATTCCTGAGGGCTGTGCCTCTCTTCCCAGGCAGGCTCATCCTTACCCCTCCCCACATTCCCTGCCACCACCCAAGGCCTCAGGATCAACAGTACAGCACAACATTTGTACCCCAAGCACCCCCTAATGTCTGCAGCACGAGGGGCTATGTATCAAATTCCTTGGGCCTCTCTTTCCCCGACCCCAGTTTCATACATTCCTATGTCTGGCCCCTTTTCCTCCACAGCCTGATCTCATTTAAGGCCTTCAGCTTTCTGTCAGCCCCTCTGCTGCTGAGTGCTTTGGGTCCTATAGTCCAATTTCTCACACCTGCAGTCTGATTTTTTTTTTCTTTCTTGCAACCTAGTAAAAAATTTTTTATCCAATGTCCAACTACTTCAAGACCCCACCAGATCTTATTCTGTTTCAGCCTGAATTTCTGGCTTTCCTATACCACCCCCGTCCATACGATCTAATCCATGTCCCCCTGGTGACCTCAGAGTCCCTGGAGATGGTGTCTGGAAGAACACAGGATGTTGGAAGGCTGCCAAGAGCGATGGGTGGCCATACAGGACATCAGAGCAGCAGAGGAATGATTTGTTCTGGATCTGTCACCGGCCCAGCTCCCACAATATTTTTGTCTTTTGAGTTTTAAGTTCCAGACCCCAAACCTCTGCCCTAAAAACCGTTCTGATGATCTACAGCAATATCTTTTCCCCACGATATCCCTGGACCTTCTAAGGTTCTGCAATTTCAGAGGGACTGCGGAGCCGTCTGGGGTTCTGAGACTTAACTCTGCCCTCAGTCCATCGCCCTCAGCCTCCTAAGGATTGGAGAGGCAGGCGGCTATTCCCGCCACCATAGAGCAGGCTCAGAGATTAGGTCCAGGCCAGATGAGCAAAGTGAGGCAGAGACCTCAGATCAGACCTCAGCCTCATGGGGCATATGACCTGGCACTTGAGGCCTGGAGGGGACCACGCTGGGAGGACAAACCCTTTACCCCTTCCTATCGCGTTCCACCAGCAGCAGGGCCACAGGCTGGACCACCCTGCTTGAGGGGGGAGCTGGGACCTGTGTTTATGCAACTGTGGGGAGGCCACAGCCTGGCTGGCAGTGCCGCCCGCCCAGCACCAGGGCTGACTCAGCAGAGACCCCCAGCATGGACACACTTAGACAAGCCCGCAGACCCAAAGACACGCTCACTCATGCACACACAGCGTCAAACACACATGTACAGATGCACAGACAAATGGGCACAAGTGCACCTACACACTCACACACACACACACACACACAAAGTGTGAACACAAGCTCATTCACAGACATGGGCACACACGCATGCTTGTAGACGGGCACATGCAGACACCCAAGAACACAGAAATGCACGTAATCTCCCTGGTCAGGCATATCGGGGATGCCGAGCAAGAAGAAGGCTCACCTGTGCAGCTGAGTGCCACCTCAGGTGAGCCTGCCTGGGAAGAGCTGCCTCCCTGTCCACCCTGGCTCAAATACCCACAGCCAATGACCCAAGTTTAGGAATGACACGTGGTCAGTACAGCCACATAGAACACGTAAAGGGCCCCAGAGGGGCAATGTGGCTGTGGCAGGGACAGAAACACATTCTAAGTAGAGCTGTGCCTCAAAAGTGGGACCAAACAGCATGAGCCAGGGCTCATCAGACACAGTCATCCTGGTCCTGCCCCCACCAGGCACCTCCATCCTGTCCCCTCTTCATCTATATAAGACTGGGGAAGGCACAGAGTACGAGGGTCCTCTAGGATGCTGCCTTCCACTACCAAGCCAAGGTGAGTGAGCTGATAGCTCCCAGGAATAGGGGAGTCTGCAAGATGGGGAGATCTTTGGAGTCAGGCAGGCATTCTTGACTGAGCAGGACACATGCGCCCTGGGATCTGAGATAGATGTGAACTTGAAGTTTCTTGCCTAGTGATGACTTGGAGCACCCCTACAATCCCTGCTCAGGACTTCAGCTCACAGTCAGCATCCCCAGAAAGAAAATTCTGGGCTCCAGTTTCTCCACATCCTCACCAACACTTGAAATTTTCTACTGTTGTTGTTATTGTTGTTTTTATAGCCGCCAACCTAATGGGTGGGAAGTGGTATCGCCAATAGTTTTTGTTTGTTTCTTGGTTGGTGGATTGGTACCAGGGATTGAACCCAGGGGTGCTCTACCACTGAGCTACCTCCCCAGCCCTTTTTTATTATTTTATCTAGAGACAGGTTCTTGCTGAGTTGCTTAGGGCCTCACTAAGTTGCTGAGGCTGGCTTTGAACAATCCTCCTGCCTCAGCCTCGAGAGCAACTGGAATTACAGATGTGCCCCTCCAAGCCCTGCCTCTCTTGTAGTTTTGATTCACCTTGCCCTCACGATTACTGACACTGGACAATTTTGCATGTGTTTATTGACCATTTACGAATCTTCTTTATAGGAATGTCATTCCAGCCTTTTGCTCAGTTTTTAATCAGGTTGTTTGGGTTTTTGTTGTTGTTGTTGATTTACAGGACTTCTTTTTAATTCCTGTCCTTTAAGTCTTTGTCCAACTATTACCTTCTCAGATAACCCCTGACCCCATAACCTCATATGTCAACCACCTCCCAGCTTTCTCCCTCAGGCTCCGCCAGACCACACTCCCCAGCCCCTTCCCTAAGTTCCTCTTCAGCTTTCTTCACTATTTGACACTGCTGTGTTCCCAGTGCCTGGGAAAGAGCCTGGCACACAGCAGGTGCACAATAAATGCTGAGAGGATAAAAGCAGGAAGTTAGAGCCTCCTGTGACACACTCATCCTCTTGTATACACATTCTTCACACAAACTCAATCCTGACCACACACACACAGACTTCCAACACCACCCTTAGGCAGTTCAGGGACAAAGTGAGCCCCTACCCTGCCACCCATTCCCAGTGTGACTCAGGCAAGGCTACTCCCTTGCCCACCTGTGACATGGGCAGCTCTGGGCCTGATTTTTTTAATTCCTGTTTTCTCAAACTCCCAGTTTCAGGCTCCCAGTGACAGCCTTGTGCTAGGGGCTGCAGCATGGCTGCCATCTCCAGAGGCGGGTGGGAGGGCAAGAGCAAAGGAAGGACCCTGGAACTCCTCTAGTTCCACCCTGGTCCCACCCCGCTGCTGTCCGTGACCCATAGAATAGACCCAATCAATCAGAGGGCCACTGAGAGGAAAGAGGGTAGGAGGGATGGAGGGAAGGAGAAGTTGGAGAAAGGAAGGAAAGAGGGGGGAGGGAAAAAGAAAGGAAAAGAAGAAAGAAGGAAAGGAGGAAGTCATTTATTTATAAGGCTCTGGATGGAGACAGAATGCATTCACAATGAGCACAGCCCCAGGCAGAGATGACAACCGTGCAGAGAGCTCTGAGGGCTTGTGCGGGAGCCTTGGTCCACTCCCCTCCTTCCCACAGCTCCAGGCCACTGGTGTCAGCATCATGATGGGAGATGAGACATCCCCAGCTCGCCCTCCCTGGGCTCCCTGACAACAAAGGCAGCCACAGGTTACAGAGGAGGGGCATGGAGGTGGCACTTGCCAACCGAGTACTGACGTTGCTGGAGTGGGGAGGGGCAGCCGGAGTGTGGAAGGGAGCAGGGGTCTCACCTGTGGGAGGCTCAGCTGGCCATGATATGCTTCACAAATGCTGGAAAGGGGAAAGGGATTAACAGCTCAGCCCTGGGCAGCCAGGTGGAGCTGGGTCCTTGGGCTCCCCCTCCCAGAACACCCGCTGCCCTGCTGTGCCCACCTTCATAGTTGATGCAGCCATTGGAGTCCTCTTGCCCAGCCATCAATTTCTCCACCTCATCCTCTGTCAGCCTCTCCCCTGGGAGGGCGGGAAGCTGAGTTAGCATCTTCCGGAGGTGTGATGGGGGAGGAGGGGACTCACCGAATCCCCCTGGATGGTGGGTCTGCCTCTCTGGAATTCCCACAGCCAGCATTGCTCACAAGGCCACGGCTACCACCCCCACCTTTGAGGCCTGAGCACAAGTGACAAGTCAAGAAGGGCAGGGCCTGGGGTGGGTCCCTGGTGACTTCTCCAAGTCCAGGCACCTTGGTGTATAAATGACCATGTATACTATACTATTCTCTGTCCCCACTAGGCTGACAGGGGCTCTCTCTATAAGAGAGGAGACCAGTCTCCCCCACACACACACACACACCTTGAGGCTAATGGAAGGACTCATGGGGAAGAGCTAGACTTTGGGGGATGATTATGAAGGGGACCAAGACAACACCTACTGCTCCACAAACAAGTCTGGCATTTTCCTGACTCTACCAACTGCAGCTTCCCTGCCCCCCAGCCTCCCCTGGCACTTCCACCTCCCCATACACACACACACACACACACACACACACACACACAATCCCAGACAACAGCACAGGACTGAACACAGCAAGCACTCAATAAATGTTTGCTGCAGAGAAAAAGTCAGTCTGAGGAGAAGGGGAGGGCCCCACCATCCAGGCACCTGATTCTAAGGGTGAGGGAAGATGCACAGGACCCACAGAGGCCACAGAGGATGCTCCGCATAGTCCACCCGGGAAGCAGACATGTGACCTTGACCTTCTTGGCCATTTAGAACATTGAACACCAGCACCAAGTTGACCCCGCTGACCTCCAGCCCTGCCCTGTCCCCAGAGCTGTTCCCATCTCCCTTCAGTTCTGTGAGCGGCACCAACATGCATTCCATATTCCCCGCCTAAATGGCATTTCTGTCACCTGCCACTGAGAGACCTTGACTGTGTGACTATCACCATTTCACAGATGAGATGTGGGCCCAGCAGGCGCCAGGACGATTTCTCTCAGGATGCCCCTGGAGAAGGAGCCAGGTGGGGAAGCTGCCCTCACCCAGTGTGGCCAGCACATGGCGGAGCTCGGCACCCATGACAGTGCCGTTGCCCTCCTTGTCGAAGACCCGCAGCCCCTCCACGAAGTCCTCATATGTGCCCGTGTCCTTATTCTTGGATATGTGCTGGAGCATGGGCAGGAACGTTTCAAAATCCATCATCTTGTTATTAAGTTCTGCAGAGAGATGACCCAAGTCCGCGGTTAGAGGGATGGGATGGGCCCATCCTTCTCCTGTGCCTTTTAATGAGAAGCCATCACCTTTTACACAGTTCCCGAAGCGTCTACACTAGTTTGCCATTTACAAAGCATGTCACCACCACAAGGCACTTTACAGTCTATTGAGAAACACAGTTTGTACATCCTTTGCTGTTCACAGGACAGTTTGCTGCCCTGCACAATCACAGTGGGCTCTGTCCTTTGTTAAACTCATTTTCTTATGGACCTCACCCTCCCCACTATCTGTTTTGGGTCAGCAACAGCTGGGCCAATCAGAGGCCTTCTCTGGACCTGTGATGAAGGCCTGGGTTTCATTCTTCCTGGGAACGAAGTAAGCAGCCTAGGTGGTCAGTCCCCAGTGACCAGGACGCCTGGCCAACCAACATGGGGCCAGATGGTCCAGCAAACCATCCTGCTGGTCGCCCTGCCAACACAGCCCCACATCCAGCCACCATGTCCTCATCTGAATGATGGAAGGAATGACAGGGCGGGGCGGGGAGGTTCACTGCAGCCCCACCCACTGGTGGCAACCCACCCTACAGAATCCCCTGGGACTAGCATTGTGGGGCTCCTGGACAGGGTGCACTACCTTCTTGCTTTGGCTTCCCCAGGACACGGAGCACCTCGGCTTGTGTGGGGTTCTGGCCCAGCGCCCGCAGAACATCCCCACACTGCCCGTAAGTGATCTTCATCTCACCCTTGGGTGTGCGGTCAAACAGCATGAAGGCTTCCTTGAACTCTGCAGGAGAGGGCCGTGAGCTGTGGGCTCTCCAAGGGGAGCCCACCCCACTCCCCCACACCACTGCGGGACCCTCACACCAAGGAGCCCTGGGCTCAAGAGCCTGCTCACCTTCAATCTGCTCCGGCGTGAACTCGATCTGAAAAGAGGCCCCAAAGACTCAGTTCCTGGCTCACAGGGTGGAGCCAGGCCTCCTCCTGGTCACTCCTGACCAGCCCAGGACCCAAGCCCTTTCTGTTTTACCTTTTCCCTATTCTAACATCCTAGACTCTACCACCCAAAACCTCCTGTTGTCTACCTTGACATCCACCTACCTCCCAACCCCTCCCTTGCTGTCCCATATGAAGGCCTTGAGTCTGTGGGTACCAGATCCTCATGCCTGGTAGGCCGAAGTTAGAGGGTGACAGGAGAGAGGGCTTCCCAGCATCCCAAGGCCTCAGCCCACTGTGGGCCTTACCTGGTACCCTGGTTCTAGACAAATGTGCCTAAAGCCACAGGTCTGACCAGGCTGGCTTTGCCTGGGGCCCTGTGGGCAAGATGGTCAACATGAATGACATGGAAGTTTGGGGAAACAAAGTGGTAAAAGTGAGGCTGCAGGCCAGAGGCACAGTGTGTCAACGTGGAATTCACATGTGTGTGTCTGCCTGTGTCTACTCCTTGCAGAGCCCCCTGGGTCCCTCCAGGCTGGGTGCTGTCATTCACAGGCCCCACCTATTCCTTTGGCACATGTCCTGTCTGTGGGCCTCAAGGAAAACTCTCCTACTTCAGTACAGTCTGCGGCCAGAGCTGTGCTGCCGAGTATTTGCTGAAGCCACTTTGGGGCCACCCTGAGGTCAGGAGGCCTCCTGGGACCCAGTGTCCCCCTCCTCACCTGATACCAGATCTATTTTTATCACAGCAGTCACTCTCCCCAAAGTCAAGGTCACATCAGGGAAAGGAGCTTGGGGGAAGGGGATATGACTGGCACCTCTCTCACTGCCACTCCCTCAGAGCCCCACCAACCTCCATAGTGCATGCCAGTGCCGAGGGACACCCTGTCCCTTCCACCCTGCATGGTTGTCCCTCCTGGTTTTTGCCTCAACTCAGTGTTGGGAAGAGCAATTTATCACTCCGGGGCCCCTGAGAGCTCTCTCCACAAGGAAACCTGGTACAATTTGTTTCCCTGGCAAAGGCTGTGCCCTTCACCGGCCAGCTGGGTTGAGGAGAAGGGGGACACATGAGGGACCTCATCATCACCACCTCTCAGAGCCTGGTGAGACTGGACAATTTTACCATGGGTCCCCAGGTGCTCAGAGCCTCACCAGGGGGCCTGCAGGTGGCAGAGGGACAGGGAGCTAACTGAGGGGTGCCTGTGCACTAAAGAGCTCCCAGCAGCCCCCGAAAAGGGGGCTTATCATCCCGTTTCACAGTCGAGGAAACCAAACCTCTGAGTAGGAAAGGAGCTTATCTCCTAAGGCATAGCAGACTTTGGGTTTGAGCCTGTGTCTGCAGGGACAGAGGTTGGTGTCTCTGGGCAGGCTCATGGCCAGGAGGAGGATCTGTACAGATGAGGGCAGATCTTGCTGAACATGCAGGAATGGGGAGGGCCCCTCAGGAGGCAGCTGGGGCAGCAGTGGCTGCTGGCCAGCCAAGAATGGAGAGCAAGCAGGACACTGCGCGTGCTGCTATGCGGATGCCACAGGTGGGAGTCATGGTTTGTCCTCCAAGTTTAGACTCTGGGAGAGACTTCCCAGCCAGGAAGGGCTCCTGGGGCCACTGATCTGAGCTCCACAATCAGCTTCCTGCATGACTTATTCAGTCTGTGCCTTGATTTCCCCACCTTCAAGCTGAGGCCCAAGAGGGCTCCATCAGCTCTGGGCTCAGAAGTCTTGTTAGCAGGGCTGGGGTTGTAGCTTAGTGGTTGAGCACTTGCCTCGCATGCATGAGGCACTGGTACGATCCTCAGTACCACATAAAATAAATAAATAAAACAAAGATATAAAAAAGAAGAAGTCTTGATAGGTGTGATCCTGGGCAGAGTCCTCACTAGCCATCGTTCTCCATTCCATCCACCCTAGAGGGCTTGGCATGGACTTGGAACACCCCAGCCAGACAAGGAAGACACCCCCTCCCCCCGTCTGGCTCTAGGATTTGAGGGCTGAAGAGGATTAGTTGGCACCAAGGTTCCCCAAGGAAAAGGAGACCGAGCTTCAGAATCACTGAAAAGGTGTTTCTTTCAAACCCCAGTCCAGACTCCATTCTTAGAGTGCCTGGGTTCTCAGTAGCACCAGGAAAGTCCTACATGATATCGCCCATTTCTCCTGCTGTCACCCTCCCAATACCTGAAGCAGGCAGGGCTTGTCCGACCTCAGTATAGACATTCCCAGCTTCCGCTCAGTGCTCACTTCCGGAGCTTGGCCTGACCCTGGAGTAGATCCACTGTGGGATCTACTCATCTCCTCAGCCCCTCCTACCTCAACCCAGTACCCACACCCACCTTGATCTTGGAGGCATCGAATTCAACCTCCTTGGGGCGCTCGGGCTCGGGAGCAGGTGCAGGTGCGGGAGCTGCAGCTGCTTTAGGGGCTGCCTTGGCATCATCCTTCTTGGGCTCTGGCTTTTTGGGGGCCATGGGAGCTGCAAGCACAGAGAAGGACGTGAGAGAAGAATGCAGAGAGCAGGGTAGGTGAGTGTCCTGTGCCCAGGCCTTTATCCTGCGGTGGACACCTCATGACCCCAGCCCCTCCCCCGCCATGCACAATAGGGACAGGGCCATAAAAGGACATTGGCTCAGCTCAGGGGCTATTTTGGGGCCTGGAGAGGGCATTGTTCAGGCCCAGAAAGGGTGGGGGGAAAGGGAGGGCTCTCATTCCTCCCAATCACCTGTTGGGGAGAGGGAGGGTGAGTGGGGGCAGTCGGATGCCACTGCTCAGCACAGGCTTATGCACACCACCAGGGCCCTGCTGCCCCTCAGCAGGTCAATAAATTGAACAGGTGTAGAAAGTTGGATGGTGCATGCTGAGTACTGTTGGGGGGCGGGAAGCCCGGGTTACCCAAGGACACCTCTGGAATTAACTTCCCATCTGGGCAGGGAATCCCCTGTGTCAGTGTGTCTGTCTCTGTGTAGGGGAAGGGGAGGCCAGGATGTGTGTTAATATGTCTGTGTGTGGCAGGGGGTCTCTGCCCATCTGTGTGAGTCACCTGGTGTCTCTGTGTGGTGGGATCTCTGCACACTGTGTACGTCTGGCAGGAGGCGGGGGTCTGCGTATCTGTGTTCTGTCTCGGTGGGTCTGTTTCTGGGTGTCTGTATGCATGTGTGTCTGTGTGGGCCTGTGTGAGTGTGTGTGGGTGTTGCCTCTGTGTTTGTGTCGGGGTGCTTACTTGTGCCTGTGTGTGTCTGGCCATGGCAGGCAGCTGCAGCCCTGGCTATGGGTGCAAGGGTCTCCAGGCAGACCCAGTGCCAACAGAATGGCTGTCTCAAGGGCCATTTCCCCAGGCCAGTTCAACAGTCTCCCTCCTAGGTGTCTGTGTCTGGCCCTGAAGTCAGTTTCCCAGGTCTTACCCCTGGCTTTTCACTGCCCTCCCTGAGCAGCACCCAGTCTCCTACCTTTCCCTGCGTACCTCAGGGCCCAGCTCCCTGCCTGATCATAGTTCCCACTATGCCCTCTGCCTGGGGCCCTTGGCCCCTCCTTTGTTTGGCACTTGTAACACTCAGCCCCACCACCCCCTTTCCAGGAAGTTTTATATTTCCCTCTGCCCAGGATTTTAGTAGAGAATCTGTATCTCTGAAGGACCCCAAGATGTTGGGCAGGGTTTGTCCCAGCCCAAGACACTCATCTCAGTTCCTACCCTTCCATGCCCATTCCCAGCTCCCACCCGCCAAGGCTTATCCTAGAGTGCCCAGTCCTTGGAACTAACCTTTGGTGCTCAGCCCTCAGCAAATGGCGGTGACAGAACACACCCCGGCTGGGCCACCATTTGGGGAGGTAGGGAGGCTGAGGTGGCATAAGGCCTTTCCAGAGAGAGGGGACATCTTGCAAACACATTGGGCTCTGTTCCCTGCCCAGTGTCTGTGCCTGGGGGGTAGGAAGAGGGTGTTCCTGGTTATTTTTAAGTGCCTAGAGCCTTTGATAGAAACTTCAGAGGCAATGTCCCCACCCCCAGGCCCCAAGAGACTTCCCAAGTGTGGAGAGGGGGGGTAGCTCAAGCCTGAGAGGGGGACACATCGGGGCCTCTACCTGGGATACCCCACCATCTTCCTGCAGGGCCTGGGTCCCAGTCATCCTGTCACTCAGCCTTACTATGAAGGATCAACAGTCCAGGACTGGGTCCCCCTCTCCCCCACCCCCGGCTGGAACACATTCCTGCCTTCATCTGGAGGGCAGAACACCCCACATCTGGAAATCTGACAACATCCGGGGTTGGGGGGGCAAGTTTTTCACTTTTCTTCCAGATGTTTGGCAACACTATTGAGAAAGAAGAGGTGGGGGGAGAGGGTCTGCAGAGACATCCAGAAATACCACAAAAGGAGAAGACAGCCTTAGGGGGGCTACAGAGACAGACCCCTGAGCCCCATGGCCTGTGCCTGCTCACCCTCAGGAGAGTTGACTCTGGACATCCCACAGTGGCCCCAGCCACTCACAGGAAATCCAAAAAAAAAAAAAAAAAAAACACTACCCAATTCCCTTTCATTCATCAGGGCAAAACCAGGGCCCAGGAGAGAAGACATATGCACAGGATCACCCAGACACCCTTCCCCCGCCCTGCACATTTCTTTCATCCTCACACAACTGTCATCCCTTGGAAACCACCCAATACTGACTCAGACAGGGGTGATTGACATGAGCATCCTGGCCCAGCTTCCAGGTCTGTAGACCAGGTGGACAGGCTATCCAGCCAGAGCCTTGTAGTGCCACCCAGAGGAGGGTGGTAGGAGGGAAAGTGTGTCTTGGTCCCCTTCCTTATACACGGGACAGGCATGCTCCTGCAATGGGGACAGAGTGTACAGAGCCACCCCATTTCCTCACCAGGGCTCAGAGGGAGGCTGGGCCAGGCCTCTGTCTGAGTGACTCTTGGACTCCCCTGTGAGCTCCTGGAGCAACAGTGCCCCAGGCATCCCCAGGGGACCACACTCAAATCAATAGCAGATGCCTGGCTCCTAGCAGAGGCTGCTAACGCCCTCCCAGGGTCTGACCCCTCTGCTTCCAGCAAGATTGGTTATCGGAAGCCAGCAGCAAGATTATGAATGGGCAGGTGGGCAGGCAGGGCCTGGCCCTGACCCCTCTCTTCCAGGTCCCAGACTGAGCTTCTAGGAATATCAGCTTAGCAAGCAAGATTCTGGCAAAGCCCAAGGGGCTTAGAGAGTTCCCCAAACTCTGATGTCTGACCTGTGACCCAGTCAGATGCATATCCCTCTCTGGGGGCAGCCAACTCACCTCCCTCTGTCCCCAGACAAGGGGAACACAGTGAAAGATGTGGGCCCTGATTTCTGAGGGCCCCATGTGTTGAGGCAGGAGAGCCCTAGCCACATGGGCTGCCTTCCAGGTTCTTCCCAGCCCACTCCCATCCACCCCCAGGGACTTTGCACAGGCTCCTCCCCTCTCCCCGTCCCCATACAAATGTCTGGGACTCTGGTCTCTGCTCCTTGTCACTTTCTGGTCTCATGGAGATGTCTACTCCTATGAGGAGCCTGCCTGCTGCCTCTGTCCTGTCTCTCTCCCGACTCCCTGTCCATGCACACCCTAAAATGAGCTCGTTTTTGTTCTCCTATCTCCCAGATGTGTCCTCCCTCCCATGAGTGGTAACTGTCACAGCAGAAATCTTCCCTCTTGCACACACAGCTATATATCCCCAGAATCAGATACACAGGAGGCATTTAATCAATGTTGGCTGAACAAATGTCCCAAGTTTCTCAGTTTACCCACCTCTCAGAGAGGGATAAAAACCCCTTTCCCAAACCCACCTCTGCAGTAGGGTGAGGGGAAATGGAATCTGCCAAACAGCTGACTGGAGCCACTGCAGAGGGCCCCTCAGGGTAGTAACGCAGACAGCAGTTGCCCCCAAGATCTCCAGCCATCTCCCCCTGCCCACCCCAATTCACGTTGATTCCTTATGCCACTCTCCCATCCACCGCTGAGACTCCTTAACAGCCTGAAGGAGTAAGGGTGACCCCCCACCCCAACACTAACATAAGCAGAAACTTGACCATAATGGCCGGCCAGCAGGGGGCGTAGAAGGGATGGGAACTGCTCTTCAGTTTCTGAACCTCAAACCTGGAATCTGGAAGCCCCAACACTGTCCCCAGACTCAGACCTCACAATCTGAACCCTACATTTGTAACCCAAAATCCAGAGACCAGGACTAGACTCTGAGTACTCCAACCCTGAACCCATAGTCTAGAGCCCAGGGCCCAGGATTTCTTTCTTTTTTTTTTTTGTTTTTTTCTTGCAGTGCTGGGGATTGATTTAGTCGCACTCTACCACTGAGCTACAACCTCAGTATTTTTATTTTTTTTTTTTCAATTTTGAGACAGAGTCTCCTTAAATTGCCCAGATTGGTGTCAAATTTACACTCCACCTGCCTCAGCCTCCAAAGTCATTGGGATCACAGGCTGATACTACTGGGCCCAGTCTAGACCCAGGATTCTAAACCTAGACCCTAGATCTAAGTCTCAAGATCCAGGACCCAGAACTTTGAACTCTAGGACTGTAACCCCAAACAAAACCCTAGACATGCACGCCTGTAATCCCAGCCGCTGGAGAGTCTGAGGCAGGAGGATTGCAAATTCAAAGCAAGCCTCAGCAATTTAGGAGGCCCTAAGCAACTTAGAAAGACCCTGTCTCTAAATAATTTTTTTTTTTTTCCCCGAAAAGGATTGGAATGATGTGGCTCAGTGCAGCACCTCTGTGTTCAATTCCTGGTATCAAAAAAAAAAAAAAAAAAGACCCAGAACCCAGGACAGGGCTGGTGGCTTTCCAGAATGGCCCTGCCTGTTGCCCCGTGTGGACAAGGGTGGGGCAGGAGACAGAATAAACTCTGGGTCAACAACGGTGGTGGGTGCTTGGCAGACATCCCTGGTAGTGTTCAGGAATGTCCCTTGTCCCGTCAGAGCCAGTTTGAGGAGTTTAGAGTATGGTGACACGTGGAGGGAAGGGGAGAGCGGGGAGGCCTGGTTATCCCGTGGGCCCCAGAGCCAGAGGCAGGGAATGAGGGTCAGGCACCCACGTGCCCTTGTACCCCAGGCCGCAGGCTCCGCAGGCTGCCCTGGCCCGCCCCAGCCCGCCTCTCCTGGCCCACAGCCTCTGGCTGGGACGTAGTCCCACACTTCCCGGAGGAGTCGAGAACGCGGCCTGGGCCAGACCCAGAGCCTTAGAAGTAGGTCAAATGTTGCCATGCAGCAGGTCCTGGGGACCCTGTCCTGGTGCAGACAGGCCCCCGGGCTGCTGCTCACCCTCAGGGACACATGCATGTATCCAGAGATGTGAAGTTGCCACCACATGCTACCCGGAGTTTTCTAGGTCCCTTCCTAGCTATACAGACCAGGCACGTGGCCCCAGTGGGGGCAAGAGCTCCTAGCAATTCTCACTAGAGGTGTCACGAGGCAGACATAAAGACCACGAGGAGATGAATATCTGCATCATCTCACAAGGCCTTGGGTGAAAGTCTGACTCCAAGGTGGACTTCCCAGAAGGGCTGTTCTGCCACCAACAGGATGTGGCCGCTTCCCGGAGGCAGAGCCCCAGGCCATGAAAGCTGGGAAAGAGCGCCTGAGGGGAAGGAGGAAGACTCCCCAGGCTCTGTGACCCAGGATGGTCCCTGTTCCTCCTGGGCCTCAGTTTCCCCATCTGTACAATGGTCAGTGGTGGGGCAATATGATGATGGGTTCAGAGGACAGTCTCTGCCCCCACGTCCCAGCCCATCCTCACTGCCCCCACACCACACACAGACAACTCTGTCCTCGGGCAGGCCAAACACAACTCCCAGGCCCCTCCCTCTGCCCACTGTGCTGACGGGGACCAGATGCTCCAACCTTGTGGTTCTGGGGGTGGGGGTGGCAGGGCTCAGCGGGCTGGCAGGCAAGCCCTGGGTTTGGCCCAGGGACCTATAATCAGCTCCTGCCCCTCTGATCCCGGCCCAGGACTGACGCTTGGGGCTGTGGTGTCCTGGCCGGCTGTGGCCACGGCCGCTATATTTGGGAGCCCAATTCAGCATGAAGGAGGGCTGGGCGGGCAGGAGCCTCCAGGACCTAGGGCCTCATGGGGGACATTATGGGGACAGGACTTGGTCCATATGAAAGAGGGCACAGCCTTGCCTTCAGAGGGACAGTTTTTTCTCAGGGTCCTGGCTTGGGGGTCACCCGCTGTGCCCTACATAGCTAGCCTAAGTGGGGGAGACAGAAAATGTGTCTGAGAAGACTGAACCTCTTATTTGCTCCAAAGAGTCAGAACATAAGTGGGCCATGCATCTGAGTGAATAAGAAGGACAGGGGGCCATCGAGGATAAATGGAGCAGATAAAAGACCATTAAGGGGTCAGGCTTAGGATAGAAGGGACGAAGGGGGTACCAGAATGTTTGCCAAGGCAACCAAGAAGAAGACTGGTATTGGGGTCAGAGGAAATAGAATGGGGTGTAGCCTCGAGCCCCAGCTCCCCAGGCCTGCCTGCTGGTCAGCTTCCGGACAAGGGCCCAGCCCCTCCCCCCAGCATGGCCTGTGGCCTCCCTGACTGCCCTGGACATTCCCTGCCACTGGGCCAAACCCTGTACTCTCCCACCAGCAGTCTCCCAAAGAGCAAATATTTATTGTCCTTGGAAGAAAAAAAAGAGTCCCCTTTTAGGATCAGGGTCTGGGAGCTGCTATTGAGGTTTGCAGGGGCTCAGTAGTGGCCTGAGATGACCAGAAACCCCCCCTGGACAGTCGGACAGAGGAGAGAGGAGAATGCGACGTGAGCTGGTTTTGGAGGAGCGAGCCTGTGGCATCCCAGGCTGCTGTGCTGGAGCTCTGCCCAGCTCTGGACCCTGGGCCATGCTCTTCCCTCCCCTTGCCTCCATTTCCCCAAGGCTTCCCCAGGGTCTGTTTACAGACACTGCTCATGAGGTGTGAATGTGTGTGTGATTGCATGGTGTGTGTGGTCTATGTGTGTGCAACCATGGGCCTGAGGGTGGGGCCACATGTGTGATTGCGTGGGAGCCTGTAGTCTTGTGTGTTTACATGTGTCACCATGGGCACGAGGCTATGACCACGCATGGGTATATGCATGCCTAGGTGCTCCAGGCCAGCTCTGCGTGCGTGTCTGCCTGTGAGCCTGTCGTCTGTTGGCATGGGCGGGGTGGGGGCATGTGGACACAACCTCTGTTGAATGCCCAATTCAGTCAAAAATGCAAGTAAATTTAGCAGAGGAAAAAAAAACCCGTCAGTCAGACGAGGAGTCTGAATTGAGTGGTTGTTTGACTGGATGGACCAACTGTCTCAGGCAAACAGTTCACGCTGGCTGGGAGGAGGAACCAGCTCTCCAGGGCCGTCATGGAGAAACTGGAGACAGCATCCTTGACCATGGCAGAGACTAAGACAGAGACAGGAGGACAGAGAGAGCTCTAGAGACATGGGGACAGACCAGGAGACAGGCAAAGAGAGGGTTGTTGAGGTGGGGCAGGGACAGAGGTCATCCAGGGAAGGATGAATCTAGGTACACGTGTGCATGCACAGGATCCTGTCACCTCTGAGCTCAGTTCCCTCAGGGTATAAGGCAAATTCATTTTCACCTCTCTCTAGTTCTCAAGCCACCTGGCGGACAAGGAGTGGGTACCTGAAAAGGCTGCAGAAAGATAGACATGCACAGCCGTGACCAGGGCACAGCAATGAGAAAGAAGGTGGTACAGAGGACCCGGATGACAGTGATGGAGGTGACAAGGAGGAAACAGTGGTGATACCAGCAGAGAGGCAGTGCTGGATGGGAGGGCCTCACTCTCCCCCTACAAACCCCACCTAGCTCTGGTGGCCCCACCAGACCCAGGGCTATCCCTGCTCTGCCCCACCCAGCACCAGCTGTGGCCTTGCCTCAAGTGGCCACACAGAAACCCTCTGTGGTACAGGGTGTGGACTTTGCATTGAAGATGGCCCAAACACCCAGCCAGGAATAGTTAGGGTCAATTTCGGTACCTGTCCGTTTGGGTATTTCTATATCTAGCTTCCCACCTGGTGTGGTTATGCCTGAAATGCACTCAGACACACACAGAGGATCCCCAGGCAGGCTAACCTGCCCCCACTGTGTGTCTGTTTCTGTCTGCAGATATCCGGCGGTCCCAGGATACTCCCCACTCCACAACTGCCAGCCCTGCCTGTCCCATTCTGCCATCCCTGGGGCCGACAAGAATAATTCATGAGTGTGTGTGTGCATGTGTGCATACTCAGGAACCCTGACCCATAAGGTCGAGGGCCAGGAACAGGATCACTCCTGCCCACATACCTCTACATACCTCCTCCCAGCTAGATAGGTGCCTTAGTTTGCATGTTCACACACCTGTGCATACACCCCAATACCTTTGCACACATATGCTTCTGCATGCATATGTGTGTATATATACACATACACACTTGCCTTTGCATACACATACACACACACACACACACACACACACACACCCCTAATGCTCCACACCCGGGAGCTCTCAAGTATAGAAAAGACTGTTATTGGGAACAGGCACTGGGAAGAAGGAGCAAAGCTAAAGATACCCCACCAGGCCCGCCTGGTGCAGGCTAAGCATGTGTGTGCAGCAAGCACGTGCGTGCTTATGTGTGTATGGGTGTGCACGTGCATGTCAAGGTGTTTGAGGCGTTTCTACTGTCTCCTCCCACACAGCTCGGGAGGCTCCCCATCATTCACAGAAGGGGAAATAGAGGCCCATGCAGAGCAGCTGGGCTGGGGAGGTCAGCGTCCCTGGGTTTGGGGCTCCCAAGTCTCCACATCTGTGTTATTCTTGGCACATCCAGGCCAGATAAGGATGGGGTCAGAGCTTGGCTCTCGTGGGAAAGGACTCTCTGGAAGGCTCCCGACCCATTCCTTTCCCATATCTTAGACCCCAGGGCAAGCAGAGGGAAGGCCAAAGGGAAAGACGGATGGCTGGAGGGCAGGCAAGTTCTCATCAGGCCAGCCTTGAGGGCTACAGGGAGCCCACAACAGATTCAGAGACACAGGTGCCCAGGAATGGGGTGCAAGCTCTCCGGTCAGCCCAGAAACATGCAAGTTCCAGGTCAGAAAACCTCCAGGCAGATGAGAAGGAGCCAGACCAGGCACCCTGCTCTCCATAGCACGTGAACTGAAACACTCTGCTCTAAGAGATTCATGAAATTCTGGAGCCAGGGCTGAGGTCAGGGGCTCTCAGGTTGGGAGCTGGGTTAGGTGGAGTAACCATTTTCCAGTGACAATTTGAATGTCAGAAGACACTGAAGCACCAATGCCCCGACCTTTGCCCCCTGCCCAGGTTTCAGTGAAAGACAGAGTCATGTCAATAGGCAGACAATGGGCTGACATTCTGCACAAACAAAGGGCTCATACCAGGCTGCAGATAAGCTGGGGAGGACTGGGAAATTCCTGTACCCCTGAGAGCATTGTCTGATAATGAGCCCCACCCATCCAAAGGAGGGCTCTGCCTTCAGGAGACCCTTGCGATGCATTGAGCAGGGGATATCATAGGGCCCAGAGAAACCCCTTTCCCAGTCCACCACCAACTAGCATGCCCATAGCCTCCTCCCAACCTGCAATCATTGTAAATGCTATTCAGGAAAACATCAAGCTCTCATCAGGAGCTTCTGCAAACCCAGGGCCAGAGAGAGAGAGAGAGCCAGAGAGAGAACATGCCAATCTTCCCACTCCCACTGTCCCACTGAGGGAACAGCCCTAGTGACTACTGGGCTGGGTTGGGCTGGGATGGGAGACTAAGGTGAATCCTCCCTGCCAACCCCTGGCTCCCAGGCATCTTGTTCCAGCTGAAGGTTGAGCTAGAATTGCTCCAGTTCTGCCCTTGAGCTGTCCGGAGATTTTCTGAGAACTCCCCATCAGGTAAAGTCAATCTCACGGGGCTCTAGAAGAAGAACTTTCCAACAGTAAATGTCAGGAACTTGTCAGAGTACTAAGGAGTCCTGAGATCCTGGGATCTGCCTTCTTATGAAGAAACAGGATCAGAGGGGAGGGCTCAAACCTTCAGAAGGGAAGAACATCTGAAGGGCATTCAAGAGCTGCCTAGGCTGAGATGGGAAGAGCAAGCCAGACCCGAGCAGGGCAAGGGCAGAGGCCCACATCTCAGGGAGGACTCAACGAATGGGAACACAGGGCAACAGGGCATATCTGCCTCACCCCCCTGGGGTCTCCATGCCTGGTCCAGCACACTGGAAGTGCAAGAGTGTTTAGGGAATGAGCAACCCGATCCAGGGAACTTCAGGAGCCACAGGAGGCAGGACTGGAGTTTTAGAAAGGTTCCTCTCTCTCCCCTGCCTCTCCTTTGTCTGCTAGGTCATCATTTCCCCTCCCTCCTCTGTGGTTTTGCTTGACTTGGAAGACTGATATAGAGCCATCCCGGATCCAGCTCTGCTCATTGAGATGGAGCCAGCCAGGCACGGCAAAGGTGTTACTTGTAGGGACAGGATGTGCTTTATGGTTTGGGAAGCCAGGGCTGCGGTCCCATACCTCTGTGTCCCCATCCTGACTCAGGAAACCAGGGAAGGAAAGGAGAACAGTAGAGCTGGGAGATGCCTAGGCCCAGGAGAACGTGACTGATTCCAGGAAATGGGGCTTTTCACCCACTCCTGAAGGAGGCAGAGGGACCCCAGGGATAGAGCAGTGGACAGAGCAGGAAGGAGTTGGATGTGTGACTTTGGGCAGCATCCTGCCTTGGCTGAGCCTGGCCAGGGGGCTGCCAATGTCTCTTCCAGCTTCAAGAAGGTTTCTGAACTAGGTATAGCCACCCTCCTGTTTTTGCTGGAATCTCCTACAAAGCAGTGACCTACCTGTCCCCAGCAAGGGCCCTTTAGCCTCTTTCACAGCTGACAGGAAACTCAGAGGGCATGGACCATAAGAAGGCCTGGGGACTTGGTCTATATGAGGGGGTGACCTCTGGCATGCTGATACCCTCTCTAGACATAGCCTTACATATGAAGTTTTTTAAACCTTCCTGAAGTGCTACCTCTCTCTGACCAGTTCAGCCAGTGTCCTCTGGGCCGGGCTGTGCTAGTGCTGGATAGCCAGGCAGAAACAGCCCTGATCCTGGCCCCAGAGATGTTCCCAGAATCCATCAGTTCATTCTTCCCTCTAGCTAGTGTCCACTGAGGTACTCAAGTTGAGAGGAAACTGAGGCTCAAGTGACCTTAAATGGCCCAGCATGACTAAGGACCACCCACATACAGGATACCTCCAAGTCAAACAGACCAGAGTGTCAAGACTAGGGTTCCTCATCTGAGGTCTCAGGGCCACAGACCCCGGTTAGGACCCAGAGTCTGAGTTAACCCCCTCCCCACCACCTCCTCCTTCCTGGTCCCCTCCTCCCTTCAAACCACAGGACCCAGCGGCCTCTGGAACGCGTGCCCAGGACCTTGGTGATATTTTGAGTTTAAGAAAACTTTGCAGTCGGCAGGAGCTCTTAAAGGTTATAAATAGCAGCTGCGGGAGCCCATGCCGGGAGAGGCGGAAACACGTGTCAAACACGCCTGGGAGGGGGGTATTCCGAGGCCTAGACCCCCCCCTCCCACACACACTAGAGACCCACCAGGCTTCTGGGCATTTTACAACCACTGGAGCGGGAAGTCACACCCCACCCGGAAGGCGTCTGGGAAGCGAGACCCGCTTCTAGCCCCCACCAGGGTCCCCAGCGGCTGGCCAGGTTGCCCAGGGCATGTGGGGCCACTGCTGAAAGGGGATCAGAGTGGGAGCTTTCTCTTACCCCTCTGCTGCCATGCAGGGATCCCCTCGGAGCTGACCAACAGGGAATCTCAGGGCTGAGAGGGCATTGCAGAGTGTCCACTCTAACCCCAGGAAGCAGCTGGAGGACCTGAGGGCCAGGATGGAAAGAGGGTTATTTCAAAGTCATGGGAGAGTGGGGCAGGAGTCAAAGCCCTAAGCCACAATTCTTCCACCAAATGCTGCTGCAGCCCCCCTTCCATTCAGAGGGGACCATCACTCATAAAGTATGACTGGAGGACTGTAAAGGGCCCAACCCTGGAATAAGCAAGCTCTAGGGCCTCATCCCTCAACAATCTAACCAATCCCAGCCTTTCTGCCTCGAAAAAGATTGACTGAAGTGAGGAGAAAGAGAGGGCTGGAGAGGAAGGGGGACGCCACCTACTCCAGTGGTGTGCGAGGTTGGATGGTCAACAACCCAAGGGAGGGCATGGGATCGCAACAAGGAAGTAGGTGGTTGGGAACATTGAAGGCCCTGTGATTTGAGGATGTGCCTTTGGCAGCTTAGTCTGAGGGGGACCTAGTTCTGACTTAGGAGAAAACAGTTATGAAGGCCCCTGGCCACTGAAGGAACATTTCAACCTCCATCACCTCCCTGAGTCTTCCCATCAGCTCCTCTGTGTGCATGAGGCAGGAATCGATACTCCAACACAGAATGTAAAAACCAAAGCCAGTCTGAGACTCCCACCCACCATCCCCAGTCCTTCCCCACTCATGCCCCACCTGCTGTCCATGGTCCCCATTAGGTCTGGGGTCGGGGGTGTGGAAGCCAGGCTTGGCATCCAGGAGCTGTGAGCCTCAGGGAGCCCCAAAGGGTTATAGGGCTCCCAATGAATGGAAGCCTGTTGAGCTCCAAGGGGGCCCAGCCCAGGTAAACATGGCTGGGTCTGAGCAGCCATTCTCCCCCTGCCTCTTTCCCCAGGACCGAGGACCAACACACGACTTCCTGTCCCCAGGGCTGAAGACTGGCCTCGCCCTTCAAAGCCCTAGGCTGGGGCCCACTGGAGGGACACGAACTGTACTAGCAGCCCCCATGCTTAGGGAGAGAGAGGCCCTCAGGTTTTCAGATTCAAAGATCTGCCTGTATCTAAGATAGCAGTGCTTGGGCACTTTAAGGAGCCCATTAGAATCTCAAATTGCCCATCTGTTAATGTCTGATCAGAAACTGAGGCAATGGGCAGGAAGAGGTCCAGCTCACAGCCTCACAGGTCAGGGCAGAAAGGGGCCCCAGTTTCCTGTCCCTGGCCAGTGAGAATGGGGATGGTGGGAAGAGTGGGACAGGGCACATGGATTAAGGAGGAGGGAAAGGCTTCAAGAGTGAAGAGTCAGGGTTGCAGGGAAGCCCTTCCTCTTTTGGATCTGACTGCCCACTGACCCATAAAATGGAAACCTGGTCCCCTACCAGCCCTGGCCACAGAATGGACAAAGCATCCCAGGACGTAGGATGCCCCAGTAATAGCACATTTTGAAGTAACCCTGGGCAGCAGCCTTGTGAATGATCCATTCTGCTCACTGAGCCTGTTTCCCCTACCCGGAGACCAGGTATTAAACAGCTCCCTGCCTCCCTTTCTAGTTTGTGAACCAAAAGATACACTGAAAACTATAATGTGTGGTACCCTCCTCAGGAGCCTAGAAGACCTGGGAAGAGGTGGCTCCTGGGGTTGGGGGCCCTAGGGACATATCTCAATGGTAAAGGGGTGTTTTTAGGGCCAGCCACCTCACATGCTGGGCACTGGAGGCTAGGCCAGGAATGTGCTGAGCAGCAGCTGCCATGTGAATCATTATACCTCATCAGGCTGAGCCTGAAACTTGCAGACACAAACCAGTTCAAGCTGGGCTCAGGCAGAAGGGCCGCCTCCAGCCAGGGTCGCTGGGCCCAGGGACCCTGGGCTGAGGTTTCCAGGATTTTGTAGGGTTTCTTTTTCCTTGTCAACATCCTCATAATCAGCATCCAGCACTGGCTCTGCCACAGCCCATTCTATAGATCCTCAGAAGAATGTCATCCTATCCATAGTCCCCAGCCTCAGTATACAAGCAAGACATGAGCATGAAAGGCACAGTAACATGGGGGCAGACAGAGAGGGCTTCCTGTAGCTGTACACCAGTGAAAAAGGAATCAGATACAGGGGCTACAGGGGTCAGGACAAGGACTGGGATGAAATAAGTTTACCCACGTCTCTCCTAACCACTGGATACCCCGTGAGGGAGGTCAGGACTTTTCTGGTCTCAGTTTTCCTGTCTAGGATGTGGGAATGAACCGGACTTAGGCCCCATCTGAATCCTCAGGGTGACTTAAACTTGAACAAAATCATACCCAATGCTGGCCTAGTATATTAAGGTGTAGAAAGGGCCAGAAGGGTCAGACAGGGACACAGGGACAGACAAAAGAAGAGTTAATCCGAGACAGAGAGTTGGCAGGGCAAGAAAAGGCACATACTCACCTGAGAGACTGAGGTGGCCTGGGTGCCTGGAAGGCATACCCATGAGGGTTGTGGGGAGGGCCCAGCCCAGGGCTTCAGAACACTGCAATGCTTGGGGTCTGGGACAAAGTCCTGGGCCACTGCAGGGCTTGGTAAAAAATAATTAATTTTTCTTTTCAAGCAAAAGCTCTGACTCAGAGCTTTCCCTATCCCCAACAGCCACATCCTCACTCAGGCTTGGACCTGAGAAGCTGCTTGAGAGGGATCCATGGCCTCCCCATGGCCAACGTGAGTGTCCTGTGCAGCTTCAGGCCTGATCTGGAAGGCCTGCAGACTCCAGGTAAGTGGGGACCAAGAGAGCTCCAGGGGCCTGAGAACAGCTAAGAGAAGCAAGGTTGTGGTTCCCCACGGGGTGAGCATTTACACACCTGTGTCATGCCATGCAGCAGACAAGGTCTGCTCTTGTGGACACATGTCTGTAGGTCTGGTATGGTGACAGTGGGGGCCATGACCATGAGATCAGTCAGAGAGGAAGCCTATACCTCCAGCTGCTTTAGGAGTATTCCCTGACAGAATCTGCTGGTCCCTGTGCCCCATGCTCCCTCCCTTTGCTTTCCAGAGAGGTGGGAAATCCAGGCCCCTGCTGTAAGGGGAGGGGGCTGCCATCCAGCTGCTATGCAAGGCTCCAGTGATTCTGTCGAGTGGGGGGTGTTTATGAGCAGCTGAAATGGCTGTAAAAGTGGCACCTCGCTTCACTTATGGCCTGGCCATCCCCTCCCCTACTGGCCTCTTGCCTTGAAAATCTACCAGAGGGGCCTGGAACCCAAGAGAGGTCTGGGGTTGAGGCCTGGGTGAAGGCTCAGTCTGAGGTCAGGGTTCAACCAGGGGTTAGGGATCAGACTGGGATAAGGATTTGGTCTGGGGTCAGGGTTCATCATGGGCGTAAAGCCCAATCTGACAGCAAGGCTAATCTTAGGATACAAGTGACTTTGGGGCCAGGGTTGGGGTGAAGGATCAGAAGCGTGTGATGTCTCAGAAACAGATGTAGACCTTTTATCTCAGAGAGCTCCCAGTGAGGCCAGGCTGCAGCCCTCAGAGAGCTGAGACTCTGTCTTTCCTGTTCAAGTCTGGTGCCCACCCTGGCCCCAGGTCTGTATACCTTGGCCAGAGCCTTACTCACAGTGGCGGCTGGCTGAGAGGCCTGTCAGCCTGGGGCTGCTGTACTAGCAAGGGGTGGAGCCAAAGTCCAGCCCCTGCTCTAGTTCTGAGTTTTAGTGACTGCCATGGCTTTTCCTGCTAGGCCCCAGCTCAGGGATCATTGAGAGGGACTCAGACCCACTCCCCAGTCCTAGCCAGACTTTTCCACATCCCATTGAAACTGACCTGAAACTAACCAGAAACTGACCCTGGGGCCCTGCCTGTCAAAGAGGTTAAGGCTGGCTCTGCCAGGTGCTGGGGTGCTACCAGTTAATGTGTGACACCCCCACCCCCATGGTGGCAGTTTAACCAGAGGCCTGGGGGTGAATTAGTGGGTCAGCGGCCCCACACACAGCTGTGGAATGTCCAGCAGAGAACTCTGGGGTTAGGCTCATAAGTTAAGGCTAGGAAAATGTCCTTTAAGACTTAGAGCCCATCATGAGCTTTTCTGTAAGTCTGTCCACAGCCCACCCTGACCCTCCCAAGTGCAAACATTATTTGTTGCAAGTGTCAAGTTTCTGGTATTAGATCTGAGAAGGACTCAGCCCCATTACCCCCTAGGTTTACCTCTTGACCTTTCTGATCCCTCCATGAACGTTCTTTTGTTATTATCAAGGGAAGACAGTGGGAGGTCAGTGATCATAGAACCCTAAAACTCAGAGTCACTCAGACAGGGGCATAAAGCTGAGACCATCGAAACATAACTCTTAAGAACCATGAGTGTTCACTCTGGACACTTGGACCTTGGTCCCCAGTCCCAGGGAGCCCACACTCCAAAGGAGGCAGACAGGAAACCACAGCTCCCCAGCAATAGAGGATATGGAGACACAAGGAGGGAGGGTATCTACGGGTGAGGGGTATCAATGGGTGAGGAACAGGATCCTGGCAGAGGAAACAGTAAGGCAAAAGTGGATGAATGCAGGGAGAAGGCCAGAAGTCCAGTGGACAGTTACTGCTGGGGAGAGTCATCTTTGGAGGAAAATGTCTCAAACAGCAGAGTCCTTGAATGCCAGAACAAGACACTCTAGGGCAGTAGGTACAGAAGGGGGCTGCAGCCAAAGAGATGTTTTAGAAGATAACTGTGAGCCTGATCCTGGAGAGGGCTTGGCTGAGCTAGATTCTAGCAGCCTGAGGGCTTGGGCTGTAGGGCTCCTGTACATGGATAGGAGGGACCATCCCTGAGATGCAAAGCAGGTTTGGGGGCTCCCAGGAGCTCATTTCCAAAGAATAGCTATGGAGAGTACCTGATGCCACGCATCTTCAGTAAAAAGTTAAAAGGGCCCATTTTACAGATGAGGAAACAGGTCCAGACAACAGGACACAACAGTTGATAAATGGGCAAGAGTAGGCTGCCACTTGACCCATGATATTTTCCAGGGCACCATGTTTAGTTTAACTTCCTCCCGCACATTCCCAACCCCTTCCTCTGCCTGACCTTCCCCATCTGGTACCTAAGGAGGTGGTAGGCTTGGGGATCTCGGTCCCCTCCTCTTAAAACTCAGGGGTCCCTTTCCAAGCACAAAGCCCAGCCCCTTCTCACTATTCCCAACCTTCCCCATGTCGAGGGTCCTCAGCTGACTCCAGCGGGGTAGCAAACATTGGGGGGTGGGCAGAGGGAAGGGAAGGGAAATTTGAGGGTGGGTGTCTGGACTGAATCCCAGGTTTTGAAGCCTCAAGCCGCCTGGGCTGGGTGAGGCACGGAGGTGGAGAGGCCCAGCCACAGGCTGAATGGGTCCAGACTTGAAGAGGGCAGGAGAGATACCCGGCAGGGAGGGAGCAGGATGTAGGTTCCAGACCCCGGCAGGGACAGCAGCAGGTCTAGGGGCCGGCAGACCTACAGACGAGGACTGGGACCTAGGATGGAGAGAGGTGGGAGAGGCAAGGGTGGGGCGGGACCGGAGGGCGTCGGCGGCCAAGCCAGGCTTAGGGCTGTCGGCCGAGCAGCCTCCCCAGGGTCCCCGACCCAGCCAGAACCAGAGCCCCAAGAGCGCTTAGACAGCGCCGCGGCCGGAGGCGCGCAGAGTACTAGGCGGCCTCCCCAGGGGATCCTCTGGTGACGAGGGCCTGCTTTGAGGCTGAGGGTTCCTATTCAACAGCCCGGGCTGGGCGATCGGGGTGGGATGGGGAAACGTGCTTTCCCGAAGGAGAGAATGAAGCGGCCGCAGCGTCCCGAGCTGGGTTCTCAGGCCCTGATGTCAGCTGCCCAGACCCTGTCCCCCACCTCTCCGACAACGGTCATCCCGCCGCTGTACGACCCCGGGTCCGGCCTCCGGAGAAATGTCCCGGGGCAGAGGGCAGCTGGCTCCGCTCTGTCCCTCCGTACACCGCTTTGGAGGCGATGGAAGGGGTGGGGGAGGAGGCCCAGGGAAGGCGCGGGGGAGGGAAGAGGCGCCCGGGCCGCGAGGGAGGGGGAGCGGCAGACGCCGAGGCGAGGGACGCGCGGCGGGCGGCGGCTCCGAACAGCGGCCGGGCGGGGGGCGCTGGAGGCCAGGCCGGCCAGGGGGGATCCCGAGAGCTCCATGAAGTTCCCCCGGGGCCGCGGACGGGGCGCTGGCTTAGGGAGGCTGTCGGGGGAGCCCCGACACCCATGGCAAGGCGGGGGCCGCGGCGGCGCGCTCGGAGTAAGTCGGGGCCGGGGGCCGGAGCTCAGGGGAGGAGGCCGGAATTAGGCAGGGGTGACTGCCGGCCTGGCCAGATGGCCAGGCTGCTCTGTCTCGGAGTCGGTCGGCGGCGCCTCCACGGAGCCCGTTGGAGCCGCCAGCCCCGCGCCGCTCAGCTCGGTGGCTTTTTTGGAAACTTGCAAATGTTTTCGTAGAGAAAGAAGGGGGAGGGGAGGGAGCGAGCGAGGGAGTGACCGAAACAGAGCTTGGGGCCGCTGGAAGAACGGAGGCCAAGGCCGGGGGAGCTGGAGACGGACCGACAGACAGGCTGACAGAGCGTCGGGGCCGCAGGCGCGCTCTTGCCGCGCGGGCGCAGGCGGGACTCGGACAGAGGATGGGGAGGGGGTGCGCGAGGCGGCGGACTGGGGATGAGAATCTGAGGGTGCCGAAAGACCCAGGGGCCGGGAGCTGGAGGTCAGAACACCGGAGGGCTCAGTGTCGTTGCAAACTTGGGATCGTGTCCCCGAGCTGCACGCCCCGCGCTGCTCAAAACTCGGCCCCTGCCCCGCCCCAATTCCCCTACTGCAGACCGCCGCGGAGCTAAAAATAACAGCCCTGTTCGCCCCCTGCAGACCGCGACCCCGACCCCTCCCCCGCCCCTCCCCCACTGGGCGTGGGGCGAAGCCACAGCTCCCAGTTTCCCCAAAGGGAAAAAAAAGAAAGAAAGAAAGAAAGAAAAGGCGGCGCGGGAGGGGGACGAGGGGCGGGCCGGGGGCGGGGGGCCCGGCCATATGGATGTGATTTCTCCGCTCCGAGGCAGACGGGCCGCTCCGCAGCGCTCGGCGCCCGCCCGCCGCCCGCCGGCCTCAGGCTGCCGCCTCCTCCCTCCCTCCCTCCCTCCCTCTCTCCTTTGCGCTCGCTCACTCGCTCGCCCTTGGCGCATGGGCCCCGCGCCGGGCCCCGGGGCCTCGGGCCGCCCGGACGCCGGGGTCCCCTAGGCCGGGACGTGGGCGGGGCGGCCCGGCCTGACGCTGCTCTGCACCCCCAACCACCCCCAGGGCCCGCGGCGGCTGCCCCGAGGGACGCGGCCCTAGGCGGTGGCGATGGGGGCCGCCCGGATCGCACCCGGTCTGGCGCTGCTGCTCTGCTGCCCGGTGCTCAGCTCCGCATACGCACTGGTAAGTCCCTTGCTAGCCGCCCTCCAGGACAGGAGTCTAGGAGTTGCTCTGGTGTCGCTGGGGAGGGTCTGTAGCACCGAGACTTGGGTGCTTCCAGTATCCTTAACTTTGGATGGGGCTCGTCTCTGACCCAGGATCCTGGGTTCCTGTTCTCTCTGGAATGTCTGGACCGTGGGTTCCATATGCCTGAAGTCTCCCTATTTCTGAAGCCAGCGTTTGGGGTCCCGGGTCTGGAAATTTGTGGTTGGGGTTTCCCTATGAGCACACATTTTAGTTGTCTCCCTGGAAGGTGACAGTGTGATCCAGCAAAAAGCTCAGTGTGATCAGAGCTTTGGCTCTGGATGTGGAGCTCCACAGATTGCTTTGGGGGCCTGTTTCCTGCGAATTTTGCATGCAATCCTGGATAGCTGTGGATCTGAGGTCAGAATCACCCAAACAAGGGGTAGGATTTAGGGCCCTTCTCCAGCTCTCACTATCACACGCTTACACACAAGCACAAACACATGTCGAGCTTTACCCAGAGTGGAAGCTGTTTGCCCAGGGAGGTGGGTGTGGTGTGTCATGGAGGTTCACTAAAAGAGACTGGCTTCACCATACACTCCTGTAGGAGAAATTGTTTTAGGGGGACTCTGGTAAGTGAGGAGACCCCTGGGAAAATTCTGCATTCCCCTAAGAGTGGAGACCAGGAGACAGCTGGAGAGATTGGGGCTGGGGGGAGACCGACAGACAAAGGGGAGTGTGGATGAGAGCTCCCCAATGCAAGGGGGTTAGACAGACCCAGATCAGATACAAATAGGGAGACAGTCCAGGCAGACAGCCCACCCAAGACACTAAAGGGGATCACCACCTCATCCAGGGGCCAAACTCTGGGGCAATTTCCAGGGAAGGGGAAATGTTCCATCCCCTCACTCATATCCCCCAGCAGCCCCGTCCCAGGAGATCAGCCCATTTCTGAGGCAGCTGTAGGCTTGTGTGCCTGACTTTAAGGCCTCTGCTGCCCACTCCCACCAGCCCCCATCAGTGCCCAGGTCGGGGCATTTGCCTTCTCTTAGAGGCTAGAAGGCAGCAGTCTCCTCTGTCTGACTAGCAATGGCTCTGTACACAGGCATAGTACCTTGCAGGAGCTCTAAGATTCCTCCAGCTCTGCCTAATGCCTATGTGACCTTAGGCTATCCTTCTCCACTCCTCAATTGCCCCATCTGTAAAAAGAGGGCATGAAAGAAACATTCACCTAGCATTGCCCTAATCTGAGGTAGTTCTCAGCATTCCCCGTTTACTGGTGCTTATGTCCTCACAATATGGTTCTAGCAGACCCTCAAAGCCAAAGACTTTGCCCCATACAAGGATCTGTAGATTAGGAGACTGAGGTTAGGAGGGACTGAGCACCCTGGGCAGAGGTTCTCCAAGCACTGGCAAACACCAAGGGACAGAGCCATTTCCCCAACCTTCCCTCAGTGAGTTCTGTGCGTGCACGTATGCATGCACAGAGTTGACAGGGTAATGAGCGAGTATGTCCTGAGAGTACACCTGTGTGTTGGACAGAGCAGGGTCCTAAGGGATTCTGAGCATGGTCTTCATCTGAGTCTGTGGAATTGTGTGTATCTGTGTTCAGTGGCTGAAGCTGTGGCTCTGCACATGACTTGCAGAAGCACAGTTGTGTGTGTGTGTCATGGATACATGTGCACCCAGGTCTACTACTGTTTTCTTATTTGTGTTTAATAAATGCTTCTGTACTTTCTACTTGCCAGACGCTGTTCTAAGCACTTTACACATATTAACTATTTTAATCATCCCAATAACTCTCTGAGGAAAATACTATCCCTATTTTTTAACTAACCAAATTACACAACCACTGTGACCATTATTTATCTCATGCTAACTAAGTGCTAAGCCCTGTGCCTCTATATGTGTGGTGATAAGGGTCCCCAGGGCCCCATACTACTCTGTTGGGAAGCTGAAGTATATGCAAAGAATTTTCCTGGCTTTGCTGGACATAGCACATGCCTATAATCCCAGCAATTTGGGAAGCTTGAGGCAGGAGGATTGCAAGTTCAAGGCTAGCGCTGACAACTTAGTGAGATGAGACGGTGTCTCAAAACAAAAAAGGGCTTAGACCTGTCCCAAGACTGATGATAAGATAGAAGAGATGCCCATGGAGTCTTTCTGAGATATGGTTAGGGTATGAGTTTATTGGACCTGCGCTGATTCAGAGCATGGGAATGTGGTCCAAAATCCAGAGATGCAGCCTACCCACCCTCCACCAATGTCCTGTGGGCCCCCTGGGCTCAACCAGAGCCAACAAGAGGCTGGCAGCCTGCCAGCTCCCTCTCCTGAGCCTGGGGGCTACTGTTCCATCCAGATCTGTACTGGCTCCCCCAAACTCACCCACCTCAGTGTCACCCAGACCTGTATGCTACCTGCCTAGCCAGCAGCAAGGGCAAGCCCACTTCTCCAGTGATCTTGGTTAAGGGGCCAAAGAGCTTCCAATTGGGAGAATACTAACTGCAGCCATTCTCTATTGGTCCATCTTGTTCCTTACAAGGGAAAGTAGCAGGGGGTTAAGAGGACTGAAGTTTAGAGGAAGGGATGGGTCCATAGATTGTGAAAAGGAAGCAAAGGGTGGTCTTGCCTTTGGGGATGCCTCATCATAAGGACACTCTCAGCACACATGCATGCAGAGAAGAAACAGCAGTGGGAGAGGCACATGAGCAGCATGGGGTCAGGCTTTGAGTATGAAATGTGACTCCAGATAGGTAGAACTCAGGAGGGACTGGTGTGGCCTCACAGCCTAGGAGTTCAGGATCGCTCCCAATCTGCCCAAGGTACTTGCTTTAGACAAGAAAGAACCAAGATGTACTGAGCAATGACTGTCTCCATATTCTGAGCTAAAAACAGTCATGTATGTTCTCATTGCATCTGTCTGCCCAGCCATTTTACAGGAGAGGGCACTGAGCTTTACTAGTGGGTCTGGAAGAGGTGGGATTTGAACCCAGGTCTTCAGACTTCTGCACTGAGCTCCTTCCTACAAAGCAGGGAGAGAGCTGCTCCTGGCAGGAGATCCTCACTCCCTGCAAGAGCAGCTCATGAGTTTTCTTTCTTTTTCTCTTCCTTTATTTTTTTTAAATGAAATGCTTCTATTATTTTACTTTTAAAACATTTTATAACGAAGACATACATATGTTCTTTCTTATTATACAGATTAAATAAGAATCCTCCATTACCCCTTCTACAAAAATCATTTTTTTTTAATAGTGGGTGGGTGGGGAAGTCCTCCGTACCTCTTTCCCTGTGCTTCTAAACAATACCTCTTATGTACATATAAAGGAGAAAGCTTTGTCCTGTTGTTTTCTGTTTGGTTGATTGTTTTAAATAAATGGTATCAGTTTTTAGATAGGACTCTGTCATATGAATTTTACTACTTTAAGGTGTATCTTGAAGATCTTCAGTCAGAAAATATAAATCTATCTTTTTAAGTGCTGTAAAGTTTTCCAAAATGCAACATGCCTAGGAATGTTCATTTAGATTGTTTCTCTATAGTTGTTCTGTGTGCATGTGCAAACATGTGTCTGTGTGCATCAGATAGAGAGAAAGAGAGCGAGAGAGAGGTGTTCCTTTCCATGCAGAAAAGATCCTTGAAGTGCCCTCTTGGGTTCCTATGTGACTACTTCCCAGTGGGATATTTCTGGATTTCCTACTGTCTTTGCTGGGTCTGAGAACAAGCACATTTTTTTAATCTTAATGGGAATGGCCAAATTGCTCTCTGAAAAGCTTGTGCCAGTTTATAGTCACCAAGACAAGATGGGAGGGCCCCCTCCTTATACCCTCCGTCTCAGGATATTAGGAGGGTCTTTTGCTGCACCTCTACAATTTATTGGTATTCTGGGGATACCCCCCCCCAGGATAGAAATCAAACACAGCCAACAAAGATAGGGTTAATATGAATAATTTATTGCATTCAATCATATAATAAGGTAGTTACCCCTTAGGCAGAGTAGCCTTACGTCTGCATTTTGATAGGTGAAAGTGGTGTGTCTTGTCATTTTAATTTACTGATTGCCAGTGATTTTTGAACTCTCCACTTTTTTATTATTCATCTTCTTGGAGAGCTTGCTCAGAGCCATTACCCGCCTTTCTATGGGTTATTTATCCTGTTTGTATTGATTTGTTGGAGCTTTTTATATCACCTGCCCTTAAACATATGCTCTGCCTCCCCGCTCCCCGCTCCCCAGCTCCCAGAACTGCCTGTGGACAGAGCAGTAGGAGGGGGGCTGAGCCCTCCCAGGAACTTGGGTTTTCTTCGGAATGTTTTAATGAGGCGTCAAGCGGCCTCCCCCAGATTCCTGTTGTGGGCCTTCTGGGGACACTCCCTGGTCCAGCCACCACATCAGGAAAGCAGCTATTTTAGAGAGAGCCCCAGAAAATATAAAAGGTAGGGTGGGATTTTTTGCAGAAATTGTCTGCAGAATACCAGGTAACGAAGAGAGGATGCAAAGTTTTGCTTAAGTCCACCAAAGACATTGGCGACTTCCTGACCCTTAAGAATCCCAACCCTGTGGCTAGCCTTGTGCCCAAAGGTGGGATCCCATTCTGCTAACTAGGCTGGAGGAAGGCTAGGCCATACCATCCTCCTGAGCCTTGGTTCTCCAGGCCAGGTAGAGGCTGCCTGTGAAGATCCACCATATCCTAGCAGCCAACTCCACCATCCCAGGCTCCATTCCACTGCCTGCCCCAAAGGCGGCCACGTTGGCTGGCTGGGATAAGAGGCTGTCACAGTGCCTCCCCTCCCCAACCCCTCCCAGCCCCAAACACAGGCAGCCTGTTCAGGAAGGCCTGGAAAGGGGGAGGAAAAGTCAGCACTTGTCAGCAGTGTTGGGATGAGGAGTCCGTCCCAGCCTGCTTGGGCCAGCCAGACAGAGGGCAGCGAGGGAGCAATCCCTAGCCAGCTGGCATGGCAAACGTGGAGGGATGCCAGCACAGGTCCCAGTAGTGGACCTGGAGGAGGGGTGCAGGAAGGCCACGAGGTCACCAGAGAGTCTCCTATTAGCCAAGCTTTTCTCCTGACTGCTGGGACCATTAACCTCTTCGCCATTAACACTAGGCAGGACCCAACTGTCCTCTGCCCAATTAGAGTCCACCTCCACTGCTGAATTACCTCTGTAGAGTTTGCAAAAAGAGACTTACTTGATGCAGCAAAGGATGCAATCCGAAAGGAGTTTGGAAAGATGATATGATATTGTGGCTGGATATTTCCTCTTTTCTTTTCCTTCCTCCAGGACTGCTGCTTCAGTGTAAAGTGCACCTTAGCTCCTTTCCTGACCCTCCTCTTTCTGACTATTCTCTTGGCTTCAGTGTCTCAGTGTCGCCTTTTGTAAAATGGGATGTGGTGCAAGGTAACAGAGATATGAGTCTGTGTTTCCATCTCCAGGGGCAGTGGCAGGTGCCACCAGACAGAGAGGCCACATCCTACACCAGGCAGATCTTTTTCCAAGGGTGAGCAAGGAAGCAAAGCACCCTCTCCCAGGGGAGGGTGGGGGGCAGGCAGGCTGATCCAGGTAAGACGATTGACAGGACCCAAGAAGTCATCCTCAGGAGAACCGCAGGCAATAGAAAATAACCCTTGTCCAGAGGCAGCGTTGTCAGAGCTGAAGAAGAGTCCCATTTATTTCCTCCTTCATTTGTGTTTGGAGGGGGAGAATTATCGCATGCCTGATTCTCAGACAGCAAACGTGTAGAATTTAGCAGGTTGAGAGGAAGTGAGAAGAGTAGCCCTCCTTTGGATAATGGTGTGAACTGGGCTCTCTCTAACATCACAATCACCAGCCTCGACATGCTACCCACTGCCTTGACCTCCACCCGCTCTGCCACTATCACTGCCATCCCCAGCTCTGATGCCTTCCTCAGTAGGGTCTCCCTATGAGCTGAGTTGGAAGGAACAGCTTGCCCGTGGGCACAGAATGGATGTGAGGCTGGGTATTAGGAGAGGTGATAGTGAGCACGTCGCTGAAAAAGACAAAACACACCCTTGACCACATGTGCTCCATTGCTTGGACAGCAGCTTCTGTATTTGTAAATAATGGACCAACTTCCAGCCCCCACCTGTACCCTGCCTGAAACCTCATAAACACTGGCTGTCTTCCATCCTGTTCTGCCAGCTCAGGGCTAAGATTGGGTCATGTCACCCCTGCATGTTCACAAATTTTGTATATGCACATATGCACACAGAAGGCTCCATGCTGGAAGGCTGAATGGAGAAGATACCCTTCAGTGGGGAGCACTGAAGCTCAGCCCCATGATGGGGCGTCACCTCTCCCCTATTCCAAGACCATAGAGGGGGTAGGGAAGATGCAGAACCCCTGGTGCCAGGGCTGGGTGGCCCCATCAATGGTGAGTGTGGACTAAGTGACCCCTGGCAAAGACCCAGCCCCCAGTCTCTCAGTCCTTGCCCCTGAGACCGAAGATGTGCAGACTCTGGATCTAAGAGGCTGCAAGTCTGAGTCCTCCATACCTGGAGCTGAGCCAGCCAGCACTCTTCCAGTGGAAGGAGGTGACTGGGTAGGTGAAGGGAATGGCAGGCAGGGGGAATGCCAGGCTGAGAGGAGAGTCACCGTTGTCAGCATTTTCGCCCTCACCCCCAAGTGATAAGTCTACCTCAGGTAGGACAGAGGCAGAAGAGGCACCCTTCAAGGTCAAACTTGGGAGGGTCCGGAAGTGACTTTCAATCCTACTGTAAGTCCAGGGGGATCCAGAAATGCAGGCAATTATTGGGATGTTCTTATACCCCCAAAGCTAGCCAGGTGCACCTTATCTAGCACAATCTCCAATATTCCATGACCCCAGTTCTCCCTGAGACCTTACAACTAATGTGCCTGTTGTTGTGTCCCCCTGGACTCAGTTACCCACACAGTCACACCCATCACCCAGAGTCCCTGGCCTCAAGGTACCCATGTTGCCTGGGAGGGATGACTCTATGGTGCTGCTGGTAACAGTAGCAAGAATAGCAACCAGCTTTTTTGAGTCCTGCCCCTGCCCAGGCTTTCCATGAAGTACCTCATTTAATCCTCACCACTGCCCTATTATTATCCTGAATTTACAGGAAAGCTGAAGCATGGGGGTTAAGCAACTTTGCCAAAAACACACAGCTAGGTGATGGAGGAGATGGGATTTGAGCTCCACTGCTGGGGGCAGAATCTCCCCAGATGAGGGGAGGGTGTAGCTGGAAGGATGGGGTAGGGTGGGGACATTCTAGGCAGGGAACTGTGTTCCTCTCCCTGAGAAAGTGCTTCCTTGACCTGCATTGTTGCTGCAGTGACTGCTCTGCCTTGATTGGGTGAAAGAGAAATGGGTCCTAAAGCTCAGAGAGGCCAGGGGCAGTTTAGGGGCCCTGGGGTGTGAAAATGCACACCCTTCCCTCTCCTGGACACAAGACTCTTGAAAAGGAACCATGTGGCCTGCTGGCCGTGGAGAGGGTGGAGCTGAAGCAGCAGGTGGATGTTGAGCAGACCCTTGAGCCTGCGAGAAGGTGCATTGATCAGTTAATGGTCATCAGTCTGCCAAACAGTTGGCCAGTTTTCACCCCATGATTGCCTTCCCCTAGGCTAGGCCACCATCTGTAATCCCCAGTCACCTTGGTGGGCTTGTCACTTTGCTGAGAGGCTGGTGTGTCAGCAAGTCCTCAAGAACTGATGGGAGCTTTGGTCAGCTGCTCAGGTGCTCCATTAACCAGGAAACCGTGGGGCATTCTCTGCTTGTCTTAGTTGGCAGAAGGGGAAGGGATAGCAAAAAGATGGACATGGGAAGGGAATGAGGACATGAGGATGGCAAAGGTGGAATGGACAATAGGTGTGGACAGGAGGTAATGTTGTAAAGTTGGTGATGGTGTAGTCTTTGGTGGTACTAGCAGTGTTGGTGATGAGGTAGATGGTGCTCATGGTAGAGGTGGTAGTGATAGTGCTGGTGGATATGGTGATGCAGGGATACCAGTTGATGTACTGATGGTGGTAGTGGAGGTTACATCAATAGTAGTACTAGTATTCATGGTGGTAATGGTGCTGCCAGTGGTGTTGGTGGTGGTGGTGATGGGGAAGGTGGATATCGATGGAGATATTATTAGGAATGATCAAAATGGTAGCAAATGAGTACTGTAACAAGGATCAGAACTTTCAGCAGTCTGAATTCTCAATATCAGAGGCACAAGGAGTGTTTCAGGTTAGTCTCAAATCCCCTGGATCCTGGCAAGTCCCATCACCTTGCCCCGGTCTGTTCAACCATGACTGTAGTGGGCAGAGCAGGGAGGATAGAGAAGTTGTGAGGCCAGCAGCCAGCACAGGGGAATCTGCTCCGGCCCTTCCTGGGGGCCCATGAGCATTGGGTCCGCATAAGATCTGAGTGTCTCCTTCAAACTCCAAAGACATGAAGAAGCCGAGACATGAATATTAAAGAACAGTCCACACGTGGACCTTGCCCACAAACACATGTACACATGCATGTTCCAGACACTTCAGACCACTCCCAAATTGACATGCTGGGCAATCCCCACGTGAGAACTCACAGAAAGGAGCCTCATACCGGCCAGACAGCATGTGTGCGGCCACTTCCATGCGCACACGCTCCTACACTAAGTGAAACCAGCAGAGCCCGAGCCCTGTGGAGCCAATTGGAGACTCCTTGGCCTGGAAGCTCTCGCTGCTGCCGCCAAGAGACGCGGTCAATTAACTTCTCCCTGCAGCCAGGCTCCCTGACCCGGCCCGCCGCCCCCATCGGCTGAGCTCGCCCCTTCCAAGTCCCTTTCCCAGCCCGCCTCCTTCCTTCCCGGGCTCCTGGTTCTCCCGCCCGCACCCCTCTGCTCACACTGAGGGATCGGCCCGCTGTGAAGTGTGTGAGGGGCTGCAGCTCGGCAGGCTGAAGCTGTGCTCTGTAGAGTCTAAAGGGACATAGCTTTTTGGGGGGGTGGGGGTGGAGAGGAAAGGCCCTCAGTGGTCATGACCCTGCCCTGATGCCCTGTGGTCTGAGGGGATGGGTCCCAAACTTGGAGCTGGGATGTCCAAGGGCATCCTGACCCCATCTCTGGGGCAGTGGTCTCAGGGGATGCATTAACCCCTGTGAGTCACACTCATGGGAATGCTGGGCTGCTCCTGGGCATGCTGGGCTCACCCTCTGAATCTCTTCCTCCCAAATCAGAGAGCGGAAGTTCAGACCCTCCCACCAGGTACCTGCCCCAGGTGCAACCCACCCTACTCCTGGATGTTCCCTTTTCCTTCCTTAAAATCATGCCAGTGAGTTCCAGTGGGTGTGCAAGTGGAGGGAAGGGAAAGAAGAACATTCCAGAAGAGAGGTCAGCAACAGCAACATCCTGTGTCCATCTTAAAACACAGGGACAGCTTGATGAAGGGAGCTTCCACAGGATGAAGGGGACTCACACAATGTGGCAGTCCTGCACAGGCCGCTTGCCAACAATTCCTCCATCTTCTCCCTCTTGAGACCCTAAGCATGGAGGGGGGAGGGCTCTCAGCCTTCACTGGGGAAAGAGTACTAACTGGGATGCTGGGCCAGGATGGAAACTGGTGACTCCCAAGGTCTCCCAGAGCCTCAGAACTTGAAGGAATCCAAGCTAGGGTTGTCTCATCAGAGTTCACACTCCTTATCCAACCCTCCCCACCCCCAGTCCCTGTTCAGATCCCAGAAGGCCATCAGGTCCTATGAGGATCCATCCTGGGACATTCCATCCATTCCCATGCTCCCAGGGGAATGGATGGGACAGATTTTCAGTGGATGCAGCCTGCAGGGTTACTGGTGGACAGGCAGGGGATAGCCCTCACCCTTTCCCTCTGATGGGGCAATCCCCAGCCCTCAGAGCTCCCGCTTTCCATCTGTAAAATGGAAGCTACATAAACCAGATTTCCCACAAGTGCCAGGCTTTCCACATTCCTTCTAGAGCGAGGACCTTTGGAAAGGGGAACCCTCTGGAGGGAGGGATGGCCCTGGACCTGCTGCTGCCCAGCAGTACTACCTGTCATCTGACCCTTGGGTTGGCAGGTGGACGCGGATGACGTCTTCACCAAAGAGGAACAGATCTTCCTGCTGCACCGTGCCCAGGCTCAGTGTGATAAGCTGCTCAAGGAAGTCCTGCGGACTGCAGGTGGGGATAGGGCTGCATGAAGATGGGGGCCAAGGATGCAGAGGTGATGACAGGGTCGAAGGTGTTGGGCAGGGGTAAGCCCTGTGAAAGTCAGCAGACCAAAGTGAGGACCAGAAATGGAGTGGGTCAGGCCCAGGTTAAGTCAGCAAGCTCAGGAGGTCCTCAGCTTGTCAGAAGTCCTGAGCTCCAGTCCCCATGCTGCCCTGCCAGCCCTCAGACCTGCAGGCATCCTTGCCCCACACACATTCCTTCAAAAAGAAGGGGTGAAAAGAGCCTTTGGCAGGATGGACCCAGAATTTCATGGGCCTCCTCTTTCAGGTTGTGGTAGGGTGTTGTGAAGGCAGTCTAAGGACAGATTGCCCCTGGGGGGGCGTTGATCTGCTCAGGCAAGCCAGGATCAGAGTTCTGGCTAGCGTACCAGTTCTCAGTAGGGTGGGCTGGGATGCTTCCTGAAGGGAAAAGCTATCCAAGCCAAGTCCAGAAGGATGGGTAGGTCTTTGAAAGAGGCCACCCGAGCAGAGAGCAAGACAGAGGACCCCAGGGTGGGGAGAACTGAGGGTCCATGGGACCAAATGGGAAGGGGACAGAGAGATAGGGGTGAGTATCTATGACTCAGCCAGCTAAGGTCGTTGGCTGGGTAGAGGGCATCTGATCTGGGTAGGTAAGCTGCAAACTCCTCATTCAAATATCCTAGGGCATAGGATGGGGGAGAGGGATTTGTTTGCCCATTCCTGACAAACTGCACCCCTTGCTTGTGTCCTCCTCACCACCAGCCTCCCCCCCTGCACAGCATTTTTGCCCCGATTTTGACTTCATTTTCCCCAAGTACAGGATTTCCCCTCCAACCCCACAGGGGTTCTACTTTCACCGTGCGCCCCCTGGTGGCCCCTTTGTTCCTGGGTGGCTCTGACTCCTGCCTGCCTTTGACTCCTGGGTAGGAGGTTACCACCTCTGCTCCTTGTGATCCCACGTGGCATTCACTCCCATTTGAACCCTTGCTGACCAGCTCTCTGTCCTCATTTCTTCTCCACCTGACAAATACTTTGCAGTTTATGAAAGATTTCCTTGCCCTTGTCTCAGATCTCTTAAGAATTTGGGTATCAGTAGACTAGGGAGGGGACAGCACCTATTGTACAATGGGCGACCTGAGGCAGGGGGTACCCAAAATCTGCTGTTGGAGCACAGTTAACAGCTGTAATGACCCTGGTTTCTCCAGCCAACATAATGGAATCAGATAAGGGATGGACATCCGCATCCACATCAGGGAAGCCCAGGAAAGAGAAGGCATCTGAGAAGCTCTACCCTGAGTCCAAGGAGGACAAGGAGGTGGCCACTGGCAGTAGGCGCCGAGGTATGTCTGTGCTCCTATGCATCCTCCTGACATCGGCTTGGTCCCATCTGCCCTGCTGCTCTGCCCCTTCCATGTGAGTTCATGTGGAAAATAAGAGGCCCAGCTCCCTCCCCAGGAAAACAGGGCAGAAGGTGTATGGAGATGGACCAGGGGACAGCATGAGGAGCAGGCAGCTGAGCTGGGGGGACTCAGGACCCAGGGAGATGTGCATGGCAAAGGACTCATCCAACCCCACCCCAAGACTGGACCCAAGGCTGCAGCCCCACTCAGGGAGTGAAAGAGAAAAGGTGGAGAATCCTAGGAGATTAGAGAGGCAGGGAGAGAGAAAGACCAGGAGGCAAGAACAAAGGTCTAGGAGTCCATGTGAAGATACAGGGACATACATACTGGGGAGGGCCAGAAAACAGAGCAAGAGAGTAGAGCAGCCTCCGAGGCATGAGGCAGAGACAGTGGGAGAAGGAGGGGAGAAAAGAGGGAGGGAGAAGCAGGGCTGTGTAGTCCCTTAGGGAGGTGAGGAGAGACAAACACAGAGCCCAGGCTGTGGCCACAGGGCCAGTTAGAACCGGCCGGGTGGGCAGTGGATTCCAGATGGGCCACATCTGGGAGCCTGTGGTCACCCTGTGGCTCCCCTGGGACCAGAGGGAATTGTGGGCCTGGCTGGGTGGGGCTGGGAATATGGCGCCCAGGACAGAGAGCCTTTCACCAAGTTGGGCGGGTCCAGCCGTCAAGGCAGTCTTCCAGGGAGGCTAGAGAGTCCTGTGGTTGGAGCTCTACAGGGGGAGAGAAGGAGGCTGTGAGCTGGGTGTGGAATGTGGAAGATCCACAGGCTGCAGACCCTCCACGGTCACTTAGCATCTCAGTAGTGAGACCAAGACTCCAAAATAGGACATGTCACCTTGCTTCAAATCTCACCATTAATACTTGGATTTGGTAGATCGTGGCCCCTCATGGGTGTCTCATAGCAGACACTTGGGGTGGACATAGATGATGGTAGAAGCATGGACTGATATGGTCAACCCTAACTTCCCAATAAGAAAACGGAAATGTAGAGAATGGAGACACCTGCGTGAGGTCGGTAATACTTAAGAAGTTTAGCTGGCACTAGAAAGAAGACTTCCTTCCTTCTGTCCATGGTCCCTGGCAAAAGGTCACATAATGAGCCTACCAGCTGAGGGAAAGTTAGTCTGAGAACTGCCCTTCTTCAGGTGTGTCATATGACCTCAGCAAGTCACCCATTTCTCTTGGCCTTTTCCAGACCATCTGGAAAATGGGGCCAGTGTCAGCACCTGCATCATAGGGCTGTAGTAAATTCTGAGGCGAGGTGAATTTAGGGTACAGCAAGAAGACTCCATATATTCTCTCCAGAATGTTCCAAGTCTGAAGTTTCTGGTCCTGGGGCACATTTGTCCTGGTGGGAACCAACAATATGTGTATTCATCTCCTTGGGTTTTAACCTTAGTGTTCCCTACCCTGTCTGTCTGTCTCTGGGTACAGGGCGCCCCTGCCTGCCTGAGTGGGACTACATCGTATGCTGGCCCCTGGGGGCACCAGGTGAGGTGGTAGCCGTGCCTTGTCCCGACTACATTTATGACTTCAATCACAAAGGTAAGGCTGGCTAGGGATGTGGACCACAGGGATATCAGGGCTTGGAGCTCAGGGCCTTATTGGCTCTAGACCTCTCTGCCCTGACCTTTTCGCGGACCCACAGGCCATGCCTACAGGCGCTGCGACCGAAATGGGAGCTGGGAAGTGGTGCCTGGGCATAATCGAACATGGGCCAACTATAGCGAGTGCCTCAAGTTCATGACCAATGAGACTCGAGAGCGGGTGCGAATCTTCCCCCTGACCAACTTGACACCAGTAAGGCCGCCCCGGCCCCACTGGTGACCCCTGACCTCACCCCGACGCCTGACCTTGACTCCTCCAGCAATTTTTACCCTCCTCTCACCCTGAGCCCCCTTTCTCTCTCTCCCCACCTGCACAGGAGGTATTTGACCGCCTGGGCATGATCTACACCGTGGGCTACTCCATGTCCCTGGCCTCCCTCACCGTGGCTGTGCTCATCCTGGCCTACTTTAGGTGGGCGGGGCGACGGCGTGGGCGTGGTCCAGGGTGGGGCCGGGCTTCGGGGATCTGCGTCTGCCTCATCCCTCTCATCTCACGCCTCCGCTGGGGATGTCCCTACCTACCTCGCACCGCCCAGCTTTCTCCCTCCACCGTGCATCCCTGTGCCCCCACCCACGGTGATGTCGCACGCCCGCAGGCGACTGCACTGCACACGCAACTACATCCATATGCACATGTTCCTGTCCTTCATGCTGCGCGCTGCGAGCATCTTCGTCAAGGACGCAGTGCTCTACTCTGGCTTCACGCTCGACGAGGCCGAGCGCCTCACCGAGGAAGAGCTGCACATCATCGCCCAGGCGCCCCCGCCGCCCGCCGCCGCGGCCGTCGGCTACGTGAGTGCCCCGTGAGGCCCACGCCCGCGCCGCCACTGGCTTCATGGGAGCCCGCCCTGCCCGGCCCTTTCCTAGCTGCCACCCCTAGCATTGGGTCATTCAAACCCACTTCACAGGGACCCTCGCGCCACTCAGTTCCGCTTCCAGCCCTATCGCCAAGGGCCTCGAGTGCCCCTCTGGCCTCGGCCCAGGACACCAGCTACTCCATCTTGTCACCCTTACCCCAGCTGCACCCTGCCCCTTCCTGGCTTGCTTGGCTGTATCACTTGTCCCGCGCACCAGCCCTGCTCCTGCTCTCCCTTCCCAAGCCCCAGCCCAGCCCTGACTTCCCTGATGCAGGGTCTGGCTAATACCAGCTGGTCTCCTAGGCGGGCTGCCGGGTGGCTGTGACCTTCTTCCTTTACTTCCTGGCCACCAACTACTACTGGATTCTGGTGGAGGGGCTGTACCTGCACAGCCTCATCTTCATGGCCTTCTTCTCAGAGAAGAAGTACCTGTGGGGCTTCACGGTCTTCGGCTGGGGTACGCAGGGCAGGCCAGGGCCGGTGGGCAGGGTGAGAGGGCACCACAGAGGGTAAGGCACCCACACAGCATGTCCTGTCCCTGATGGGGGCAGTAGGTGGGAGCCCTGCCAACCCTTCTATGACTGACCCCATTCCAGGCTCAGGGAACAGAACTGGACAGGGGTCAGAGTTCATCTAGTGTTGGCTTACCTTGGGTCAGATTTACCTGGGTTTGAGGCTCAGCCCAGAAGAGGGGGAAGGGGAACTCTCAAGTCAAGATTTAGTTTATAGTAGTGGCTCAATTCTGTAATCCCAGCTACTCCAGAAGTTGAAGCAGGAAAATTGCAAGTTCCGGACCAGCCTGGGCAATTTAGCAAGACTATATCTCAAAATAAAACCAAAAGGGTTGTGAATATTGCTCAGTGGCAGAGCACTTGTTTGCCTCATGGGTATAAGACCCAAGGTCCAATCTCCAGTATTGGGGGATTAAAAAAAAAAAAAAGATTTGGCTTGGGATCAGAGTAGGATCTTGGATCAGAGGTCAGCATGGGGCTCAAGTTGGAGTCTGGAGCCTCCTTCTACCCTGAGCCTGGTGGTCAGGGCCAGCATTTGTTACCCTGCCAGATTCTCTCACCAGGAGGTGGGGTCCATGATCCAGAGCCACAGACCCAACAGCTGAGCATCAACACCTGGGCTTCAGCAGCCCCTGCACAAAACAAGACTCTGAGTGAGACTCTGCACTCCTCCCAGCCCCCCACAGGCTCTGGGATCTGGTTACCGATAATTATCCATTATTGTTGGCAGCTCCAGAGCTTGGCTGGGCTCCGGGGCGACTGGCCAGACTGCAGAGGGGTGGGCCGGGTGGCTGGAGCCCTCCCCACACTCAGCACCCAGAGGCTGTCAGGTCAATAGACACAGTCTCCCTGCTCCTTGGCACACATTCTACCCCTGACCTCACCATGGTAAGCCCCTGAGCTGGGGAGACCTGGGTCTGGTCTCAGGAACTGGAACAGGCTCTGAGATAGGAGGTGTGTAGGTGAGCTGTAAACACCTGGATTAAGGAGCACACAGAACCCTGCAACCTAGGAATGTCACAGCTTTTTCTTACTATAAACCCAGGTCGTGTCCTATCCCTTTAAGGGTGCATCAGGCCTAGAATCAAGTTGAGGGAGGAGGGATCAGGCTCCTTGTCCAGAGGCGAAGTTCCCTCAGAGCTTCCTTTGTCATCTGAGCTGACCGAGACCAGGACATCTGGAGGCTCTCCTGTGGCCTCTGCCTAGCCTGGAGGTCAACTCTTAGCCCATCCAACCTCATCCATGACAGCTAGGACCTCACAAACCAGGTTGGGAGGGTCAGGAGTTCTGTCCTAGGTGTTGGGACAGAAAAATATTGGTCACAATCTCCCTCTCTATGGGAGCTCCAAGCCTAGAGCCATGTGCTTCAAGGGATGGCAAAAAATAATGGGCTAGGCATGGATAAGCTGGTCGTACCTTATCATTTCACCATGTGCCCACCAGGCCTGCACAGGTACAAGTAGGAGACTCAGAACCAAGATGGGGCAGAGGGCCGAGCTGGGTCCTGAGGGTTGGAGCCCCAAGGGGAGGCTGTTAGGGCAGCAGGTGCTGGAGTGTGGCTCTGTCATCAAGCAGCCTTTGTGCCTAGGGTGAGGGGTCAGGACAGCAAGGAAGTAAGCTGGGGGTCATGAGGGCTGAGGGCCCCATCCACAGCCCCTCACACAGTGCCACCTCTGTGCCCACAGGTTTGCCTGCCGTCTTCGTGGCTGTATGGGTTGGTGTCAGAGCTACCCTGGCCAACACTGGGTAGGTTCGGCTGGATACAGGGGCCAGGGGTGCTGACACAGGCCAGGAAACACCCCTGGTTCCCTCCTCCTCCTCTGCAAAGCATACAAGGAGTCCTCCTGAACCCTGACCCTAAGTGGCCCCAGCTTTAGTTCTCAGACCACTTCCAGCCAGGAATCCCCCAGGCTCACAAGAGATTACTTCCAAAGAGGCCTATAAAAGTGGCTTCAGGCCTAGCCTCATGCAATACCCCTGTCCTGTGCCCTTGACAGTTGGTATCAGAATAAGCCAACCCTGAAGCCTTGCAACCTAGGAACCTGTCATCAAGCAGGTTGAGAATGGGTGCAGGAGGGACTAGGGGCTAATGCCTCAACTTTCTTCAGGTGCTGGGACTTGAGCTCTGGACACAAGAAGTGGATCATCCAGGTGCCCATCCTGGCCTCTGTAGTGGTGAGCAGGGATGGGTGGTATTGTGGGCACTGTCCCCAGTGACCAACCTCTGACAGGGACATATGGAGGCTTCCTTGGACTCAGAGACCTGAGCCCCAAAGGCCTGAGGACCAGCTGATCCCTACTCCAGTCGAGATGGGAAAACTGAGGGCCCAAAGAGCCACCTACAGATGCAGTGGCAGAGCAGAGCTTGTGGCAGGGCCGTGGGTCCTTGCCCCACTGCTAGGGTGCAGTCTCCAGATGCAGCTCCCTCCCTCCCACAGCTCAACTTCATCCTCTTCATCAACATCATCCGGGTGCTTGCCACAAAGTTGCGGGAGACCAATGCTGGCCGGTGTGACACACGGCAGCAATACCGGTGAGCCTTGCCCACTACATGGGGTGGAGTTTAGGGTCTGTTTATACAAGGAAAGTCAGAGACCCTGTGAAGGAGCCTGTTTCAAGGGAAGGATCGAGCTCCTGACCCCCTGGCTGACCCCACCCACTGTCCCACCCCAGGCCCTGGCCTGCCTAGCAGTGATGGGTCCCGCCCTGCCAGATCCCGCTTGGTAGCTGGGCTCTGTGAGCATCAGACAAACCCAGACCTCCCTTCGAAGAGTATGTTGCAGGGAGCTCAAGGGCCCAATGGGCAGTGGTTGGCCCCAAGAGGACAGCAGTTTACTTGAAGCTTGAAGCCTGGACTGGGGATGGGAGTGAGTCCATGCCAGCAGAGGGACCAGAACTTGCAAAGGGTCCCGAAACAGGGAACTCTAGAACACCTTTCAGAACCAAGGAGCCCTAGTAACACGGCCTCCTGACGGTAGCCATCCCGAGTGAATTGTGTGGGTCTCCCACAGTGGCCAGAGCCTTGGGCCCCTTGGTAGCTTCTAGGGCCTGACTGGCAGAGCGGGGGTGGCAGTGCTTCCTGAGGGGAAGGGTCGTGACCTGACCTTCCTTGTCCTCCTGCCAGGAAACTGCTCAAGTCCACCCTGGTGCTCATGCCACTGTTTGGCGTGCACTACACTGTCTTCATGGCCTTGCCTTACACGGAGGTCTCCGGGACGCTCTGGCAAATCCAGATGCACTACGAGATGCTCTTCAACTCCTTCCAGGTGTGCAGCCCTACCCAAGGCCCATGGGGGAGGGAAGAGGCCTGGTGGGGGAGGGAGGTGGCCCTGATCCCACACTCTTCTCCCCACAGGGATTTTTTGTCGCCATCATATACTGTTTCTGCAATGGTGAGGTAAGCAGGAGGCAGCGCTGGGGCAGGGCAGGGCAGGGCGATGGGGAGCGCTCGGGGTTTCCTCAAGTCTCAGCCCCCCAGTCTTGTGCACTTCTTCTTTGATCCTCTCAGAGCTTCCCTGAGAACATTCTGAAGGCAGAGAGGTCTTTTCAGATGATTCAGGCGTAGAATATGCTAGGATTTGTGGGTTTGGGGATTTCTGCTACAGCCAAATGTCTTCCCAGCCCCACGGGTGAATTCACTGTAACAGAAGGGCACAGTCACGTTTGGGGCCATTTGATCCCTGTGGACTCTGGGTGTGCTAGTCAGCTGCAGTCAAGCCATGTTCTGAGGATGGTGGGATTTGATTTGGCCTTGGAATTTTCTAGTAGTCCCCTGTTCATTCGGTGCTGGCTGGGTGTTACAGAGGCAGGGACAGGGGGACATGTATCAAAGGGCTTAAGGGCACACCTAATTGACACCTTTCTACTGCCCAAAGGTACAGGCTGAGATCAAGAAATCTTGGAGCCGCTGGACACTGGCACTGGACTTCAAACGCAAGGCACGCAGCGGGAGCAGCAGCTACAGCTACGGTCCGATGGTGTCTCACACCAGTGTGACCAACGTAGGTCCCCGCACAGGACTCGGTCTGCCCCTCAGTCCCCGCCTGCTACCTGCCGCCACCACCAATGGCCACTCCCAGCTGCCTGGCCATGCCAAGCCAGGGGCCCCAGTCCTCGAGACCCTCGATACCACACCAACTGTCACGGCAGCTCCCAAGGAGGACGGATTCCTCAATGGCTCCTGCTCAGGCCTGGACGAGGAGGCCTCTGGGCCTGAGCGGCCACCCCCACTGCTACAGGAGGAGTGGGAGACAGTTATGTGACTGGGCACCAGGGCTTGGACCTGTGGACATGGGTGGATGGACAGATGGACCAAGAGAACAGTGGTTGGATGGTTGCCCATTCAGGGCTAGGCCAGGAGGAAAATACGGGGAAAAAGGTAAAAAAAAAAAAAAAAAAAAAAAAAAAGGAAAAGGAAGAGGTGTGTGGCTTCCTGTGGCCTGAACTAGTGATTCACTCCAAGAGGGAGGGGGCTGGGAGCCATGGGGAAATACTGGGGGCACTCACTCCCAGAGTAGGGGAAAGGCAAGAAACCCCAAATGGTCCTTGAGTCTCATCACCTGAGGAGGAGGAAGGACCTGAAGACACTTCTCTCAAGGACCAGAAAGGCTCAAGTTTTCAGGGACCACACACAGCACAGCTGGACCTGTGTAGGAATGGGCTGAGCCTTCCCCTGACATTGTTGCCACTTCAGCTGCTCCTGCAACTCGTTCGCAGGCCCATAGAAAAACCCAGGCACCTCCAACCCAGCTCCTCTGCCTGCTGGCCTCTAGTCATTGTCCCCAGGAAGACAGCAGATCCCTCAGATCCCTGGCCACATCTTCAAGCCTACGGCCCTGCCTCTAAATGAACCTTTTCTGGCTATCTGGGGTCCACTCAGGGAGCCCTACCATGCATGAGCCCCAGTCCCTACACTGGAGCTGACATGCCTCCAGCAAGCAAACAGAGGCCAGACGGAATGCTAAGGCAAGCAAGTGAGAGGTAGACCAGGGGCTGTGGGGAGTCAAGAGTCTGAGCCCAGAAGGCTGGGTGGGGCGGATGCATCCACCCACTGTGTATTCAGGATAGTCACTAATATCCCCACCTGACATCACCCACCACCATTTGCCTCCTGGACCTGGCCCACCCCTGCCTCAGACCTCGTTGCTTCTGTCCATGGACCTACCATCCAGGAGTATTCTCACCTCCCATAGCCTGACACCCATCCACTGGGGGCAAGGTGAGGGTCATGTGGTCTAAGACATCAAGCTCAAAGTGGTGGGTGGTATGGACATATGCTGAGCAACCTCATACCTGGCCCTCCTGCTCAATGGCAGGCAGGGCAAACAACCATAGGCCTAATGTATCCATGCAGCTCTATAAGGTGTGATCTCGGAATGATAGGAGAGGGGCGTGGGCCAGGTTCTGAAGGGTCACTGAGCCATACTGAGCATCAAGTATTCCTGCAGATACGGGGAGCCACTGAAGTTCTAGAGGGAGAACAACAAGGTCAGAGCCACAGTTTAGAGTTCCCACTCCGATGTGGAGGCCAGAGGAGGCTGCATAGAGGTCAGAGGAGAGGTAGCCTGGTAGGAGGCAGGTGAAGAGACGGTGACGGGAGCCTTCATCACGAAGAACTCTGGATAGGATTGTTCTTCCTCTTTTAACAAAATGCCCCTTGGAATCCCTGGGCCAGGGGCAATCCTCCCAAATGGAATGGGACACCTACCATATCCAGTTGGCTCTCCGTGCTTAGATATTTGCACCTAACAGGGCCAGGTCTCCCCTTCAGATGGGGCACCATTCTCCCCTAACTGGATGTCCAGGACAGGACTGGACCTCTCACATCAGACCCAGATTCTGGGCCAGGTCTCCTACCATGGACTTGGATTCCCTGGGGCCTGGCTGGCCTTTACTCAGAGAGGCCCCTGAGCCCCACTTAGGCTGTCCAGGTGTTGGCAGAGGAAGTGGGAGCCCTCAGCAGGCCTGGCACGCCATCAGGACCCTGTTTGCCTTGAGCAGTGGCTGGAGCCAGGTGGTCACTTCTCCTTTCAAGGCCCCACAGCCCAGCCAAGCCACAAGGAACACGTAAACACCAGCAGAGCCGACTGGTGGGCACGCAGGGAGGAGGGTGCAGAGACCCCCACACCTCAGCCCCTTAGTACAGTGTCTGGGACCTCACAGATTTCTCTGGACTCCAAATCACCCCAGAGAGGTGGCCAATTCAGCTCCCACCTGTCTTGGGCATGTGGATAGCCCCGCTTCTCTCTGGCCCATCTCCCCCTGCTCAGGTTGAGAGAAGGACTCCTGAAGGCCTGGAAAGAAAGCACCTTCAGGGGACTCCTGGGCAGCTCTCGAACACATGCCCAACCTCAAGGGGTTGTTGAGGGAGTCCATAGTTCTCAGTTCAGAGTGCAGTCTCGGGGATCCAGAGCCATCAAAGGAGGCTCACCCTTGCAAGCCTGTCAAGAACAGGACTGAGATGGGCCCCGCACAACCTAGAGTGCACAGGTCCACGCTCTTCAGCCCTCACCTGGGGAGGTGGACAGAGGGACTGTAGACAGAAAGAAAGAGGGCTGAGCTCTTTGGAGGTTTGGGAGGGACATTCCCCGGGGCTCTGAGAGGATCCTGGCTCTGCTCTAGGTAACTAGAAGAGAGGTCAGCATTGGGCACAGTGGGACACACTGTAATCCCAGCTGTGTGGGAGATTGAGGCAGGAAGATTGCAAGTTTGAGACCAGCCTTGGCAACTTAGCAATGGCTGGAGCCAGGTGGTCACCTCTCTCTCTTAGCAAGGCCCTATCTCAAAAGAAAGGAGGCGGAGAAGGACTGGAGATGTAGCTCAGTAGTAAAGCACCCCTGGTTTCAAAACAAACAAAAAAAATGGTCTAAAGAGGTCTAGCAAGGGTGACAACTTGGGAGTTTTGGATATGGGACTTGTATGCAGCTTGAGCACATGGCTCCCTGCCCCGATGCCTCTTAAGCTGACTCTAGGAGAATGATCCCAGCCTACCATGGCCTACTGAAACAAGCCTTAGGTCGGGGGCTGGTTTAAGTGGACAGGAGGACAGAGGAGGAAGGGGCTTCAGAGCCCAGCAGGGACCTAGGCCCAGGCTGACTCAGGGTATGCACTATGTGACCCTGGGCATGCTACCTACTCTCTCTGAGCCTCAGCCTCTACTTGGAGGTCAGGTGCTGCTCATATTTCCTGACCCGAGTGGTCTCAGTACCCACCTTACTCCCCAATAAGTCTGCCTGATCAGGAAACTCACCCTTCCCTTGGGCAGATTTGAGCCTCTCAGGCTCCAAGGCCAAGACAACCCCAGGTTCTCTCCTTCTTCAGCATCATGCCCATGGCAGGCAGTGGAGACCAAGTAGTGGCGAGTGTGGATTATGGGCTGATTCTCTCCATCCAGGGGCTATGGTCAGTCATCCCCAAGATGATTCAGCAGGAAAGGGGACAGGATCTGGTGGCTGAAGACCAGGACTCAGTCTCCCTTTCTGGCCTTGGTATTCCAAAGGTGGGGTTATGAGGCCTCTTCATGGTCCTTCATTTACTATGCATCTTCAGGCCCTGCCCTTACTCTCAGCCTTGGGTTTTGGGGGCCTGATTGCAAGGCCTTGTGGGTTCCAGCAGGTCTCCCAGCACGGTGACTAGACAGAACCATTGGGGGTGGGGACGTGGTCGTGGCTCTGGTGGGGAGCTCTGCAGACGGGACCCTGGGGTTCCTGCTGGCTTTGCTTCCCAGTGACAGAGAAGAGGGGTCACAGCTGGGATGGAGGATGAATTCTTGACCACCCCAAGCCTTCTTTTCAGCTCCTATGGGCCCAGGGCCTAGCACACAAGGCCCTCTCTCCCTGTCACACTATGCTTTTGTCAGCCCAAAACAACTTGTCCCAGCATCCTCCAGCATTTGTAAGTCAGGGGATAATGTTGGCACAGGCCCCCTTTGGTCCTAGCCTGAAGGCCACGGTATCACACTACCCACCCCCAACAAGCTCACTTACATCAGCAAGACAGTGCCACGTGTTGGCTTCAATGTGTTTGTGTCTGTGTGTATGTACCTGTATTTGTGTCTGTGGTTCTATTTGTATACCTGTGTTGGTGTGTTTATATGTGCATCTGTATATGTCCATGTTTTTATCACCTGTATCTTGTGTTTGTATGTGACTGTGTATGTACCAGTGTGACTATTTTTGTTTGTATGTGTCTCTGTGTACGTATGTCTATTTGTGTGTGTGTGACTGTGTGTGGACCCGTGGTCTGCGAATGCCGCCTGTGGGTGGAATTTGGCTCACAGGCATGTTTGGTTTGGCCCTCACAGTATTTTCAACATCTTGAGCCAACATTTAAAAATCAGGATATTTCACATAAAAATTCAGCTTTCCAGCTTCTCTTAAAAATTCAGAAGCTCTGGCAGCCCTAAGCCTGTGCTCCCATGAGGCCACTCTCCTCCTGAGCGGCGTAGAGCTGGCCGCATCCTCCCACCTTCTATGACCTTGAAGATGGCTAAGGCTGGAACCCCAGAGAATGTGGTCACAACTGGATATGCGCCTGCCTTTTTATCAGGGAGTGTGTGTATGAAGGCATGCATGCGCACACTGAGATGTGTGTGAATGTGTGAAGTCAGTTTGCACATGAAGCAAATCCAAGTGTTAGTATGTGCATCAGTGTTCACATGTATGGTGTGTGTGAAGCCTGCAGAGGGAACGTGTCTAAAGGTATGCATGTGTACATATGTATGCATGGGGGTGTGTGGCCATACTCATGGCCATGTGGAGTGTGTGGGCCACAGTGGTTTGGCATGCTCTGCACAGGGGCCTCTTCCGGTCTTTGAGGGGGAATCGGATTCCCGGCTTCTGGCTGGGCTGCCTTGTGGGATTTATTTCTGTCTCAGTGCCCATCAGAGGCCTGAGTAATGGGAACATTTAAAGAAAACCAGTAAATACATACAGAAGAGGCAGGCTGGCCGGGAAACTCTGCCCAGCTCACAGCTGCCAGAGGCCAAGGCCAGGCCTGAACTCAGGGAAAAAAGTAGCCCAAGAATCCAGCATGGCACCCCCACGTGCTCGGTGGATCCCTCCCTTCTTCCCATCCAGGCCATCTGGGGGTTGAGCCCTGATACCCCATCTATGGGTCCCTGGGTCAACAATGGCATCTTAAGAACTTGCTCCAAGTAGCAGGTGTTTAGGGCAGGTTTAGGGGATGCCACCTCAGGTTGGTCCCAGCCACGATGCAGTGGCTGCATGTCTCTAAGTTTTCTGCACACATGCTTCCCAAACACTGCTCAGGGAGGTGTCTGTAGTGACCCAACAGGGTAAGACCTGTCCTCAGGGTTGGGAGAGCCTTAGAGGAACCCCACCCAGACCTAGTGCACAGCAAGAGAGCCTGAACCCACTGTCCCCAGGACATGCCACCACTGTTCTGGGTTTCAGGTGACTGAATCATCACTGGTGACCAGTCCCTTAACGGTGGTCACAGGTCATCTGGAGAGAGGAGTGCTTCATGTTGTGGGTGAGGCGCTGTGCTCAAGATCTGCCCGTCCAGGCAATGGGAACTCAGAGGCGGCTTTGCTGACTGACCCACGCTCCCCTTCAGTCAGTGTCTCCTGCTGCCCCCCAGCGGTCATGTGGGGAAGATGCAAAAATAAAGGCCAAGACGTCCAGAGTCTGGTCCATGCTGTCTCCTGGCTTAGTGTCTCTTAAGGCTACGGGGTATGCTCAGCCAGATGGTTCTGGGGGAAGTGTCTTTCAGAGTGATCTGAGGAAGGGGCTGGGCTGCCTCGGAGATCAGCTCCTGAAAGGCAGAGTCGTCATCAGATTCACAACTGTGTCGACAGCTCCGGAGTCAGTACCCAGCACAAGGCAGGTACTCAAGAAGCCTGGGATCAATGACCCACTCCCCCAGCTCCTTTGCATGTGGCCAGGGTTGCAGCAGGCCCTGGACACAGCTCAGAGTCCTGTAGAGAGACCACCTGCAGGCGAGTGGGCATCTCACAGGATGGAGCCTTGAAGACGGTGAATAGCAGCACAGGGACCTCGCGAGGGCTTGGGCATGCAGCTGAAGAGTAGTTTTCCCTTTTAATTTCAGGAGGAAATTTGGTGGTCAGTCCCACCAAATCCACCATCCCTTTCTCCTGGCAGATGCATGCCTGGCTCCTGGAGGCCTGTTCTTATAATTCCCTCCTCCTCCTCCTCCTCTGTGCATAAAGGCAGCACTCTATCACTGAGCTAAACCTGATTCCTTCCTGTCAGCCTTCTTTCTGACCCTCTAAGCCTAGGTTTGGGCCCAACAGCTCATTCTCCTGTTCTGTGCTGGGGAAGGGGAACCAAGCTGTTAAGATCTCAGGGCTGGGGTTCAGTGGTAGAGCACTTGCCCAGAATGTTGAGAGGCACTGGGTTCAATCCTCAGACCACATAAAAATAAATAAAATAAAGGTATTGTGTCCATCTACAACAACAACAACAACAACAACAAAAAGAAATCTCAGGCCTGACATCTCTCCCCAAAGAAGCCAGATGTCTTGGAGAACTCCAAGCAGGAGGGACTTGGAATATCAGGGACTTGGAATATCAGGAGTATCAATACTTTGTTCCTTTTCATTGGGGCTGTCCTGGAGAAACACCCAGCAAGATGGACAGCAGCAGGCTCAAAGGGCTCCCCAACCACAGAGCCCCTCACTGGTCCATCTCCTCAAGCCCTGTGACAAAGAGGCTGCTGGGGCCTGTATCCCTGCTCATCTCTCTCCAGCCAAGCCCAGAATCTACTGTAAACCACTTAGAACTAATGCCCACTTGTGATCCAGACTCTGCTCTGTTCTGTCTTAAACACTTTAAAAATATACTTTTTAACATGTTGTTTTAGTCAGTTGTAACTGTTAACAAAACACCTGATAATCACCTTAAAAACAGGTAAGGTTTATTTTGGCTCATAGCTTTAGAAGTCCCAGCTATGATCAGCTGACCCTGTTACTTTCTCTGGGCTTGTGGAAAAGCAGGGTATCATGGCAAGCAAACTGTTCATGAGAAGAGGAGGGGTCATGGCTCCAGTATCTCCTTTCAGGGCAAGCCCCTGATGGCCTAAGTACTACCTCCCTCTAGGCCCCACCTCCTAAAGGTTCCCCAACATCCCAGTAGCACCACAGGCTGGGAACCAGCCTTTAGCGCATAGGCCTTTAAAGGAAATTTAAGATTCAAGGGCTAGTGATGTTGCTCAGGGTAGAACACTTGCCTGGTATTCATGGGGTTCTAGGTTTGATCTCCAGCAAAAGACACACATAGAGTAAAACACATTTTATAGCTTCTTTGCTTGATGTTTATGTTTTGTAAATCTTTATTATGAAATACAGATTCACAGGAAGTAAAAAAAAGTAGTACAGAGAGGTCCAGTATAATATTCACCAATTTCACCCATGGTACATGTTCCATCGCTACAGGACAGTATCAAGCCAGGAATCTGACATTGGTAGTGTGTGTATGTGGTTCGGTTCCACTTTAACATGAAAGCAGATTGGTCTAACCTTCACCACAACCAAGATACAGAACTATTCTATCACCATAGTTACACTACTCCAATATCTCCTTAGAGTTTCCTTCACTTTATAGTCTCACCTGGTCCCCACCATCCCTCACCTCTGGCAATTACTAATCATCTCCATTTTATAATAATGTCATTTCAAGAATGTCAAAGAGACCATTTGATACCCATCTTTTTTTCCAGCCTTGAGATCCATCCAAACCGTCACATGTATCAATACTTTGTTCCTTTACATTGCTGACTAGTGTTCCATGATGAAGATGTTCCATAGTTACCTAATTAAGGACATTTTCTCCCTAGCTTATGGCAACTACAAATAAAGCTGTCAAACATTTCTGCTCATGTCTTTGTGTAAACACCTATTTTTCTCTGGATAATTGTATAGGAACAACAATTGCTGGGTAATATGGTAAGCATTTCTTTTGGAGAGGTGATGAGTATTGGGGGTTGAACACAGGAGTGCTTTACCACTGAGGCATATCCCCACCCGCTTTTAATTTACTTTGAAAGACAGCCTTGCTAAGTCGCTCAGGGCCTTGCTTGCTGAAGCCTTGAACTTACGATCCTCCTGCCTCAGTCTCCTGAGCTACTGGAATTACAGGTGTGTGCCTATGTGCCTGGCAGTTTGTTTGCTTTTTAAAGAAACTGCCACAGTACTTTCCAAACTGGCCATACCATTTTACAAGCTCCCCCAACAAGAGATCTTTCCACATTCTTGCCAGCATTTGCTATTATCACTCTTTGTTTTAGCTGTTTAAATGGGCATGTAATGAAATTGTGATTTTAATTTGCACGTCCTTATGTATTCTATACATGAGTTCTTTAAAAGATATGTGGTTTACAAATATAATTTTTTTTCAGTCTGTACCTTTTCTTTTCATTCTCTTAACAGGGTCTTTGTTGAGCAAAAGCTTTTAAGTTGAACTCATCAGTTTTTCCTTTATGGATTATGCTTTTGAGGGTTCTCTCCTTTGTCCTCCTCTCCTCTTTCTTTTGTAGTACTGGGAATTGAACCCAGGGGTGCCCTACTACTCAGCCACACCCCCAGCCCTTTTTATTTTTTTGAGACAGGGTCTAAGTTGCTCATGCTGGCCCCAATTTTGCAATCCTCCTGCCTTAGCTTCCTTAGTAGCTGGGATTATTGGTGTGCACAGCCACACCCTCTCCTTTGTTTTCTTCTAAAACTTTTATGTTTTACTTTTAAATCTGTTATACTTTATTTTTTGAAGAAGGCCAGAGGTTTATGCATTTATGTTTTACTCATCGATTGCAATTACTCCAGCACCATTTGTTGAATAGACTATCTCTCCCCTGTTGAATTTGTTTTGCACGTTTGCCAAATTTCAGTTGGCTGGGCTTGGGTATTCTGTTGTATTGATCTGTCTGCCTGTCCTTTCACCAATACTACAGTTTTGACCACTGCAGCTGTATAATAAATCTTGAAATGGACAGACTGATTCCTTCTGCTTTATTCCTGTTAAAAAACTGCTTAACTATTAAATCCTCTGCTTCTCCATAAACAATAATCTTGCCTATATCCAGAAAAAGTCTTTTTGACAGAACTCACACATGGCTGGTGGAACAGCAACTCTGGAGATTCCTCAGAAAACCTGGAATGGAACCACCATTTGACGCAGTTATCTCACTCCTCAGCACATACCCAAAGGACTTAAAATCAGCATACTGTAGTGACACTTCCACATCAATGTTTATGGAAACTCAATTCACAATAGCTAAGCTATGAAACCAACCTAGGTACCCTTCAATAGACAAATGGATAAGGAAAATGTGGTATATATACAGAATGGAATATTACTCAGCCACAACAAGGAAATTTTGGCATTTGCCAGTAAATGGATAGAACTGAAGACTATCATGCAAAGCGAAATAAGCCAATCCCCAAAAACCAAAGTTCAATTGTTCTCTTTGATATACAGATGCTGACTCACAATAAGAGGTGGGAGGGAAGAATAGAAGTTCACTGGATTAGACAAAGGGGAATGAAGGGAAAGGAGAGGGGATGGGAACAGAAAGACAGTAGAACGAATCAGACAAAATTTCCTATGTTCATGTATGAATATATGACCAATGTTAACTCCACATCATATACATCCACAGGAATGGGAAATTATACTACATGTATGTATATAATTTGTCAAATTACATTCCACTGTCATGTAGACCTAAAAATAATAAAATATAAAAATAAATAAAGAAAAGATCAGTGTGGAGTAAACAGTATCAAAGCCTGTAAGTATCTTTGCCTTTCTTATAATAACTGAGTACATTTAGATTTCCTTAGTACTTAAGATTTTGTCTTCTGGTATCTACTGCTGATGGAAAGTAAAACTCATTCCTTTGTATATAATCTGTCCTTTTGAGGTTTTACATGTAGCTGGTAGACCACTGTAGTCAAACAGCAAATGTAGTAAAACTGCCCTTAAAACAAAAAACCCGGATGTGATATAGAATATATATAAGAGTATATGAAAATGAGTGTGTTTACAGAGTAAAAATGAATTTCCATCACTCAACCCAAGAAAAAGAACATATCAACACCTCAGAGGGGCCCTCTCCAGAGCTGACTTGGCCAGAGTCTGGCAGCCACCATTTTGCTCTTCTGTGGACTCCACCTTCCACGCCTGCATCCTTAGAGTGCATTGTCTCACTCTTGTTAGCATCACATAAATGGCTCCTTCTCTATTTCTTGCCTGTTCAGCCTCCTCCAAGATCTACCCACGTTGTTGCACGTGGTTATAGCTCAAGTATCTATGACCACATGCTGTTTCTGATTTTGTGTGTGCTACATGAGCGATACTACAAGCATTCCTGGTCCTCTCCTGGTCTGCGCATGCTCAACACTTCCAAAGTGGTCACATCCCATTTAACATTGCCCTGCGAGGCGGGTGAGACCCCCAGTGTAGCTAAGAACGCTTTTGTCTGAAAGTCTCCCTTGCCTCACAAGGCTCTGGCCACCTCTGCTTTCTTTTGAGGATGCTGTGCTTCATAGAGTTTTCTCTGTCCCTTTACTTTCAATCTTGCTGTTCAGGTTTAGGTTCTCTTCTGAATGGTATCAAACTGAGCTTTAAAAAGCGGTCTACTACAGTAACTACTCAGCAAGGCCACTACTGTGGGAGCAAATATTTATTTATTTATTTATTTTAATTTATTTTTTTTAGTTGTAGTTGGACACGATATCTTTATTTTATTTTTATGTGGTGTTGAGGATCGAACCCAGGGCCTCTCATGTGCTAGGCGAGCACTCTACTGCTAAGCCACTAAATCCCAGCCCTAAATATTTATTTTAAGACACTGAATTTTGCAGTAATCTGTATGTAGCAATTGATGATTAATATTATAATATCTTTGGATTCATTTACTCATCCTAATCCTACCTTTTATCTCTTTGCTTTCCTTTGGATAACTACTTTATTCCTAAAAAAAAAAAAACCCAAAAAACAAAACAACAAAGCTTAAAGTAATCCACTCTGTTCCTTTTAGGTTACCTTAAAAATGTTAATCTACTGTGTACCAAAGTCTTATTCCTCTTCCTGCATGAGCCTTTTTTTTTTTTTTTTGCCGTGCTGGGAATGGAATCTAGGGCCTCACACATGCCAGGCAAGCACTCCAACCACTAATCTGCAACTCTAACCCTTCTGTGTAAGCTTCCTAGAGGCTGCAGCCCCAATCACCTCCCCTCTGGACTTACATATGATCATCACAACATATCTTTATTCATAAGATCAATGCCTATTTAAATTTCTACCTTCTTTTCCTTCATTTCTTCTCATATTTTAGGCTATCTGTCTGTGACTGCTATCCTTTCAGCCTGAAGACATCCTTAAGAATTTTGTTGTTGTTTTTAAAGGAGAAAGCTTACTTGTTTCATTAAAAAAAAAAAAAAGTTTGATAATATTCAAACCATACAATTCACTCGCTTAAAGTGTGTAATTCAACAGGTTCTAGCATATTCAGAGATTTATGCAACCAATATCACACTTTTAGAACATTTTCATTTATCCTAAAGTAGATTTTGTTAGTGAAGAGAGTCTGCTGGTGACACAATCCTTGCCTTTGTCTGTCTAAATGCATCTTGTAAGACACTTCTCTGGGTATGGTTAGTGATCTTCTTTCATTTTTGTTAATAGGAAGTGTCATGAGCGTGAATACTGGTCGTAGCTGAACATTGGCTTGAAAGACACATCTGTGCTCTTTGATTTTAAGATCTATTTTTGTTTTTTTTGTTCTACAATTTTATTATGATGAAACTACAGATATGGTAGTTTTAAAATATGTCAAATACTTAGACTGTCCTCCCTTCAAGAGGTGGGAACCAGGGCTGGGGTGTGGCTCAGTAGAAGAGTATGTACAGAGCATGCACCAAGTCCCCTGGGTTCCATCCCCAGCACTGCTGGAAAAAGGGGGGGGGGGGGAAGGGAGACAGAGACTTAATTCTCACTTCAAGTATGGGCTGGACATAGTGACTTACTTCTAATAAATAGGGTGTAGCAGAATTCACTTACAATATGGGTCATAGTGAGGCTCCAAAGCTCCCTTCTGTTTTCTCCCTTGATCTCCACTCTGGGAAAGTCAGCTGTGGTGTCATAAGAACACTCAGCAAACTCTCTGGAGAGGCCCATGTGGCAGGAAATCGAGGCCACCAGTCCAAAGCCATGTGAGTGAGCTGCTAGGGAAGCACAATCTCTAGCACCAGTCAAGCGTTCAGACAACTGAGACCACATAAGAGACCCCAAGCTAGAACTGCTCAGCAAGGCCACTACTGTGGGAGTAAATATTTATTTTAAGACACTGAATTTTGCAGTAATCTGTATGTAGCAATTGATGATTAATACAGGTACAAAAAAATTTTAAGTAAACTTGCTGAGTTAGAATAAATATAAAGTAAACACAATGAATATTCATAAAGTAAAAATACCTGATTAATCACCGTTCAAATCAAGAACATGTGAATATAGTTTTGTTTCTTTTTATTATCCTGCTTGAGATTTGTTGGTCTTCTGGAATCTGTGGATTAGTAATTTTCAAAGGCTCTAGAAAGTTCTCACTTATTGTTTCCAATTTTGTCTCTGCCCCACTTTTGTGAGTTTCTTCTCCCTGAACTCCAATCCCATGTTATGCTGGATCTTCTCACTCTATTCTCCATGTCTCTCAGCCTCTTGTTTCATATTACTGATCTTTTTATCTTGCTGGGCTGCATTCTGGAAAACTCCAAATCCATGATACTAGAAGCAGATGTGGTTGGCCACTGCTCCTTCAACTACCTTCTTTTTCTGATTTTCTTTTCCTGAAACCTGTCGGCTACAAAACATCCATCAGTATAGCAAGGCTCTCAATCTCTCTCCAGGTTACCTCTTTACTTCCCATTGTTACTTTCAATCTATCTCCTTAGCTTTACCTTCCAATTTATTAATCGCTTTTTTGACTACAAGTTACAATGTAGTTCTCCTAGCAAGTTCACTTTATTATTAATTTTTGTAATAATGGATATTAAACTGAGGGGTGCTCTACCAGGGAGCTACATCCCCAGACCTTCTTATTTTTTATTTTGAGACAAGGTCCCCCAGACTAGCCTCCAACTTGTGATCCTCCTGCTTCAGTCCACCAAGTAGCATAGATCACAGGCACATGCCACCACACCTAGCCTGGATTCTTATTTTAATAACCACTTTCTTCATTTCCAAGATTTCTAGTCAGTTACATTTAATGCCTGTTCTTGACTTACTAGGGTCCTCCTTTATCTCTCTGTTGATACAGCAAATGCTTTTAGGATATAACTTTTATCCATTTCCTGGGATATAAATCCTCCTACTTTTGGGGTTGTTGGCTATTCTTTAAGGCACTGCATTGTCTCATGTGTTTTGTCTTTTACTTTCTTTCTTTTAAAATTTTTTTCTTCAGTAATGGAGATTAAAACCAGGGACACTCTCTCTACCACTGAGTATCCCCTTCACTTTTCATTTTTTATTTTCTCACAAAGTAGCTGAGGCTGGCCTTGAATTTGTGATCCTCCTGTTTCAGCCTCCCAAGCTGCTGGGATTACAGGTGTGCTACCAAGCCTGGCTATTTTTGTTGAATGTTTGTCATGCATGGCAGGTTTTGTTTTTCTTTTCTTATATAAGGGTAGTTTTTCTGTCAGGGCACCTAGAGTCAAAAACTCAGAAGCATCCTGTTCATCAGCTCTCTGGGTTCTTATGTTGTGGAATGACCCAACTCCAATTTCAGAACTGGTGCTGAATGGGAGCTCAGTTCCCAGCCACCAGGTGTCTGAGTCCTTCCACTGCCATAGACAAGCATCCTGTTTCCAAATGCAATCCCAGGAGGTGTGGGGAGTCTTGTCACCCTTATTCCTAGGAAAGAAAGGCCAGATCCAATCCTGACAACTAAGGGCATGTTTCATCCCTGTAACTTGTGGGAATCAGAGTCCTGGCTTTGGTCTTGTCTCATTGCTCAGTGAAGGAACTGGCCACCTACCCCTTCAGCCCTTGCTCATAGCTGCACATTTTTATTTTCTTCTATACAGGAATTACCTTCTGGGAGTAGAAGCACAATTTTAATTTAAAGGATTTTACTTACTGTATGGGTGTGCTGGTCTGTGTGTTTACACACACACACCCTACCTCCATGACCCAAGTCCTCAGCACTGTCTGCCAGAGCTGGGCCACTGTGTTTCTGGAATGCAGCATAAAGAGAAGAAGCCACACTGGATGATTTAGAGCAGGAGCAGGAGGCTCAAGGGGAAGCTCTAAAGAAACTCAAGGGTGTAACAACCCTAGAGGCGAGGTAGTTTCAGTTGGCCACTGGTACCTGGAGTCCGAGCTGATGCGGCCAGGCAGTTCTAACTAAGAGCTCCCAGCAGTGGCAACAGCCCTCAAGCTAAGACCTCAGGGCCCAAGATCACACCTGAACCTAGCCTACCACATCACAGTCCCTAGAAGAATGGACCTTCTCACTCATATAGGGCCCTGTCCTAGGGAGCCACGGTTTAGCTTTGTTAGAACAGGGAGAAAAGCTGCTGCGGACTAGGGAAAGTAAGGGAAATTAGTGCCGGGCCTTAAACATGGAGTGGCCCTGCATGGAAATTTATAGGGCTCAATCTCAACCTTCTCTTTCTCACACTTTGAAGGGACCTATAGAGAATTAGGGAGGGAGCCTCTCCAGCCATACTGCAAACTATTGCAAGGCCTCGACCTGTGGGAAGTCTTAGGAGAACTCTCAGACCCTGTCTCTGTCATCCAGGGGTTTTAAGAAGACACCACTGACCATAGCCTGGGCCTGGCCTTGGACCCACAAGGTCAACCCCAGGTCTTTCTCACGTAGCCCTCTCCATAAGCCCAGCTGGACTGGACACAGGGGTAATTCATATCAAGTGCCACCTCTGAGGCCACCATGTATTAGAGCCCAAACCCACAGTACCACAGGACCCAAGAAACATTTGACAGGTTTCTACCATACAGAGGGGTTTACTTGTCTCTATTTACAGACATTTTCGAAAAGTTTGGAATACATACATATGTACAAACATAGGCACGTCCCACAGCAGTTGCTGGCTCTGTCCTATTCCAGCGGTAGGAACCCTCAGGAGACAAGGAGCTGGCGACATCCCACAGAGGTTTGGACTCGATGGGGCTGATCAGTTCTGAAGAAGACCTGGATGTGATGGTAACCCAGCCCCCACCCCTGCCCAAGAGCATCCACCTACAGGGCACCTGGTGGGCAGATGGGGTACGAGGCACACCTCAGTCAGAATCACAGGCCTCTTGTTCAGTGGTGGCATCCACTGCAGAAGCCAGGTTGTCCTCCTGGCCTTTCAGCCTCTCACCTGGAGGAAGGGAAGATAGGCAGTGGTAAAGGTTCCTGTGCTTGGGCTGCCACCCAGAGGGTAGGACCCGGCCTGCCAGGGCTGCACTTACGGATCAGCTCGGCGATGGCCCTCTGGGTACGTTTTTCAAGCTTTTCCAGCTTCTTGGCCACGTCTCTCTTGAGGTCCCTGGAGCAGGAGGTGAGAAAGCGGGGAGACTGATGACAGGCTGGTGTGGCTCTGGGTCCTCACCCCTCCTGCAGCTTTCTGGCATAAGGAATCACACTCAGTTGCCTGAGGGGACTTCCCTGGAGAGCAGACCAAGATGTTCCCTTCTATTCCTCCCTGTGCCTCTGAAACTCATTTACTCATCATTCTCTGTCCCACTGACATGGGGGGACTAGTGACACGGGATGGAGCCAAGGGTGGATGTTTCCTTAGGGATCCTCTAGATCCTGTGGTTGCCATCAAGAAATGACTTGCTCTGGCTGCTGTGGGCCCTGCTCCTCCCCCAGCCGCAGGTGACCGACTTGTAACCCGAACTCAGCCTGCTCTCTTGTACTCTGGGTTTCCTAGGACACAGCCCTTAGGCTTTTGTTTGATCAAATTAAAATCTCCAAATTCCCACAGATGATGCAGTACTTGATACAGAACCAAGCTGCTCAGAACTGCAGGTGAGGGTACAGTCCTACCTCTGACCCACGGCAAAGTGGGACACAAACCTCTTGGCTCATAGCACCCTCCCTCACCCTCTTTCTCAGCTGGGTGAGATGGCTGAAGTGGCTGGGAGGCTTGAATGATGAGCATCCCATTTCACAAATGAGGAAAGTAGGGCCAGAGGGAAACAGGGATAAGACACCTGTGTCTGCTCTTCTTTCTATCCCCTCTACCCGGTAGTCTCCTGAATGGGAAGATTGGCCTTGCTCAAATGGCACCTTTTGGAGCAGGGTGGGCTCTTACCCATTCAAAACAGCTTCCTGAGGGGACTTCTGCTCCCCTACCTAAGACCCTCTTTAATTTAATGATCTTTCCCATCATTCTTACTTCTCAGTACTTATTTCCCAATAATTATCTTGTGTGGTTGTGTCTGCACTGTCTGCCCCCTGCTGGGAGGGTAGGCAGGGCTCAGCCCAAGGACAAGGCCTGGCACCAAGGTCCCACAGTGGGTCTGTACCAGGCTGTATGAACAACACTCACCAGTCAGGCTTCCGGGGTGCCAGATTGGCCAGGTCCTGGGGAGGGAGGAGACACTCATCAGGGTTGGAGGCTCACGCAATCCCAGGGGGAGAGGGAAGATGGGGTCTAGAGTTAGAGAAATGGAAAAAAGGAAAGGAGGAAGTAGTGGGGACAAGGAGAGTTGGGTTGTGGAAAGGGAAAAAAGAAATGAAGAGGAAGAAGGGGGACAGATGGAAGGAAAGTGGGACACAGGAGCAATGAGGTTTCAGGCACCCACCACTTCTTCAATGACGGGCTCTGGCTTGGCAGCCTCCAGCTGCTCCTTCACCTTCTCTTCCACTAGAGGGTGCAAGACAACAAGATGAGACTGTTGGAGTGGCACTGTCACCAAGCATGATGCCTGGATGCATTGGAGGAGACAAAGGCTTCTTGCTCCCTCCTCTCCCCTGAGCCCCCAACACTCCAGAGGTAAAGCCCCTGTAAAGGCAACTCTGGAGGGGTGGCCTGGACTTGCCAGGATGAGGCCAATCACCATGGGGTGAGAAAGGGCAGGCAGGAGGCTGCTGGCTAGAATTATCAGCGTCTAGATCTCCAATCAGGAAGCTAATCTTGACTTCAGTCTCTCCACTGTGAGTGGGCAGACTGACTGGATATGTAGAAAAGTATGGTTTTGTGAAGGGTCCTGCTTTCTGCATAACCCTAGGGCTCCTGGACTCTGGATCTTGGCCTGGCCAGAGCCATGGGTGGCTTTTCTTCCCATTTCGTCTCATGTGTGTGTTGACAAACACCCCTGGCTCCACCAAGCTGCTGCTAGCAAAGTAGGCCCTGGATGGTCCCCTCTGGGAACAGAAGTCAGCATACTAACAACAATGGGCTCTGAGGGCTGCCTCCAGCCCCATCATCAGAAGCCCCATATATGGCCTCTCTGCTCTTCTGCCTCACCATCCTCCAGCCACCGATGGGAGTCTGAAGTGGCCTCCTGATCCTGAGGCATGGGGTCAGTTCCTTGTGCTTTCTTCTGTTCTGCCTTTTGGCTCCCTGCCCTGACCCTGCCACTGCCCCAACATGTGGGGCCCCAAATCATGGAGCAAATCTCCTGGGAAGAGTCTAGAGCTCAGGGAGATAGGGAGGGAAGCAGACTTGGAGTGAATGAATGGGAAATACTTGACCTTTTTATAACTATATCTATTAATTCATTACTTGTACAATTAAAAGTTGATAACAAAAATAAAGAATAAAATCTGACTCCAAGGCAGGACTGGCACTCTGTGGCATGTGCATGTGGACGGCCAGAAGCTCCTGGTTGCTGTGCTGGGCTGTTCCCATCCTCTGAGTTGCTGGCCCGCTGCTAGGATGCCTGACGGTCGGCCCCTCCTCAGGGCTCATAGGACTCATCACCTGCCTGCTATATCTAAGCACCCAGGGCCACTTCTACTTCTCATCCCAGGAGTCCCAAGAGTCTGCAACCCTCTGGGCCCTCCCATAGTTCCTTAGCAGGCAACAGAGGACTCTGGAGGCCCAACTCCTGCCTGGCACTGCCTTATCCTTTAAAGGAGGGCAACAACACTTGCTAAGGACAGTGTCACAGTGCAGAGCTGGAGAGAGGATGCTCACTTACCTGCCACTGGTTTGGCCTGGGGCACCCTCCTCCTCTTCAGGTCCTCATCCTCTGGGACATAATTCCGCAGCCTGAGCTCCCTACAAGAGCAGAGAGAAAAAGCAGCTAAGACACACGTGTGAGACAGCCTCACTGACCTTGCACGACTTGTAAGTCAAAATGTGACAGACCCATGCAGGCTGTCTACTTCTTGGATTTCCTATGATCCCTAGAGATGGCCAGGTGAAGAGGGAAATCAGGATTGAAGCATCATTGGGGTAGGTCCCTCAGCCCCTCATGTGCCACTCAGCAGCTGGACTGGCTGCTCTGCAAAGGTCCTGCCTGCCTGTAGGAGGAGTGTTCTCCAGAGCTGGGCCAGGATGTTGATGAGCAGTCACTGGCTTTGTCTCTTGGATTATCTCATTTGATAGTTAAGGGAACCGAGAAGCAGAGACTATCACTATTACTATCATGAGATCACATAACAGAGATAGCACTATGAGACCTTGAGACCAAGGCTAAGCATGACTTCCAGCCAGAGCTCTGGAGCTAAGTTACTCCTAAAAGAGTAGTACCCCCAAGCCTGGCCCCCTCTTCAGAGCCTTTGTGTCCTGGGCCAAGGTCACATAGTCCTTCAATCATTAGTAGACAGGGTCTGGGTGCGCTGGGCCAAAGGCACATGGCAGTGAGGTAGAGTGACAAGTGCAAGCCACATTTCCAGAGGAGTGTGAATGTGTAGGAGGAGGAGGTGACATCTAGGCCTGAGGCTATGGTGGACAGGGCCAAGGCACAAAATACACAAGAGGCTGACCCCTCCCTCTACAATGTGGGGAATGGCCTGTGAAGACTGTGGGAACAGGCGTGAACACATGCAACGCTGGGCAAGCCACAATCTGCCTGGACAGTCCTGAGACCTGAGCTGCACCAGTCTTCAGAATGCTCCCAGGACAGGCCACAAGTCTTGTGAGGAGGAGGACGCCCTAGGCCAGAATCACAGAGGGAGTTGCGGCCAGCACTGTCATTTTTTGTCCTCGTCTCAGTCTCCTCAAAGAGGGTGGGTTGTTCCAGGAGTTCACTGGGGGCCTCTCTGGCTCTGTGGCTCATCAAACCCCAAACACACATGCACAGACTGAAGGGGGGCCCTTGATTATTCTGCAGGACAGTAAGCTAAGTGTTCCTGGGGCTGCTGGGATTCATAAAGCAAGAAAAAACCTGGACATACCTCTAGTTCCTGGGAGGTGCAGAAGTAGCACCCCACCCTCTTTAACTCTTTTAGGTCCTTGACCACTGGCCCTTCAGAAGGTCCTGGGAAGGAAACCATTTCTCAAAGGAGGCCTCCCATAGTTCATCCCCTATAAGCCTTCTGTCTGGGCCAGGCAAAGGTGCCTCTCTCAACCCCGGGAGGGAAGGCAAACTTTTCCAAAGCCGGAGGCGAGGTAGCTGATGGCTAAGGCCACACAACCACACTAGCAAGCAAGTGACAATACTCTGAACTTGGATCTCTACATGCTCCTGCCAGTGGTCCAAGGGGCTCAGGGCCTGGGGCTGCACTGAACCTCTGTGCAGAGAGTGAGAGGAGACAATGGCCCTGTATGGACAAAATCCCCCCCACATAATACTCCTAATGTCTGCTTCTTCCAAGGAGCAGGGATGCCCCACCCTGCCTCAGGCCTAGGGGTAAACATCAGGTCACTGAGACACACGCTGAGAAAGTGGGGCATGATTTGGTGCAATGACTTTTGTCCAAAACAGGGTGGAGAGAAAAGAGGAAGAGAAACTGGGTGTGGGAAGAAAACTGCAGGGATTACTAAGAAAAAAAAAAAAAAAAGAAAGAAAGAAAAAACTGGTTCCTAGGTTCTGTGGGAAATCAGTAGCAGAAAAGTCCAGCAGTGATAAGTACCCAGGTCTCTAGCCCCACTCTGCTGCCCATGGCTTCAGAAGATTAGCTGGAAGTGGGGAGGGAGGACCCAGCAGCACAAACATGGAGGCCAGAGCAGGAGAGGCAGCCTGTTGCTCAACACCCGCCTCCGCCCCTAGAGCTGAGTATTGGTTAAGTTGTCAAGGACACCTGCATCCCCATCTCTGTGGGACAGCCCCATCCTGGGCCTCAGTTGCCACATCTGTCAAATGGAGGCTATACTGGGTACGATCAGCTCGATCAAGCTGGGTTCAAGACGTCTCCTGACTCATTCTTTGAGAGGCAATCAAGAGTCTTCCATTCGTAAAGTCCAATTAACTGTCCCTGCCCTCCTGCCAAAGGGCAGAAATCTCTGGGAAAGAAGCACTGGGTTCTGCTCAGCGATCTGGTCTTTCTAAAACAGGCCCAAGATTTAAACCCTTCCATAGTAATTCAACAGATCTTACAACAGATATATTGGAAACATCTGCTTATTAGCCTTGGAGAAGCACCAAGACAACAAAAATTTCAAGGGCTGCAAACCCAGAGATAAGGGAAGTGCAGCAACATGGGCCTGATGTCCACACCTCTTTCCCCTTGAACCATCTGTCAATTTATAAGCAGTGAATGAAAGACTGAGTTTCCTGCAATCTCATGGGGATGAAGAGAAAAAAATGCTTTTAGGGTAGCCAAGGAACCCAGACACATCCACCCCTTCCTAAGAGCAGGGTGAAACTGAAACAGACCATCCTTCTCAAAGGCTGAAATAGCTGTGTGCCACACAGTTGGTGACCACCTGCCCTTTGGCAGACAGGGTTGGTGTGGTGAGAGGATGTTTCTCCATTGATCCTAAAAGGGGGGCAGGGTACCTCCCCCTGTCAGAAGGTAGAAAACATCCTCTCTGGAGGAAAGTAAATTACCCAGAACCTAAAATTATTCCTAGACTTTTCTGTACACAATATCCATGATTTAATGAAATCTATGGGGGGAAAAAAAACCCTCTGGAAACTAAAAATTAATCAAATGAAAATTCTACAACTGAGAACTGTAACAAAAAATTTGAATTAAAAAACGGGCTTGGGCTGGGGATGTGGCTCAAGCGGTAGAGCGCTCGCCTGGCATGTGTGAGGCCCGGGTTAGATCCTCAGCACCACACCACATACAAACAAAGATGTTGTGTCCGCCGAAAACTAAAAATAAATATTAAAAAAAAAAATGGGCTTAATAGCAGTTTGGATACAACTAAACAAAGAATAGAGAACTTCAAGATATGCCAGAAAATATCCGGACTGAGGCACAGAGGAATAAAGTTGGAAAATAGAGAAAAAACACAAGATATATGAAATATGACAAAAGATCTACACATTTCTAGAGCACCAGAAGTAACGTTCAGAGATATGACTGAGAAGTTTACGGAATTAATGAAAAAATCGTGTAGGATTAATGAAAGAATTAATCACCAAACCATAAAGAAAACCATGTACCCCAAAGAAAAAGCATTCGGAGGCAAATCACTGCTAAACTACTAAAAACCAAGAAAGAGAAACAAAGATACCCAAAGTCCAAAGACAAAATTAAACTGACAGCTGACTTCTGAACCTAAAGTATGGAAACCTTAAGACAATGGATCTACATCTAGAAGTCTGGAAAGAAAATGCCATGACAGAATTCTAAAACTAGTTAAAAAGCATTCAAGAGAAAGACTTCTCTAGAAAAGTTACAAGTATTAGTCGACTATCAGAGGATCTGTTAGTCCAGAAATACTAAGGGATACTCTGGGCTGAAAGAATTAAGCTTAGGTAAAAGCAGGACCTACAGGAAGAAATGAAAAACATCGGAGAGGGGAATTATGTAGGTAAATCTAAATGGATACTGACTGTATAAAATCATAATAAAAACTTGCAGGGTTTAACATATAGAAACAATAGCACAAAAGGCAGAAAGAACAGCAAACAGTGTCTAAGTATTCTGAGGCCCAGCACTATATGGAAAATGGTAAAAGTACTATTACTTTTCAGGCTGTGACACATTAAGAATGTATATTGTCATCCCTATGTTAATTATTAAAAGAAAGGTAAAAGAGAACATAGCAAATTAACAGAGAAAGGAAATGGAATGACTAAAAATTTAAAACTAAAAAGACCAGAACTGAGATTAAAAAAAAGGAAAGTCAAGAAACAAACAGCGAGACAGTGGTTCATACAGAGCAGGCCCAGGGTGCTGTTGGCTGGGGGCCGGGGGCTCCCCTTCACAGGGGCTGGAACTGCCACTGCTCTTAGAGACAGGGCAGGGTATGAGCTCATGGTGCCAGCCAGACCAGGTGGCTGCCCACACCCACTCAGCAGTCACTGGCATCTGGAAGTCACTCTTCTGTGGGCTACTGGAGTCAAATACTGGTTCTGCTATCTCCACTTCAGAATGAGGCTGTTGGGGGAGGGGGTCCCGAAGACCTGCATTTGCAACAGGATTTCCAGGGTTCAAATCCTGGCTTCGAATGCTTTAGAGACATGGGCAGGATCACTGACACCCATATGGAAAACAAGGCTATTTGTCTCTCAAGAGGTTATGTGGGGGTGACAGAGCAGTGTCAGAGGTCTTATCTCCTAGGGGTATTACCTTCCCAAACCCACACTACTGCCCCCAGAAGGCCCTTCTCAGACCTAAAGGGACACGGCAGACCCACATCCCAGGATGGGTCAGCCCACAGACAAAAACCTTTGTGTATATCATTGAATAAGCCACCCAGCACACACAGGCATAATCTGCCAAGGCCCCTCAAAACCCCTCATGTAGCAGGGTTAACTGAGCAGATGGACACCTCACCAACAGTTGAGGTCCAGCCAAAGAAAATCCTCCTTCTTCCTTTCTCCCTACCTGCCATCCCAATCTATGTGATCCCCACAAACTTGGTGTCAGTTACTAATGAGACCTGGAAACTGGGCCAGTCAGGAGCCTGGCTTATCTTACTCATCTCTGCAGCCCTTTCTGTTCAGAGCTGGGTGCGGAGCAAACCTGGACTGAAGCCAGGGGAAGAGAAAACAATCCAATACCAAGGGCCCTTCCTATGCCTGAGGCAATGAGTAGGCAAAGTGTCACAGGAAATGTGGGATGATCCCCAGAGTCCCAGCTCTCAAGGAGCTGAAGGCAAAGTGTGGGAGAGAGCTAGGCCAGAAGAGAGCCCCTACCCTGTTCCAAGGCTACAGAGCAAACCTGGGTCCTGTGCTAGGTGCTTTGGAGGACATAGACACCACAGCCTCCTCCTGAAGTTAACTCTTTACTAATAGAAGAACAACATACCTTGCAAACTCTGGCTATATGCCAACAAAAGAATGCCATATAGCCAAAGGGACAACTTTATGCTTTATAACCTTTTTTTTTTTTTTTTTTTTGTACTGAGGATTAAACCCAGGGACACTTAACCAACGAACCAAATCTCCAGCCCCTTTTATTTTTGACACAGGGTCTCACCAAGCTGCTGAGACTGGCTTCAAACTTGTGATACTCCAGCCTCAGCCTCCCAAGTTGCTGGGTTTAGAGGAGTGCACCGCACTGGGCTAATCTTTATGAACTTATGTGGAGTGAACGCTAGGATGATATTATAGATTGAGAAAAGCCAGGCGAGGAACATGCTATCCTGTGTACAAACAAGCCGTGGAGGAGGGTTTGCATATTCCTGTACAGCTGATCTATAGAAGAATCCAAGAATCTGGCCCTAAAGATGGTCACCCAACTGGGAAGTTGGGAGTGGAGGAAGAATTTTAATACCTTTTGAATTCTCAACTACATGAATGCCTCACATACTCTAAAATAAAATAAAATGTATAAAGATGTGCTCAAATAGCTGTAGCCATTAGATGGAGCATTATAAAACCACTAAAAATAACGTTTGCAAAGGATGGTAGTTTTTTGTTTTGTTTTGAGATGGGTTTTGCTGTTTTGTCCAGGTTTGCCTCAAACTGCTGGGCTCAAGTGATCCTCCTGTCTCAGTCTCACAAATAACTAGGATTACACCATAGCACCCAGCAACACAAAGAATTATTCTGAACAAGTAACAGAAAATGCACAGGAAAACAAAATGCTGACAGTGATTATCTCAAAAGGTGATTTTTACTTGATTTTCTGCAAATTTCCAGAGTTTCTAATGTAATCAGGATTCCGACCAACCAAGTGGACAAAAGAAAACACTTCTTCACAAGGTCCTGATCTTACAGACTACTCACTTGGCCAGAGTGCCCCAGGTCACTGCTGGAACCAATTCTATCTGCTACATATTTCAGTGCCCTTTGGGGTCCAAGGGCCAGCTTGCAGCACTGTGTACAGCCCCTCCCCAACATCCTCACCAGCCCTCTCCTGTGCACCCTGAGACTCCTGCTCTCTCCCTTGGGTGGCTATGTGTCCATCTTTCAGGCTCTGCCCTACAAGTTACTGAGACCCAACTCCAGCACCCAGCACAGGCCAGCCTGAGGCTGAACAAAAGAATTCAGGGGAGACTTGAGGAAGAGCTTTACTGGTAGTGTAGGGCTCACAGAGCTTCTTAATGACGTAGGAAGACAGCAGGACACAAGAAGTGTGCCCTGCAGACGCAGAGGACAGGAATGTGTATGGGATGGAGTAACCACTCGTGAGTGACATACACGTCTTTATGGTAAAGCAATAGGACAATGTCCAAGTTCTTATTCTACTGAGTCTCTTCCCCCCGCCCTCCTCTTGGTACTAGAGATTGAACCCAGGGATGTTTGATCACTGAGTTATATCCTCAGCCCTTTTTATTTTTTATTTTGAGATAGGGCCTTGCTAAATTGCTGAGGCTAACCTTTAAGCTGCAATCCCTCTGCCTCAGCCTCCAGAGTTGCTGGGATTACAAGTGTGTGTGGCTCTACTGAGTCTCTTTGTAAAAGGAGGAAACCACTTCCTCAACTCTGCTTCCTCCCTAGGTGTCCTGTGCTGAGCAGGCATGGTGACCACTAAGATGTCTTCCTCAAGGTCAGCTGCAGAGGCCCCACATGTGGGCTGGCCAGGAAGGTTCAGGGGCAATCAACTCTTTCTATGTGCCCCTGAAGGGAAGTCGCTGGAGAAAGGTGATGTTCTCTGTAAACTATAAAATCCAGAAGTAGAATTCTAGACTACTGAAGTGAAGGAAGCTTCGAAATTTTGTATCTGACCCAACCTCATAACTGTCAAACAGGCTCATTGGGGTCTGGCCCACTTCACTCATTCATGCTTCCCGTCTTTACTACTGGGCATTAGCCTCTCTTCTCTCCCCACAAATCTTGAGGTCACTGCACACTTACCTCCCCTGCCATGGTCTATGTATGGGCCACTGTGGGTACAGGAGACAGCAGGAAGCTCAGGGTGCACGGGAGAGGGCTGGTGAGGATGTTGGGGAGGGGCTGGCCCTTGGACCCCAAAGGGCACTGAAATATGTAGCAGATAGAACTGGTTCCAGCAGTGACCTGGGGCACTCTGGCCAAGTGAGTAGTCTGTAGGATCAGGACCTTATGAAGAAGTGTTTTCTTTTGTCCACTTGGTTGGTTAGAATCCTGATTACATTAGAAACTCTGGAAATTTACAGGAAATCAAGTAAAAATCACTTTTAGAGATAATCACTGTCACCATTTCTTTTTTATGTGCATTTTCTGTTGCTTGTTCAGAATAATCCTTTGTTTTTCTGAGCACTGTGGTGCAATCCCAGTTATTTGTGAGACTGAGGTAGGAAGATCACTTGAGCCCAGGAGAGAGGAGAAAGAGGAGAGAAAACAAAGTAACAAACCCCAGGGAAGGTGAGGCCAAGGATGAGACTGTAGGGTTCTAGAGGCCAAGTACTGGCCAGAGAGATCAGTGACTCTGACCATAGAAGGCTTTTTAATGTTCAAAGACATAGGAGCTTCTAGGAAACAGAAACACATCCCCAATGTAAATAAATAACAAAGCCTCAGGCTGGGGATATAGCTCAGTTGGTAGAATGCTTGCCTCACATGCACAAGGCCCTGGATTCAATTCTCAGCACCACCAAAACAAAACAAAACAAAACTGCCCCCAAACCTTGCTGGTTACTGCCAATGGCCTGACTCTAGAGAACCACAAAAACCAGGGGAAAGGTGACCATCTCAAATGGCATGCAGACTGCTCTAGGCAGTGATCTGGCTGTTTCTTTTAAGACTCTTAAACTGTTCAAACCCCTTGACCCAGTAATCCTGCTCTGGGGAGATTACTCCATTAAACTGCAACAAAACAGGAAAAAGCAGATCAAAACTTTCTATAAGCAAATGCTTCAGGCAGCATTAAGGAGCAACAGTCTTAGGGAGACCCCTCCGGATGTTCTTCAGGCAAGGACGGGAGAGCAGGTTACCTGCAACCCTTCCAGAGGGGGTGACAGGCTCAGGATAATGCAACCATGTCTGGCTGTGAGGACTGAAAAAATATAAGATCAGGAGAGAACAGAGATGCTGGGAAGAAAAAGGTCACAGAGGAACGTTTATGCTTGGCAGTTGCTTAACACATTCCTTTCACACAATGTTAAATGGTTGGCTTAATAGTCAATGAAACATTTAAGCAGTCCACTGGCTTCCCCACTCGTGGGCAGAGGAGACTGTCTTCCAGTTGTCCCCCAGTAAGGCTACTCTAGCCCCACTCATGACAGAGGACAGGTATAGGGCAACAAAAGCTGCAGCCCACATCGGGCTGATTGTGCAGAGAGGAAAGAGGTTAACTGAAGCACAGGAACTGACTGTGTGCAGTAAACTCTCATCACAGCCCAAGGGGATGGACAGAGGTTCCTTGGCACCCCATGGCAAAACCCTCTTCAGAGGGTTTTGAAAAGAGGGTAGGAGTATAGAGGGTAGGAGGGTTGTGGCTCACGGGTAGAGCACTTGCCTAGCACATGTGAGGTACTGGGTTTGATCCTCAGCACCACCTAAAAATAAATAAAATAAAGGCATTCTGTCCATCTATAACAACAATTAACTAATTAACTAAAAGGGCTGAAAATGTGGCTCAGTGGTTAACCCCCCCAGTTACCGCTCCCTTTCCCCAAACATTATGTGTGTGTGCGTGTATATATATAAAACATCAATTTAAATTTAAAAAGAAAAAGGTTTATGAGGTGAATCCCAAAGGGTTCACAGTTGAGAGCTGGGCTGGCAACACTGGCCATTCCAAGCCCAGAAGGAGGGAGGTACAGGGAGAGGCCCACCTACCCCACAAAACACTAGGAGAAGAGCATGGTGCTCAATGCCAGGCTGCTTTGGCTTGCAAACTGCCAGCCCTGCTGTCGCCTGCTGGACACACTCCTCTTTTCTTCATAGCTACCTGGCATTCCTGAGCCTGGCCAAGAGGACATGGAGGACAGAGGCCATGGCACCACTCCATGTGGGGGTAGCACTAAGGGTAAAGAAGGTAGAGCAGAACCATGCCTGGCGAGGGAGCTCACAGGCAGGAACAGCTCTTCTCCCTGTGTGAAACAGGAGGCCAGATGAGCTCACTGTTCCCACCCTGGCTGTCCAGCAGATAGGAATCAGGGAGGGGCCAGTACCAGCTCTACTCTCTTTCCATTGATTTCATCTGCCTGAACTATGGTGTCCTCACCTATAAACGTAGACTATATCCAGAGGCATGAAGAGTTCAGGAGATGGCTTTGGACATTGAATGCCATGACACATGAGATATCATGACTTTTTCATGCAGAAGGAACCCACCTGTGCTCCCCTCTTCCTCCTCCTCCTCAGAAGAGATGCACAGGGTGCTGGTCACACCGTGAGCTGGCCTCACCTTCTTCCCTAAACCAGTCCTTTTTTTCCTCTCCCTGTTCCCTTCCCTCTACTCTACTATCTTTCTGCTTTTAGATTTTTTTCTTCTTTTTGATTAGTGTCCTGTGGATATATACAATAGTAAGATTCACTGTGGTATATTCATGTAAATACACAGAAAAGTTAGGTTAGATTCCTCTGTTCTTCCCATATCCTGTCTTTTCTCCATTCCCCTCGGTCACCTTCATCCAGCCCACCAGTCTTCCTTCTTTATTGATGGCCACCCCCACCCCTACTTTTCCCTTTTTTTCTCTCTTTTTTTTCTCCTTATTTTGGACTAACTTCCACATATCAATGAAAAAATCTGACCTTTGGCTTTCTGAGTCTGGCTTATTTCACTTAGTCTCCATTTCCACCCATTCACCAGCAAATACCAACATTTCATTCTTCTCTATGGCTGAGTAACTCCATTGTGTATATATGCCACCATGACCAGTCCTTTCTTGATTCATTCTCCCACATTCCTGAGAATGGGCCTATTCCCGAGAAACAGGATCAGGAAGAACAGGTCACTGCAGGTCTCTGTGCTGCTTTTCGGTGAAAAAAAGGTGCCATGACCCATCCCACTGCCAGTGACTAGGACATCAGAGGCCTGGAGCTAGGCGGAGATAACTCAGGAGGTGGGGATGGGAGCTGCCCTGGTGGTCACTAGAATGGTGCAACTAAGTTATTATCAAGCTGATGTCATGGATCTGCAACACACCCTGGTGTGGACACCATCCCTGGGGCCTCACCCACTGAGGCAAGAAGGCCTGGCATTTGCCAGACTAAAGGTTTTGGGCACCAGCCAGGAATGGGCCTCAGCTGGGTGGGACCGCTCTCCACAAGATGGTCATGCATACGTCAAGTTGGGGAACAGGTTTTCCATCCCTGAAGAAGGAAGGCCATTGGCCTAGTTTCTTTTGCAATATAGGACACCTACCCCAAAGCAAACCAATGTCCCCAATGGTGACTGAGTACTCCAGCCTGGTGTAGACCTGGATCTAAAGTCACACGGAGGCGGTGGTTGGGGATGGGGGCTGAGGATTTAGGACTTGCTTGTTCAGGCACTTAATAAGACTTGCTCCCCTTCTTCCCACCTGCCAGCCCCACCCAACAGTCTGTCCACAAGGCAGGGCATCTAGTCACCTTTTGGTGACTTGCCATCAGGAAGTGACTGAGGGTTCAAAAGCAAAATCAACTGAGAAGACTGCTCCTTCCTGTGGGCCAGCTTTCCAGGCACCTCTTCTTATCTAAGCAATAAGCAGGGGGCTGGGGAGGTGCCTTAGAGACAACCATCTATGCCCAGGCACAGTTAGCCACAAGGCGGCTGGGATGGGAAGGTTTAGCCCAGAGAAGCAAGGGCTACTCTGGGGATGGAGGTACAGCCTTCCTTCCCGCAGAGGCTGGCCTGGGCTCACTGACCTCCTGGGGCTCATGCCCACTGGCTAGGGGTTTTGCTTTATGGGGATAGGACAGTTTATCCTTGGAGGAAAAAAAAAAAAATAACAGGAAGGTATTTTGATCTATAGATTCAATGCAATTCTAATAAAAAATTCTAGCGCGCGCGCACACACACACACACTCGCACACACATTAACAAGATGACTATAAAATGTGTAAGAAAAGGTAAAAGAACCAGAACAGCCTAATAATTTTGGAAAATGTCTCCTTGGGCAGTGGGGAAGAGTAGGGGTGACTTCAGCATGGCTGGTGAGGGGTGAGTCCCTCATACATCATATGGGGGAACAAACAGGTCTTCCATTCCTGAAGAAGGCAGGCCTGCTCCAGTCCTGCTTGATACTCCTACTTCCTCAGTAATACCTTCTGGCCTCACAGTGTTTCTGTCTAGATAACAGAATCTGTAAAATGAGGCCACTTAGTTTACTTCCAAGACCATCTAATGTTCCCACTCATTCATTTCTTGATTACCTGTGTTTACTCCTACTTCCATCCATCTTGCTGTTTCCCAAAATACTTCCCTACTTAAAATCAGCACAGGTTTTATGTGTAAACTCACCTGTTAAAGGTGAGTCCTGAGCCCTTGAACTCTCTCAGAGGGTCCCAGTATCATCCTTCTGCTCAGAGCACCAGAACTGGCTGAGAAAGCAGGTATGGCATTTGCTCCACATGAGGTGAACCGAATTTTATTTTTCTTCCCATTTTTCAGTGAAGATATTGAAGCTCACTGAGACAGTATGATTTTCCCAGGGTTAGAGAGCTAATAACTGGCAGGGCATAGGCTCAAACCTGGGAGCCATTTCCAAATCCTGAGCTTGCTCCATCTGTCTAGTTCCAACCATTTTAGGGCCTGCTGTTGTATCAAGAATTGCCTCAACATTTATTTCCCTAAGTCCCCAAGCAGGGGAAAAAAGTGCATGATTAACTGCTGAAACAAGAATTGTTTCAACATTTATTTCCCTAGGTCCCCAAGGAGGGGAAAATGTATATAATCAACTAGCTATGCCAATCAATGGAACTAGCCACCAGCCAGGGGTCTGTATACTGCCTAAAGGCCACTAGACCTCTGCAAGGAATGCCAAGCCATCTAGAGGGTCACTGGGGCAGGCTGATCCTGCTTCCAGTCAGCTGACCAACTCTCACAGGCAGCAGGCCCCTGGGATCACCCAGTGGTTGAAGTTCAAAGCTCAGTGGCAGTGTGGGATGGAACAGCTCAGGGAGGAACCTGGGTCAGGGCATAAGAAACATTGGGAAGAAAGGATGGAGAGTGCCCTCCTCCACTGTGGGGCACTGGGTCAGGAGAGCAGAAGAGATAGTCAAGCTTGGGCCCCACTCTCCCTCAGTGTCACTCCTGAGATAGGCCCCCAAGGACACTGTGCAAGGCTGTGGTTGGGGTTTATAAGTGGGACCAGGGGGTTGGAGTTGCCTGTTTGTGCCTCTCGTAAAAGACTACAGCACCCCATTTCCTCATTGTAGTTTCAGACTTCTGGGCCTTTGCTACCCATCCTCCAGATTCTAGGCTTAATTCAAGAGGCATGTTTTCCATGAGGTCCTATGCTGTTGCCCTCAGTCAAAGGCAGCCTGCAGTGGGCACTTCATTCCTTGGGAAGATTCAGAAATGCTGGTGCCTATGGCGCTTCCACCTGCTGCCTAGGCTGATCTGAACTGAAGTGGGCTATTCTCAACTCCTAGGAGCCCAGGAAGCCAAGATGCTCACTAGTCTCTGGCCTTCAAAGTCATCCCTTCAGCAAAGCTGGAAGGTCACCCCTTTCTCCTCAGTGGCAAAGGGAACTGTGGCAAGGGCTGTGGCCTGGGAGCCCTCTGGGGTCCACCGCCAATCCACGAGCAAACTACCAAAGTCCCTTTCCAGTTCAGATGAGAAAGGGGACCTGTCCCTGTACTGAATGCAGCTTTTGTAGCACCCTGTTCTTCCAGGAAAGCCCAAGTCCTGGACCCTGCAGCTCAGGGTCAAACCCAATGGGTCTGGCCTCATATTACAAAGACCAAGACTCAGGGTTCTTCTGGGAGCTATACATGTAGGCATATCTCCTTGCTGAGACTGGACTTCCTGACAACCAAGGAAGTGACTGAGTAGTGGGCCCTATGAGGTAGAGAAGCCTACCTGCTCAAAGCCTCTAGAGGGACAGCCCTGAAGCCAAGCTCCTGATTACCAGTTCCAGACCCATTCCACCACTCTACTGCTTCAAAAGTGGCCAGATTAGAGAAAAGCGGAAGAACACAATGGGTTGAAGCAGAATCCAATCCAATGTCCAGCATGCCTGATTCCTGGGCTACTGTCAAAAAAGGACAGAGGTCCTGCTCTGATGTGGCCTTGCAGGGTCAGGAGGGATCTCAGAGGAGTCTTGTTTTCCACCATAAATGACCTGTTAAGACCTAGCAAATGAGGACTGAGGGTGTGGCTCAGTGGCTGAGTGCTTGCCTAGCAAGGTCCTGGGTTTGATCACCAGCATTGCAAAAAAAAAAAAAAGTGTGTGTGTAAAATAAAACCACACATCACACATCACAAAGTCTTCCCCTGATCCTATTTCCTCCCTGCTTCTCAGCACTAATCTGAAGACATTTTTCCCCATCATGTTTACACTCTGCTTTTGCTTTCTTCTAGCACACGACATCTTAACATTTCCTGTTGTCAAGAGTCTGCATCCCTTTAGAGAACACCAGCTCCCTGAGGGTAGGGACTGTCCATGGCTGCCTCCCAGAAGCCTACATTGGTACCCCACAAAGAGCAGATGACCCGGCTGGGGATGTGGCTCAAGCGGTAGCACGCTCGCCTGGCATGCGTGCGGCCCGGGTTCGATCTTCAGCACCACATACAAAAACAAAAAGATGTTGTGTCCGCCGAAAACCAAAAAATAAAAAAAAATTAAAAAAAAAAAAAAAAGAGCAGATGACCAATGAAGTTGGTGTTGACCAAGTACAGGCATGTAATATCATTTTGTCTTTCCCAATTTGATAGAGATTCTCTTGCACTGTAGGTCTCAATTCTGAAACCTGTTTTCTCCTTCATTCAACACCACGTTGAGACTCACAACAACGTGTTCCAACATTCAAGTCTTCTGCTGTCTAACCCACCCACCACTCACTCCTCTTTTCTCAGCAAAGAGTAGGAGAATCAGAAAAGACCACCCAGCAAATCAAAGACAGCCCAGGAACTGGAACTCTGGCCTCTATTCAGCAACACAGAACCTAAGAACAGGCCAGAAGAAAACCAAAGGGCCTCTAAGTAGTCCCCAAAGAGCAGAAAGAACTGTGTAGGCACCCACTGGAATCATTCAAGTCTGGGGTCACCTGGCAAAGGAGAACTACTTGGCTTTTACCTTTCCATCACCAGCTGAGGACCCTCAGGGGGTTAGGGTGCAACAAAATGCACAGAGCCCAGTGCCAGGGACCCAATCTCCCATCAGCACCATGAGCCTCTCAGAATAGAGATGTCATCATGTCTAAACCCATGCGAGGTGGCAAGAACCCTGCAGGGCTACCCAGAGGCTGCTGTGAAAGCAGATTGTAACTGGAGTGAGATCTGCTCCTGATCAAGGAGGCAAAGATTGAGGCCTGCTCTTGAGGAGGTTTCTTCATACTGCTGAAGACAACAAAGGGTTGTGGCATTAGGAAGGTCTGCTCCAGTGTCCCTGCCCAGATTCCCCAGGGAAGCTCTCTCTCCTTTCTAACTGTCCCTCCCCAAAGCACAGCCCACTGCACCAAGATCTACTCCTCCCATCAGCAGACACCACCACAGGTCCTGTGCCTGAAGGAAGCTGCCCAGGGCAGAAGCAACCAAGGACCCTTGTCCATGAAGATGCAGTTTGATCACAGGAAGACTGTCCCAGTTCAGGGTTGGGCATGACATGGAGAGTGTGAGCCCTCTGAGACTTTAGGTGTGTGGATTCTACTTAGGCATGAAGGCTATTCTTGCCTCACAACAATCCATCCAGCCCCACATGCTGGATGGATCCTGCAAATTATTCCCAAGTAGTAGCAGTAGTAGTAGTAGTTGTAGTAGTAGTATTGGCAGTGCTAGAAATTGAACCAGGGCCTATGCATGCTAGGCTAGTGCTCTGTTACTGAGCCACACCCTCAGCCCTCCCAAAAATTTTGTAGGCAAAACAGCAACAGTAGCTCTGTAGAGGGCATAGCCCTTAGGACTGGGAATGTGTGGGGTGGATCTTGTGCCTGCCACACGAGGGAAGAGTACTCTAGCCCCTCACATGGGCTGTGCTGAGGCAACTTAAATTAACTTGGCCAGATGACTACATTTGACAAAGATAAATAAATGAACTGCTGAGGGAGTACAGCCCAAGAGAAGTCAAAAAGCAGCTTTTGAGCTGAGCTCCAACATGAAATCCAAGCTGTCAAGGGTGGAAGAGAGATAAGAAGGAAGGAGTCCCAGGGTGAGAGGGCAGTGTGAACAGACGAGTAGACACAGTGCCGTTCAGGAAATGGCCGGTAGCCAGAGGAGGTTGGAAAAGGCCACAAGGCCCAGGCAGAGCTTCCCACATTTTGCATGTGGATGTGGAACACACAAGATGAGTGAAAAGACAGTGTGAGGTCAGGGGAAAAAAGCCAGTGGCAAAGAGACGGACACCAAGTGGGGGAAAGGACGCAGGGAAGGCCCAACTAGTGAGAGGGTTGAGGTTTGCAGGTCTGAACACGCCATGGGGTAGAGGAGGGAGTGGGGGCAGGGCTCTGAAACAGGGCTGGAAGGAAAGAGACTCAGCGAGCAACAGGTGATGGCGAAGAGAGCAGGGCAGGGAACAGCATGACGGGAGCTGCACACAGTGCTACCTGTGCTTTTCGCCTTCCTCCTCCTCTTCTCTGAGTTGCTTGGTCTTTGGCTCCCCATCTTCTTTGTCCTGAAAAGAAAGAAAGAACACCATTTGCTCAGATGAATGTTCCTACTTCCAGTCTAGACCACCTGGGCAGCCAGTGAAGAACAGGACATCTCAGGAGTAAGGCACTAAGTCTAGAGAAGTCAACTCAGTCCTCTAGCACCTGACAGACACAATGCTGGAGCTTCACTTCCCACCCTTCACTGCCTGGATAGAATTTAAAATCTACAACCCTATGGGGCTCAAGTGGAAGCAGTGGTAGCACGTTCGCCTGGCATGCATGAGGCACTGGGTTCGATTCTCAGCACCACATAAAAGATATTGTGTCCACCTAAAACTAAAAACTAAAATAAAATCTACAACCCTAGCCCAGGCCCAAGTACACAGTAACTCTCAAGACGAAAGAAGAGGGTCTGGATATAAGCACACCTGAGATAGCGGAGACTGGAGGTCACCAGCAACCTCTCCAGAAATACCCTTTTGGTTCCCTTGAGGAATCACATAGCTCAGACCAGGACCAGGTTTGTAACAAGACTCACTGCCCAGGCCTGAAGTGTACCCAGAGAGACAAAGGCAAGGGAAATTCATTTGAAGTTTATGTGGGAAAAATGTCTTCCAAATCTGGTTCTTCTGGAGGTATAGCTCAGTGGCCTAGCATGTGTGAGCTCTGGGTTTGATCCCTAGCACTGGAAAAAACAAAAACAAAAACAAAAACCACAAAACCAGTCTGAGTCTTCTGCCTTCCTCCATCTCTAATTTTTTTCTTTTAATTTTTTTAAATTTGTAGATGGACCCAATACATTTATTTTATTTATTTATATGTGGTGCTCAGGATCAAACCCAGTGCCTCATATATGTTAGGCAAGCATTCTACCACTGAGCTATAACCCCAGGCCCTCTTTTCTTTTTTTCACTATGACACCAGGCTGGTCTTGAACTTGTAGGCTCAAGTGATCCTCCTGCTTCATCCTCTGAGGAGCTGGGACTAAAGGTGTGTACCACTGAGCCCAGCTCTTCATAAGTTTGTCTAGAGAAGTTGTATTTATCTTAATCTTGACACAGTATGCTTGTGCTGCAGATGCCCTGAGGGCCACAACAGAAGGAAACTGCCATGCCGCTCCCCCTTCAGAAGAAAAAAGTCCCTAGCCTTTCCTGCTCTCTGTTATTATTGCTATTAGATCAGCCTGCCCTGTGGACAAACCAGAACACCGGCCAGCACCCTGTGTGATCAGCCCCACCAGTGTATGTGTGAGTACTCATATCCATGTGGACACACTATACACCCAGGGCCCGACCAAGAAGCCCTGAATGCCAGGGTCGGCCCCCTGGAAGGTGTCAAAGCTCACTTCGTTGAACAACCTCTGACTTGCTAGAGTAGTGTTTTGAGAAGACACCTGGAAGCTCCTTGCATTAGCAACTGCTCTGATGATATTAGGTGACCTGCAATGACACACAAATCCATATAAAACAGCTGCCTGGAGAGACTCTCCTAGAAGTTTGTGTCTGCCACTGACAACTGCCTCCTTAAGAGTGCACCAAAAAGTGCACAAATCTTTTTTTTTTTTTTTTTTAAAGAGGGGGAGAGAGAGAGAGAGAGAGAGAGAGAGAGAGAATTTTAATATTTAATTTTTTTAGTATTAGGCGGACACAACATCTCTGTTTGTATGTGGTGCTGAGGATCGAACCCGGGCCGCATGCATGGCAGGCGAGCGCGCTACCGCTTGAGCCACATCCCCAGCCCAACAAATCACTTTTTGGTGGTGTTCATGGTGGAGACCTTGAGGGTGGTGACCGGGCCATACAACCTACAGGGAAGGAGACCAGACAAGAGGCCTAGTCCAGAGAAAGGCTTCCGGAACAGGAACACATCTTTTCAACCACTCATGGGAATAAGCTCCATTCATGGGAATAAGACAGCAAGAACAAATAACTGAACAACTGACAGCAGCCATGTGAGAGGTTAACACGGTTCTCAAGGGATGGGTGAAGGACTGTCTCTGGAGGGATGCCAAGATCTGGGTGTCACAGGATGGGGAGGGAGGAGCAGGAGGGACATTCCCAGTGGGGAGCACACCTTGAGCAAAGGCAGAGTGAGCACTGCTGCGGTAGCAGAGGGGAAGGTGAAAGTATAAGGTTGTCAAGGCAGGTGGGGCTGATCACAGAGAGCTCTGGCTAGTATTCTAAGGGAGAGAGAAGGGACCAGGAAGGGCCTGCTGACATCTGCCAGGCTGGGGGACAGGCAGAACATGGGGATGGCCCAAGAGGAGAAGAGTGGAGCACAAATGTAACAGGGAAACAAGTTAGTGTTCTCCAAGTGGCTCGTAGACTGCCAGGTCCTGGATGGGGCTTCCACAGAGGCCCAGCTGACACATGAGCCCCTCTCTGATTAAAGGCTCCCAAAGAAAGCAAGCTGAGAGCCTGGACATTCAAACAAAAGTTCCCCCACTGCCAGCCCGAGGACTCCCTGAAGGCTAGAGGCACTGTCTCAGGGGAAACGATGACACCTGCCCTTGGCAAGTAAGTTAGGGACAGAACAGCACAAAGGACTCCACTCTGCCACAGCGGATAGGTGGGCAAGGCCCCCAACTCCACAGAAAGGCTTCTTTAAAAGCTCTGTGCACCTGGCAGAACAGGGAGATGGCTGGGGAGGATCATCCTCTGGGAGGAGTACTCCACCAATACCATGCCCTTCCCGCCCTGGGCAAGGTCAAATAGTCAAACTGCTGCCATGGCTTATGGAGTCCCAGGGACACTCAAGTACCTTGGCAAAGGCCAGGGTATTCACAATAAATAAAAAAACATCCAAGTATGTAAATGACATTTTAAAATATCACCCAGTTTGCAGGCGGGTAGGAAGCAACACTGCTCTGCAGACAGTACAGACAGTACAATGAGGTTAAGGAAGACCCCTGCCTGGGATGCTGATCAGAACAGGGGATTGAGGCAGAGAAAGACACATCATGGCAAGAGTAGGGAATAGGCCACGAATATGGGGGATGAGGTGGAGGAGGTACTGCAGCCTTCCTGTTAAATGGTGATTCTCAGCTAGGATAATGAGCATTCACAAGATGGAAAATCACTTTGGGGCAATCCTGGCCTGGGCCATGAGGCATGGTGTCCCCCTCACCTTCATCTGGGAAGCTGGGAGGAGATGCACACTAGCCTCAATGCCCACCCCAGTCTAAAGCCTCAAAGAGTTCAGAACTAGAGGGCTCACAGGATCACCTGCTCCAGTTCCTCAATTCAAACCATGGGGAAACCCACGAAATGGCTGTCAGGCAAAGAAAAAAAAAAAACAAAGATTTGTCCAAGGTCACAGAATCTATCTTTGGTTGCTGTAGGTCCAGCTAAAGGTCCTCCTGGTCCTGGCCCTGTGTTCTTGCCCATCAAGAGTGACATAGAGTTTCTAAAAATGGTTCTGACCTCAGCTGCCTTTCCTGTGCTCCTCTTGTGGTTCAGATCTGGCCATGAGAATGCAGACCCAGCCACAACCAGTGCAAGCCCAGGTCGAGGCCCTAAGACAGTCAGCAGAAAAGCAGGCAGAACCTTAGGTACCCCATGTCCCAGGGATCTAGAGACACCACACCCATCCCAAGGTCCTTAAGTCAGACTCAGTGCCTAACCTCTCCCTCCACACACCCTTCCCAAACCTCTCCATTTTTCTCCCTCCTTCCAAATCTCCATTCTTTATTTCTTCCCCCTCTCCTCCCAGCCTCCTCAGATCTTCACAACAACCAAGCCTCTAGCCACTCCCCTCTACCCTAGCATCCCGGCCCTCTCCTCTGGAGAATGCAGCTGCCTCCTGTACTTCCCCTTAAGTCTTTTCTGCCTGCTCCATGCACATCACCAGAACTGATCAGGTCACACTGCCTCAGCTCAAAGCTCTTGCTGGCTCTCCACACCCGCTGGACAACAGCCATTCCCCTCGGCCTGGCCCCAAGAGGTAGTTTCCAAGGTCCCTCCACCTGTCCCATACTCTGTTCGTTCTGGTTGCTATCCAGAACACACTGACACCCAATCTTTTATCTCAAAGCCTGACATGTCCACTACCATAATTCCAAAGAAAGTTCACTGGTCAGTCTTAGAGATCAGCTCAAAGGCAGCCTCCTAGAGGTAGCCCTCTGAGATTCCTGAGTAAAGGGCCCTCTCACTCTTCTGGGCCCTGACCCTAGGCCCAGGACACAAGCAGTGGCCATTCCTATTCACATTTTCAGACCTTAATGCCCTTTCCCAGGTCCATCCCAGTGCAGGCCATCTCCTGGGGCATCTCAAGACCCAGTCCAAAGCCTGGACTAGACAATTCCCATCAACTCAGTGCCAACTCAACTATTCTCTCCAGCAACTCCAAAGACTCAAATTCTCAGGAAGGTTGATGGCCAGGGGGCAGGAGAGCCATGGCCTAGATGGGGTTTTCCCCAGTCTGTTTGCCTGATTCCACATCTGACCTCACATCCTTTCCTCAACTTTCCCAGAGCTTGCAGGAAAAAGGAGCCTCTGAGGCAGGACTTCAGGAGGTCTCACAAATATCCCCACCTCAAACGAACCTGTTTCCTAACATCGGCCATCCTTTTACCAAGCACAAAACTTTTAAAAGTAAATTAGAGTTGAATCAGTTAAAGTGGCACATACCCATAGTCCCAGCATTCAGGAGGCTAAGGCAGGAGAATCGCTTGAGACAGGAATTCCAGGTCAGCCTGGGCAACATAGCTTATTTTTAAGCTCCTTAAAAATAAATAAATAAATTTACCAATAATGGAGTTGTTGAGCTGGGGATGTAGCTCAGTGGCACAGTGCATGCTTGGCATGCTTAAGGCCCTCAGTTTAATCCCCAGTGTCAAAATAAAATAATAAATTTAGAGTTGTGTAGGACTGGTATTTATTTCTCCTTAAATATTCATTCAATAAGCCAGGCAGTGTGGCGTACACCTGTAATCCCAGCAGCTCAAGCAGGAGGATTGTGAGTTCAAAGCCACAAATAGGATTGGGATGTGGCTCAGTGGTCGAGTGCCCCTGAGTTCAATCCCTGGTACCAAAAAAAAAAAAAAAAGTTTAATAAGACTTTAGTGATACCATCTTGGCCTTAAAAGTTTTCTCTGTGAGAAGATTTTAGATATAGGACTATACAGATTTTCTGTTTCTTATTGAGTCAGCATTAATTTGTGTCTTTCAAGGAATGTGTATTTCACCTACTGAATTTGCTGGCATAAAGTGATTTATATTATTCCCTTACTAACCTTTTAGTGTCCGCGAGAACTAGGGCAATGTCCACTGATGGTGATAATTTGTGTTGTTTTCTTTTTAATACTTGAATTACTTCTCAAGTTCCATTTATATATTTATGTGGTGCTGAGGATCGAACTCAGTGCCTCAAGCATGCTAGGCAAGCACTCTACCACTGAGCCACAACCCCAGCCCTTTGGTTGTTTTCTTTATCGAACAGCTACTAGAGCTTCAATCATCTTGGGACACCTTAGCTCTTCAGACTTGATATTTTAGCTGTGGGTTGGCTCCTCATTCTCCTCTTTCTGGATGGAGCCCTCACTAGCTGAGTACCCCTGTCCCAGGATAGTATAGAAATGAGGGGCAGCATAAATCCACATTGCTGCCTGAATAGAGGGCCACTATCAAAAGCTTCATCATCAACCAGACAGATATGCAGGAGAGGGAGGGAGGGAAAAGGGAGGTTACTATGTTGTCTCCTGCTGTCATTTCCCCCAGATTAACACTAAGGCATCTCTTCCCTTGACTCAGGCCCTCAAGGATCTCCAGTGTACTCAAAGAAGCAGACTTAGAAAATGTAATTCTGAACTGGGTATGGCAGAGCACACCTGTAACCCCAGCAACTCAAGAGGCTGAGGCAGGAGGAGTACAAGTTGCTAGCCTGGGCAACTCAGAGAATAAAACAGGGTTGGGGATGCAGCAGTGGTAGGGCACAGCTGCATTTAATCCCCAGTACCACACACAAAACCAAAAACCAAACAAAAAAACCATCTGTGCCATGAGTGGTGAGGAAAGCTTTATGGGGTGTTGGCACAGGATAGGTGTTATCAGGGAAAAAAGTGACCCTTAAACCAATTCTAAATATGGTTACCAGGTGGCTAAAGAAAAGAGAACTTTCCTGAGAGTGGTAACTACCTGGCAAAGTCACAAGAGCAGAGCAAGGGCATGGTCATGGTCTGCAGAGCAGACTCACGTGACTGGCCCAGCCAGGACTGGCCTGGGTCAGAAGAGCCCCAAATTCTTCCCGGGGCCTTCCTCTAGTGCTGCAGGGGGCAGAGCCTAGCAAGAAGGCCACTCAGAAAGGGCACTCAGGCAGTCTACCTGCTGAGTGGCACTGATTCACAGGGGGAGAAAGACCAGGACGAAGCAGGATTTCCACTCCTGCCTGGATTTGCCCCAACCTGCCACTGTTTGTGGGTGTGTGGAGGGTGGAGAGGGTTTAAGTGAGGGCTGGGAACTATGCTCAGGGCAGTTATGCCAAAGCTGAAGGGCCTGAGTTGAGGGGACAAGGGTAAGTCCCTCCTTCACTGGTACAATTCCCAAAGACTTAGCTTTTAGTTGTTGCCTGGGACTCTCTCCTTTCTAGAAAGGGATAAGAGAGGCAGCAAAGAGTTACGAGAGAGACATTCCAACAGCATATCTAACCTCCTCCAACCTTTAGCCCATTCCCGAAGCAGCTAGATACCCAACTGGGAACACTTTGCAATGCCCAGATGGACATGCCTCACTGCACAGGCCTGCTGTCACTTCCATGGGAATCAAACCTCTGCACAACAGTCAAGAGAACACAAGACCTCAAGTCCTAGTCTCCTAAAAAAAGGTCAAAGTTTGAGCCTTTCCAAGTCTAATTTGAGCTTAGGGTGAGGAGAAATCAAGATGGGTATCCAGTGCCTAAGGATGGGGCAGGAAGGGACTGGTAATGCTGGGGCAACCTGGCAGGTCCTATAATTTCACCCTGTTGCCATTCTCAGGATCAGGGCAGCCCCATGCTGGGGTGGAGGGATTTCCTGTCTGGGTGGCAGCACTGGGAGCTGTGTTCCAAGAGCACTCAGTGGGTAGGGCAGCTACCAGGAGACTGACTCACTGAAGATGGAATGATAAGCCCTAGGCTGAACGTACCACACCTGGGACCAGAAACTAAAAGCTCCTTAGTGGCCAGAAATAGGAGAGCGAGACTTTGATTCTGCTGGGCAGGTGCGATCCCAATGGGCTATAGTGCTCCTCACTCTGGGTTCCCTGTATTCAACTTGCTGAGTGTACACTGTGTACTGACCAGACCATAAGATCCTTGGGGGCAGGCACTAATCTAACCCATCTGTATCCACAGTCCTGACCCAGACTATCAGGAATTGTACCTTCACTGGTACAATGTGGTAGAGTACATGTGCCTAGGGAAAGTCCTGGCTCCATTCCATCCTGGCTATGTGGCCTTGGGCAGGCTGTACCACCTGGCTGGCCTTGGTTTCTACATCTATGCAAATAAGAGCAATCACAGTGACATCATAGCATTATGACAGGAGGAAATGTTGAGGGATGAATGAGAAGAGCCTGCAACTTAGGTAGATAGGTAGCAATGTCTGAGGGGCAGGGAGAATCAGGTTGGGGCAGACAGAAAAGGGCCACAGAAAGGCCGCAGGGCCGTGGGCCCAGATGGCATGTCTCTCGTGACAGGCAATCCTGCGAGCAGACAGAGCTGCTTCTTAACACCTGCGTCACCAAGATACCAGAAGTGTTAGACGATGTGAGTTGGGGAGACAGGTCACTGACTCCTTGTTCAGAGTACTGCCAAGAGCCAGGCTCAGAAAGTGTGGCAGGGGAAGCTGCAGACCATTACCCAAGAGTCTAGAGCCAGCTAAAAGCCACAGCTCTCCAATGGCTGCAGCCATCCCCTAGAACAGAGGAAGAACAGAGGGCAGTGAGGAAGCTGGAGATAAGAACTGGAGATAAGAGCGGAACCAGGTCAGGCAGTTGAAAGAACAAGGCTGTGGGGAGACAGGGAGGAGTCAGCAACTTGGGCCCTGCCAGTGACTCACTGGGAGAAGGCAAGTGCCTTTGACAAAAGAGGTGGCAGTGCAAAGTGGATAAAGAGAAAGGGTGTGGCAGCTTTGAGGCAGACTAGAGTTGCCAGGGCCTGTCAAGACGTCCTTGGCAGTAGAAAAGAGGGCCCCCCCTCTGTAAATGAGAGGCACAGTTGGTCCCATCGTCCAGACCCCATCTTAAGGCCAGAGCAATGACACGCAGAGCCCAGGGTAGCTCCTCACTGGCCCATCACACAGCTGCAAGTCAGAGGAGTGTGGGGAGCTGGCCCCAGGCCAAGTCTAGTCCTATTATTGCCACAAATACAACTGGGAAACCAGCCATAAGTGCTCCATGGAGGTGGCAGCTGATAACTCTGCCAGAAGATTTTTTTTGTTTAATTAGCCCACAAATATTGACTGGTCCCCGTCGTGCTAGGTACTGTAACACGGGTTACTGAGGATAGAAAGAACAAATCAGCACTAGCACCAAGTGGTGGTGGGAGGCTATGATTCCCCTGGGCAGGCTGTGATCCCACTGAGCTGCAGCACTCCTCACTCTGTTCATAGCAGGGTGGGGATCCCCTCACCTGGATGCCTGGATGACTCCATGGTTAGACACAGTTCAGGTGCAAGAAGGTGCAGTTTTCTAGAGTAAGAATCTAGAGCTTTTCAGATTCTCAAGGGTGGATGGTGATCTAAAAGGGAAAGGGACAGTATCAAAATCACTTAGGAGAGCTGGGATTGTAGGGAGCTCAGTGGTAGAGCACTTGCTTAGCATGTGTGAAGCACTGGGTTAGATTCTCAGCACCACATATTTAAAAAAAAAAAAAAAAAGCACGGTGTAATCCCAGCCGCTAGGGAGGTTGAGACAGGAGGATCACGAATTCAAAACCAGCCTCATCAATAGTGAGGCACTAAGCAACTCAGTGAGATCCTGTCTCTAAATAAAATAGAAAATAGGGCTGGGGATATGGCTCATGGTTGAGTGCCCCTGAGTTCAATCCCCAGTACCTTCCTCCCCCAAAAAAGCACTCAGGAAGGGTGGTGGCTTTTAAGGTGGCTGGGGAAGGATTTCCAAAGTCATCTGTCCTGCCTCTTCAAGGGTGAATGGGAATGGGGACACAAGGTGGATGTGGAAGGGTAGCATAGGGAACTCCTAGCTTGAGGCCCCTCCCACTGCCCAGGGCTTCACCCCCACAAGTTCCAGCAAGAAATAACCCTGTGGAAGGTCATGCAGAGAGCTGAGCAAAAACCAGTCTTGCTCCTTTCCTTCACATGCAGCTAGACTAGGCCAATTCCTCTGGGTGGCCAGTTGCTCCAAGATGCTCCAAACTCCCCACCCAGACTCCCTGGAAGAAGCACTGTGGTATGGAGGAAGCCCAGGCAGCAGGCCTGGAACAGCAGGGGCAAGTAAATCATGATGCCATGCTTACCTGTGATGGGGTCCTGAGCAAACTGAGGACCTCTCTCAAGCTGCCTCCTCCCCCGTTGAGGTGGAGTTGGTGCAACTTCAGTAGGGGTGTTTGATATTAAAATAAGGCAGTCTAGGTCCCCATCTGGTGCAGGACCCTACCTGATGCCCACAATGGGAAATAAACAGACTATTGGCATTCTGGGATGTTCCAAGTCCAGTTGTTAAGCAGTAAGGGGCCTGACTCAAACCCTGGTTCTTGCTGCATCCCTCCCGGGAAACCAGCATTTGTCTGTTACACTCCCAGCCCCGACTCAAAAAAGCCCAAGAAAGCAAACAGCCAACTGTTCCTTGCTGCCACACACTCCAGGAACCACAACAGGTTTAGAAATACCCAGGTACCTGGGTCCTGATCCATGCTGGAATACGGAAGGATTATTTACTGTTAGACCAACCAGCAAAGAAGCTGATCTACACCTGCCACTGCTTAAATGTAGTAACATTCATATGAATGGAATGCATTATCCTTTTCAGATAGTGCTTTCCTGTGGGGCCAAGTTTCTACAGATGGTTCACTATTAATCTTTAAAAATGAGGCTTAAACAAAAACAGCCCCAGTGTCCAATCTTGGATGAATGATTGAAGAAAATGTGGCATGTGTATTCACACACATGTACACACATGCACACAAATAACAATAGACTATTATTTGGCCTTGAAAAAGGAGGAAATTCTGTCACTTAAAACAACATGGATGAACATTCAGGACATTATGCAAAATGAAATAAACCTGGCACAGAAAGAAACAATGTATAACCTCACTTATATGTGAAATTGAAAGGCATTAAACTCATAGAAACTGAGAATAGAAAGGCGGTTACCAGAAGAAGGGGAAAATGAACAGGGAAAGGGAAGATACTGGCCAAAGGGCATAAAGTTCAAACACACAAGAGTGAGATCTATTGCAGTCACTAATAATACAGATTTCAAAATTGCCAAAAAAGCATTTTAAACATTTGCATCATCAAAAAATGGTATGCCAGAGGTGATTGATATATTAATTAGCTTGACAATGGTGTTTTGTTGTTGTTACTGGTAATTGACCCCAAGGGTGCCTGACCACTGAGTTACATCCCAGCCCTTTTTTATTTTGAGACAGGGGTCTTGCTACATTGCCAAGGCTGGCCTCGAACTTGTGATCCTCCTGCCTTGGCCTCCCAAGCTGCTGGGATTACAGGCATGCACCATCACACCCAGCTTTAATTTAATCTTTCTATAATGCATATAATGTGATATCAAAATATCACACTATACTCCATAGATACAATTATTATTTGTCAACAATACTTGTTTTAAGATTTCAAGAGAATTTTATTTTTTCAATTATATACATTTTAATGAGTGACAGAGTGCTCACAAGGCAATTGAATTATAATAATGATGATGGTTACTGATCATTCCACTCTTTTAGGGTAATTCTGCCAACAGGAGATGGATTCCATTCTATCTCCATCTGTGTAGTTAAAAACACTCATGCAATAAGGCAGAAAATGGTTCCACTAGCTAGCACTATAATGCCATGTTTGTCATGAAAATCTGGTGAGTGTTTTATGTGGCTCTGTCTTGCCATAATTTGCTGAATTCTCTAAATCTTGAGACTACTGAGTGCATATCTGGCCAAGGGAAACATCATAAAGGTATGTCAGGATTGCAGTTGGTTGCAGTTACTGGTCTTAAATTAGTTGCAAAGAGACCTGACAATGACACTGAAGCCCAGATGCTCTCCTCAGAATGTTCTAGATTCAGCTTCCAATGGTGTAACAGAGGGCAAAAAAAAGAAGATGGTGGACCTGCAACTCTGGTTAGTCTGTTTTTAACAATACTTTTTTTTTTAATGAGACTCAAATTAAGAATGACTCCCTCAGGAATGAGTGATAAGAGGCCCCAGGCTGGAAGAAGAGGTAGCACATCTGTGAGGATTCTGCAGGGAAGCCACAGAATTTGTAATTAATTTGTAAACCCATCACAAACCTCCAGGACAGCTGAAAGATGGTCAGTGGGTTTTGGCACTCTCCCTAGCCATTTTTAACAGAAAGGTGTTCTTCCCATGACTTCTAATGATAACTTCCCCAAACACTTGTCTTTACCTGAAATTTGTCATCAGTCTTCCTTCTAGACTGAAAGGTCTGAGAGGCCTACCCACCACTGTTCCCCTGTAGGTGGCACACAACAGCAGTTGGGCCAAAACTGAATAAACAACCAGGAGAGACAGGAGACTCGAATCAATTCCCCATCTCTTTTTTTTTTTTTAAAGAGAGAGAGAGAGAGAGAAAAGAGAGAGAATTTTTTTTTAATATTTATTTTTCAATTTTCGGTGGACACAACATCTTTATTTTTATTTTATGTGGTGCTGAGGATGGAACCCAGTGCCCCACACATGCCAGGCAATTGTGCCACCACTTGAGCCACATCCCAGCCCTCAATTCCTCATCTTACAGGATGGAGCCTCTTGTCTGAGCCTCCCACTGTCAGACCATTTTAATGACAGCATTAACTATCATTAGCCTTGTTGCATGGGTGAGGCACTGAGGCTTGGTTATATCGAACTCAGGACTATGCAAGTCATGAAGGTATGACAAGATTGGGTGAAGCTCAACAGCGTGGGAACAGAGACCATTAAAAGCCCCCAGTTCCACACATCTGTTCATTTATCCTTTAGTTATTTTTTCTCCCCTCTCCTCCAACAATTGTTTCTCTCCTGCAAAATTAACCCTACCCACTTCTTGGGCATGTGGTAGGGATAAAATCTAACTAAGATCCACAAAATTGGAAGATATCCTATTATCCTATTGGAAGGTGAGCTCTGGGGAGACCTGAACCCAGCTGTCATTCATTTCAGTTCTACTTACTGTATTTCCTACAGTATCAGCTATCCTTTGTCTTAAGGGTTAACAATATGCCAGGCAAGTGATTATTCAACTAACTGAACAACATTGACATTATTGAATACAATCAACATTATTCAATGACTGTTGTCAACATTAGCCTTTCTGCTTTCACAGATGAGAAAAATGGAGGAGCAGTTTAATTAAATAATCCATCCAGAATCACAAAGCCCGGGGTTGCCAGGACCCAAATAGTACAACAGTCCTTCAAGCCTCAGCTATTTCCCTCTAGAACCCCCACTTTGCTCTGGCCTGTCCCCTGTCCCCACCTGGCACACTCACGCATCTACAACCTTTCACAAGGATAGAATCACTCTTGAAATGAGGTGAGTTAAGAGAGATAAAGACTACCATTTATTACAAGGATAGGTATTACCAGCCAACACCACAGCCCTGCAGGACCACATCAAATTCCTAACGTCTACATCATGCCATGGCTTACCCTAAAATGCTTAGTCCTCGCCCAATGCACAGGTGTCAAAGCTCCCTAGATCTTACCTGAACAGCAGACTTGTGGAAACCTGACTTCACAATCCCACGAAGTTCATCTTGTTGATTGATATTGCCAAGCTACAGGCTTTCAAACAAGCCCCAAAGGGCAAGTCTGCTCTTCCCTGAGAAAAGCTGCAGCCCAAATACTCCTAAATCCTTGTGCCTATCTAGCTGCTTCTGGGTCTTCTCATTTGGCAGACAAAAAAGTGACTAAAGCCAATCTGTTGCCCTCAGAGAGCTGGATGGAGGAAGATTAAGGGGGAGGCAGGGAAGGGACAATCACCTCACAGCAAGCACCACAGGTGCCTTGGCAGTACAAGCACAGGGAAATGTGGAGCCTGTGTCCACTTGGAGAGCAAGTGAGCCACCAAGCAGGGAAGAGAGAACATCCAGGCCAAATGGGCAGGGTAGGGAGTGCTGGGATCACTGGAAGGAACAGGTGATGAAGAAAAGCCCTGCATCAAAGAGGAGAGAGTAAGATGACATTTACCCCACAAGCACTGAGAAACCAGCAAGAGCCAGATGTAGTGGGATGCAGCAGTTGAAGAGGGAAGACAGGTAGGGCAGTAGCAACATTGTGACTAGATATATTTATAAAGATCGTTTAGCTAGGGCCAGAAAGGAAAATGCAAAGGTCATTGGTTGAAGCCACTGAAAGAACAAGCCGGATGTGGGTTAGGAAAGCTACCTTCATACCCCAAAGACAGCAGAGGGCAGCTGCCTCTGAGTCTTTCTGGAGGGACAGCCCCTTCCAGCTTAACAGCATCATGTACTGCTAGTAATTAGTTCACAGTGCAACAATATGCCCACCAGGACTCTGACCCCCACAACTACCTGTGGATCAGATATCATCATCCTATTCAACCAGCTTCAAGAAAACTAAGAGACTTAAAAAATGGCTCACAGCTAATAAAAAATGGATGAGCATGTAAAGTGAGGTTTCCTGTCTGCATCATGCTTTCAAATAAACAGCCACAGTTTTGCTTTCTGCACAACTGCCACGTCCATTCTTAGACCAAATGAGAAATAAACATATATATATGTATGTATATGTATAAATATATATGTGTGTGTATATATGTGTGTGTGTGTATATATATATTTAAAAACCCACAGTTGGTAGCGCTGCAAAGGCTCAGATATCATCTAGTGCAGGGTGAACTATATCCAACCACAGTGCCCACCAAACCAGAATCTTCCCAGGTAAGATCTGGGAATCTGAAGGTTCAGTGGGCAGCCTACTCCAGGGTCATGACTCTAACACATGACCCAGTTGAAGAGTCTCTCAGAGCACATCCCTCTTCTTCAAGCTGGTAACCCAGAGGAGGAAGTGACCAGCTGCCTGAGGGCTACTGTGGTTCAGAATAGACTCTGGACATACAGCTGCAGGGAAACACTCATAACGCATTTATCCAGAGGGCCAGAGGTAAAGTGTGCAGCAAGAGAATGGGAGAAGCTAGTGCAAGACCTCAGGTCTCTGGACCTCAAGTTGACTGGTCTGCCACTTTACCACATCACCTGGAGTGATGCAGGAGACGGACTAAAGTCTGGGTTCCCCAAGTCTTCCTGTGGGCTGTTCAGTGACTGAGCCCTGCTTCGTTTGGGAAGGCTCCACATTGAGCTTTGGGGGAAGAAGGACCTACTCTGTACTACGAAAACCAAAGGTGTCCAACACTCACTTTCCCAGCCTGCCTTGCGGCAGAAAGGTGACTCTGGCATTATTGCTCCATCTCAGGATGGTGGGGGTGAGGTGGGGGCTGGCTTCTCTCTGAAGGCAGCTGCAGAAAGGCTGATTAGAATCTGATCCCAGGGCACAGAGGCAGCAAAACAAGCTTCAATGCCCAGCACTTAAGACGATAATGGTCTCCTCACTGTGCAACTTTTCAGTTTTTCCATGAATGCTGGGCTTCTTTCTAGCCAGGTACCTCCAAGGCTGGCTGTCTTTTTTAAAAAAAAACAAATACACAGTGCTTTGTTTTCTTCTAAAATCAACACAAATGGATTTCTGTTGCTAGCAACTAACTGCCTAGGCTACTTGTGGCCAGTGATAGTAGTAGCCTAATAATGTGTGCAGCAGTTTGTAGGGGTCAAAGTTCTTATCTTTTACAGTTTGTCCAATCATAGGGAGACCTTGGGAGATGCAGGAAGAGAAAAGATCCCAAACCCACTCTGCAAATGGTGAAGCCAGGGCTCAGGATGATAAGTGCTCTGTAAGCCGGTCCCAATAGGCTCCCCACATCTAACCACCGCAAAGGCCAATTGCTGATGCAAAGCCCTCATCTGACCTGGGGGCCATCTTTCCATTCCCCAAAATGCAATACAAACTGAGCTTTTATGAAATGTACTGGGCCCCAAAATGAGGTACTCAAGTTTAGAAAGCAAAATTCTTTACAAGTCAATTTTCAGATAAATCAGAGTTTTACAGAACAGCAAAGTCTGTTGAAGATCCTAGGAAACCAGAAGCTATTTTAACCTCTGATCAGCTGCTTCTCAAAGTATCACAGTCTGAGAAGTAAAGGTAAGACAGCTGTCTCCTCTCTGGTGTGATCCACAAGTGATAATATCCTAATTAAAATCCAAATTTAAACTACGAGTCAGAGCTGGCACATTTATTTGTGGGGAAAAACACTGCTTAAACAAGGTCTTATAATCCTCACCTACACACACTTCTTTGGAAAACAAAGCACTTTTTTTCTTCTTGCAGTGCTGCAAAAGAAACCCAGGGCTTCACACATGCTAGGTGAGCAATCTACCACTGAGCTACATCCCTAGACCAAAGCAAAGCTTTTTTTTTTTTTTTTTTTTTTTTAAGCCTATGTGCTCAGCTGAAAGGTTGATAAAGCAAAGTCACATGTACCTGTTGTGGAACTGCAGGTGAGTTGTTTAGTTTCTCAGAGGTTCAGTTTCTTCAACTGCAAAGTGGCATTAAGCAAGGGACTATATATGCTGTGACAGCTCTGCAATGTGTCCAGGTGAATAAGTCCTTGGTCAGGGGCTCACCACCTTCATGACAATAGAGGCTGAGGTTTCTGCCTGTGTCTTCAGGGTGATGCCCTCCCACCCCCTGCAGGATTATATATCAGATCCTCCCATTCATGCCTCATTCCTTCAATCAGAGCAGCAGTGTCATCCAGAGAAAGACCCAACCCCTCCCTGGCCACAGTCAGAGGGCAGACCTTCTTGCATGCAGAGTAAAAGTCCAAGCAAGACAAGGCAGGCACTATGTGCAGGGGCCAGGGAGGAGGAAGGAGCTTCTAAGGCCCATCTTCCTGAATTCAGACCCTTTCCACTCCTGCCTGTTCTGCTCTTCCTCTGCATAAAAATCCCTCCTCCTCTTCCATGCCCTGTACTCAATCTATCCTTAATTATTTTCCCTGCATCTCTACCAGGCCAGATTCCATGAGTGTCACAGTTTGGACACAGAGTCCACAAGAAGACATGATCCATAAGCCAACCAAAGAGAAGAAGTGGGGTACATGCAACCATACTAGGTTCAGAGGCCCCCAGTCCATGCAGCCACTGCATGCAAGTGTCATAACCACACCTTGCGGCAAGTCCTCCCTCCGGGACGTGACATCCCTCCACTGTGTGGGCAGCAAATTGTATTA